>NC_090929.1:1539879532-1540500097 GCF_040938575.1 Ambystoma mexicanum
GCGCCGGGCCTTGTTCAGGGTCCTGGACCTGAAGTCCTCCCAGCGCTTCCTGACATGTTGTAAGTCCCGGACTGCCACCCCCTCCGCGTTGATGGCAGTCACAATGTCAGTCCAGATCCGAGTCCGTCCTTCCTTGTCGGCGCGGGAACTTCCGAAGAGGGCATCATACTGCCCCAGGACTTGCTCCACCAGGACACCAACTTCGGTGGCACTGAAGCTGGTGCCCCTCTGCCTCTCTGGCCGGGGGTTGTCAGTGGTCCCAGATGGTGTTTGCCCCGACAGGACAACCCCAGAGGCAGGAGTGGGTGGGCAACTGGGTCCTGGGGCTGGGCTGTGGAGCGATGGAATTCCAGTCGGGAGTCTTCGGTTCCAGCAGGGGTGGTCACAGCAACAGCACCCCTGGCTGATGTGCAGGCAGCAAATGGCAGTGAACGTGGGCAGCAGGCAGTCAGGCAGCAGCAGATGGTAGGTGGGAGCGTGCTCGGGGCTCTGGGGGGCAGTAGTTCGGCCTTCTGGGCAGGAGCGTGGTCTTCCGTGTGCTTACGCGTGGCCAGCTTGGTACGGAGTGATTTGGCACGTGAAAATCCTGCACGTCAGCGTGAAAATCGAGGAAAGGCCCTTAGCGCGTAAGCGCGTCAGCACGCATACGCAATTCTATTGGACCAAAGGCCCTCAGCGCGTAAGCGCGTCTGTGACGTGACCCGCACGGGTGTTTCCCACACAGCACGTGATGACAGAGCACACGTGGAAAGACTGCACGTCAGAGTCTCATCGCGTGTAATTGGAGGAAATGTCCCTACACGCAGAAGTGACAAAGCGTGTAATTGGTGGAAATGGCCCTAGCGCGTACACGCCGCGTAAGTGACGCTGGACGTGTGGCCCTGTATAAAAGGTACATGTAGAACACGTTTTCCTTGTACGTGCTTTTCGTGGAGAGCGAGTGGGTGAATTCTGTACTTCTTGTCGTTTCACACGCGATTTACTTCACGGCGTTTCAAGTTCGTATTCCCTGTTACCTCTGACAGCTTTTTCTCTTTTTTCGCTTTTACTGGTTTACCTGGGCCTGTTCCCTCAAACAGTGTTCCCTTCTACTGTTGTCCTGTCTCCTCAGACAGCGTACAAATCTTCTTTTGGCGGGGGTGTTGCCAACCAAACGTGCTCCTTTTACACGCTCGTTTACCAGGCAGACGGTGAGTCACGCACGTATCTAACATCTGTGCTTGCCCCGTGTGTATCCTACCCCTTCAGAGGTCATTCTAGGCTGCGTGTGACACGCATACGTTCATTCTTGTGTTACTGGGTGCCACAGCGTAGTGCAGGTTTTTCTTTCTGCACACGTGGTCTAGGAGGGGTTGCGTGCACGTCATCTCCCTTTTTTGGGGCTCCTGTGCGTAGCGTGACCCGTCATCTTTCCCCAGGGGTTACAATCAGCCTTGCAAGAGCACTAGGGTACAATTACCATCTGGTACCCAACCCCTTTGACCCCCTATTGCCCAGGACAATAGTTTCCAGCCACTCCCATACGCACATTTACATCAGTGCCATGGCTGGGAGGCGAGGATTCCGTAAGGGTGGCAAAGGTGGAAAAGCCACAAGTGGTGGCCGTGGTGGATCCGGTAGGGGACGTGGTCGTTACTTGCAGGGTGAGCCTGTCCCCCCATGTGTGGAGGACCAGTCAAGGGCACCCATAATCCCCCCCCCTCCCGTTGAGGCTGATGTGGCTGACACCATCCATGCTCAGCCCTTGTTGGACCAGCCCATTGTGGCACCAGATCTGGCTGACTCCATGGCTGACTTCCAGGTCAGCAGGCCTATGACACGTGCGCTGGTGCACGTTGATGTCACCATGCCACGTGCATCTGGGCCAGCAAGGTCATCTGCTGCACCAAGGAGGCAGGGCTCCATCCACCCCAGCACTCACACACCCAGCCAGGACAGTGTCGGTCCTAGTCTATGCTGCTGACATTCCCCCTGACACCATCACACTAGAGCCAATGCCTGCACAACTCCCATGCTGAGTGTGCAATCCCACACTCCTGATACAGAGTCCACCAGGGCTCCTGCCCCTAGTGTCCAGAGCGGCGCAGGACACTCAGGATCACCACCACCTTCCAAGCGGAAGAGGAAGAGTGCTCGTCCGGCACTGGCTGATGCCCCAGACACGGCTACACAGTCAGGCCCATCCAGGAAGCCCAGCTTCACGGATGACGAACTGAATGCACTTGTCGAGTATGTGTCCGGACATGACAACGAGATGGTCATTGTTGCAGGATCCAAGACCACACCTGCACAACGCCAGGCACACTGGCAGACCGTTGCGGACATCGTAAGTGCCCTTGGAATCGTGAGGCGCACAGCCAATGATTGCTATAAGCGCTGGAATGACCTAAAGCGCAGGGCAAAGAGTAAGCAGGCCTCAAGTCATGCCGCAACTCTAGTGACTGGAGGTGGGTCTCCAGTAGTAGACATGGAACTCACTCCACATGAGTCAGTCGCTGGGACCTACGTCACGGAGGAACAGATCCAAGGCGTGGGAGATCTGGCTGATTACGAGGCATTGTCCGGTGAGTGCACATGCATGTGTGTGTCATCCATGTGCATGGTGTGTGTGTGAGGGCTTCTGTTTGTGTGCCAGGTGAGAGTGTGTGCGCCTGAGTCGTATGGGTCAGCCATGTGCTTCATGCAATCCTTCCTGCGCAGCTGCATTTGGCCATAGCAGTATCCCTTCTGCCAACAGTAGACATCTAGCCCAACTGCACGCCAGTTGCCCTTGAAGTGTCACCTTGCCACAACATAGTTGCTTATTTTTCACTGTTCATTCAGTCAGTTTGTTTGCATTCCACCACTTTCACTAGGCATGTCGCTGTCCACTAGTCACATGTCTGACATGGGTATGGTAAAGTGGAGTGACTTTGTTAACTGGATATCATTTGTACACACATGTCCCTGTGCAATTGGACCATTTCAGACTGGCAGCTCCAGGTGAAAAATCTGACCTGTTAGAATTAGAAAAGCGATTACATGCGGGAACTGGACTGAATGAATAGGTGCTGCCCTCCTCTCCATCTTCACTCAATAGCAATGGTACATGCCATCTGTGTGATGGCATGTGTGTTTCACCTGGCAATCACAGGCCAATGTGTGATGCCACTGCCAGGCAGCATGCAGAAAATGTGTTCATCTTCCATCTTGGTGTCATCAGTGTGTGCCATTTGCCTGCACTTCATACGCTGTGAGGGTGCATGCATGGGAGGGTTTTAGTCATGTGGGACATGTGTCAATCAAGTACTGGTTCTCTTGCTTCTCAGCCCTCATTGTGTGCCATGGTGCTAATGCCTGTTTCCATTTCTTTGTTTTCATGTCTTTGCAGGGGAAGACGCACCTGATACTGCTGGGGTTTTGGAGATGGTGCAGACCCAGGAGGGGTCCGAGGGCCGACCAACCACCAGTGAGGGACGTGGTGTGGTGGTGGGGGAGAACCCACAAGTGCTGCAGGTCGTGCTCTCAAGGGGTGTCTCTGGCTGCACCTCCCCCGAGCTGTACTCAGGTGTTGATTCGGATGAGACCTACGTGCCGTCGCAGGTGAGTGTTCCAGGGAGGGATTCTGTTCTGTCTCACCCACCTGCACCAGGGTCAGAACCCTCCATGGGGATGTCAGTGTTGGCAGCTACGCCTTCGGTGGTTACGGATGCAGGGTCACACTCCGCGACATCTGATCCTGTTCCTGGGCCAGCAGATCAGAGGGGGAATGCAGTCCTGCAGCCTCAGGCAGTGCCAGCACAGCAAGGCGCAGTTCGCCTTGCCCCAGACAGGTGTGGTGCCCGCCGACGTGGTGGCCGTACGCCACCCGGCAATACCGCATGGGAGCAATCCATTTACGGTATGGCAACCCAACAGGCTGCATCATCCGAGATGATGGCTCAGGCCATGGATAGGGTGGCCACTTCCATTGTCCCCCCAGAAAGGCTGATGGAGCGACTAGAGCAGGCAACCGACTCCATCTGCCAGTCACACAGGGAGGACATGTTGGGGTCCAACAGGGACAGGCGGGCGGCACTGGCGACTCTGCAGGAGGCCATCTCCATTGAGTCCCAGGGCCACAGGGAAGCCCTGAGGCAGGAGCTCCTTCACCTCAGGACGACTCTTGTTGAGCTTGAGGCTTCAACACACCAAAGGACAGAACAGCAGCTGGAGCGTCTCACCCGTACGCTCTCAGCTGAGATGCAGGCAACGAGGGCGGAGGTCCGGGCATCCCGTGAGTTGTTGCATGGGGACCTCCGCACACTCATCCTCCAGAACCAGACCTACCACACCTGCATGCTTGCAGCCATGGAGGAGCAGACTAGGGCCTTGCGTGGGCTGCCTCCCATAGTGCAACCACCTCCGGATGCAGCTGCACAGGGTGATAATAGCAACAGCAGTGATACTCCCACAATAGGGTAGCCATGTGGGCCATGAGCCCATGGAGGCGTTTTATCTTCCCAGGATCCACGCAGGTGGGTTCTGGTGTGCATCCTGTCCTCGGACCTCCTGGGTGGCCTCCCCAACCCCCCCGGGCCCATCAATGGCCATTTTTGATTGTTTCTTATTTTTATTTTTATTTTGATTTCTTTTATTCCCAATTTTTTTGGGACGATGTGTTGGCTTCCGTGGTTCCTGTGGGCATACGCTGCATTGTGGCTGGGCACATGCAGGCTTGTAATGTATTTGGTTCAGATGCTTGGGTTTGAGTCACACACACCCCTCCTGCTTCCCGTTTCCATGGGCTTGCAAAGGGTGTGCCCAAGTGACAGTGAATTACACAGTGACGTTGGACTCCCATGAGCTGTGTGGGCAGTCTGTAGTCAATACTGTGTATACATTCCTAGTGCATATTGCTGTTGTGTTGTACACTGCATGTTGCATTGATGTGTAACTCTTCTTCTGTGTCTACCTCCCAATTTGCAGGTCCCTTCCTCATGTCTACACAAGGACCTCTAGTCTGGAGATGGGGTCCATGTTGGCAGCAGTGCACCTACAACTCTACATGGCGCCAACACTGCACGGTTGGTAGTGGTGGGAGTGCAGGCATTTCCAGGTGGTGAGACTACTAATATGTAACATTTGTGATGTCATGTTAATGGTAGTACGTGCTCAAGTATGTTGTTGGTCCGGCATTGCTGTGAGCATTTCAGGTGTTGCAGGTTTCTAATAGGGACACTGTACATAGTGAGACTGATGTCATGTTGTGGGGATTACTTTGTTTACCTGCAATTAGCATGACATGGCACGGTGTGTCGTGTGGCGGTGCTGGGGTTGGGTTGGCTGACATGGCACTGTCCTCTTGTTGCATTTTGCAAGTGGGTATTCATTTTAGCTGCTTCAATGTGTAACTTCACAAAACTGCATTGGTGGTGTCTGTGTGGGTAGGGATGCACACATTGTGACACTTCCAGGTGAACAATCTCAGGCTGATATGGTATTCACGGTTCATTCTCCAGACATTCAGGATCAGTGTCAGGTTGAGTCATCATTGATTGTCAGATGGAATGTGCCAGGGCAGTGTGCACTCCACAGGGGTGTGATTTCTATGTGAAGAAATTAGCCACTAGCTGTGTACGGGCTGCCTCCCCCGTGCCCTTTCCCCTCCCATGCGCAGCGGCTGTGCATGTGGTTGGGGATGTGGGGCCACCACCATGTCCACGGCCAGGCCCCGGCGTGTTGCAACGTTGTGCAGGACACATGCTGCCACTATGATCCTGCACACTACTGGGGGAGCGTATAACAGCTGCCCGCCAGAACGGTCAAGGGAGCGAAAGCGTGACTTTAGCACTCCGAATGTGCGCTCCACTATGCCCCTGGTTGTAATGTGGGCTGTGTTATATCTTACCTCGGGTGGCGTGGTGGGGTTCCGAATTGGCGTCATCATGTGGGGGCTGAGAGGGTAGGCACTGTCCCCTGTGGAGGTGGTGATTGGTATCATTGGTGGGGTTGTGACCTTGCTCAGTATCCAACATGCATGCATGTGCAGTGGCATACATACTCACCAAGCAGCCATGTATCGCCATGCCGCCCAGCTTCTAGGTCCCGGCTTAGGGTGGACATTCGGTAAATGAAGCTGTCGTGGGTGGAGCCGGGATAGTTGGCATATACCGAGGTGATGATTCCCTTGGCATTACATGCTACCTGCACGTTGATGGAATGCCAGTGCTTGCGGTTCCTATAGATGTGCTCAGATGCCCTGGGGGGACATAGAGCCACATGGGTGCAGTCGATGGCACCTAGCACTTTGGGGAATCGTGCCACAGCGTAAAAATCCAGGGGGGCAGCATGCCTTTCTGCAGGTGTTCTGGGCAGGTATATGTGCCTGCGGACTGATGGGCGTGCAGTGATGATGTTCAAGACCTGGTGTAGGCAGCGTGACTGGGTGGCCTGTGACACCCCACCCACTATGGCACTTGTCCGCTGAAATGATCCAGTGGCTAAGAAGTGCAGTACATTGAGGACCTTCTCCAGGGGGCTGAGTGCTTGGGAGCACAGGGTGGGTGATGTGAGGTCATCCTCCCACTCACTCACCAGGTCCAGTATAATGTGTGGTGGAAACCTGTACCTCCCATACACCTGGTCATCAGGCATCCCGAAAAGGCTGGTTCTGGGTGTGAATATTCTGGCCCTGACTATCCTCCTCCTCCTCCTTTGGTAGCCCACTGCCACTGCTGCTAGGAACGGTATGTTCATCCTGGCGTCTGAGCTTGTTAAAGTCCGCAAATTTATGCTTTGCGCGTGTTCTAGGCGAGCGTGTGACCCGCGCACCCCTGGAATCCAGTTCACAGTCCAATAGCGTGTGGAAATTCACACGCACCACGGGATACAGGTTCGCTGACGTACTTGCGTGTGTAAGTGGCCGCGCACCCATGAAATACACGTACATAGGCCAATCGCGTGTACGCGCACTTTTGTCCAATTACACGCGATGACACTCTGACGTGCAGTATTTCCACGTGTGCTCCGTCATCACGTGCTGAGTGGGGAACACCCGTGCGGGTCACGTCACAGACGCGCTTACGCGCTGAGGGACTCTGGTCCAATAGAATCGCGTATGCGTGCTGACGCGCTTACGCGCTAAGGGCCTTTCCTCGGATTTCACGCTGACGTGCAGGATTTTCACGTGCCAAATCACTCCGTATCAAGCTGGCCACGCGAAAACACACGGAAGACCACGCTCCTGCCCAGAGGGCCGAGTTACTGCCCCCCAGTGCCCCCAGCAGCCTCCCACGTGCCATCTGCTGCTGCCTGCCTGCCTGCCTGCCTGCTGCCACCGTGCCCTGCCATTTGGTGCCTGCACATCAGCCATCTGCAGGGGTCCAGTTGCTGTGTGCACCCCTGCTGGAACTGAAGACTCCCGACTGGGATTACATCGCTCCACAGCCCAGCCCCAGGACCCAGTTGCCCACCCACACCTGCCTCTGGGGTTGCCATGTCGGGCACTTCCACATCTGGCACCAGTGGCAACCCTAGGCCAGAGGGGCAGAGGGGCACCAGCTTCACTGACAACGAAGTTGGTGTCCTGGTGGAGCATGTCCTGGGGCAGTATGATGCCCTCTTTGGATCGTCCCGCGCCAGCAAGGAAGGACGGGAGAGGATCTGGGCCGACTGTGTGGTTGCCATCAACGCGGAGGGGGTGGCAACCCGCAACGTCCTGAAGATCAAGCAGCGCTGGGAGGACTTGAGGTCCAGGACCCTTGTGAAGGCCCGGCGCCTCGTGGAGGGGGGCCGGGGCCGCATGAGTTCCATCCAGATGAGGGTCCTGGAACGCGTACGCCCAGCGCTCCACGCCCAGATCCTTGAGAGGGAGGCCCGTCGGGAGTTGAGCGGTAAGTGTCCAAGCATTTCTGTGTGAGACAGGGCATGTTGCGGTGTGCTGGTTCTATGATACTTGCCTGTATGTGTGCCATAGGCCATGTATGCATGTATGTGTGCAGGGACATCATGGTAATGCATGTGCGACCAGTGATGTGTGACCCACATGGTTGTTGCATGTGTTCAAATGCCGCATGGGGAGCCCTATGCAGATTTTGAACATGAGAGCATGCCAGTCTCTGTACCTGGACATGGGTGGGGGTGAGGGATGGGTGCTGATGCCAGGTACATATATGGTAGCCATGTCTGTGTGCCTGACCTGCGTGTCTGTGACTTGTGCATGCCATGGATGCATGACACATGTGTGTGACAATGCACAGATTCAGTGAAGCAGCCAAATTACCCTTGTATCCGCTGTGTTTGGTGTGTTTGGGGCCAGATGGATGTGACTGAGGTGAAGTGTGTGCATGTGATAGGCATGAGCCATGATGCATGTGAGTTACATATCATTGAATGTTTCAAGAGTCCATTGGACATGCATGGAAATGTCCATGGCATGCACCATGCCTGTTACTGTGTGTGTTTTGCCTGAACTGACCCATGTGTTGTGGAGGGACATGATGGAAGTGTACTTTGACAGTGGTGCTCATCTGCTATTGCTTCCTGTCTAGGGGACCATTGTACAGTGCCCTGATGCTTGTGTTCTTTGTCTCCCTCTACGCAGCGGCTAGTGAAGAAGAGGGCGGAGACGGCGCTGTGGAGCAAGGCGGCGGGGATGCCCCCACGGCTGCAGCGGAAGGGGTGGGTGAGCCCCCACAGGGGCCTGCTACGGTGGGAGACGGTGAGGAGCCATCCAGGTTGGTGGTTTGCACAGAGGAGGAGGAGGCCGCCACTGGGGCACACATGGGGCCTGGTGGGGGCATCCCTGCTGGTGCAAGTGGTGCAGTCCAGGGCCAGGGGCAGGAGGCAGCACAGGTCACCGTGGAGGGGCCTGTGCATGTCGCTGTCCCTGACCCTGTGAGTGCACCACCATGCACCAGCAGGGATGCCCCGTCCCAGGCCCGTCCGCAGGTAGAGGGGATGTCCATGTCACCTGACTCCCCTCCACCTGCGGACGTGGGAACCCCTGGCTGTGTGGAGAAGGTCCTGATTGGGGTCGCGATGCGCACGGCTGTGATTCGTGATGCCGTGCGTGCTTCCCAGGAGGAGCACGCACGTCATCACGAAGTGCACCGTGCCGACGTGGCCCAATTGGGATAGGCCATGTTTGGGGGTTTCCTGCATGTGTTGGCCAATCTGGCGGCCCTCTCCTCCTCTGTGCAGGCTATACACCAGTCGTTCTCCTTGCCGTCTTCCGGCCCAGATGCCACCAGGGCCCCCTGTGGACCTGCCCCGACCAATGCAGCCAGCTCGGTGGGGACCCCATCCCTGCCACAGTTGGGAGTCGGAGGTCCAGCAGGGGTGGACAACACAGCAACTGCACCCCAGCAGATGGAAGATGTGACAGCATCATCGGGCAGGGCACGTGCACGACGGCGTCGGTGGTTTCCATCAGCCTGGATGCCGTCGTGCTGGCAGAGGCAGTGGCGTCGGAGGCAGCAGCAGGCTCGACGTGGGAGGCATCATGGCTCAGGGCCATCAAGATCAGAGGGGCAGGCATCGGCCGGAGGGCAGGGCAACCCTGGGATGGTGGTGTCTTCCGTGTGGGAGCAGTTGGTCCAGCGGATAGGTGCGGAGCGGCAGCGGGCTGAAGAGGAGCGGCTCACCATGGTCAGGACGGAGTTCTCCATGCGTCGGGCGTTGAGGCGGGCTGAGTGCCTCGAGGAAGCTCGCAGGGAGTTTGAGCTGGACATGGGGTTATCCCTGCGAGACCTCGGGGCCAGGACAGAGTCCCGCCTCCAGGACATCGACATGGAGTTCGATGATGTCCTGGCCAGCAACATCACCGAGTGAGCCGCAGGACTTGCCCGCTGCCTTTGTATATAGTTATTTAGTTAGTTAGTGTTAGGTTTCCTTTATTAATTTTTGTATTTTTGGACCGCTCGGACAATGGCCACTTTTTTGTATATATTATTTTCATTAGGTAGTAGTAGGTTTCATTTATGGTGTTGGGCTCATGGACCCTGGAATTTTCGTGTATATAGTTAGCTTTTTGAAGAAACATTTTTTTTATTAATTATTGTGTTCAGCATGAGGAAATGGCTTTTCTTTATTTTACTTCCACATGATTTTGCTTTGGACAACATTTGTTTTTGGATTACTTTGTATTTTTTATTTTTACATTTGTTCTCGGACATGGACCATTTATTTTGTTATCCCCATTGTTGTATGTTTGATTTTTTTACTTATTTTTCATCTTTAATACATGTTTTTTTAACTTTCACTTGTGGTATTTTCTCATTGGTTTCAGACATGTCATGATATGGGTTTTGACATTCACTTGCACCCATTGTGTATGTGTGTGTGACGGACATGTGTTCATTTACAGACTTGCCATTGGGGTTGTATCATGTAATTGCATTCACTATGTGGGTGGATGCAATCCTTGCCTGGGTGTTTGTGCTGGGTATGCTGGCCATTACTGCCATGATTGAGTATCGTCAGGACCTGGGGGCAGGGGGACATGTGTGGGTGCCTGGTGGAGGGTGCCCCTGCACTGCTGGGGGGTGGGGGTGGTGGGTGACATGTGTGGGTGCCTGGTGGAGGGTGCCCCTGCACTGCTGGGGGGTGGGGGTGGTGGGCACATGAGTTGGACATGGGTGGGGGCCTGCTGGCAGGTGCCCCACAGTGCTGGGGGGTGGGGGCGGTGGGGGACATGAGTGAGGGCCTGGTGGAGGGTGCCCCTGGTGGCTGGGGGGTGGGGGTGGTGGGTGACATGGGTGGGTGCCTGGTGGAGGCTGTCCCTGCACTGCTGGGGGGTGGTGGGGACATGAGTTGGACATGGGTGGGGGCCTGCTGGCAGGTGCCCCACAGTGCTGGGGGGTGGGGGTGGTGGGGGACATGAGTGGGGGCCTGGTGGAGGGTGCCCCTGGTGGCTGGGGGGTGGGGGTGGTGGGTGACATGAGTGGGGGCCTGGTGGAGGGTGACCCTGGTGGCTGGGGGGTGGGGTTGGTGGGTGACATGAGTGGGGGCCTGGTGGAGGGTGACCCTGGTGGCTGGGGGGTGGGGGTGGTGGGTGACATGAGTGGGGGCCTGGTGGAGGCTGCCCCTGCACTGCTGGTGGGTGGGGGTGGTGGGAGATATGAGTTGGACATGGGTGGGGGCCTGCTGGCAGGTGCCCCACAGTGCTGGGGGGTGGGGGTGGTGGGGGACATGAGTTGGACATGGGTGGGTGCCTGCTGGCAGGTGCCCCACAGTGCTGGGGGGTGGGGGTGCAAGGGGACATGAGTTGGTGTTCATTAGTTCAAGGAGACATGTGCCTTTGCTGGGGGGCATGCCCATGTTGGGTGGGCTGCCTGCGGGACATGACCAGGGATGCAGGGTAGTCCCCTGTGGTGTGGGCTGCCTGCAGGGGCCGTGGAGGGTGTACAGGGTACACCTGGGAGGACCCACACTGTCAAATCACATGTGGGACTCCCCGGCACCCCTGAAATACACGCGCACAGGCTATTCGCGTGTGGAACTTCCCGCGCACCCCTGAAATACACGCGCCCAGGCTATTCGCGTGTAAAACTTCCCGCGCACCCCTGAAATACACGCGCACAGGCTATTCGCGTGTGGAACTTCCCGCGCACCCCTGAAATACACGCGCCCAGGCTATTCGCGTGTAAAACTTCCCGCGCACCCCTGAAATACACGCGCACCCCTGAAATACACGTAACCCGCTCCCCCAGGCCCGATCGCGTGTGAAAGTTCACGCGAACCCCTGAAATACACGTAGCACGCTCACCCAGGCCCGATCGCGTGAGAAACTTCACGCGAACCCCTGAAATACACGTAGCCCGCTCCCCCAGGCCCGATCGCGTGAATGACTTCACGCGCACCCCTGAAATACACGCGCCCAGGCTATTCGTGTGTGGAACTTCCCGCGCACCCCTGAAATACACGCGCCCAGGCTATTTGCGTGTGGAACTTCCCACGCACCCCTCAAATACAGGCGCCCAGGCTATTCGCGTGTGGAACTTCCCGCGCACCCCTGAAATACACGCGCCCAGGCTATTCGTGTGTGGAACTTCCCGCGCACCCCTGAAATACACGCGCCCAGGCTATTTGCGTGTGGAACTTCCCGCGCACCCCTCAAATACAGGCGCCCAGGCTATTCGCGTGTGGAACTTCCCGCGCACCCCTGAAATACACGCGCCCAGGCTATTCGTGTGTGGAACTTCCCGCGCACCCCTGAAATACACGCGCCCAGGCTATTTGCGTGTGGAACTTCCCGCGCACCCCTCAAATACAGGCGCCCAGGCTATTCGCGTGTGGAACTTCCCGCGCACCCCTGAAATACACGCGCCCAGGCTATTCGCGTGTAAAACTTCCCGCGCACCCCTGAAATACATGCGCACAGGCTATTCGCGTGTGGAACTTCCCGCGCACCCCTGAAATGCACGTAGCCCGCTCCCCCAGGCCCGATCGCGTGTGAAAGTTCACGCGAACCCCTGAAATACACGTAGCACGCTCACCCAGGCCCGATCGCGTGAGAAACTTCACGCGAACCCCTGAAATACACATAGCCCGCTCCCCCAGGCCCGATCGCGTGAATGACTTCACGCGAACCCCTGTGATGCACGTACCCTGCTGAAATCGCGTGTGAGACTTCCCGCGCACCCCGGTATACACGCACACGTATTTTTTGTCAGCGGGTGTCCGTGTTTGTGGGTACCCCTTTGCACGTCATTTTTCCTGGAGGGCCACAGTATGGGACATTCATCATGGCAGTATATAGGTGCAATTTGTTGGCGCACCTTTTGGCGCACATTTCTTACAGCCGCAGCGACGCTACTGCCTGCTTTCTTGTGGCGGTCGTGTTTGTGCCTGTGCGCTGGTTTGAGCGTGCGCTTTTTTCCACTATTCTATTCCATGAATACGTGTTGTAGGCGAGCGTGTGGGCGTTCCGCGCACTTGTGCCCTGTACTTCCCCCGTGACGCCCACGTTTTGGCAAGTTGTTCCCCATTCCGAGTGTTACGCCCGTGTTCCGCCTACTTTTGTTGCGTGCGCCGCGCTATGTGCGAATTTCGCTGTGGCCTGTGCGATTTTCGCTGTGACCTGGCGCACGCTGTTCGATGGCCTGTGCGCCAATGTGCGCCGCGCACTTTTTTATCGCACATCCGCTGGTTTTCTCGCGCACGGCCTTCCATGAATCGACGTGCGCTGCTTTTCGTGCGATTTTCGCACTTGCACTGCGATTTTCGCTATTCCACTGCGAATCGCACGTTTTTGCCCACTTGCGCCGCGCTAATTATTCCATGAATCGGCCTGTATGTCTGCGGATTGCACTGTATTTACAGGATCACACATGCCTCATGCAGGGTTTTTCAGGATGGTAGGCATGGCAATGGGACTGTGAAGGCTAACAGATTGCTCAATCAGGTATCTGGGTGTGGCGGGCAGTGTTGCAAACCTGGCAACATTCTCCATGCATTTAGGGGAAATCACAGCCCCTACCAACTTTGTACTGTAAAAGTGGCAAGCTAGCTAGATACTTTCTGCCATTGGTTTGGAAACTTAGAGTTGTTTCGATTAGTTTGCAAACAAATACAATAAAGTAGCTATATTTTTTGGTAGCCGTGTAGCTAGTAGTTGCCCATTGTTTCTTAGTAAATACTGTGAAAACTGCACAAGTTCCATCACATTTTATCAAAATTAGGCACTTGCATAATATTGAAAAAGTTTGCCACAAAAAAGATGGAGGAGCCATTGCAACTGTGGGCCACTTTTTCATTGGTGCCTGAGATAATTCTATGGTGCAGTTCAAATGTGACGCTCACCTAGCAGGGGGTTCTGCAGATTAGAAGCAGCTAGGTGTGGTGCTCTGGCAGAGCAGTGCATTGTGTCAGTACTGGAACTATCAAATTCCGGGCGTTTTGAGGTTCTATTAGGACTGAACTAGTTTATGGATTGAAAGCGGACAAGTGCCTGGCAGAGGAATTGTATACATTTTTACATATTTCCTCCACATTACACGGCCCGCGGTAGCGGCCATATAGTTATGGTTAAGTTGCTCATCTCAGAGGAAGACCACTTTTTTTCTGAATTTTTTGGGGAAGTTGGGTGAGGTTTCGTGGAGGGGGGCGAAAGTTATAGGGGTGTCCCACATTTTTTTCCATACACTGAATGGAGAAAAACTTTGCGCAGGCCTACAAGACAAACAGCTGGACGTATTTTCACCAAATTCGTGGCAGGAGCGGCGCCTTGGTCCAGAAAGTGTGCTTTTATGAATTTGGTAATAATTAGTCACATACTTTCTTTAAAAGCAGGTAAAATGTACTAGTGATATCTGGCTCAGGTCGGCGGGCCCATTTCCCGGTTCGTTCTGCAGTCAAATGTCTGATTGGGCTGGAGTGGGGTGTGATGTTGGCAGACATTGCACGTGCCCAGTGGTTGGCTGGAAGGGTAGCGTGATGTGCGTCATAAGTTTGGGGAACGCCGCCATGATGTAGACGAGGATAATGTGGCACTGAAAGGGGCTGGAAAACATGAGTTCTGGCATATGGTGGTGGGAAGAGAGAATGGAAAGGGAGGAGGAGTGTATCCGTGCATACTCTGCCAATTTGCGGTGACCTTCTCAAGTGACTAGCTTGTTTGGTGACTGCAGACAGCTTTGTTACGGCACAATACTTCCTGAGGCGACCTCTGTGTGGTGAGTGCTGGCAGGCTCAATTGAAGATAAGGAGTGGATTGCACATGACATGAGCATTTTCGCATAGGGTGTACTAGGCTTGTGTGGAGTAAGCCCCTAGCACCTTTGATGTATGGCTGGACATGTGGTTGTGCATTTCCGATATTGTGGCCATTGCACACATTACTGATTACTGTATTGTACTATGATGTATTGGGACTGTGTACTTAATAGACTGCTGGGAACAGGGGCAATGTTCTGAAGATTGTGTGGTTTGGTTGGCAGTAGAAAAATACTATGTGAGTGGAAGTGGGTAGATGTGCTGGAGACTGTGTTATGTTTGTGGATTTTGCTAACTACCTACATGTTTCAATGCATGGCCGTATTATGGTGTGGGGGTTTGGTAGCAGTGCTGATGGTTGTGTTACGATTGTGGGTTGTGGTACCTGGCCACATGTTCACATTCATGGCTGCATAACATTGCCATGGGTGTGGCCAAGGTGTAGGCACTTGTGTGCATGGCCAAAGGCCATAGGCCGTGTAAGAGGATTCAATTCAGCACTACAGCTAAGTTAACGCCTAGTCTAGAATACTGAATGAAAACCCTTATTGATATATCTTTAGGTCCAGTTCATGCGTTCTGGATGACTACCCCTATATAACACCCCTCTCTTGGAATCCCCTGACCCCACTGAGCCAAGAAGTAGTTCTGTTTTGCAAGTAAAAAGGGTTTATTTGATGATTTAAACAATAGATATATATATAACACTTTATAATAAATTAATAATTGAATAGCACACTTAATCTGATATGATACAGATTAACAACAGAGAATCTGGCACTAGCACACTTCTTTATAATTACTAAGGAGTTGAGATGAAATGGATAAGGTAGCACACTGGTAAATAGGTACAGAAGTATAATGTGGTAGAGAATGCTTTATAGGGTTCAAGGAAATGCAAGGTTGAATGAATGAAATGCAGTATAGAAAATACTCAATATGATTTCAACAAAACAATGTAATCACTTTTCTCTGGCTATTCCCTCCCCCCCTTGATGCAAGGCAAGGAAATGGAAGGAAAACACACAGTTCTCAGAAATGCAATCAATATAATCAGTTCAATCCAGCAAGCTTAGACAACAGAAAACAGATAGGAGTTATGAAAACACAAGCCCAAATTGCTTTGATATGTGCTGGCAATGAATTAAAAAAAATATGCTAAACGCTTTTAATTCCCTTTTAGAGGTTCAGGGTGAGTGGTATCTAGTTAATATTAGTCCAGGCTCACACTAGCAATGATGCAGGGATAGTTAACAGGTTAAACAAATTTCTGGCAAATGGAAAGCCAGCAGCAGCAGTTTTTTTACATGTGAAGAAATTGCAAATCGCGGTAAAATTCGCGGATGCGTGTTCCGCGATTGCGGTAAAACTATAAGGGGTAGGAATGCGGTTCTTGGTGCGATTCAAAGCTACGATTCTAAGCTATCAGAGGAAAGTTACTGCAAGTCTCTAGCCCAAACGGTCGCGGAGATATGAGCGATTTAATAAAGGTCGTTTTTGGGTTTGCAAATTTCAAAAGCTCAAAATGACAAGTGCAGCTTGCAACTAGAAATGACAGGTGACAGCTAGGAGGCAGTTCTACTTAGGTTAAATAGATTGAATTAGATGAATTTAAACTAAGAGATGTGTTCTGAGTTTTGCTAAGTACTCACACTATATTCTTGAGTGAAATGGGCCTCATCACGGATCTGGTCAGGGTTTTAGACTGGGCTCTGCTCACAGCGCCTGGCCTCTGGAACTGCTCACAGGGGTCTGGTCTGGGTCTCTCTGGGTACAGCACTGCTTTCTCCCTGGTCTGGTCTCTGCTAGGCACCGGTTCTTTGGGTCTCTCTGCTCTGGATAGATTGAAGTCTCTAGTTTGGCTCTCTGGAGGTTGATGGAGGTAAGTATGGATTTTTCCGGCAGAGCGTCCCGCTGCAGATGGATTTGGAAGGTCCCTATCTGTCCTGTCTGTCTGCTTTTATGTGTTTAGAATGTGGGTGTGTTCTAGCATTACTGACCCTACCTCTCTCTCAGCTTCTAATTGGTCAAACTTTCATTCGTCCCCTGATTGGCGAACTAAGTTGTGTCAGAGTGATGTCAGCCATTTATGATCTCTTGAAGAACCTCCCTTATCATCTGTGCACCCAAATCTATATATGATCAAAATACATACTTCAGAGTTACACAGTTGTTTGAAATTACATATACATGGTGTGGCTGAATTTAGCCATGTCTCTGTCCAAATCTGCTCATTCTAGGAGCTTGCATTCAAAAATGGCAACTTCTAGAACCTTTTCATGTGCTAAACAACATTGGATCTTCATTAAATTTTATACAACTGTTCCTCACATATCTACCCACATACCAATGCATTTTCGTTTGTCTAGCTGAAACAGGGAGTCTGTAATATTAATAAACAATGGGGTTTTGCCCCAGAACATCACACAAATTCGAGTTTAGTCTTGAATTAAAGGTACATTTTTTAAATTAAAGCTCTCAAAGTTATACATTTCTGTCATTTGATTACAAAGAGTTATCAGTGTTTTTGTAAAATATATATTTTCCTTTCAATTCAGTCCTCAGAGTGTTGAAGTCCGCCTCCAAGACTTGGGTGGGTCAGTCCTCTGGGCAGGCAGGGCTTTGTTGACATTAAACAGACAAAATTAACATATTCCTTTCAGAGGAAAGGGTCCTTTGTGTGGTCTCTGGGAAGCTCCCAGCCAGTCTGCCTTCTATCAATCAAGAGGTCATGTGAGATTCTAACTCCTGGTGTGAAGCTCTTGAGGTGATAGGGTTTCCCAGGCTTCAGGCCTCTGGGAACAGCATGTGGCTAATTTTTAATTAAAATGCAGCCTTTGAAGTCAGCTGAGTCAAATCCCTTTGTCAGCAACTGCACTCAATTCTCCTGTCAGAGTTTAGACCGCCAGCGCCCCCTTGAGGATTTTGTTGGTACTGCATGCAATTTTGGGATTTTCTTGGATTAATGCATTCTAAACAGGAATGGTTCTTACATGGTAGTAAATCCTTGCTTAACATTGTTTTGATGGGGCTCCTTATAGTAAGATGGTTATGTGGAACCCCACAAAAAGGGTTGAATCTTTAAAGTGGTCCAATGAGTCACGATTTCAGCAACTTTTTGACATCAGTAACAGTGGATTTTGTTAACAAAGACCTTTCTTTACACTGGTGGGTGGCAAGTTAGGTAACCATTTTGGTGTGCGCACAACTGCGCAGCTCTCCTGGATTCTGGGATGAAATGATGGGCGGCGACAGCGCATCCCCATCTTTACCCACTCCAACGATTTATTTTTGTTCTGGGGCAAAATGATGGGCAGCGACAGCTTAATCCCCACATTCACCCCGTCTAATGATTCCACATGGGTCAAAACCCTCCACAGCCGTAGGAGTGCTGGTGGCTGTATAACGTTTGAGGTTGCTGGTACCTGGCCACATGTTGTCATGCATGGCTGCATAATGTTGCAGTAGGTGTTGCCAAGGCGTAGGCTGTTGGGTGCATGGCCAAAGGACGTAGGCTGTAGGTGATGCACCCAAGAGCCTAGGCCTTGGCCACATCCACCGCAACATTATGCGGCCACGCATGGCAACCCTCTGATATGCTATATGGATTTTCTTTTCAAATTGCCTAGAAGGTCTACATTTTGCGCAAATCATGCGTTCCACTGAAGCCTATTTTACAATGTGCTCTACCCCTGTTTATAGAGAGGTATGGCAGAGTTGTATTTTCTGACACCATGCAGCTACAAAAACAAAGTCAGGCGGCAACGTGTTACCATGTCATTGTGCATTTCCGATGCAAAGTACTTCAGTTACGTACACCTTCCTTGTGCACTAGTTGCAAATAGGTTTCACATTGTTGCCTCGCATGTGTTCCGTGTCTCCATTGTACATATTGTTGGTTGAATGGGCGTGGTGATTTTTGTTCCATACTACAGTTTTGCATCCATGGCTGGACAATATGGAGTCCACAGTCCTGCAGTGTGTCAACTGGGTGACGTTTTTGAATATTGTGTTTATATAAGTGTGTAGGGTTCCAGTGCATGTTTTATGCAGTTGGGTTGTGGCTATTGCACAGCTTACAGAGTACTGAATGGTACTTTGCTGTATTGGTTGTGTGTACTTAATAGACTAGGTCATGCAGGGGCAATGGTCTGAAGATTATGTGGTTTGGTTGGCAGTACAAAAATACTATGTGAGTGGAAGTGGGTAGAGGTGCCGGAGGCTGTGTTACGTTTGTGGATTTTCCTACCAACCTACATTTTTGTATACATGGCTGTATTTTGGTGCAGGGGTTGGGTAGGAGTGCCAGTGGCTGCATTATGTGTGGGGGTTCTGGTACCTGGCTACATGTTCTCATGCATGGCTGCATAACGTTGCAGTGGGTGTGCCCAAGGCCTAGGCTCTTGGGTGCATGGCAAAGGCAGTAGGCCATGCACCGAAGACAGTATGCCTTGGCCACATCCACCCCAACATTATGCATCTATGCATGCCAACAATGTGATACTGGTACATGCATTATGTTTAGGAATTTTATAGAGCCTGTACATTTGGCACAATTCATGCTTAGTACTGAAGCATATTTTACACTGAGCTTTTCCCCTGTTGATAGAGAGGTATGACAGGTTTCCATTTCTGGCCACCATGCAATTATAAAGAGAAAATTAAGACGGCAACTTGTTACCATTTGAACGTGCATTTCCAATGCTAAGTACTCTACGTACGTAGAACTTCTCTTTACGTACATGGACACATATTGGTACTTTGTACATGATGCACTGAATGTCCAGCTGACACAATATATACATGTACATTTATGGCCGCTATCTACTATATATATGTGCAGTGAGTTACGAATCAACGGTGTATGTTGGCAGACTGTGTGTGCAATGGGTGCGCATATGTGGGTGTCAGTGCCATTTTATGGACTTTAGTGCCCTTGGGGAATGAGATTGTTGGGCCTGTGCTTTATTAAAGGAAACACATTCCTTTGGAACTGTTTTAAAGATTGTACATGCTTTCTAATGTTCTAAGTGTAGTGACCTGACCTGGTTGTGTCACCTGTGTGGTACATTACGGCTATTGGTGTGAACGTTTTTTGCCTCACAACACATGTACGTGTGTGAAGGTAGTAAGGTTGCAGTTATTTTTTTTTCCCATCCTCATTGTGCTTTGAAAGCATTCATGTTATGTGTTGCCTATGCTATTGTATATGTAAGGTGGAATGATTATCGGAATTGGAAGGCCTGACAATATGCTATGGTTTGCATTTTGTACTATCTGTTGAAATGGAATCACAGTAAGGTATAGATACAGAGAGAAATCGTTTGTTAGGGACTTCTTCCAGAATTACATGATTGCAGAGAGTGCATGTATGTTTCCACATGTAGGAAATCAGAAAGATTTCATTTATGGGTATGTTTTTGCTTTCCAATGCTTGCAGTATGTACATTACCACTTCCTGTGGATTTACTTGTCTATTTAACGTGCATTTTCTATTGCAGCACCATACTTGACAACATTCTGTGACCAAAAAGATGTAGTTTTTTCAAGTTTCAAAAATAATAATTCACATAACAATGACATCACAGGAAAATACAAAACATACAAACACAACATGGAAAGATGTTGACATATTAAAAATTGATTATTCTGAATGGTTACTTAACACCAAATTGTTGGCATATGCTGTGTGATGGTGTTACACTCTGCCACTTGCTTTCACTGGTGATTCACCTAAGGGTTGTCCTGGCATGAGTGCAGGACAGAAACAAGTACCTGTCAGATCAGTGGATTGCTCTAAGTCCAATCAAAGTAATAACCTACCAGTCCACTGTATAGACAGACTAATTAATGTGGTGCATGCTTTGTCCTGGAGCCTACCTTAGAGTCACATACGTTACTTGCCACTGTTAAAAGCTGTAGGATATGTCACTGAAATCTGTAGGTGGTAGGACTGCTCCAAAAGCAGTAGCCTACTGCCTAAAGCTGTAGGGTTGGCAAGTATGCAGCACAGTACTCCAATTCCTGCATTATTTCTGAGCCCCTGTAACTGTTTGCAGGATTGTGTGCAGCATTTTTGTCCAGCCCTCTTATTTGTAAACACAAATGGTGTGAGCCGTTTCAATACATGCTTTAAAAACGTAGTGCCATTTACAATATATCAATTCTGGGTGATGACGTGGATGAATCTGGATGTACAAACCTTGGATAGCTTCACAGAACTGTGTACTGGGATCGCCTTAGACTTCCACTCTGAATGTGTAATGCCATATATGGAGTGTTGTACCGAACTGATAGTGTTACATGGAGAGGTCTTCAATGTGATTGGTGGTTGTGTATGTGACTATTTAACAGTAACCAATGAGGGAGTGCTGCAAAGAAGCTAGTGGAGAGGGAAGAAGGACTGCTCCTGCTTTACTGGGGCCAGGCCCTTGTGGTACTTGGGGAAGCGCACGTGCCACATTCTGCCCTCCAATCAGGTACTAAGGGTGTGGTTCACAGGAAAGGGTGGTAATACTGTTTTTCATTACTCTCCGTAGTGAGGCGGGCTGACATGGAGAGGCACACTGTGTTGATTTTGCACAGGTATGCCAAGGAAAGAGACTTTGATGCCATTTTTGGTTTGGAAGGAGTGGAGGCATTGTGGTGTGCTGTCGATGTCTGCAATTTCGGCGTTGTGATTGCACTTTGCAGAAAAGTTGCCCGTTTTGCTTCTGTTGATGTTGTCGTCGTGCAGCATGGCGGGATGCATTTGGGTTACACGGCTTGTTCACGTTTGTTCCATCAACTGAAGAGGTTGTTGCATGCATTTAAGAGGATTTTTCCCACTGGCCAGGTGCTTTTCTCATCCATACCACCAAGAAGAATATGGGACCATGCTACTGTATGTTGTTCCCAGCCAAAGCTGGAAGGTGTTTCATCAACAGAAGCATGTGTCTATTTGTGTCCGCTGTAACAATGACATCATTAATTCTCGAAATGCAGAGTTTTTCCATGCAAATGACATTTCTTTGTCGACCATTGGTGAAGCTATTTTATTTGCCCATCTACAGGATGTATTGAAGAGTTAACTGTAAGAATGTGAGGAGGAGAAGACAACACAAAACACTATAACAACCGAAAAAAAATATATTTCTCTACAAGCACCTAAAAAACGCTCTTTTCAGAGCTACCACTAAAGACAAAATACCCTACCCTGGTTGAAATGTATTCCCCCACGGCCGCACATGGCACAAAAGCTACATCCAGGGCTTTTGACGATGGTGTGCATGGAAATGGGACTGTTGGGGCTAAGGGATTGCACAATAACATTTCTGGGTGTGGTGTCTTCGTAGGAGAATGGTGTACAGAACTGATAGTGCTACATGGAGAGGTCTTTAATGTGATTGGCGGATGAGTGTGTGACTATTTAACAGTACACAGTGAGGGCCTGCTGGAAAGAAGATACTAGACAGGGAAGAAGGACTGTTACTGCTTTACTGGGGCGTGGCCCTCGAGGTACTTGGTGAAGCGCACATGCCACATACTACGGTTTTCAGCATGCTGGCCATGGGAATGAACTGTGGGGATTATCGGTATTGAGGGTGTGGTTCGCAGGATGGGGCGTTAACACTTCTTTGCATTACTGTGTGTAGTGAGCCAGGCTGACATGGTTGCTATTAGTTTCAAAGTTAATGTAGCATAGCAGTATTGATCTGAAATCAATTACAGTTCAAAGCAATGTGGTCAACTACTCTGTTCTGAAAAGCTACAAAAATAATGGGGTGTGGCGTTTTTTAGGGCTGCAACTGGAAAAGAGGCCTACATTGTTCAACAAACACATACATGTGTAATGGCACATTGTGGGCTGTTTGTAAGCGTGTACTTTCACAATAACACTCCGTAGATTGCAGAACAATGTACTTTTACACTGTCCAAGCATCTGGATCATGGGTGCCGTCGCATGGTGACGTCACAAATGTTCTCGATTGGGACGGCTGTCCACAGGATGCGTTTTGGGTGGAATACTTTGTGTGCATATGCCTAGGTGTCCTATGGATACCATTGGGATCTCTGGACTAATTAATAGTGCGATACACATGCACCAAACATTTTTGTACAATCTGGGTGTTTACACGGTATAGCAGGTGGGATGTTTATGTGTACAGCTACCTGAAGGACGTGGGTGGGCGCATCCAACTACTTAAAGTTCATCACAAGTTTCTTTGCGTATGCTGTACAGGGGCGGTGTTACCAAGAGACAGAGGAAGAGATATGCATCTGCGTACTTGTGCAACGGACAAACATCCGTTCCCACAACTAATTTTAGGTGGTTCACAAGATGCAGACATGCAGTTTGTACGAGCTTTGTACGGATGCCTCCATTGTGATTGCGGATATGCCGGGCAGGTGTGGTATCCGTAGGACACGTCCCTTTTGCTTAATTGTGGTCATTTCCACCAGTACTGTGCACAGCTGAGTCATAACAGGATTTTAAAAACAAAGGAACAGCCACATATCCACTCAGCAACAATTTAAATATGAGCCTTTATTTCCACACATTCATAAATACTATTAGGAACGGGAAGGGGTAGCAGAGGTGGATACATATAGTGGGGAATTTGGGATTTGTACAAAGTTTCCCCAGCCGGGGAGCATGGGGAAACTCCTGGAAATGCTGGCAATCTCACAGCTTAATCTTCACACTCAATCTGTCGGTTGTCTTCGTGACCATCAGTCTGGCTTCAGAGCTGCCAGAAACACGGAAACTGTTCTCCTGAACACCTGTGAAAACCTGCTGTCAAACCTTTATTTCAACACCACCTGCGTCCTGATTTTACTTGATCTCTCTTTTTCCTTTGATACAGTAAACCATGCCATCCTGCTCATCAGTGTCCGTGATAACCTGGGTATCACCGGTCAGGCCCTGGCATGACTGACTTCTTTCCTCTCTGGTCAGCTCTCCCAGGTCCAACTTGGGTCCTTCCTCTCCTCTGAGGTGTCCCCCAGGGGTCTACTACTCCCTGGCTGTTCAACCAATACTTGGCACTTCTTGCCAACCGCATTGCCACACTCTGCCCTAACTATCCGTGCTATGCAGATGACACCCAGTTCTTTTCAGGCTACCTTCAGCCACCTCTTCTCCGTCCCTCATCTCTGACTGTCTGTCTGCTATCCAGGAGTGGTGTGCCGCCAATGATGTCTGCCTTAATGCTAGTAAGACTGAGATTCTCCTCATCGGCACACTTGCTCCCTCATTTCTCGTCACTCTGGCCAGCCGCTCTTGGCCCTCTTCCTGCTCCCACCTGCAAGGCTAAAAACCTTGGTCATTTTAGAATCCACACTCTCCTTCTCCACCGGTGGTGTTCTCCACCGGAGCCAGGTGAGTGCTGCCCCGTTGTGCTGCGGCTGGCCCCTCTCCCATAGCCCGCACTTTGTGTATTTCACCCAGGCCCCGAGGCCCTGTGCATTCGCTGCCACCCCATGCCCGCTTCCCGAGTCTCCTTCCTCCCTCCCACCTCCCGTCCCGCCCCCCCCCCTGCTCCCATTGGTCTCCGAGCCCTGGTACCCGTAGTATAGGCACAGGGCAACACTCACCAGCCCATCTCCACCGGAGCCAGGTGAGTGCTGCCCCGTTGTGCTGCAGCTGGCCCCTCTCCCATAGCCCGCACTTTGTGTATTTCACCCAGGCCCCGAGGCCCTGTGCATTCCCCGGCGCCACCCCGCGCCCGCTTCCCAGTCTCCTTCCTTCTTCCCGCTTTGCAGGGCTCCATTGCAGGGAAGCCGGCGTGAGGTGAGCCAGACCATCTCAGGACACTCGTGTGTCGGGCCCAAAGACAAGGCCCCCAAGCCCCCTAAGCATCCCTGTCCCACCCTGCACCCTCCTCCCGGTCTCTCTTCCCCTCCCAACCAGCCCATTACCTGCTCTGACTGGGCCTCGAGGCCTTCATCACTAGTCCTCCCAGGGCAGCCCGCTGCCAGTACAGCCATGTGGCTAAGAGCCCCAAGCCCAAGGGCGGCTCCAGGAAGTGTCAGCAAGTGTCCACAGGAGAAGCCAGTACCCAACCGTCAACCAGCAGCTACAAGGACCAGTGAGGTAGGGGGCTTCGGGTTGGCGAGACAACCCATAAACCCAACCGCTTGGCAAAACCAATGTTTAACAATGTGATCTGTCCCCGTAACCCAAATTGCATTGCGTGATCTGGAAATTGCATTGATAGGCTGCTCTCCGAATATACTGGTGTCTCAAAGTTAGCAGGACCTCTGGGCCCAAATTGCATTTTTGTGTTATTTAGATCTCACTGATAGGCCTCTCTCCCAATATACAGGTGTCTCGAAGTTAGCAGGGCCCTGTGCCCAAATTGCACTGTGTGATCTCCAAACTGCATTGATAGGCCTCTCTCCCACTATACAGGTATCTCAACCTTAGCAGGGCCTCTGTGCCCAAATCGCATTGTGTGATACCCAAACTACATTGATAGAAGGGCCTCTGTGCCCAAATTGCATTGGGGGACCTCCACACTGCATTGATAGCAGGGCCTCTGTGCCCAAACTGCATTGTGTAATCCCCAAACTCCATTGATAGCAGGGCCTCTGTGCCCAAACTGCATTATTTAATCCCCAAACTGCATTGATAGCAGGGCCTCTGTGCCCAAATTGCATTGTGTGATCCCCAAACTGCATTGATAGCGAGGCCTCTGTGCCCAGATTGCATTTTGTATTCTCCAGACTGCATTGATGAGCCGCTCCCCCACTGTACAGGTGTTCTAGGCTTTGCAGGGCCTGTGTGCCCAAATTGCATTGTCTGTCCTCCAAACTGCATTGGTGGCGGGGCCTCTGTGCCCGGGTTGTATTGTGTGATCTCCGAACTGCAATGATTGGCCTCTCTCCCACTATACAGGTGTCTCAAACTTAGCAAGGCCTCTGTGCCCAAATTTGCATCGTGTGATCTCCAAACTGCATTAATAGGCCGCTCTCCCACTATACTGGTGTCCCAAACTTAGCAGGGCCTCTTTGCCCAAATTGCATTGTCTGTTCTCCAAACTGCATTGACAGCAGGGTCTCTCTGCCCAAACTGCATTGTGTGATCACCAACTGCATTGATAGGCCTCTCTCCCACTATACAGGTGTCTCAAACTTAGTGGGGCCTCTGCCCCCAATTGCATTGTCTGATCTCCAAACTGCATTGATAGGCCTCTCTCCCACTATACAGGTGTCTCAAACTTAGCAGGGCCTCTTTGCCCAAATTGCATTGTCTGTTCTCCAAACTGCATTGACAGCAGGGTCTCTCAGCCCAAACTGCACTGTGTGATCTCCGACTGCATTGATAGGCCTCTCTCCCACTATACAGGTGTCTCAAATTTAGCGGGGCCTCTGCGCCCAATTGCATTGTCTGATCTCCAAACTGCATTGATAGGCCTCTCTCCCACTATGCAGGTGTCTCAAACTCAGCAGGGCCTCTGTACCCAAATTCCATTGTGTGATCTCCAAACTGCATTGATAGGCCTCTCTCCCACTGTACAGGTGTCTCAAAATTATCACGGCCTCTCTGCCCAAATTGCACTGGTCATCTTCAAACTGCAGTGATAGGACTCTCTCCCATTATACAGGTGTCTCAAACTTAGCAGGTCCTCTGTGCCCAAATTGCATTGTCTGATCTCCAAACTGCATTGATAGGCCTCTCTCCCACTATACAGGTGTCTCAAACTTAGCAGGGCCCTGTGCCCAAGCAGCACTATCTGATCTCCAAACCACATTGATAGGCCTCTCTCCCTCTGCACAGGGGTCTCAAATTTGATAAGCCTCTCTCCCACTATACAGGTATCTCAAATTTAGTTCACTCTCAAATCTAGCTCACTCGCAAATTTAGCTAACTCTCAAGTGAGACAAAAGCCACCAGTGAATTACGGTGGTGGGTCACTCTGACTAGGGCCCCTCTCATCACAAGGCAAAAGTCCAAGCTGCGCCCGTCCACGCCAACCTCCAACCAGCAATACCCTCCCAACCCACACAGCCTGCCCACCACAGTGAACCACGCTCAAGGAGACAGGCAGTAGGGAGAGCCACCGATAACACCCAACTTAATAACCCTTACCACCCCCTTGCCCCAGGACAGCAACTCCGCGACTCGCCAGCTTCAGCCGGAACACCCCCTGCAGGCGGAGCCAAACTAGTAGCGGACACCCCCTCACCTGCCACTACACCACAAGACCACAAAAACCAGAGCAGGACCAACTAGACGTCACCAAACAAAGACTAAACAACTCTCAATCTTACAATGCCGCACAAACGATCCATCCCAAGGAAAAGACGAAGAGTTGAAAGAACAAACACTCCAGAACAGCAACTTAGAACAACAACCATAGACTGGACCCCCACAGACAGGAACACAAACCGAAGCAATTCCGAGAGAAGAGAAAAATCCTTCTACCTAACCCCATACCTTGCAGACAACTGGCCACCACGGCAATCCATCCCAACATTAGAAGCAGCAACATCAAACAACCTAACACAAGCAAGTAGAAGAAGGATGAACAACACAAACAACAAACAGACGGCCGACGCAATAACCCCCTACATCACCAAAGCAAGAGGAACTTCCGATCAACAACCACAACTCCCGGAAGACGAACCCGATGAAAACACAAAAACCCAAGACAAAACCTAGAAGAACTCTTTGAAGACGCTGACACCCCAAATCCTGCAGCCCAACAAGTGACCGACCAGGAAGGAAATCTCAACACTGAGCAGAAGACGACCTCGACAAAGCCCAAACCAAACAACACCTCCAAACTTCACTGCAATCTAATAAACGCAAGATCCATGTCAAAACACTCAACAGAGATCTTTGACCTACTCAATGACAACGGCATTGACATCCTGTTCATCAGAGAAACATGGCTGGACGAAAACTACAAAATCACACTCCAAAGCTGCCTTCCGACCGACTTCAAATGCCTACAAATAAACAGAAAAAACAAAAAAGGAGGAGGCATCGCTATAGCATTCAAAGAACACCTGAAAATAAAAACTGACAAACCACTCAACATCCTCAACTGCGAAACCATGGTAATACACCTAAGAGCGGGCCCAAAAACCAGCATCACATTCATCCTGGTATACAGACCGCCGACATATGATGCAACATTCGTCGATAACTTCATAGAAGCCGTCACCATCTTAGCCATCAACCACAAACACCTAATCATCCTGGGGGACTTCAACATCTGGTTTGAAGACAGCCACGCCAACTCTTAAAACTCACTAATTGAACAACTCAACACCATGAAACTACGACAACTAATGAAAGGAGCAACGCACTCGGCAGGACACACCCTAGACACAATTTTCGCCAAAGAAAAACTCATCACCACGGCACCTCCATTACAATACTGTGGAGCGACCATCTCATCATCCCATTCGTGATCACTCTGCCTACCCAAGCCTACATCCAACATCCGGAACTCACACCCACCACCAAAAGAAACTGGAAACACGTCAAAGAAAGCAACCTATTTGATCAACTGGAATTAATGAAACCCTCAACTACAGAACTGGAGCTAGCTGACCTAGACGGGAAAGCAGAGATACTGCACAAATGGATTGCAGATACCATAGACAAGATCACCCCAGAAAAAACGTTCACCCCATCAAATAAAAAGAGCAATGGCAAAATGGTTCACCCCACTATTAAACGCCATGAAAAAGGAAAAAAAAAGATGAAATTGGAATGGAGGAAAAAATACAACCCAGGGAAAAAAACACTGTACCAGAAACAAATCCGCACATACAAGAATGAAATTCAAAAGGCAAAGAGAAGACATTACAATGACAGGATCAACAATGCCACCCACATACAAAAAGAAATGTTTAGCATCATTGAAGAAATGAGAAACCCACCAGGCTGCGATAACGCCCCAACCCCATCAGAAAAACTATGCAATGACCTGGCGGACCACCTAAAAAAAAAAATCAATGACATCCGACAAACCATACAAAAGCGACCAACCAACCACAACATACAACCCAACGAACCTAACACGGAACCACAGCACAAACTCCAAAGCTTTCCTGAAATATCAGCAGAGACATTCGCAATGCTGGTAAAACGAAGCAAGAAAGCGGGATCACCCATGGACCCCTGTCCCCCAGACATCTACAAATCAATGCTCGCGCAAGGATCGCCAGCAGAACACTACAGAAACCTTCTAAATCTATCACTATCAACAGGGACCGTATCGAAGATCTTCAAATCAGCATACATCAAGCCACTCTTGAAAAACACAAGTGGTGATATAGATGACCTTTCCAACTACAGGCCGATCTCTAACATCCTCTACTCTGCAAAACTTCAAGAAACCTACGTATATAAACTAACCCAAGAACACGTAGAAAAACACCACCTCTTGGACCAAGCTCAAATCAGTTTCAGACCAGCGAGAGGAACGGAAACAGCACTACTATCCATCTGGGACGACCTCAAAACTAAGGCAGACTCAAACACTACCTCAGCCCTTATTCTGCTCGACCTCTCCACAGCCTTTGACACAGTTAGCCACGACACCCTGATTAAAAGACTACGCTGCAAAAAATCATTCCTAGCAAACAGGACAGAAACTGTATGGATCAAACCTTTCAAACCCACTCCATGAGTTAACGACTGTGGAGTGCCACAAGGATCCACAATATCTCCACTATATTTCAACATCTATCAGACCCAGGTCATCAGAATCTTCAAAAAATACAACATTACATATTACAACTACGCAGACGACACTCAGATCATCTACAAAATCAAAGACACTGATGCCGACCACTCAACCCTAATCGAATGTCTAAAAGAAGTCTTCAACTGGATGGATGCCAACAACCTGAAAATCAACCCAGGAAAGACAGAAATCATGATCATATCCAAAGAACAAGAGAACGAAACCACCATCCCATGGCCTACGGAAATGGGAAACACACCAACACTATCGAAGGTAGTAAACAATCTGGGAGTCCTAATGGACAACGCCCTAACCCTGGAACCACAAATAAATGCAACAGTGAAGAAATGCTTTTTTCTCCTCCACACGGCAAGAAGAATTCTACCTTTCCTCTCCTTCACGCATAAAACACTCACTATCGTCACCCTAATCAAGTCAAAAATCAACTATGAAAACAGCCTCTGCCTTCGGAATACCAGAATACCTCCTAAAGAAACTGCAACGGATCCAAAATGCAGCAGCAAGACTACTCCTCAAACTATCCAGAAGAGACCACATCACTCCAGTCCTAAAACACTACACTGGCTCCCAGCCAAACAACGCATCACCTTCAAAACAATGTGCATAACGCACAGGGCAATCAGCGGACAAGGAGCAGAATTCCTACAAAAGAAAATAAGTCTACAAACCAACGAGACCCCTCCGATCAAGCAACGAAATCTGCCTGGAACTCAAACCATACCTTAAGAAAAAATTGGAGGCACCTCCTTCTACCATTTAGCTGCAAAAACCTGGAACAACATCCCAAAAGAAATAAGAAACACTGAAGATCACCTAAAATTCAGGGAATCACTAAAAACCTGGCTCTTGAACACCACAGACTAAACCTTGAAACCAAAACCGAAAAAAGGACGACTAAGCCGGAAAGGACACGGACATCCCCGACCCGAGAGGGTAGCTCCCACGGCACCTGGACGGGTGACACAGGATAGATTGGGACACAGGTGGCATGCACAGAGACTGGATCAACTATCCCAGACAATCCCACCAACACTTTTGCCCGCCCCTGAGTTACCTCCAGGTACCACAGTAGCGTGGAATTGTCAAGATATTGGCAATCACCACACTATCTAAGAGGCTGACATAGGCAGGCGCACCGGCCAGAGGAGTATGAAGGGAGGATAAGGGGAGCTATGAGAGAGCATGTTAGAGGTGGGGGCCAGAGGAGTAAGAAACCTTGTATAATAGTCGGACCCAGATCAGAACAGAGCCGCATCAGGGGAGACTAAGCAAGCCGAGCGCCTCAATTCAGGATACAGATGCAAATTAACCAACCCTACTAACAATTTCCCTTTCTGCATACACCTCTCAAACTCCGAACCAAACACAACCAAAACCTACAGCACAACAAACCGCACAAACTTCACTAAATTGCAACAACAAAACAAAAACACACATTGTCTTGCACAACAGTACACGACGACTACTGGCCGCAAACGCCCCAGGCCCAGCCGATGGACCCACCGGGCTGAGGCCGCCAACAGCACATCACTGCTCTCTTGCACTTTTCCTGCTTCCTCCCACTAACTCAACCTCCCCTCCTCTTTCAGAGCCGCCAGAGCACCAGGTGGTGATAGTGCGCGGTACAAATGTCCTTTAACATTAACATTAACATGAAGCAATAGATATGAAATATTTTACGTTTCAAACTGCAGTGCGTACCAATGGTACCCGAACTCTACCCGACCTGATGTGCCTGGCTGCAAGCACATTGCAGCCTCCTTGCCGCTGATTGGCCCCAGCCCTGCACGAATGGGACTGGTGCGCAAGCTGGGTGGCGAAGCCAGCACACCCTTAAAAACACAGCGCTAAGGCTGCATGCCCTGTCTTTGCCTGTCTTCCCGGGAAGCTGGAGACAGTCTTGAGAAGGTAAGACCTACGCCCCTCTTGTAGTTACCTGCCCTAGATCATACCATTTGAACACTTCTTCATCCATGCCCCTACACTAGCCTTACTCTCTGCTATGCTCGCAAAGCGTCTCTCAAGCACACTTGCCTGCAACCTTCTTCGAAAACTGCACCATCAACTCTCCCAAACGTTGGTGCAATTGTGCTAAACCTGTGATTCCATTCTTAGCCTTGTTGCCTCCACTTTGGTAGCTATGTGTCTTACCTATCCCATCTGTAACTACCTGCTAACTGTATGCTGTGCGTTTCTCCCCCTACCCCTTGGTCACACGTATGCTGTGTGTGTATCACCCCCCTCCTCCCTGGTCACCCATATTCTGTGTGTGTCACCCCCTCCCCCTTGGTCGCCTGTGTGCTGTGTGTGTTGCCACCCTCCCCCCTGGTCGGTCATATGCTGTGTGTGTCACCCCCTCCCCCCGATCACCCTTATTCTGTGTTTTGTCACCCCCTCCCCCTTGGTTGTCCATATGCTGTGTGTGTCTCCCCCCTGGTCGCCCTTGTGCTTCATCAGAGCCCCACCCCATCTCCCACCTCTCCACACCCTCTCCATCCCTCCTCTTCCAATTCACACCCGCCTTAACTGTCTTAACGCAATTATATGCTGCTGCCGCCTCACAACATGTCCCTGCCACCTAATGTGTTCTTGCACCTGGTATGATGCTGCAGCCCTGCAAAATATAGCCTGGCAACATGTCTGAGCCACCTTTTTTGACATCACATTTACACACTGCTGCTGCCCTGCAACATGTCTGTGCCAACCTACTTTGACTTTGCATTGATTTCACGCTGCCACCCAGCAACAAGGGGCTGGGCAACATGTGTGTGCCAACCTACTTTGACTTTGCATTGATTTGATGCTGCCACCCAGCAATAAGGGGCCGGGCAACATGTGTGTGCCACCTTAATTTGACTTTGCATTGATTTGAAGCTGCAGCCCTGCAACATGGGGCTGGGCAACATGTATATGCCAACCTATTTTGACCTTGCACTTGTATGCTGCTGCCGCCCTGCAACATGGGGATGGGCAACATGTCTGTGGCATCCTATTTTGACTCTGCATCTGTACACTGCTGACGCCCTGCAACATGGGGATGGGCAACATGTCTTTGGCAACCTATTTTGACTCTGCATCTGTATACTGCTGCCGCCCTGCAACATGAGGTTGGGCAACATGTTTATGCCACCTATTTTGACTTTTTGCATCTGTATGCCGCTGCCAACCTTCAAGATGCTTTAGGCAAATTGTATATATTTGAAAGCACGTATGTAATTAAACAAGCCACACCCTGCTACCTGGGTTATGTAACATGTATGTATGTATTCCTTCGCAAGAGCTTATGCAACCAAGTAAGCCTTCTTGTACAGCGCCCAGATGCCTGAGGGCAGTTGTGCACTCTATAAATGCAAATAAATTAAAAAAATGGAGTTACTATCGTAATTCATTTCGTTATGAGGGACATTCTATTCCAGCCACTCTAAGGTGCTTGCCATTGCTGCATAACAAAAGAAACATTATGCTTATCTACTATTGTATACTGACCAATTTTGCAATTATCAGACAAACTTTAGTGTGATTACTACGTTGTAGTGACGTTCTGCTCTTAGTAGTTTCCAGTCCTTAGTCTGGCCGTTCGTTTTTTCGTTCCTATATAAAGCAGCAGTGCAGTAGGATTGTTGAAAGCAGACGTCACTTCTATTGTTGGTGTATTCCATTATGGTGTACTCCCTATGCCTTTGTTCTGTTGGTTTCATAAGTACACAGTTTGCAGACCTACTCTATTTTCCCTTGCAATTCACGTACATGGTGCTGTTTGTATATGTTCCTTGTGTTTGCTGAATGATACCACTATGTAAGAGAACCCCTGCCTTTCTGAACAGGTGGGATGCCACCCGATGTCCGCGACCAGACGCATAGTCCGTGACTGCTGTGCGCATTAACATGGCACAGTGGGTTCAGTATGTTGTACGGTACATCTTTGCAAATGAAGGGTATTCTGGTAAAAACCTATGAAATTCAGTGAAAACACGTTGTTAAAGGGACATTATGGTTAAGTTGTGCTACTAAAAACCTATGGAATTCAGTGAAAAAACGTTGTTAAAGGGACCTTATGGTTTAGTTGCCCTAATAAAAAGCTATCAAATTTGGGTGCAAAATCTTTTTCAAAGGGACATTACACTTACTTTGCACTAATAACAACCTATTCATATTATGGTTACTAGTAAAACCGAAAAACCCCAGAAATTCGCCAGTTATGGCAAGCTAAGCAACCACAACTCACGCCGTCACTGTGCACTGCAAGAACACCCATGACATCAAAGATAACATTACAAATGTCATTGATGACATCACTGATGACATCACATGTGCATTTACTTAGCATGAAAAGTTTGTATAAGGGATTTTTACTATAATGTCAGAACAAAACTGCCAGGGGTCATTGGGAGAAATGTCATGAGTTATGAAGTTCATTTAGCAACGCATTACTATAAATACCATTGTATTATGGAATTCTTTGCAGTATAGGAACCTACTCATGTAGAAACATACGTAGTGTGTGCAGCATACACCATAGAGGTGCAATATTCATAATCTTGACATGTTGGATAGTAAAACGATAACTGCTTTCGTGTTATAGTGTGTACTGTGAACAATTTAATAAGTAGCTAATGAAGCCCCACTTAATACATATTTGTAGTACTACAGACAAAACATAAAGACAGCACAACGCATAGAAATATCACAATGTACAGGGTAAGTAAAGTAAGCATGAAAGCAGGAGTACGACTTGAAAGTGTTCATAACGTAACTGATTATCTTCATGTACAGAAATGTTTGCTGTGTTTTAAGCCTGCTTCTTTCCCTATGTATATGTATCATATCATTTCACTGGACCCTAAGGAAAGTAGTGTAATAACAACATATACAAATATGAGCATATACAGGGAATGTAACGTAAGGAAAAAAGCACAGTAATACCAGAAAGTGTTCATAACCTAACTGACTATCTTCATGCACACAAATGATTGCTGGGTTTCAAGGCTGATTCTTCTCCTATGTATATGTATCATATGATGTGACTGGACTGTAAGTAAAGTAGTGTAAGAACATATGAGAAGAGTAACATCTACAAATATAGTACCTTTTGAATTTTTAGTTCCTGAATGTCAGTGAAGAAAACCAACTGGTCTAGATATGTCAGCAAAGAAAAACAAAATGGAGCCCAACATGGAATGTCATCAGTGATGCAATCAATGACATTTGTGATGTCATTTTTGATGTCCTGGGTGTTAGTCCTTGCAGTGCACCGTGGTGGTGCGAGTTATGGTTGCTTAGCTTACCATAACTGGCAAATTTCTGGGGGGTTTTGGTTTTACTTCGAACCATAAAATCCCTTGAACAAAGTTTTTTTTTACTGAATTTCATATGTTTTTAGTAGCGCAACTTGATCCATATTGTCCCTTTAACAACGTTTTTTCATTGAATGTCATAGGTTTTTAGTAGCGCAACTTAACCATAACGTCCCTTTAACAACTGAATATAAATGGAGATAATGGAAATGTGAGAAATGTTTACAAAGACTCCCCTACCTTACATTTATATAACATAGAAAATACTAAACACTCTGCCCCGCTAGTGATTTTGATCTCCACAGACTGTGCGCATGTCCGCATGCGCACGCGGTCACCATCAGCACAATCCAAAAACTTAGAGGGTATCTTCCATTATTGTACAAACATATTCAAAAAGCACCACATAAATACATTACATTTAATAATAAATAAGAAGTAAAAACTGTATACCTCACAGAAACTGCACAGTAAGAAGCAAGAGCATACTTACACACCAGTAACAGCAAAAGTTTTATAAAAAAAAAGTAGTAAGTATACTACATTTATTTCATATACTTATACATTTTCTGTATTCTGTACACTAAAACTATTTTTTTTTAACACAGACATGTCCAGTACTTTGGAATGGCTACAAGAGAATTTCCCATGAGATCAAATGAATGAAGAGAGTGATAATAATGGTAGACACAACATTTCTCTATATAAACCAATTAAAAACCATTACTTTATATGTACTTAACACCAGACAACTAATAAAACTAATATACCAAAAGAGATAACAGAAGATCCTCTCAAACGAATGGAACTGAAAATGGATTTATTATTACAACACTTCAATCAACTAAAAGAGTGTATTGTGAACCACATTAAAGAAAACATTAAATACCACTTTCCCACATGTACCTGTTCCCCCTCTCCATGTCCCAGCCAACTATACCCAAACCTCCCCACCAAGAAAAACAGTACGATGAAACTTCCATCCCTTCCTCCCCTCCCATACATCATGTCCAAACCCCTAATTCCCCTGTATTTGTTTCAGTTTCTGCTTCCCCTCACTTTCTTAATTGTTGTACTGTTAAACAATAATAACATTTTAAATGGGTTCTTAGTACATGCCTGTCTCTTATTTCTTTTTTTTTTAAAGGAAGTCAGGGTGTCCGCGGACAGCGCGGCTGTCTGGAGTGTTCTCAACTAACCAACATGGGGGTGTCCTAAGGACATAGTACCTGTTCGTACTGTTCGTAATTGAAATGCCAATGTCCTCAGAACACACAAGATGTCTGCTTGTCTGCAATTAACCCAAATGAGGGTGTCCTAAGGACAACATACCTGTTCGTACTGTTCTTGATTAAAATGATGTCCTTAGAACACACAGGATATCCGCCTGTCCGCAATCACCCAGAATAGGAGTGTCCTTAGAACACCTCTGCTGTTTGTAATGTCCGCAACCAGAATTAATATATCCGTAGAACACATATGCCGTCCGCCCCTCTGCAAAGTTTTGAAGCACATTTATTTTATTCGGGGAGTTCAACATTGTTTGTAGAACACCCGTGCACATGTACATCACACATTTGGGTCCTACGAACATCGTGCTTCTCTGCAACTGTCCGCACGTGTGTCGCACTTTTAATTAGTTTGGGGACCAGAAAACTGCCCATAGAACACCCATGTGCATGCACACATCTGTCACTGTGCATTTTGTGTTGTGCGGACAGCCGTCCCATTTACGAACGTGTCCGCAATGTCGTCATGTGACCGCACCCACGCTGAGCGTGTGTCCTTATTTGCCGACACTGTTAGGGCCCCCAAACATTTAAAAACTGCTTTTTTGAGCAATCCAAGGTATTTTAGAGTAAAAGTTCACCATTGCACATGTCCCAGACAATGTCCCTGCCGATTTACATTCTTTTTGTAACTTTTTTAGCCCGTTCTTGGTGGCCAAAGTGTTCGGGGATGGCGCGGGTGTCCGTGAAGCATGCCCCAGCACCCCTATAAAAAGCCACACCCCAGACGTGGTACTCATTCTGCTTTTGGATTTCCAAGATTTACAACAGGACAATTGTGCAGGTTGCTGTTCTTGGTTCCTCGTTCCTAGTAGATGGTTATTAACCTTCCAGTTTGCATCCCAAATTGCTTCTGCTTCTACTGCTTCTACTGCCTCGGCATCAGCACCCCACCCCCTGCACCACCACCACCACGTCCCCAAGGGCCTGCAGAGGGAAACAGGCATGAGGATGCAGAGGAGACGGATAAAGAGGATGAAGAGGATGAGGTAGTGGAAGTCCCTACTACTAGCACTCATCGTGAGTCTTGGGTGTGGCAGTTATTTGCCACCATTGATGGAAAGTCAAAAGCTCAAGCGAACAAGGTGATCTGCACTCAGTGCCACTTGGTGCTGAGTCGTGGCAAGGCTGGTTCGTATAGCTTTGGTACTACATCAATGAAGCGACACCTAAAATCATTCCACGATGGGGCTATTCATAAGGTTGTACCTTGCGATAAATGTAGTAGGTTGAATTCCTCTGCAGCACCCTATGTTTCCACTCCTGTCACCACAAAAGACTCTCCTGTGGGACAGTGCATCCATCCCGCTGCCTCACAGGCCATTCATGATGCTGTTGACCCTTACCTTTTGAGGGTCACAATATTGTGCATGCACTGCGATGCAGTACTATGCAGGGGGGAGACCCTTCGGACTGCTTTCGAGACTACAGTCAAGAAGCATCAGTAGGTCTGCAAACTACCTCAATAAGGCCCACCCTACATCTTCCTTTCTCCACCTGCCCTTTATTATCCCTGTGGTTTGTGTCCCTTCCTTACCCACTTTTTCCCTCCTAAAAAAAACCCCAAAAGCTCTATAGGGGCTCAAATGGGAATGGGGAAGGGCCCTGGTGAATTGGGAATTACTGCCCCTGCCAACCTTGGAATGGGGCGGTAATAGCTCCATTCACCAGGGTGGAGTCGGTAAGGATTTGGAGGCAGCCATGGCGCTAATAGCGCCATGGTTACCTCCAAACTCGTAATGAGGCCCAATATCATTAGAAAGTCTCCCAGATCAAACAACACCACTGCCTCTATATAACATCCTTCTGCTTTATTACCCAAACCTTCACAAAGGCATACATTGAATGTTTTTATGTACAATCTCTGCCCTTCACCCTGTAAAAATAGCACAAAATGCATATGATTATTTTTTCAATATCTTAACATCCATTAACATAACATTAAAAAACAATGTGCTCTATATGTTTACTATTATACTCATTTGAAAAAAATATTCAACTAACAGATTCTAAATAAAATATACAGGATGCACATAGGCAAAGAAAAGTGCAAAACAATGTCCACATTAGCAAAAGGGCTATAAACACACATATACACTAACTTCTTTCTTTTACACTTTCAGTGAACACCAGTCTCCTGAAAAGCAGCAGCGCCTGAAGTATGAACAAGGATTTAGAAGTAACCTACTCTTTCCATACAAAAAAGTAAGTACGAAACTAACATAATGTTCTAACTGTTACTCAAACACACTAGCATTTTAGCGTTGTAGAAGAAACAAATATATTAAACCCCTTACCATTAGATGTAGTATTAGTGCTTCCCCTTGCCAGCTACATACTTTATATTGTCATCTGAAGCCAAGTATACACACAAATACAAGAATAGCCTTCCCAAATTGATGTACCTGCCCATTGCACAATCACACACCTCTACAATCATACATACCATCATACTCAGGCACTCATGCACAAAGCATGGATACACTGCACAACAGCCCAACCCATACTTTTTTTTTCTCCAATAGACCCCAAAGAATGCCTACCAAAAAGTAACTCTGTAGAAAGCAACGCAGAAGTTACACAAATCAAAATAAAAGTGTCCAAAATAAGCATCCATCTCTAGCAGATTGTGTACAAAAAGTTCAAACAAGACAGCTAATACAGTCATTAAGCGAAACAAAACAAGCTTCCATTACAGAAACTTTCCCTCCTCTATCAAAATGTAAAACCAAACAGAAAGTGATTAACAAGACTTCAACTACCACTACTGCTAACACTGGAGCTATAAATCTTGATCTAGTGGCAAGTAAGCATACCAAAGAAAATGTTTTACAAAAAATGTTCCACCACAGAGTCTTTCAGAACCTTTTAAAAACAGGAGAGAAATCATGCACAACCCTTAAAACCTACCGTAGAAAATTAATCCTAGAAGCTCTCGCAGACAGAGCACTCCTTCTCAAAAGGAAGTTATTTATTTTAGTTTTAAACAGAATGAAACCACTAACAAAACTAACTATTAATCTACAAAAAAGACTTCTCAATAAATGGAATATCACCAAAAATAGCTTCTTAAACATCTGTGAAGGTGAATGGAGTCACACCACGACCACAGAACCATATTTTAATGAAGAAGCATATCAACAAAAGCAAGCAAACCCAAATTCCATACATAGCAGTGGACGAGGGTATGAAAAACTTGAAAAACTGCTCACAAAAATATACCCAGGAAACTCAGTATCACCTCCCCAATCTACCGTACCAAAACGTCCAGCCTACAAATGGCTGTGTAACATTGCCAAAAAATATTTCACATTTTACGCCAGTTCCTCAATCAGTATGTAGAAAGCAAAGACAAATTCAAATGAAACTACTACAACATATGGATGCCTGTCCAGTGCGCAAATACACAGGACTACAAGGACATTCATTAGCCTGAATTTCAAGACCTATTTGCAAAAGCACCTTCCATCATATCAAAACGAAATCAACACATCATTCAACTATAAGAAATTTAGTCCAAAAACTCTACTATGCTAAAAGTCCTGCTGTAGCACTAGCCAACTTAAATAACAATCTTCTACATGGTACAGCCAAACAACTACTCGAAGAAATAGACCATATCAAGAGAAAATATTGTGGAATTAAAAGCCACTTACAAAATTAAATAGATTTACAACAAACTAGCAACTACTGTACAAATAGCAACCTTCTATTAAAAACATACAAAAAAAAATACTAAAGTTTAAAAGTATGTCTGTTGAAGGACCAAACCATGTCTGGGTGTGTTGCCGCAGGACTTCTTATAAAAGTACCACAAAAACTATAGACATAGTGCACAAAATAGACAATGAAGATTCAAAATGGTTCCAATTACCTCTCTACCTTACAGCAGAAAACAAATACGACATTACTGACACCTTAATACTTTGCAATTACTGCACTGCAAAACTTGACAACAACCAAACACCTTCACCTGCTATCACAAATAACTTGGAATTATTCCCACTACCAAAACCCCTGCAACAACTACATGTATATGAGAGCATCATAATTCAAACAGTGCACCCATTTCAAGCAATAGTACGCCTCCAACCAAAAACAGCAAAATTACCACCCTCAGAATTACTCAAAGGCATTTGTGGCAAAGTAGTTTATTTACCATTAGATCTCAAAGAAAATGTACACACTCTAGGAGTGCAATGGCCAATAGATCAATCTTTAATTGTCTTAGTAAATGGTGTACCTACGAAAGACAAAACAAATTGGCAACAACTCGAAGATTTACATAAAGTTAGACAAGCCCTGCAATATCTAAAAAACAACAATGAATACTACAAAGAAATTAATATTGAAGAGAAACCATTGAAAGGTAATGGAAGACCCTTCTACTAGTACTCATCGTGAGTCTTGGGTGTGGGGGTTATTTACCACCATTGATGGAAAGTCAAAAACTCGACCAAACAAGGTGATCTGCACTCAGTGCCACTTGGTGCTGAGTCGTGGCAAGGCTGGTTCGTATAGCTTTGGTACTAAATCAATGAAGCGACACCTAAAATCATTCCACGATGGGGCTATTGAAATAGTCACCAGAAACTGGTCAATTTGAACTTCTAAATCCCACTACAGAATCCAATATTTTAGACCATTATACAATCCATCCTTTACACTCTAAAGACTCTATAGATGATGCACTTGAAATGTACCAAGTGCGACAAGCCAAAGGATCTCCAATCTGCATATGGATTAAAATGTATAGAAGCACAGGCCTTTCTGCTACTCTTTCCTACTGGAAAAGGAGTAAGGTACGATGATAGACCCACACAGATAACAGCATCAGAATATCGCCAGCGGAAAATGGACGAGAAGTGTTCTGCGGTGTCTGCCGCAGCCTTTTTTCAGTGTTTTTAACTTGTAGAGGCGTGTCCACAACCTCGCCTAACCTGCATCCACTTCATAAGCCGCAGTAGTCCGCGGAACGCGGAGCGGAAAGTGGATGAGAAGTGTTCTGCAGTGTTCTCGGGGGCTCGAGAGGGGCCAAACACCGACAGAAAGTAAACAACAACAAAAAAAAACAAAAAAAATCCCCATGACATCGTATCTGGATCGAGGCACTCCTGCAGAGGGAAGTGGGGAGAAAAGACCCTTGAGAATCTCCCGCCCGACTCAAAGGTTTGGGGCCGCTACTCAAGACTGTCCTTGCCCGTACTTTCAGCCGCCAGCCTCACAAACATCCACTCGGGAAATGAGGGAGATTCTAAGAACAGACAACAGCAGCCCGCCCAGGCGGCAACCACCTTCATTTTCAGCAGCCAAATCCAGATCAAGAGAAGGGGAAAGCATTGAAAACAACTGCCTCCCCAAAATGCAAAACAAAGCCTCAAATAAAGACTATGCAAGCACAGGAGTGATGGCCACCTCGCCCGCAGGAAAGGGCTCATGCCCTGGATTGCCAAACGCAGCAGAAAGCCTGACACGGCCTATGGCCTCCTCCCTGCCCACCTCTGGGATTGCTCTCCGGCCTTCACCATCCGGAGAGCCGAACGAGGCCGGGCTGCGATGAGGTGGAGGTGAAGAGGGCCAAAGCGCAGCAAATGAACGAGGCAACAGCAAAGGCAGATCATGGAAATAACAAAAAGAGCCAGCTTACCTCGGAGGTGGAAGCTCCGGACCCCTCTCCTTCCATCGGGAGTGGGGAGTCTCGCAACGCCTCCTCTGAGGGGAGTGGGTACTTAGGACCAGCTAAAGAGACCCGAGATGACTACGACAGCAGCATCAGGAATGGAAGACGCGGGCCGAGCGGGCTCCACCTGCACTACAGCACAAATACACATGGCGCTGGACGCAGCCAACTGGCGCCCCCTCTTGACAGATGACCTCCGAATCATACAGCCAGAAAACCAAAAAGCGCAAGAGGAAACAACGCCTAATGGCATGGGATCTCCGAGAACCATGGAATGGAAACTCCAAACAACCCCAACAGACGAACCCAGTGTGGAAGGGGGGAACATTTTAGCAGCACTCCCCAAAAATCAAAAAAACTAAAAAAGAAAAACAAATCCTAACACAAAAAGGAAGTCAGCCAATGGGCAACAAAAAATCAATAACAAGAACACATCACCTTCAAAAGACATCTGGATCGAGATAGATGATGAAACAACCACGATCTCTCCTCTTCAAGACCTAAAAACAAAAGGAGGGCAAATCAAAAAAACACAGGAAAAAAACAAAAAAGGAACAAACAATAAGAATAACAAGCAAAGGACACACGCAAGAAAGGCACCCCTAAAAAAAGGACACATCAACTCACTGATGGACTTTTTCAAAAGCCAGGGTAAACGAAAATACGACATCCTAGAATTATCTGACGCGGAAATCTTGGAAGCAATCCAAGAAACATCCCCACTGCATAAATCAAGCAAAACCGCAACAAATCAAGAAACCTCAAGAGAAAAGTCCCCAAGTCAGGCGAACACAACAATACATGTCGCCAATTTAGAGGAAGCTTCATTGACCGTAGAGCAAGCAGGCGAAGAAGAGACAAAATCAGCGATCGCAGAGTCATCACACAATTATGTATCAGAGGAGAATTCAACATGCACTCCAAACAGAACGCCCAGCAAGGACGATAGCGACAAAGAAACCAACTCCTCAGCAAACACTGAAGCTCAGGACCAGAGATGCTTAACACCTCCTCCTCAACCAACATCAAGGCCACCACAGCAGGTTCCTGCACAACCTCTCCCGATACCATTAAGCCCGATCAGGCTAGACCTCTAAGGAGATGCCCAAGACCTATATTTTCCTGAAGGGCCGCCCATCAAAGACCTGGGACCGCAGACTCCACCACGACCTCAAAAAAAAACCCAGGAGGAAAGAACAAATAGAGTGGAAAGTCCAAACCTGGTAGAGGACAGCTACCATCTAGTAAATAACAAAACAGGGCAAATAAGAAACCACAGACTCTCCTCACCACCTCCACGTCGGAAATCATACGATCAGTTCTTATGCTCCCCGTCGGGAGCATAAGAGACGCCAACGAAAGAAACGGACATGCTCACGATAATCTGCCAACACCATCGCCCTCGCTCTATTCTGTAAACTGTATGAAGATTTAAACGACTTGATGAAAGACCAAACATCAGTTTCAGCAATGACACTCACAAAACTGACATATTTGGAAGGCTACGTGATGGCAACGGAAAAACACTTAGATGAAATCATCAACGCAAAGAATAAGGAAATGCACAAGCTCTGCCCGCAAGAAGCATTGGGACAGGTAGCAAAGAAAATTGAGGGCAAACAACTCTCATCCAAAAATATGACAACACAGACCTCGCTCCTAACAAGTCCCATCGATCTGACCAAACAAGGTACAAACGCCGAAACCCAAACACAAGGGGCATTCAGTATTTTCAATACCAACACGGGAAACGATCACACCATTCCTTTGCCACAGAACAACGTGTTCAACTTCAAATCAAAACTGACAGAAGTGGCCAGCTCAACAAAATCAGCCGTGCAAAAAAAGAAAAAGGCAACACAAGAAAAAAGAGAGGAATCTTCAATTACAAAGGCCAACGATCAAAAAATTAATCAAATTCTCCTTAAACTACCACATGAAGCGTCAAGTGTAAGATTCTCGCCCAAAATAAAAAAAGACAAAACCGGCCTCAGAGAAGAAGCTCAACCGGAGCACTATCGAATGAATCAGAAGCCGGCAAAGGCCAAAATATTCAGGCCCTATCAATCATCCACCAATCCAACCAAATAAGTCTCCAACTACAGGAGAAGAATTTTTGACTGACAGAGAAATGATGAACATCTCTGTATACGAAGAGCCACAGGAGATTTGTGAAAAGAAAACTAAAACAACAGGCCAACACACACCAAGGGAGGCCCACATATAGGCACGTACTCAGCCACATGAGCCGACCCACAAAGTCTCAACAAATTAACAACAGCACAAAAGCCCGAAACCCGAACGAGAGGGGCAAGAAAGCCAACACCATGCTAGAGCCTCCCCTGATCAAAGAGCGGACAGGTACTCTGACAGACAAACGCACCGATCCACGTTTCGACCCAAGAAAAATCATCCACAAGATTACTACCCAGTGCAAGACAAAAGCAACCTCAAAGAGACCCGCCACTTCCAGGCAACTTCAGAAGGGAGAAGTGACTTTAGACAGCGCGTAGACCATGCTCAGCCAAGGAAGACACAGTCTGATATAGGACACTTGCCCATAACCCTGAAACTAGAACAAACAAGTAATAACAAAGAGGACATAATTCTGAATAGAAGAACAGTTCTGAAAATTTTCAGACAACTCCGGTCGATACATCATCTGTCAACAGAGGATCTAACTCTAGTTGAACCTTACCACTCGGGGAACAAGGCAAAATGCTACTTACACATAAGATCCAAGCACTACAGATTCCAATACAAAGTGTCCCAAGCGTTACTAGCAGGGAGTGGCCTCAGGCTAACAGATATTACTCCCCAGAGGGACCTGAATACACTCAAAACATTTCAAGCTACCATGGAAAAGAACACGCACTTTGTGCCGAGAACGGAATTACTCTATAAGGACAACAGGCTGCACCACGACAAAGAAGCCCTAGAGAGACCATAAGATAAGCGGACAGAAAAATCAATTCTACCAAAAGCAGCCCCAAAGAGCAAGATGGAAGAACACAGAAAGGAAACAAACACACCTTCCCGAACAACAATACCTCAGACAATCAATTCAACTGATGCAAGGCCCTCAGAACAGGAAGCCCCCTCCAACAATTCCTCAATTAGGATTAAAGACCAAAATACGCCTATAGCCCCCTCAAAACCACTTTGGGCCTGGTTGCCAAAATCACTAATCTCAACTTTGAACAAATAGCAACCAACAGCCTTGGGAGAAGGGGCATTAGAAACTACATCTCCAATGACACAACCATTGAAAGAAAAATCGATACAAATCGCTTCATGGAATATGTGTGGGTACAAGCACCTCATGACAAGAGGTGGCCCTGATTTGGGCCGTTTTGATATAATAGCACTACAGGAGCTTTGGCTAACAGAAAAACCAGCCCTTGAGGGCCTTGAGACTGTCTTTGCAATAGCAATTAAGAACAGCCTGGGGCGCCCGTCATCAGGACTTCTGGTGGCAACTAGAGTGGATAGCGGCATAAACATCACAGAGACACTCACGACATGGACAAACCACGAGAAACACTTGGGGAAAAAAAACAACAGAAATCACAATCATAAACACATATTGGAACCCGCTAGCAATCTCTGACAAGAAGTTCTTGAACATAATGGAAACAGAAATCAACAGCATATTTGCCTAAAAAAGAACATCCCCCATGTCATCATCTGTGGAGACCTAAACTTGAAACAGAAAAACTCAGCCCAAAACAAGATCCACAGACCAAAAACTGCAGCAGAAACACAAGGTGAGCTGTGCAATGACTTGATGTCATCAAGAGGTTTCCACAATTTAGATCAGTCTCTCCCACTTCCTGGCAGACTCCCTACATGGGAGAGAGGCACCCTAAAAGGCACAATAGATTACATCTATGTCTCTGATGCAATGCTAGAACTAATAACGGAATTCGAAGTTATACGCACCGAACCAAGCGACCACAACCTCCTAAGAGCATCATGGAATTCGATAGTGGAAACAAACCCCAAAATTACCCCTGAAATAGAGTCCAATGCATAGGGTAACCGTCTAAAACTGACCGCGGCAAGAGTAGAAGATCTGATGAGAAACTACAAAATCAAATCCCAGGCCCCTGAACACAATCAAACAGTCATTGACTATCGACCTTTGCTGAGTCCCTACAAAGTAGCCTCGACACAACTAGGACAGTAAAGGGGGCAACTGGGCTCCATCAATACGACAAATTAATCGTGGCAAAACTAAAACGCAAAGCAAAAAAGTCTAATTCACCCAAACAAGTAGCCCAAGTAGCACTAGAGGAAAAAAAAATACAAGGCCTGGGTCAAACATCACCGAATAAATCTCTACCAAAAAGATTCAGGAGCAGGTAAAAACACTAGAGAATTCTGGTCGCTTCTAAAAGTAAGAACGGAACAGAAGGCCAATGAACCATCTAACTGCGTTAGCGAAGAAAAATGGAAAACGCACTTCGAAGCTCTATTCAGAAAACCAACGCCTCCGATAGGACCAGAACTAATCCAACATGACTGTTCCTGGGTGGATGTGTCAAAACATAAAAATTGATATGAGGCTGGGAAGCCCAAAAGAAACACACCAACACAGGTTACAAAGGACATACAAGTGCTTTATTAAAAAGCTACAACAGTTACCAAAGTCAATTGACAAACGGATAGCTATTCGGCTCTCAGAGTAACGTAACGAACTTCAAAGAAGGTTCGATGCATTAGTAGAGAGACCGTACATTCGGAATACTTGGGCTTTTATATCCTTTATCCAGCCCTTGGCCAACCCCCTCGCGTGTTAACCATTCTTGGGATCAGGCCTAGGGTTCCTTGCCAGGTCAATCCTATAATGTATGCATTTTGATCAGTTCCGCTGATACAGTTGTTCATTTATACATAGGTCAGTAATAGGACAAGGTCTCAGTTCGCGACCCCGACAAGTGGCCTGCAGGCATATTAATTATTCGTGTGTGCGGAGGTCACAACGGCCAGAATCTCACTCAGAATGTCATTCAGCCCCCATTTTGATGTTCAGGGTGACTTCCACATTACAAGAGAACCTAAAATGGCGGCTAAATCCAAGATGTCGACTTACATTACTTTTCGTTATGGTCATGACCTTGCCGCGGAGTCTATTCACATGATATTTTAGACAACTTGGCGTAGGCCAATACACATTCAATTACTGCGATAGGAGGCATAATATTGTTTCAATTCCAACAAACCCTCCTAATATCATTTCTAATACTTTTGCAAATAACTCCATGTATTGTCATCCGTACATCCCGAATCACTGTCTGTAATATCTATAGCCATTAGGTCATTCATCAGAACCTCTTGTAACACAAACTCTCTGGATGCTGTATCTGAGGCATACATTCTATGCCCTATTGTGCTCACTGCTTGGGCACAACATCCCCCTAGCATTCCACATATACTCAGAAGACATTGAAAACAGCAACAAAGAAATAGCAGGATCCCCAAAATAACCAGAATAACAGAAAGCACCTTCCAACCCCAAGTTCGTAAAGAATCCCAGAACCAGGTGCTAAGATTCCAATCTCCTACAGGGATATGTACTTCAGAACTAAGGATATACAAGTTCTGTATTGCTTTAAAAATTGTCGGCGAGGAATCTGGTAAGAAAACACAGCAAGCGGACCCCACCAATTTGCATACTCCACCTCGTTCTGCCAAAATGACATCTAATGCCATCCGATTTTGGAGTGCTACCAATCTTATTGCTTTTTGTTCTAGTGTCATATTGTAGAGTATGTCCGTGGTCCGGTTGATCGTTCTCTCCAGTACCCTTGCTAATCCCCTAATGTTCTCAGAGTTTGTTATTTGTCCCCAAAAGGGCACAACTGATTTTGCTATATCTCCCAATACTTGCCCAGGGGTATCTCTGTTCTTGTCCCGCCGTGGGCGAGCCTTAGAAACCTCCAATGTACTACCTACAAATACCCCGGGTAACAGGATTCCTAAATAACAGGTTCCCTGCCAATCCTTGGGCAACCAGGGAAATGCTAAACTACCACAATCAAAATAGACAGGCCACCCTACATACAGAGGCCTGTTTTCTCCAGTCAAATTTACAGTGTTCATACAACCTTCAAAATCTCCCATTGGCCGAGTGCCATTTCTTTGTACACAAAAGGGGACCGAATCAGGGCTATTATTTATAGAGTAAGAAGGAGGCACGGCGTCCTTATTGCCTATCGGAGCCATTTTAAAGGAAATTAAAGTTTGAAAAGGAAGAGACAGTTTATCAGACGGCCTGATAGAAGCAACATTAGGTTTACTTCTATTTGCAAAAAGCGAGCATCCCAGGGGAGTTAATTCACGTTTCTCGAAATCATTCAAATTAGTTCCATCAAAGTTCCCTGAGATGCTGTCATTCCAACGGCCAAAGAATAGTGCTCTAAGAGAGGCATAGCAAGCAGTCGTTAAAGGTAAAGGGTGAATATACCATCCTAGTCCCTTGTTTCCATGTTGCGGTAAATGAGTGCAAATCCAACAATTACTCTTATTAAAAATGGCATGCGTTGCATTCATTACTATCATTAGAGTGTTATTATGATACTTTTGTCTATGTTGGGAGTCTCTAGGGGACAGAGTGTGGAGGAGTACAGAGGGAGTCAAAGCAGTTGGTACAATCTCGGTCGGTAGTAGAGGTTTTAGAGGATAGATTTCTTCAAAGTACCAAAGTCCTACAGCAGTAGTTGCAAAAATAACGATTATCATTATCAAAACACAGTAATACGTTTTCGGGACCCAGGCACATTGTTCATTGTCCAAGTTGGTCACCCCCTTGTTCACAAGTCCAGTGCGGGGAGCAGCAGTGGAGGTGGCAGGCTTTGTAGTTCCTCAATCGACGACCCCAATGTTCGTTGCTGGCGACGCTACGGTCGCGCGATTTCTTAGTCCTTCCCAACCCTAGCCAGCAGAATCCCTTTTTTCTCCCTGTTGTTCAACAGAAACTTTCTTATACAAAAGAAACTTTCAATCACTTCTCTTTCCCAAATGCACGGAAAAACCCGTGCCGTAGTTCTATTTTCTTCGTCGACGGTTGTACCTGGTGGTACCCAAGATTGTTTGACCCGAAAATAAGGTGTCGTCACTTCCTGAGGGAAGCGACGTATCGGAGGCGACAGAAGTCGCAGAACTTGAATCAGTGTTTTCCGGACGTGATTTTTCAAAAGAGTGCGGAGACGAAATGGACTGTTCCCCAAGCTCCACGGGCTCAGAGAAATTCTCCGATGCACTCACAGAGCTGTTTGCTACTCCAAGATCAGGGACTGTAGCATCAGCGAGGGGATCTGCTTCTTCTGTAACGTGTGGCGTCGGGTGAGGAAGTTTCTTGACATGCGTTGCGTGGATCCAGTGTTTCTTCCCAGCCACCCGCACTGCTGTCTGGGTGACCAACAGCACCTGGTAGGGTCCCTTCCAACAAGGAGCGAGACAGGAAGACCTTTCGTAGGCCTTCACTAGGACCCAACTTCCAGGCTGTGTATCGTGTCCTGGGCCCGTGAACTGTACAGGTAAAGCTGAATAGACCTGGTGATAAATGAAATACAGGTTTTTAGTTAACTGGTTACAGTAGTCTACAAGCAATACATTTTCCACCTCTCTCAGGGCTTTAGGTTTTGGGAGACCCCAAATATTAGCAGGTCTCCCCATCACTACCTCAAATGGAGAAAGCCCAGTCTTAGTTTGAGGTGTGGTACGCATAGCCAATAATACAATAGGTAAGGCATCTGGCCATTTCAGCTTGGTATCGGCACATGTTTTGGCAAGCTTATTCTTTAAGATACCATTATGTCTTTCCACCAACCCAGCACTTTGAGGATGTCTAGCTGAGTGAAATTGTTTCTTAATATGTAATGCTATGCATATCTGCAAAATTACTGCTGCAACAAAATGAGGACCATTGTCCGACCAAATTACCCTTGGGAGCCCAAATCAAGGAAAGAATTCTTTTACCATAATCTTTGCAGTGGTCATGGCGGTAGCATCTTTAACGGCGAAAGCCTCGACCCATTTACTAAAGGCACAAATAAGTACAAGAACATATTTCAGATTGTTACACCGTTCCATCTCAATAAAATCAAAGTGAATGACCTCGAAGGGAACAGAAGGGGGCCCAAAGCTTCCCCTTGGAGTTACTGTCCCCGTACTCACATTGTGCTGTAAGCAGATCATGCAGTTCCGAACATGACGTTTTGCAGTCTCCAGAATCTTGTTATTCACCCAAACTTGTTCTAACATTTTCGTGATCTGCTGAGCACACACATGTGTAGGACCGTGTGCCATCGTAACCATTGCCAGTACATATGAATCAGGGAGCAACCATTTTCCTTCAGATGTATCCACCCAACACCCATCATCACCTAGTTTCCCCATTCCTTCGGCCCACCTTTCAGATTCTTCTACTGTAGCATCAGTTTGAATATCCCACACAGACCCAATACCTTCATCCATTACATAGGCATCTTTTGTTTTTCTTAGTGCGTACATGTCTGTGCTAAGGTCTGTGGCCGTTTGCCTGGCTATCAGGTCCGCAAAGGCGTTCCCTTTTCCCACATCATCTATGACCTGACGATGTGCTGCACATTTCATGATCGCTAACTGCCTAGGGAGCGAGAGTGCCGAGAGCAATTGCACTATCAAGGGGCCATGCTGAATCTTGGTCCCATGTGAGGTCAGGAACCCTCTTTCCGACCAGAGCCTCCCAAAGTTGTGAGCCACCCCAAAGGCGTACTGGCTATCAGTATATATATTTACTATACGCCCTTCGGAGAGTTCACAAGCTCGGATCAATGCTATAATCTCTGCGGCCTTCGCGGAGTTATGCGAAATTCTCTTAATTTCAACAACTTTACTCAATGTAGTAACTGCGTAAGCAGCTGTAGATGTACCATCTGAAAGTTTGAAGCAGGAGCCATCACAAAACAGCTCCCCGTCTGCATTGTCCAAAGGAGTATCTATAAGATCTATCCTTCCCTTCGTTTCTTGTTCAGTGGTATACAGACAGTCATGTAATTCTTCGTCACCGCAAACAGTGTTTTGCGGGAAAGGTAAGAGTTCAGCCGGATTAAGAACACAACACCTCTTAATTTGAATGTGCGGGGCAAACAGAATTAATTCATACCTTGTTAACTGTGCAGAGGTGAGGTGTTGCGTTTGGCTTTTGTTCAATAGGATATCTACAGAGTGAGGTACCATCAAAATCAAATCATGGCCTAGGACCATTCCCTCACTCTGTTTTACAGACGCGGCAGCAGCAGCGACAGCTCGCAAACAACTTGGCAAAGCACATGCGACAGGATCAAGGGCGGAGGAGTAGTAGCCGCACGGCCTATTCTTCCCTCCGTGTTCCTGTGTTAACACAGCCAAAGCACATCCATCACATTCATGCACAAACAACACAAAGGCCTTGTCATAATTTGGAGTACCCAGAACCGGTGCAGAGCATAACGTGGTTTTGAGAAGCTCAAATGATCGTTGATGTTCTGATTTCCATGGCAGTGGCAGAGAAATGCCCTTCTTCGTCAAAGCCAACATCGGTTTTATCACTAGCGAAAAGTTCGGGATCCACAACCTACAGTAAGAAGCCATTCCTATTAAGGCTCTGACTTCCTTCTGTGTATTTGGAACAGACATGCTAGAAATGTGTTTCATTCTTTCAGGTGTCAGTCTTCTCCCCTCCTTTGACAGGAGGTACCCTAAATAGGTGACCTCCTGACAACAATATTGACATTTTTTGAGCGAAGCTTTATGACCATTTTTTGCTAGATGAACAAGCAACAGTATAGTGCCTTCCTTACAAGCACTTTCAGAGTCTGCAGCCAAAAGCAAATCATCAACATATTGAAGCAGTGTACAAGTAGGTGGCAACTCAAGGGTGTCGACCTGCTCTTTCAAAGCTCTACTATAAATGCTTGGACTTTCAGTATACCCTTGAGGTGCCCTAGTGAATGTAAATGAGCGTCCACCCAAGGTAAAGGCAAACAAATATCTACTTTCCCTATGTATAGGAATGCTAAAGAAAGCATTTTTTTAAATCCACAACGCTAAAGTGCATAGCCGTAGCAGGGATCATTGTCAATATTGTTGTTACATCAGGCACGATTGGAAATTGTGGGGCGACAACTCTGTTAATAGCACGAAGATCAATTATGAACCGGTATGGGATTGCATTAACGCCTTTCTTATATACAGGCAAGATCGGACTGTTACACAAACTACCTGTAATCTCCTCGATCACCCCACGATGCACAAAATCGGAGACAATGCATTTCAAAGCACGCTCGCCCTCAACTGATATTTTATACTGCGGAATGCGTGCTAGTTTAACTCCATGTTTCAAAACTATTTTAACGGGCTCAATCTGTAGTACCCCGACATTGTTGTCGTCAACCGCCCATAAACATTCTGGGACAATGCTAAACTCAGGAGGTAAAGGTTGAATCAGAAACTGAGAATTAGGAAGTTGCTGTGGTGAAACGGTCAGCCGTACTCCATCAGAGGAACAATGAATTAATGCATTCAATTTCTTTAACAAATTCAACCCCAGCAAATTCTCTCCACAGTTCGAAGTCAGAAGAAAAGGGCAATGGTCCGTAAAGGGACCCAAAGAAACAGACACCGGTGAAGAAACCGGACAGACAATTGGTATTCCAGAAAACCCTACGGAAACATTTGTTTGCCCTGACAGTGGAATTTTGGAACCCGAGAATGATCAATGGAGCACTTCTGTGCTCCAGTGTCTATCAAAAACTGGTGTTTCCTATTCCCTACTAATAATTCAACATAGGGGCCTTTCTGATTAACAGGAATAGGTGAAGGTTCCAAACCCTGCTTCGGGCAGTCCTAATGAAATAGAGTATCGTCAGAAGGAAGCTCTTCAGAAAGGTAGGCAGCAGAAGAGTGATCAAATATGTTCCTCAAGTCCACACTCGAGGTCTGATTTTCCCGTGAAAAAGGTTGCTGAGGATCTTGCAAAAACTGACCTCTATCAGGGCCCCCTGCTCCAGGGCGGCCCCTAGGTCATCTACCCATACTCCCAAACGCACTGTTTGACCTTTGTCGAAGGACGGGGCACTGTGCTCGCCAATGACCTTCCTGGCGGCAATAAGCACATTGATTAATATTCACAGAACCCAAAGGAGCATTTCCTTTTGGGAGATACTGACCTCTAGTCTGTGTCGTGCCTCCTCTGGGGTTTCTAACAATTTGTTGTATTAATACTTTGGTTTTCAAATCTCCTTTCCTCTTTTCTATTTTCTCCTTCTCATTATTAACACGGTTCTCATAATACTGAGCCATGTGCAAGACCTCAGATTGAGATTTTGCCTGCCAAGCGCTCTCAGAGGACATAATCTGTGACTGGATGTCGGGCAACAATCCACGTACAAATTTGTCCACAAACAACCTTTTCCCAGACTCTGTACCCAAATCCTGCCCACTGAAGTCAGAAAATACCTGCTCGAATCTGTTAAAGAATTCGGTGGCGCCTTCAGTTTTCCCTTGAACACAGGCCGTAAGCTTGTCCCAAATAATTATTTTCTCTGGAATTATAGTTTTTAATTTCGCGACAATTCTATCAGGCAAAGTAAGTATTACCTGTGGTGGTTTCTCACCTGCTGGTCTTTCCCCATCAATCCTAATCATATTAGCCCACGTATCTCCCAACCCTGGCACATCATCTATTGTCCGAACCTGCTTCCATACATCTACGGGTAGGAGTACAGGGAATAGCAAGTCAATATCACTTAAGGTGAACACAGAGGACTGCAAGACGGACTCTATCTCTTTGTAAAACCCTGTCAGGTTTTTCCTGATATCGGGAACTGATTGTCTAATCGTGTTCACTTCCTGTCGTGAAAATGGGACGTGAACGAATTGCGATACATAATGTGCAGGGATATCCACAGCGGGTGCACCAGTCCCAGTGTTGGCGGGAATCTCACCCTTTGGGACAAAGGTCGGAGGGACCTCTCTCATAGGCAACTGAGATATAGGTACCTCCGGCCGCTTACTAAGCAACAGAGCCAGGTCGAGCGCTAAAGCAGCCGAAGAAGTGTCGGGCGAAAAAGCCCTTTTACAAATCCCCAACAATTCTATGGGGCAACTAACCTTCTTTCTTACACATTCTTCTTGCAGGTACTGTACCATTACCTGAATTACCTTTCTTTGCATTTCTACTGTATACTGACTATACGTGTCATATACTTCATCTGGCGGAATCGATGAATCCGAGATCCATCGAATCGCATCTTTGGTACAAATCCGTACTTCCTCAGGTGCCGATCTACGACACGGAAGGAACCGTTTCTGTACATACACACTATCGTCTTCGTCATCCTCATCTCGTGACTTTTCAAAGTCCTTCCTATACCCAAACAATTTTTCAACATGACCATATACTTTCTGCTCTGTGTCCCTCGAAAGTGCCAAAGCATTTAGATCTCTCACCCCTTGTGGAAGATCCGAATTTTGTAATCTACCCCACATCACACATAAATGAGTCCCCAAACCTTCGATAAAAACATTTTTCTCGGGAAAACTGTTCAAATTAGATAATGTGGAAAAAACATTAATTTGATCACCTTTCTCCATACAGTGCTTAGCCCATGCAAACAATTCCTGTTTCTTATCTGCAGAAACAGTATTACGAGTGACGATCTTTGATCCTGCACCTTGATCAACTTCATGCAATACGGGACCACTCGGGAGTGGAGGTGCAGGTAAATTTAATAAAGGTGCAACTATCAGCGCAGGAGGAAGGGGCGGTGCGATAGGTGGAGGAACAACAACTAGAGGAATAGGAACAATAGGTTGTACAGGGGGAACAGGAATAACAGCAGGAACAACAGCAGGAATGGGCAAAGCGCCCAAGAAAGGATCATATGGAGGTGGCGCAGAGGCTCCAGGCCTGCGTTCGTTTAACAATTTTTCAATAAATTCTTCGGAAACATGAAAATCTTTAGAGGGGTACATTTTCTGGATTCCAAGTGAAAAAGCCCTATCCATATTTTTAACTGATTCTGAATGTTTTTCTTTGTCATATAACAACGCTTTTTCGGCATTTGTTTTATGACGGTGTGCATGTTTATCCCTACTTTTAAGCTGCTGTAACACTTCTTTTTTCCAATTCTGTAAAACATCAAAGGCTGCAGGTCTAGCCTTCTTTTTTAGCAAGACCGATTCTAGATATTCAATTCGGGAGATCTCAAAACTGCCATTGATTGGCCACTGAAATTCGGAGGCATGTCTGGTCTGTCTGTGCCAAATATCATTAAATACTATACTACCAATGCCATACTTACAGTACATAGTACATGCCGGCGACCCCTCCTGTGGTGCCGGGCGGCTAAATTCCAAAGATTGTCGATCGCTGCGGAACAGAGCCCTAAAGCAGCTAGACAATTTCCCAAGCATTTCACAAAAAATTGGTGTTACCTGGTCAATAATAATACAATACGCCAAATTCAAATTGTCAGGGTTAAATTAAGAGCCGGGTCAAGACTGAACCTGACCAAACCTAAGGAGGACCGTATGGTTTATCAAAGAACTTACCTAACGAATTTTACCTTGTGTTTGGTGGTTTTGACAAATCTGCCCGCCTCAAAAATGGACCCTCGTCAAGATGCCGTGTCAGACCACACGACTATCGTCCAAGGATCGGATCGTGCAGCGCTGCCGAGGTATCGCGTCTCGTTCGGTCGGGCCCGCAAAATCACACCGTCCGATCCCGGTTCGATAGTCTGCGTCAACCTTCAATGATCCGGCATCAATATTGAGGGTCCCTATTTGGGCGCCAACTATGAAAACATAAAAATTGATATGAGGCTGGGAAGCCCAAAAGAAACACACCAACACAGGTTACAAAGGACATACAAGTGCTTTATTAAAAAGCTACAACAGTTACCAAAGTCAATTGACAAACGGATAGCTATTCGGCTCTCAGAGTAACGTAACGAACTTCAACGAAGGTTCGATGCATTAGTAGAGAGACCGTACATTCGGGATACTTGGGCTTTTATATCCTTTATCCAGCCCTTGGCCAACCCCCTCGCGGGTTAACCATTCTTGGGATCAGGCCTAGGGTTCCTTGCCAGGTCAATCCTATAATGTATGCATTTTGATCAGTTCCGCTGATACAGTTGTTCATTTACACATAGGTCAGTAATAGGACAAGGTCTCAGTTCGCGACCCCGACAAGTGGCCTGCAGGCATATTAATTATTTGTGTGTGGTCACAACGGCCAGAATCTCACTCAGAATGTCATTCAGCCTCCATTTTGATGTTCAGGGTGACTTCCACATTACAAGAGAACCTAAAATGGCGGCTAAATCCAAGATGGCGACTTACATTACTTTTCGTTAAGGTCAAGACCTTGCCGCGGAGTCTATTCACATTATATTTTAGACAACTTGGCGTAGGCCAATACACAATCAATTACTGCGATAGGAGGCATAATATTGTTTCAATTCCAACAGATGTATCTGACCAAGAAGACATCAGTGAAACAATCGGCAAACTGAAAGATTCACGAGCACCCGGCCCAGATGGAGTCACCAACATTGACCTCAAAAACTTTCAAAAGCAATGGACTCCCTTCATCAGCTTGGTATTCAGGCAGTGCGCAACATCACGATCAATCCCGAGATCTTGGACATCCTCCAATGTGGTACCAATATACAAAAAAGGAGACAAATCTGATCCTTGTAATTATCGACCAATTGCCCTTCTCGATACAATTGGCAACATTTTCAGTATGCCTCTTCTAAAGAGATTCCAGACCTGGGCGATGGAGGCACCCTGCAACAATCCATTCCAAACAGGCTTAAAAAAAATGAATCAACGACAATCAACATCATGCTCCTCAGCATAGTCAAGAACAAAGCTTTAGAAGCCTCAACCAAACTCTTTGTGGCCTTCATAGATTTAACTCAAGCCTTTGATCGCGTTGATAGGGAACTCCTATGGACAAAAGTGAACTCCTGGAATTGCCCGCAATCCATCTTGGCACCTATTAAAGCGCTACACACGAGCACCACTATGAGAGTGAAATTAAACACAAAAGGTCTTCTGACTGGAGAAATTCCGACGCGGAGTGGCGTCAAACAGGGCTGCCCCTTGGCTCCTGCACTGTTCGTAGCCTTCATGGGAGACTTTAAAGATACATGTGCCACGGTGAGAGCCTTGCCCCCAAAAATAGGGAACGTGCCAATGCCACGTCTGACATATGCAGATGACATTGTACTAATGGACCTAATACAGATAGGGCGAAAGTAGTCCCCGCACTCACTTATGGAACCGAAGCAATGCCGGCAATAACAGAAGCCTTCTGGCAAAAGATAGAGGGCTACTTCTGGAAGACAGTCCTGAATCTACCTAAATTGACAGCAATGGCCGGAATAAGGAGGGAATTGGGACTGACTCAGCTTAACGCAACGGTGGAAGCAAACAGCATTGCGTTCTACAGGAAAACCATCATCCCGCAACGCCTGCCGCTATACAAACTAATCAACAAAGAAATTGGCCTAGGAAAGTGCAAAATGCTTGGGAAATGGGCAGCAAAGATAAAGAACCAACTGGATCAAATAGCATCCACAGAAGGAGACCTAATTGCTAATCCAATGAAAATCAAAAAGAAACTGGCCGATCTTGATTGGATCACAACCTTGGAAAAGGCGACTAAGAACAAACTCTTGGAACAGCTGCCACCATACACACTAAAATGAAACAAAACAGCCCAATTCTTAAGAAGATTTCCGAGTAGACCTCTCCGTCAACGTTTCCTAAGAGCACATCTGAATCTACTAGCCACCAATGAGATTCTCCAAATCAGAGGCCAATCAGAAAACAAAAATTGCAGACTGTGTAAAAGATCAGACCAAACAGAAAATGTGAAACATCTTACGACAAGTGCTCGGACCGTTCATCGAACCCGAAGAGGAGCAGTGGTGGCCGCGTCTAATTGACAGAGGCAGAACATCTTAGACCATAGCAACAGCCAAGATACTTCAAGCCACCCTGGCTGAATGCAACAAACATTCAAATGAACAAGGATTGGCCTCTGAAGACTGACCTCCACAAACTGAAGACCCTTTGCACATAAAAGCAAGACCCTTGTAAAATCTATTTATCTACATATACACAAGTAAATTAAAAAAAAAGAATCACGCTCTCTACGAAAGTATTCTGATGATCCCAGATTCAGACAAAACATGGAATACTTATTCCACCTTATCTTTGAAAGTGAACTAGCAACTATATGCTACGGAGTTGCACACACATTGAAATCAGGTACCAAATTTCAAAATATGTCAGATACGCAATTATTGCAAAAAGTGAAAGAAAAAGATGAGGATTTACATTCAAGTATTACAAATCTTTTAGCAAACATGTGTCATACAAAAGAATACTGATTCCAATGTCACAGAGATGCATGCTGTATGATAAGAAACTTTGGGCCACCCACTTGATTTGTAACATTAAGTTGTGCAGAATATGCATGGGAAGATTTACAAGATTTCCTATGCATAGCAAACAGAAATAAACAAACATGGATGTAAAAACACCAGGAGAACTCTGCTCTCTAGATCCTGTAAATTTATCAGGATATTTCCATTACCGTTTCATTGCTATGCTACACTTTATTTTTAATAAGACTGTTCCTCCCCCCAGAGAAGTTGAACACTTCTTTTGGAGAAAAGAATACCAAGCAAGAGGAACACCACACATCCACATGCTATTATGGATTGAAGGTGCTCCTAAATTTGGCCAGGACAATGATGCCACTGTTTTGCAGTTCATCCAAAAATATGTCACTTGTAAAATCCCTTCACAAACAACACATAGTGACCTTCATTCGCGCATTTTACAATTTAAAAGACACAAATGTGGGAAATATTGCTGTCGCAAATATAAAAAAAGGGGAAATATTACACCAAATGCTACTTTGGTTTCCCTAGACCAGTTTCAGAAACAGGTCAAGTAAACAACTTCATGTCTTCAGTCAGACATAGTGTCAAAGGTAAATCACCTAACAACACATATTACAGACAAAGAACAGAAGAATCAAAATACATCAATGATTACAATGCAATCATTGCCCTCCTATGGAATGCAAACATAGATCTGCAGTACATTGCAGACAATTCCACTGCAGTTGCACAATATGTCATGGGCTACTTAACCAAAGTAGAGAAAACAGAGATTCAGGACTTCTGGGATGACATATCATCTGACAAAAAACTATCACAGAAATTGTACAGCTTAGGCATAAAAATGATCTCTCATAGAGAAAGTGGATGTTATTAAGCTGCAGGCTGTTTAACGAGTACTGCCTTGTATGGAAAATCTAACAATATAGTATGGCTAAGTCTTGGTCCTGCTAAATTTAGAAAAAGAGTACTCAAATCATATGAAGACATAGAAACAATAGCCAAAAATGATCCCAACAGCCAAGACATGTTGAAAAACAATTTACTAGACACATACTACCCAAACAGGAGTACCACTTTGGAAACCATGTGTCTCTACCACGTAGCCCAAAACTTCACATACAAAAATAATGTTAAACCAGATGAAAAGAAAGCTAGATACAGAGTGGTAAATTGTGAAGGCAGCTTAGTGAAACTTACCAACACAGCTTAATTAATCATATCAAATTGTCATTAAAAGCTCCTCAACATAAACAACTGTATTACATGTCCCTGCTACAACTTTTTAAACCATGGAGAAAAGAAGAAGAGTTACTGGATACATATGACTCCTATGAATACGCTTTCAAAGCAAATGAAAGCACTATAACAGACATAAACTTTACACAGTACCAAACAATGTTGTACAATGAATAGCAATGAATAGCAACACGAAGAAGAACTCCAAGCCCAACTATAAGTGGACACTCCCAACAGTAGTCCACCTTCTGTAGCAGGAAGCCAAGAACTACTTGGACAGCCACTAATAGCAAATGAGGCAGAATTAGCCATGACAGAAGTAGAAAACACCAGGTGTCTGCATGAACAAGCTGCAGAAGTCTTTGCTGTACTGGAATCACAACTGAACAATGAGCAGCGTAGCATTTTCCAAGCAATAACAACACACATTGAACATGGTGTGGAAAGTGAAAAAAAAATGGTACCTGCCAAGACTACAAACCTATACTGCTATACGTGAGTGGTGAAGCTGGTTCAGGCAAAACATTCTTAATCAAAATCATCAGCAAGTTCCTTCAACAATTGACAAACAACACAAACTGTCAGCTGTTGTAACTGCCCCCACAGGTTTAGCTGCCTACAACATGGGTGGTGTCACTTTACATCGATTACTACTCCTTCCAGTAGAACACCAAAGCAAATTGGACTACTACAAACTTTCCACAGAAGCTGCAATGGAACTACACAGAGTGTTCAAACAAATGAAAATGCTGCTAATAGATGAGGTGAGCATGGTCTCTGACCTAATGTTGTCTTTGATTCACCTCAGATTAAAAGACGTCCTCAAAACAGACTATGACCAGCTCTTTGGAGGAAAAAACATTATTGTTTTTGGAGATCTTCTTCAATTAACACCAGTGAAAGTTGAACCTATTTTTAAAACCTTAGGGCACAAACTGTGCCGTAAAACTCTTGGCAGCATAGGAAATGTCAACTTTTGGCAAATTTCCAATACAGAGAATTAACTGAAAACATGTGCCAGTCTGCAGACCTCACATACACCAACATTTTTAAACGTATTAGAGTTGGTGTACTATCTTAAGAAGCACAATCAATATTAAAAACCAGGCACATCCACACACTCTATGGCCATAACTCATGTGCTACTGATGGCAACAATTAGCACACAAACATGTCAATTGTACGTCTTTGATGCCAACTCTTTCAAGCTGTTCCAAATTCAATGAAACAATGTTGAAAAAAGAAATGCAACCAATAATTGAAATTTGCTCCACAGATAAACTGTACGTACACTGTATGACACTACCCATGTGTCAACAAGCCACAAGACTAAATACCCTAGAAAACTCTATCTCCAACACAGCTGGTTTGGAGAGAATATACAAATTATCTTTAATCTGTAGAGTAATGCTTAAACGTAACCTTGACGTGGAGCAAGGAGTAGTTAATGGAGCACTTGGTACAGTTGTTGTCTTTCAAACATACCCACGTGACAACAACATTCAATTTGTCAATATTCTCTTTGATAAATTATCAGAAGTTAAAAGGATAGGACGCTCAACAGCACACTTCCTTCTTTTCAAAGACATGTATGTACGCAGAGAACAATTTTCATAACTTTAGCATACACATTGACCATTCACAAATCACAAGGTCTTACCCTAGATAAAGCATTAATAGATATTGATAACACAGTCTTTAAAGAAGACATGAGCTACGTAGCACTATCACGCTTACGTACACTTGACGGGCTATTTCTATTCAACTTTGATGCAAGTAAAGTAAATGCTGATATTCCTTGCATTCTAGAATACAATAGCTGTGTTCACTCCACACCCCCATCTAAAAACCTATCCTGTTCCACAACAAACAAAACGTTGTAAAAGAAAACTACTTCAAACTGAAACGATACAGGATATCACTACAATTCCTCCAAAGAAAAAAAAAGAAACTAATACCTCATCAAGTACCACAATCAAATAAGAATCTAGTGGTCAAAGTAACTCAACTACTTCTTCAAAGAAGCAACACACACTCCAAACAAATGACTTCCACACAGAGCTATCAGGTCCATTCAAATTTCAAATTTAACTGCTGTAAATTGCTACACAAATGTAGCAATACATATTCTATTCCATTTGCCACCAATTATTGAGAACATTTACTTACACAGTACAGACCAATTGTGTTTGCAATGTTAGTCCATCATAGAAATGCAACCAACAATCCTGACAACACTTACCGTGTTCATGGAATAAGACAAGAATAGTACTACTGTGCTGGAATTGTCAAATTCAGAGTGGGCCATATACTTTTTCTGCAAAGTTTGGTGCGGATTTGTCAAGGGGGAGTGAAGTTATAAGCCACCCAAAAAGTACTCTTCCTATGGGATTAGCAACTTAATCATAACTACACAGCCGCTGTGTAATATTATTGGGCCTGAAGTAGCGGCCCTGTAGTTATTGTTAAGTTGCTCAACCCATAGGAAGAGGACTTTTTGGGCAGCTTATATCTTTGCCCACCCCAGACAAATCCACATGAAATATTGCAATAAATGGATATGGAGCCGTCAGATTGATTCGGCAAAGTTGGGTATAGTGGTGTGCAGCGGGTGCAAAGTTATAGGGGGGTCCCAAAAAGTGTGTTGTTTACAGAGGCGCAATGGAAAACAAGATGTGCTCATGGCTACAGCCAAAACCGCTGTATGGATTTTCATCAAATTTGCCGCTGGAGCCATGAGTTGGTCCCTAAAGCCTGCTTTTGTGAATTTGGTGTAAATCCATCCAGTATTTTTTTTTTTATTACCAAAAAGTAGGTAAAACAAAATAGTAATATCTGGGTTCGATTAGCTGACACACTTCCCTGTTCATTTCGAGAACGAGTGTCTGATTGGCCCAGAAGCTAACCTGAATCCCGCAGACATCAAACATGCCCGCTGATTCGTTAATACAAAACATGAGGTGCTTCACATTTTTGGAAACACCTGTCATTTTGGATTCAAGGACATGCGCCGATGTGCGCGAACATTGCAGTAAAAACATTTTAAAAACACAACATTGCACTTGTCAAACTCATGAAACAATCTCTGGGGACGTGAGGTGCGATGAGGCTGGGATGGGAAATGGCCTTAAAAAGCCAAAAAACAGGTGTTTTTCATCCCCAATGTCCGCGAACAGTCTGGGGCAATCCTGTAATGTTCGCAAACATATTAGATTTTTCAGGGGCATCTATGCTTATTTGTGCATTACAGGGTTGGTGAAAAGCAGTTAGTTTTTGGATGGCTTATAACTTTGACACCACTCAATAAAGCTGCATGAAATTTAGGAATTTCATTTTAGACCTGCTTTCAAATTGTTTTGGAAAGTGTGGTGCTATTTAGACAAGAACGAGCAAAATTAGAGGAGGGTCAACAATATTGTAAAGGCTTATAAATCTGGTGCCAGATGACGAATCTGTAAACATGTTTGCAATATGATTTTAGATCTAGATATAAATATTTTTGCAAAGTTTGGTGGGATTTTGTCAGGAGGGGCTAAATAAGAGGGGTTCTCAACATATTTGGATTGCTTATAACTTTGTTGTCATTTGACGAATGTGGACAGAAGGTGTCCAAAAGATTAGAGACCCAACCTTGAATGTTTGCGCAAAGTCTGAATGGATTTTGTCAAGTGGGGGCTTAGTTACATGACTATAGTATGTATACATACATTTTGACACTTTTGAAAAAATAAAATATCGGAGGCTTTCTAGAAAACTTGTGTAAGGAGCATTGGAAAGGACCTGAAAGCATGGTTTTGCAAATGTGTCTGTGTTTTATTTTTTGACAAGTGTCATAATGTAGGTACAACACATAGTGATATACCTTTGGTGAATGAGGTATAGCCTGTGGCCATGGGCAGTGGCCAGATATTCCGGGTCATCATGACCTGGACAATCTGGCTACTGGCCATGACCATGAGAGATGACCAGTAGGGGTAAAGTGGCCATGTCCACCAGGGACCAGCTATGTGGTAACATCTTTCAAAATTGGAATGGGTTTCAATGTGAAAAAATGTGCTTGTGCTACTATATTCATAGGGTTCTCTCTTCGCCTTCTGCAGGCCACCATGGAAACGGAAGACGGGTTCTGTATGGAGCCCTGCCTTCCCTTTCTATGGTGGCCATCTTGGAAAAGGATTTTCCTTCCTACAGTGGTATACTGTGTGTGTCCCGGTGTAGGAAGAAAAATCATTTTTTTTAGCAACACAGGTTATTGCTTTGGCAACCCAGAGTGCTGATGTCCTTCATCCCTCATTGCAAGGGCTGTAACAGGGATAATGGTCCGAAGCCCTCGTTATCTGCCCTCGCTTCGCTTGGGCCAAAAACTTGGGCTGATGAGCGGTTATCCCCCATTCTGGTCCCTGGAATGGGAGATGAATGCCACATTATTGCCATTAGCAAAACACAAAATGCTAATGGAAATGTTGGAAAATCGTATTGAGTCTATGACCTCTACTGAGAAATGTAAAGTAAATAGGTGGAGTGTATAAAAAATGTTTTCGTTCTATTTTTTAACTGTGAAAGGTGGTTCCTAAAGGAACCTTTTTTGTTGTTTTATGATTAATATTTCTTTTTGCAGGAGAGGTTAGATGTAAGGTGAGGAGGGAAATGAGGGAAGAGGCATCAAGCACTAATATTGATGTGCAAGTGGGCAGGGGAAGATGTTGCGGCTGTGTTACATCTGAGGTAGGGGGCAGTGCTTCTCATGCTCCTTGATTACAGCTTCAAAAGCACTTTGGAATTGCTCCCCCCCTGCAGAGTGGTGTGTTGCAGTATATACAGAGGACTGTTGTCTTTGCAAGATGTGGATCAACAGTTTCTTGTATTACTTGCAAGGTAACTGGTGTGATTTTGTGCCCCACATAAGTAGGCTGTGTGGTTACAGTATTGGCTGTGGAAGTTGAGGTGGAGGAAGACATCCTACTACTTGCTAACAATGGAACAGCCTTTCTGAGAGCATTGCATTGATTAGGCGTGATGGCACATGGAAGTGGTCCTATAGGAGTACTGTCCAGGTAGTCCGTGACTGAGCACTCAGTGCATTTCATTTTGGTAGTTTTAGCCTTTGGTAAATTCCCAACAGTGGTAACGAACTGCCACACCCATGGTTCTCCCTTGGTGCTAGAGATAGGCACTTCCTCTACCTCATCTTCTTTGTCCTCTTTAGTGTCTTTGGAAGTAATGCACATTTTTGTTGTGTATGTCCTCCAACTTCTGGTGGTGGAGGCTCTTGAGTAGGAGGGATGGCAATAACGGATGTGATTTTTAAGATAAATAGCACTTTTGCTAATATTCGTCCAAGTATCTGCTCTGTACTAGATTATTAATGGATAATGAGTAATAATAGTTGTAGGATCTGTGCAAGGGGTACATTTTGAGCTTAAAAGTTCCTAGATCAGCAGAAAGTGCTGTTCCAAACTGTCTGCGGAGCACAGACCCGTTTGCAAAGTACAGACGTGTTTGCGAACTTGTCATGATCCCGCGTGCATGTGCGTGATGTAAGGGAGGAAGGGTCTCTCAGGCCCCCCTTCATTCCTATGACAATCCACATGATATGCTCATTCCAGGATTGACAACTCACCTCTGGCCAAGGTGAGTGGTACCTGTTGAATGACACATAACTGTGCATGGCATACAAGCCACGAGACTCCATGTTGGTTAGTTACTTACTCCATTTTCCATTAGGCCACACTTGAACATTAAAGCTTGCATCTCTCCCCTTGGGTGTCTGCTGACAGTCAGCAAACCAACCCCCCATCGCCGCTGTCTCTGCAGCTGTCCTGTTCTCACGGAAGCCTAGGCGCAAGAAGTATCAAAACTAAACACTGTATCTCTCTCCTTCCTTTTTGCATGACTGCCCTGTGAATGACCGGGCCGGAGCCTGGTCCTGGAAAAAAAACATTTATCTCCACAAACCTGCCTGTGTACCATCAGACCCCCTTTTAAGAATTATTGACTACTGGCCCCTTCACCAAAGCCCTTTGATGTAACAGTTGCATGCCTCTATTCTGTGTGCCACTCCAGTCCCCACAGTACTAATCCCATGTGTGGCAATATATTCTCTTCATACTAACAAACAATAAACTATTCTCTCATGAGATCTAAAGGAATATTTGATGAATGTGTCAATGACATATTGTGAACCCACATATAGGCACCTGGACCCATGCAGTGTCACTTTTTTTGTCCAGGTCAAACATCTAGAAATGTAATTCTCACATGTCAAAACGTATAAATAATGTTCAAGGTATGTGTCGCCACAAGGGCAAATGTCAGATAGTCTATATCTTCACAACTTGGACATCGCCTGACCCTGTACCCCTCCCAGATGAGCCCAGCTGACCCGCGTGCTCCACGATGTAATCAGTTTCACGCCAGCCAATCCGGGAGCACCACCCCTACAGTTTGGATTCAGTCAGGTCCCTTTTATCCAATGACCACAATTTCAGGTATCCCCTATAGCACACGTCATAGTTGACGTGGTTTTGTAATATAATGTGCATTTTCTGCTGTTTGGGCAGAGCGCTCTCGGAGTAAGCAGAGTCCTCTGCATGCCCCATTTTACTTTATATAAAGACTTGCCTTTTACCTCTCCTCACTTGGTCCTGGTCACATTCCCTACTGGGGTGTGTTCACTAGTGTCTTTTATTTGGTTATTTTACTCTAATTGTGGTAAATGCGAGCTTTCAGTGGTCATGTGACACTTTCAGGAAAGTCTGCGATGCTGTCAGACATTCGCGGACATCGATGGATGCAAAAACAGTGGAAAACGTTGCAAAAAGTATATAGAAGTGTTAATAATGATCCTAGAAGGTCAGAAATGGCAGGGTTTTAAAGTGAAACTTCATAAATTGGACAGAAATATTGTTATATTGCGGTAAGTATGATATTAGTAAGTTGTAGGAAATGAACATGCTCTGGTCAAAACCAATGAAATTCACTGAAAAAACTTCGTTAAAGGGACATGGTTACAAGTAAAACCGAAAAATCTCAGATATTCCCCAGTTATGATAAGCTAAATAAGCATAACTTGTGCCACCACCGTGCACTGCTAAGATTAAAACCCAGGACATCAAAGATGACATCAAAACATCATGGATGACATCACTGATGACATCACATATCAGCCCACTTGTTTTTATTCACTGACATATCTAGGCCAGGTAGTTTTGTTCTCTGACAGTCAGAATATGAAAATGTAAATGGTGCCATGTATCTAGACGTTAACCTTGTTGTATGTTCTTATAGTACTTTCCGTAGGTTTTGGTGTCAGCTCATGGTGCAAATACATGGGGCAATAAGCAGGCCCAAACACACAATTTATTTGTATACATAAAGATAAACGTTAATGTTATTAACATTTTCTGGTGATGCTGTTTCTTTCTTCCTTACTTTAGTTTCCCTGTTTATTGTCAAATTACATGTTTTTGTTTCTCTCTTACATGAAGTAATTTGCCAGGGAAAAGTACTCAGTTGAGCAGTCTGCAAGTGCAAGGTGGCCATTGAAATTTACACAAATGATCCCGCTTTAAAAATGTACATCACATGTCCTTGTCAATATTGCTTTTATTTTTTTTTTATTTTTTTTTTTGTTGGCAGAGGCAGATGACAAACACACACATCAGAGCAGCAACACAGAGACAGTTTGGATATACGAACAGACTTCAGTGGCACATATGAATAGTAAATAGTGATAGCATGGGGATCACGGACCCATAGGGCATCAAATAACAAGGCACACGGTAGCATTGATTACAGAGAATTATCCAAAGAGGAGCCGGCTTCGAGGCCATTCAGGTAACTATTAAAGGCAGTCCAAATGTTTTTGGGGCGGGATCGCGCCGGGAGGGTGCTGATGTACTCCTCCTCGCAATTCCGGGACCAGGTCAACAGGTTCATCCATTTCCGAAAGGTAGGGGCAGCAGAGCGTTTCCAGTCTTGTAAGATACATTTTTTGGCAATTACACATCACACATTCAAGAATTTAGCAGCTCCTCTGGCTCCCTCGTCCCCCCAAACCCCAAACAGTACCCCCAGCGGGTCAGGCTCGATGACCGTATCACAGATTTCAGACAGACTTTTCAGGATTTCCTCCCAGAACGGGGTTAGCAGTGGGCAGTCCCAGAACATGTGTAAGTGGCCTGCATCGTTCGTGCCACAGCGAGGGCATAGCCGTGGGTCGGAGCGGGCAAACCTGGAGAGCCTACGTGGGGTGTAGTAGAGCCTGTTCAACAGTTTATACTGTATGGTGCGGTACCGGAAATTCAGGGAGACCCTATTAGTGTGAGAACACATTTTCCCCCACAACTGGTCCGTGAGTTCTACCTCCATTTCGGTGGCCCAGTCGTCCCGCACCCTAGATAGTTGCGGTGTAGCAGTTGCGAGAAGGAGTTTATATAGTGATGATACCACCCCACGGGCCCCGCCCGAGTTGGCGATGTACAGAATCCCAGGGGAATCAGGGGGCTCGTGGGGAAACTCGGGCCACACATTGCGGAATGCATCGCAGAGTCTGTAATATTGCAGTCGTTCCAATGGTAACCCCGAGTGACCCGGTTTCCAGGTCTGTGGTGTAATGAATAGCCCATCCGGGTAGAAGTCGGTTAGGGCCAGGTACCCCAGGGACCGCCAATGTCGTGCCAAAGCCATGTCGTTTGTAGGTTCTAATCCGGGGAACTGCCATGCGGGGAGCCACTTGTAGTATGGGCGTTCCTGCACACCCGCTGCAAATATCCGTTTCCAAGACGATATGGTAGTCTGGACTGGGTCTATGGGCGAGTCTGGTTGATATTGTTGATGTAGGATCAAGGTCATTATATTGGTGCCAGAGGCTGCAAGGGCCTCTTGCCTGACATGGGGGCGAGGGGGAGGCCCAGGGTACCAGTATGTGGCAAACTACGCCTGTGCGGCGATCCAGTACCGCATCAGGTCAGGGGCAGTGAACCCACCTTTCTCGTAAGGGAGAGTCATGGCAGCCCATTTTTTCCGCACCGCACCAGAATGCCACAGGAACTGGGCGCGCAGCTTGTGCAGATCAGCAAAGTACCTCTTGCCGGGCCATATGGGAACATTCGTGAATGTGTAAAATAGTTTGGGGAGTAAAATCATTTTAACCAGTGATAATCTACCCGCCAATGTACTCCACCAGTTCTGCCACGGTCAGGTAGTTATTGGCTAAGAGAGCTTCTTTGGTCAAGGACACCTGGACTCCCAGATATTTAATCCCGTCGGTAGACTACCGTAGCGGGTACTCCGTGGCAGGTTGAATCGTGGAGCCCGTGAGGGGGAAGAGTTCGGATTTGGCATAGTTGATGGTGAATCCAGAATATGTACCGATGCGAGTGATGTCACACAAAATAGGGTCAAGGTGGAGGACAGGGTTTCTGACAAACAGTAGTACGTCATCTGCATAAAGTGAAATAATCTCGGGGGTACCCTGTAGCCGTAACCCTTTACATGAGTGGTGCTCCCTGACAAAGTCTGCCATAGGCTCAATGGCCAGTGCGAACAGGATCGGGGAGAAAGGGCATCCCTGGCCGGTGCCTCTGGAGAGAGGGAACAAGGCAGATGTTCGAGAGTTGACGCGGACCCTGGCGACCGGAGAGGTGTACAGCAGTTTGATATATGCAATCATCCTAGGCCCAATACCCATGGTCTCCAGGAGCAGCCACATATACCTCCAAGACACCATGTCATACGCCTTCTGGGCATCCAGGGTGACCGCAACTGCGCTCACCTCCTGATTGATTCGTGCCAGGGCATTAATGAACCTCCTGATATTGTGTGATGTAGACCTCCCGGGCACAAAACCCGACTGGTCGTCGTGCACTATATAAGGCATAACAAGCAGGAAGCGATTGGCGATCACCTTGGCAAAGATATTTGTATCCAGGTTCATAAGTGAAAGGGGCCGGTATGATCCGCACTCATCAGCAGGTTTGCCAGGCTTGAGCAGCACTGTAATGACGGCCTCGCGTAGTGATGGGGGAAGGGATCCCAGCCGCAGAGACTCGTTCCACACCCCTAGCAATTAGGGGGCTAGTATAGCCACATGTTCTTGATATAACTCCGCCGTCAGCCCATCTGGGCCCGGCGCCTTTCCTTTTGGGAGACTAGAAATAGCCTCCACTATCTCATCCAGTGTAACGGGGGAGTCTAGCTGGTCTCTTGTAGCGGGGGAAACAATGGTGGTGGGAATCTGCTCCAGGAGTTCCCGCATCTGGGATTCGCCATGTTGGGGAGATGAGAGTATAAATCAGAGTAGAAGCCTGTGAAGAACTCCAGAATATGCTGATCAGACCACTGTATCCCCCCCTGACTGTCCTTTACACAGGTAATTTGGGAATGGCCCCACTCTCCCCTCGCCAAAGCGGCCAGCGTCTTGCCCGGTCTGCCGCCCTTGCCGTATTTCCGTGCCGCCTGTGGGCGGCTGAAGTACTGGACTTCCCTATTGACCTGCTCGTTGAAGATCTTGAGCTCCTCGCTGATCTGGGAGAGGACTCCCGGGTCAATGGAGGCTGGGTGGGCTCGCTCCAGATCCCTTAATTTAGCATCAGTGCAGGATAGGGTAGCTCTTATGGTTTTAAGGACTCCTGATTCCCTAGAGATGGATGCCCCCCTAATGAAGGCCTTACAGGCGTCCCAGCGGACCCCCAGGGAGGTGGACTGCAGCAGGTTGTGCTCAAAGTACGATTGGATGTCGGCTAGGATGTCCGCCCTAAACACGATGTCCTGCAGAGCGGCCGATTTGAAGCACCATGTATTGATGGTGGGAGCTGGAATGCCAAGTTCTAGGGATAACGCAATCGGTGAGTGGTCAGACAGTGTGCGTGGAAGTATACATGTCCCCGCCACCCTGCCCAGCAAAGGGCCGGACAGTAGGAAAAGATTGATCCTGCAAGAGCTGTCGTGAATTGATGAGTAGTAGGTGTACTCCCGCGCTTGTGGGTGTGATGCCCTCCATACATCGTGAATGTCGAGTGTCGTGCAATGAGTCAGGAGTCTACGCGCTGCACCCGGCAGGGGCTTGGGGGCTGTGTTGGTCCTGTCCATCGTGGTATTAAGGATGAAGTTCATGTCCCCATCCCAGATGATCTGCACCCCCACATACCCTAGTAAAATGGACACCACCTGATCAACAAACTCAGGGGAATCAGCATTGGGGCCATAGGTATTCACCAGTAAATAATCGCTGTTGGCAATGGCGCAGAACAACACTATGTAGCTCTTGTGGAGAACAAACTTGAGCGATTTATGGTTCAAGGTCACCACCCCTCTGGCACGAGTGGAGTATGAAGTGAAATATCTTTGGGGCCCGCAGGTTGGCGCAATGCTCCTAGCAAATGGGCCCGTGGAGTGTGTCTCCTGCAGGAGGAGTATTTTGCATCCGTGCCTGCTGGCATATGTCACAATCTCGCGACCCTTGGTATAATTGTTTAGGCCCCGAAAATTCCAGGACATAATAGTTACAGACATTCTAATGATCTACACAAGATACACTTAACTGGAGAGCCAATAGGGTGTGTTACTTGCACCAGTAGCATATGAGAAGTCTAATGCACCTCCCACCGTCTGTCGTAAGCCAAATATGAGACAAAGCCCCCTCCGATGTGGATGCCCCAATGTGATGCGGTCTGCCAAGCCGCCTCTACCATTTGCCTCCACCATTTGCCATAACACTTTTCCTTTCCCCAACAAATCCCCCCCACCCTCACTGCCCACCCCCAACTTGCAGTGCAATGCCCCCTCCCCCTAAGGCTAACAAAACAAATGATGACGAGGGACAACATCCAACGGGGATGTGCCCCCACCATGGCCCAACTGGGGCCAGCCATCGAAAACACCCAATCCAACATTAACATTGCCATTGCAGTGGGGTGTGCTGTTGCCGTGAGGACGGCCGTATAAGTATCATGTAGGACAGCAGCAGCTATCTGTTGTAGGTTCTGCGGTAAGCGGATCTTGTGACAGGTCCCAGGGTCCGCTGGCCATTGAATGTAGGATGGGAACTGAGGAGTGTTGAGTAGTTGCATTCAGTTCCAAGCACTGGAGGCACACAGAGATCAATGTCCAGAGTACCAGCATTGAGCCAGGGGCCAGAGGGCCATAGATGGGGCCAAGCGTGATGAGCTTGCGATAGAATATTGCTGTATGTATACTGACGAGGAAGAAGGGGTTTTGCTGGATAGGTTGATTAGGTCCCAATAAGACACGGCACGTTGGGTCAATTTCCCTCGGCGTGTCCGCCATCTAGATCATAGAAAGGGATATGTGCTTCAATGAATTTCACTGCCTCGTAAGGCACAGTAAAGAAATATAATTTGCCACTGAACGTGATTTTAAGACGAGCGGGAAACAAAATGGCGTATGGGACTTTGCGCTCCCTGAGCAATTTCTTGACCCCGAGGAATTGGCGCCTCTCCTGCTGTGCAGCTATTGAAAAGTCAGGGAAAATCCGGATGCTATTGGCCTCAAAGCATAGTTCGCCCTTCTCACATGCCAGGCGCAGGATAAGGTCTCTGTCGCAGTAGTTTAATATTCTGGCGATGATGGGCCTTGGAATGTCCCCTGGTTTGGGACGTGGCGAGAGGGCCCGATGGGCACGTTCCACCGTAAAGTAAGGAGAGAGGGCCGGGTTGCCAAGGAGGTCTTTGAGCAATGTTTCAATGGCATCTTCAATGCGCCCTTTCAGGGCGGTTTCGGGAACACCGATGATACGCAATTTGTTTCTGCGAGAGCGCGATTCCAAGTCGTCGCACTTAGCTTTCACACCTTTCATGTCGCGGGATAGGGAGGTGACCGTATCTGCAAGGTTAGAATGTCTTCTTCGTTCGTCGAAATTCTGCTCTCCGCGTCGGAGATTCTGGTGCCCGCTTGGTCCACGCGTGTCTTCAGGGAGGCCACATTGGCATTAATGTCATCCAGTTTCTCGTGGAACGAGGCAAAATTTTTAGCCATGGTTTCCATGAGTGTAGTTAGGTCAGGCCGGTTGCAAGGGGATGGGGGACTGGGTCCGGTTCATCCTGTACGGATGATGTGTGGGTGGATTCCGACCTTGGGGCAGATTTGGTAAATTTGTCCATGGCTCTCCCTTTCGAATTCCCTTTGGTTTTGTTGGGCATAGCCGGTAGAATTTCCGATGTGGCACGGGCCTGTGGAATGGTAATGGAGGCCAAACGCTCAGCTGGTCAAAGGGGAAACCCCACGAATGGTCAGAAGGTCCAAGCAAGGAGGCGCCGGCGTGTCCAGCAGCCAGGGTCCACGGAGGCCCTCCTCCGACGTATGGGATCCGGGCGGGGCGCCCCCTCCAGAGTGTAGGCCCGGGCTCCGGGCCCTTCGGGGGGCAAGAGCAGGTGATGTAGGCCCCAAGCAACTCGGTTCGGGTCCACCCTCCCCGCTCCTCACCTGAGCGCCGAGGTCCAGATCGGGGGCTGCAGATGTCGGGTGGGCAACCGGGCTCCGGCCCGCAGCTTAGTGAGGGCAGGGCGCCCGCGCCGCCAACAGCGAGAGCAGCAGAGTTATCTTGGTGGGGTCCCTGAGCCACAGAGTCGATGTGGCGATGAAGAGCGGGGGGCACCCCGGCACAGGCCCCTGCCGCGGCCGCCCACGTCACAGCGCACCCCAGGAGGGAGACCGTAGACAATGTCGAATTCAGTCCACAGGAGAGGTTTGCGCCGGCCGTGAGCTGGAAGGCTGGAAGGAGGAGGCGGAAGCCAGGCGCGCGCGGAGGCCCAGTCCGCAGGCTGCCCGCCGGCAGAGATGCCCGGTTTGCCCGTATCCCGGGATCGTTTCAAACCGGGATTGCTGTGGCACATGCAGAAAGGCCACTCACACGGATCCACAAAGTACTGGGTCGCAATAAGACATGATGCCGCAGTTGATGGCGGATTTTGGCTGGAGCCCCACGGAGCTCAAAGAATAGACAACCATCTTGGGCTGCTCAACAGCGCCCCCCGTCAATATTGCTTTTAAGTGTGGGCTACACAACCAGATGCAACTCATGCCATAAACAGGAGTCTTTGTGAATCAACCACTTTGTTTCATATTTTAACCATTTGTGTGTAGTAAATGTGAGGCCAATAACAGCACTATACTGTAAGGGATACTTTAGAAAAACTTCAGCATGCATACACTGCACACATCATAAGTGAACCAGAGAGTAGTAGAGCGTAAGTTGGATACTAATGACAAACACAAAAAAAACTCACTCGGAATGCAAACCTTTTGGTGCACCCTTCTTAAGTTAACTTTTCGATGTACACATGGGCATTAGGCTGTGCTCAGAGCTCCACGGAAATAGGGATAACATGGATTTGTCACAAAGACATCATTGCATTCGACAGAGCTGCAGATCTTATCTATCAAATGGTAATTTGGACTCTTACTGACACCGAAGCAAATACATACATTTTTAAAACGGGCTTATTCTGGCATGTGGATCAATATCTAATTTGAAATCTAAAACTCTGGTCCCGGTTGAGTGGTTTGTAAACAGAGCAGAGGCGGTGGTGACAGTGGGGTAAAGCCTGACCTGACTTTGGCCAGCTCAAAATATGAACCACACATAAATTGTGGGTTTAATTACTGAGCCTTTGTGTGGTGCCGTTGACATACCAAATCATTTAGAATGTCTATAGCTTAGCTGTAATGCTCAATAGGTGTATGTGCGTGTCTTGTGGGCACACATTATGGAGCTTTAATGATTTTTCCTGGTGATTGTTTTCGCAATGGATTGTAAAACTATTGAGGCATTCCAGACTAAGTGTTGCAGCTTTTCTGGTTCTGACAAATGTGTGGTGAAGAGCTGCATGGTAATGCGACTAGGGTCAGTGGGTATTGGTTCTGTCATCCTCACCTCAACCTCGGATGTATGGATGTAGTTAGAATGTATGACGTGCTTAATAAACGTAGTTTGCTTTGAGAAAAGCTACATCCAAGACATTTTACTCCGGTTATCTCAATGATAGTTTCATGTTTTTGCATGAAAATTGGTGCACAGAGAAACTGGAATGTTTTTTTTTTGTTTTGTTTTATTATCTCGACAGTGTTGCCAATATGCCAATTTCATTTCGCTGTGTAGTTAGGTCTGGCTGTAATGAGTGTGCTCTTTCACATTCCTAATGCATACCATCTTGCATGGCAATGGTGTTAATCTAATTCTGTGGAAACAATCCATTGATTCCAATCGGTTCTTTGCAGCCACCTTTTTCATTGATTTTGATTTGTTTTTGTCGATTTTGACTGTTGTGTGGTTATTGTCGAGTGTGTGCATCCTCACCCGAAGTAGTGGATCTGGGTGTTTCTGTATGCGAGCATGGAAAGCTGCAAAACATGTTCCACCGTTATGCGAGCTCAGAATGATAGGACATCCGTAACCTGCCAATGAAAGACATCTCCCGACAATCTATCATACGGCAGACATTTCAATGTAAGTCATATCACTGAAATTATTTTTGGGGACATTTCATCTCTAGTGAGCTCATCAAATGTCCTTTTCTCTTTTATATAAAACACAGAATCTCCTAAACTGAAGTGCTTTTTAAAATGTATATTACAGGATCTGCGATATGTGGTTATGGTTAAGTTGCTCAACTGATAGAAAAAGTCGTTTTTGGCCGGCTTATAACTTTGCCCCCCTCAGATGAATCCTCTTTTGAAAACAAGTAGTTGGCCCCCTCGGAATGATTCTGCAAAGTTTGTTGTGGTTTTAGTCCATGGGGGACAAGGGTACATGGGGGGTTCCAAAATGTTTGAAACAGACACAATGGCAAAAGAATGTACTTGTGCCTACAGCTCAAACCACTGGCCGGATTTTCCCCAAACGTGTGCCAGAAGCAGTGGCTTTCTCCCGAAAGCATGCTTTTGTAAATTCGGTGTCAATCCATCTAGTAGGTTTTAAAAAATGGGCAAAAAGAAGGTAAAACTGAATTTGTGATTTCTTGGTCCGGTCCATGGACTCATTCCCTGTTTCGGAGTCCACAGACACCGCTAGACCTATTAGGGGGTGGCTTGATGTTTGCGGACACCAAAAACACACACTGATTGGATGGTGAAAAATCTGAGGTGCGTCATAATTTTTTTAAAGATTTTATGATTGTAGTACAATTGAGGATAATGCTTAAATAATATGTATTTATTCCTTTGTGAAGATAACAAATAGAATACTATTTTGTATGGTTACTTAGTTGCATACGGTAATGAAGCTTTAATCTCTGGTTATGTTTCTGTGAATAAAAACCGGTGTAATTTGTTAAGCAGGATAGTTTAAAAGCTTTAATTGCATACGATTTTACATATAGATTTACTTTTTTTTTTACCTTCATTAATAGTACATTCTGTGTACTATGTTTGGTGCAACATTAGTCGTTGTATTGACATGAAATAATCATTGTGTCATTGGGAAAAGAAAAGCCATAAGGGGTTAAAAAAAGCTACTGTAATTATGCGAGTGTAAGTGTGGTAGGATGTTTGTTTGAAGTGTGTTGTAAAAAAGGTAATGTTTAAAGTAGTTAGATACCTGTTGGCAAATTCCAACTATATTGGACTTTACAAGAAATGTTGCAGTAAGAATAACTATGATGGCATATTTTAAGTGTATTACAATGAATGGTATTTTCGATGTAGTTAGATAAACGTAGGCACATTCTAACTTTTTGGGATTTTAACAATATGCCCTGTAACATTGTACATGCCCACTGATTGGATGTTAAAAAACGTGAGCTTCATCATATATTGTTTTTAACGGTTGTCCTATTGGATCCCCGGTCCGTGAACAGTGCAGTGCAACAAAAGTCTGGAAATTGCATTTGGGGTACTTTTGTGGCCAAACGAGGGGCTAGAAAGGGTGTGGGAAAAGTTGATAGGGACTGTTTATATAGGTGATCAAATTCTGGGGCAGTACTAAGGTGCCAGTGGTATCACGGTAGTTCACGGATCCACACGTGTCATCCACATGTTTTAAGGATGCGTGCATTGAAAGAGGACTTGGGGGGACTAGTCAATCAGGCTTTGTGGTTGTGAGGGACTAGCCAATCAGGTTTTGTGATTCTGAAAGAGGAGTTGAAGTGTACTGGAGTACAGGATAGTAAGTGTTTTCTTTGTTGTGTGTAGTGAAGGTGGCTTTGGCTATGGCTATGAAGTAGCAGCGTTTGTGGCTGATGGGAGATTCTTGCATTCATTCATTGAATGTTTATACTGAATCTTGTGGCATCTCTGCTATTGGATTGGAAGAAGTGGAGGTTTTGTGGTATGCAGATTGTGGATTAAAGTGGGCGACTTTATTACCATTTTGTGAGCGTATGGCTCACTTTAAACGCTGAGATATTGTTATTGTGCATTGTGGAGGCAACAGTTTTGGCTATACCACTGCAGGATCTTTGCAGTTTGCCATGAAGGACATGTTGAAAAGCCTATTGGAACTCTTTCCAGCTGTGAAGATAATTCTTTCTGAAATCCCTCAAAGTCAAATATGGAGATCATATCCAGCCTTATTTTGTTCTGAATTGGAAGGCGCTAGACAGCATGTCAATAAAGGTGTATGTGCATTTTTATTTGGTTTAGGAATGGCATCTTTTGACAAAGCAAATTTCAAGTTGGATGGCATAAATATATTTCGAGGAGAAGCAATGCGTTTCAATGATGTCGGAAATCTGAGTTTTCTTTTGAATACCCAAAATGCACTGAACCAATTTTTGTGAACTTGTTAACATGTTGAGAAATATTTATTTTAGTAGTTGTACATTGGAATTGGAATTGTTTATTTGTAAAGCACTTATACACAAGTGAAGTGCTTCAAAGTGCTTCAAGGCAGGAAGGGAACTAGGGATTACAGTTGTCATTCTTTGGCCTTGAAGATTCTTCTGGCTGGCTGGCCTGTTTTCCTCACTAACATCCTTCCCAGACGCAACTGGGCCATTTCTCCTCCATCACCTCACTCTCTACCTGCAGCATTCCCCATGTTTCTACCTTATCGCTGTGGCTCTTCAATATCTATCTTACACCCCTGGCTCATCTGATCTCCTTCTTCTCTCCTCAATTCCAGTATTATGCTAATGACACACAGCTTTCCTTGAAACTTCCCTCTATTACTTTTTCCTCCCTGTCTTTCATACCCAGATTTCTGACTGCCATCCAGGCATTGGGCCTCATTCTGAGATTGGAGGGAGCCCTGGTGCTATTAGCACCATGGCTGCCTCCAATACCGGTACCGACTCCGACCTGGTTCAATGGGGAATTACCGGTGTAGTCCAACCTTTGCGGGACCGGTAAGTCCCCATTGAAAAAGGCAATCCCCATTCCCATTTGAGCCCTCATAGGGCTCAATGGGAATGGGGAGGGAGCTAATAACGGTACTGCAATTTGCAGTACCGTTATTTGCTCCTTGCTCCCATTACAGCTCCCGCTAAGGGACCTCGTAGTAGGGCGCAAATGGATTACCGGCACCAATGTCCTTAACAGTGCCCGGTGTCCCTTTGTGCCCTACTCGGAATGAGGCCCAATTGTGTGCAGCTAAAAATCTCTGTCTTAATGCCAGTAAGACAGAGATCCTTCTTATTGGGACACATGTGTCCTGTTTCCATCCTACGCTCCTGCTGCCCTCCTTGTGTCGTACACCTTCCCCATCCTGTGAGGCTAAAAATCTTGGGGTCATCTTTGACTCCTCTCTAGCTTTCACTCCTTACATTTTGGACCTTGTCAAGAAGGCCCACCATCAGCTTCACCTCCTTACAGGCATTCTACCTTTCCACACCTTCCTGTCTGTTAAAAAGCAGGCAATGAGGGGGTAAAAAGGATAGGTTTTTATTAGTGCAACTTAACCATAACATCCCTTTAACAATGTTCTTTTCACTGAATTTCATAGGTTTTTACCAGAACCCCTCCTTAATTTGTTACAAGTGCTTTATATCAAACTCACCCCAATATGAAAGCCATAGAGTCCGCAGACAGTTCAAATGTCCATGGACATCAGGTGGCATCAACAAAACCCAGAAGCACAGGGGACAACATAAAATGTTGTACCCATCAACCAACAAAAACACATACATATAATTCATATTTACTACAACCAAATTTCTTCAGCACACAATAACATGGAATGCACCAAACATAAACCATAACTGTACACCTCATATGATCACTTCAGTACATCTCTTCATACACACTCAGATACTGCAGGAGCTCATTCCAGTACACTATATTTGTGTTTCTATTATTACCATATATTATATAAACTTTCCTTACAAGCAAATATCACCGTTTTTTTATTCTAACAGAAATGGCAAACACACTTGAGTGATTGGAAAACAACTTTCCAAAAGAAGAAATGAATAATGGTAACATCTCTATTGGTAAACAGTTCATATTTCAATTTAAACAAAGCTCATTGAAATAATGATTTCTTCTGTTCTTATAGTACATACTTCACATGAAGAAACAACACCCCAGTTTAATTATGGAGAATCCCAAGAATCCCAAAGACAATCCCAAAACCCAACTGTACATAATAAAATCATGATCTTCTCTGAAAAATTGGATGAACATAGTAATGACTTTAAGGAACTTTTAAATTATGTTAAAAATCATGTTATTCGAAATATTAATGATCACTGTCCTTCTTGTACCTGTCTGCCTTGCCACAAGCAATCACCCCTATCAAAATTCCCAAAATATAAATAAATATGCGTTGATGAAACTTCTCTTCCTCCCTCCCCTGATGATCCTTGTATCGAAATTCCAAATTCTCCCATTTCCCATTCTGATACCCCATCAATTTAATAAATACATGTATTTTGTATAATATAAATATTATTCTTGATAAAAACATTTTAAAAAACCCCAAGTAATAGTCCGCGGACACCACAACTGTCAGGGGTGTCCGTTTACGCAATTAGGTGCTTGCGGATATTGTGTCATGTCTTTTCTCACATGACACACTTTTAATTAGTCCGCGGACAGGGCACCGATTTGCAGACATCCATGTGAATGCACCCGGTGGTCTCCTGCTCAATGATGTCGGTAGACACATGTTAGCGCCGCAAATGTCCAGCGATGTCATCATGTGACTGCACCCATGTGGTGTGACGACATGTCTGTGAAGAGTGTTTGTGAATGTGAAAAGTTTAAAACCGCATTCTTGGAAAAGTTTACCCTTGCAGATCCACTACACCCATTATTTGTTGATCTGTCAATTTGTTACAACTTTCCAAGCCTTGTGCTCCATGTGATAGCCCAGGGACAGTCATGAGGTCTGCGGACGGTTCCTCTGAACAGACCCACCCATTACTTTCAGTCATTCTCAATCTAGCAGACCAGGAGAGAGCATCTTTGGAGATCTTCTTGCAGAAGACATCCAGCATACAAACAATGGCATCTGTCATGGACATTCCTCCACCCCAGGGGCCACCACCACCACCATCCCTATCTGGAGGGCCTGGAGACAGGAACATTCTCAATGATGCAGAACAGGATGAAGAGGAAGAGAAAGAGGAAAATGAGGTAGAGGAAGTGCCTACCTCCAGCACCCAGTGTGAATCATGGGTTTGGCAGTTTTGTGCCACCATTGTGGGTGTACCGAAGACTCAGGCAGAAAAGGTCAGATTCACTGAGTGCTGCATCGTACTCAGTCATGGAAAACATGGTCTGTACTCCTATAGGACCACCTCCCTGCAGCGCCAGGCCATATCCAACAACCACAGGCTGTTCCTTTCTCAGGGGAGAAGCAGGTTGACGAGCTCTACCCCATCTTCCTCAACTGCTCCTGCAAACACACACAATACTCCTGTGGGGTGGAGGATCATGGTGGCTGCCTCACAGGCCATACAGAACGCTGTTGACACTTACCTTTTGAGGATCACAGTACTGTTTGTACCGCGACACACCGATCTGCAGGAAGGACCAGTTTGTGGTGCTTTTGAGGCCGCAGTCAAGGAGTATGAGAAACACTGCTACCGACCTTAAATTTAAGGCCCATACAACATATTCACCCATCTCTCTGTGGTGCCCCTTTCCCCCTTCTCTCCCTTTCCTTCCCCACCTTAATTTGACTCTTCTGTAAAAAGCAAAAAGCCAACAAAAATACAAAATTCCTTTAGGAGCTACCTTTCACATAAAAAAAATAGAACTTAAAAAAAATCGCAGAACCCTTTGCAGCCTGCATAGTCCATGCAGACATTTGTCCACAGACGCCTGGTTAATTCCAGGCGTTGGGTGGGGGAATTAAAAATCATTTTATGTGTTTTTCATTCAGAAATGCTGGCTCTTAAAAGAACATTTTTGGGGTAGGGAAGGGACAGAAGGAATGGAAGGGGAACATGATTGATTACATAGTGTATGTGTTCACAGAAACTTTAATGCATTTGAACATTTGCAAAATAAATCTTGATTTCCAATATTATTCAGATGCCGTCCATCACTTTGAAAAATATTGACACTATCACATTTTATAATTGTATTATCAAATGATATCATGCCAACATCCTTCAAAAAAGCATATGCAACATTGTTAACATTGCGCCTTACTTTTTCAATTTGTGGACACAATAAATTCAATCGCTTCCACATTTTTCTCTGAGCAATCCGTGAAAACAATATTCTCGAATGTGGAAACTTTTCCATCAACTTGCAAAATATATCCTTTATTTGAAACTGTAAAGAAATTCCAGTGACGTAGCCCAAACTATTGCCTCCACAGTGAACAACAATGATGTCTGGATGCTTTAAATTAACCATTCTCTCACACAATGGCAACAATCCTGCCCACTTAATTCCATGAACTCCATACCATGAAACTTCTAATTGTGGTAATACACTCTGCCTCCTCAAATACATAGTCATAGCCACCTTCAGTGCACTCAACAAACCTGTTGCTAACCTGTCTTCCTGTACACCATAGCATATCCCCAGTGTCTGCAGATATCTCCACTGTCCGTGGTCTATGCAGTCTCCTTTCCATGTCAGGCATCACCAAAAGACCTGAAGGGCGAGTGGAGTGTCTGCTGAACACCATGGTGTCTGTGGATGCCGTAGCACAGGGCAGCCCTTCTACACTTTTTACTTTTATGTTTGTAACAGTCCCTTGATGGCTGCTTTCAAACAGTCACACAGCCATCCACGGACAGCACAACCAATTAAAGGGGATGAGGATGTTTACACTGAATGTAAACAATTTATTATACAATGGTGGTTAATAAAGGAGCATTTTTTTGGGGGATTTCGGTTTTCAAATGTATTTTTTGTTTTTCTCATTTTTATATCCTACACCTTTTAACACGTGCTTTGCTATAGACTCCACATTTTCCCATTCAAGTACATTTTCAAAGCATTTTCAACATTGAAAAGAAAATGTGATTTCCAGCATCATTTAAATGCACTCCATTGCTCTGCAAAGTATTTACACCACCCAACAAGATATTTTCATTTTTAAAAGATGCCATGCCTAAACCATTCAAAAAATCACATACACCTTTATTCACATGATGACATGATGACTAGCTTCATCTTCTATTTGTACACAAAACACATTTGGACTACTCCATTTATATATATATATATATATATATATATATATATATACACTCAAAATACTTTGTTAACGGCATGGTATACTAAAAAGCTATGAAAGTTAATGAAAAAACTTTGTTAAAGGGACATTATGGTTTTAATTAAAACTGAAAAACCCAAGAAATGTCACAGTTATAGTAAGCCAAGCAACCATAACTTGCACTACCACTGTGCACTGCTAAGACAAACACTGAGTACATAAAGACGACATCACAACCACAGACTAATTAATTATATAAATGTATTATTTAAATCTCGGCAACATAGAAAATGTTATTTCATGGTCCTACTACAACTTTTTAAACCTTGGAGAAAAGAAAAAGAATGAGTCGCTGATTATAACTAATTTGAAGCTGTATTAAAAACAAATGAAAGCAGTATTACAAATGTCAATTTTAAACAATACAAACACATGTTGGACAATGAACACCAACAAGAAAAAGGCTATATTTGACAAAGACACTCCTGAGGGCAATCAACCATCCCTTACAGAAAGCCAAGAACCACTTGGAGAACCACTCATTCTAAATGAAGCAAAAAATAACCACAACTGAGCTAGAAAATACCATGCATCTATCTAAGCAATCGGAAGAAGACTTGTCAGTGCTCAAATCACAGCTAAATGATGAACAACTCACCATTTATCTAGAAGTCATTGAGGAAATTGAACATGATCTTAAACATGAAACTAAAAGTTGTAGCTTTAAATATTATAGGCATCTGCTCCTGTAAGTAAGTGGTGAAGCTGGTTCTGGTAAAACGTTAATTAAATTAATCAGCACATTTCTACAATACTTAACTAACAACAACCTTTCAGCTGTTTTAACAGACCCACAGGTTAAGTTGCCTACAACATAGGAGATGTAACTTTACAACGACTACTGCTCCTCCCAGTAGAACACCAAAACAAATTATAATACTACAAATTATCAGCAGAAGCTACTACTGAAGTACGCAGAATTCTGAAACAAATGTATGTGCACTTGATAGATGATGTATTTATTGTTTTCAACCTCATGTTGGCTTTAATTCATCTCAGAATGCAAGACGTCCTAAAAACCAACTCAGAACTGTTTGGGGAAAAACACGTCATTGTTTACTATACCAGTAAAAGGTGAACCTATTTTTAAAACAGTTTGACACAAACAATGCTGTAACATACACGGCAGCATTGGAAATGTAAATCTCTGGCAACATTTTCACTTCAGAGAACTAACTCAAAACATGCATCAATCTCCTTACTAAAGTTGCAAAATCCATCTTAGAAACTAGACTAATCCATTAAGTATATTGACAAAACACGTATTCCCCTGATGTCATGGAACAATTCACTCAACAAACTATGATATGCTTGTCCTTAATGCCAAATCTTCCAAGCTGTAGTCAATTCAACGATACAATAATAAGAAAAAATCAACCAATAGTGTATATCAGCTCCACAAACAAACTTGAAGTGCATGGCATGACACACCCTATGCGTCAACAAGCAACAGCATGACTAAATAGCTTAAAAGAATCTATCTCTAACACAGCTGGATTCGAAAAACAATTTACTCTGTGTCTAAACTGCAGAGTAATCCTAAACCGTAACCTTGACATAGAAAAAGGTTTAGTCAATGGAGAAATTGGTACAGTTGTTGGCTTCCAAACATATACACATGAGAATAGCATTCAGTTTGTCAACATACGCTTTGACAAACTTCCAAAAGTTAAGAAAATAGCAGCACAATAGCACGTTTCCTTTTTTTCAAAGACGTGTGTAGCAGAGAACAATTCTCTCTATCACTTGCATATGCTGTCATTATTCACAAATTGCAAGGTTTAACCCTGGATCACGCATATAATGACATTGGCAGCACAGTCTTCAAAGAAGGTATGAGTTACGTAGCACGTTTAGGTCTCCGTACATTCAGCGGTCTATTTCTGCTTATTTTTGATACAAATAAAGTCAACACTGACATTCCTTGGATCCTAGAATACAACAGGCTATGTGCATTGTACGTCCCGACCTAGCTAGGTAACATGAACCTGAAAAAAGGTAACTTTTTTAAAAGAAAAGCAATAAAAACAGAACTTATACTAGTCCCTCAAAAAATACAACCACATAACTCTCTAGTCCAAAAACAACTGTATGTTTATTATAATACAAAGAGACAAAAGTCTCCTCTCAAAAAACAACTGCAGGCCCATCAAAAGATACAAAAGTGGAATAGTATGGTCCATTCAAATTCAGAAACACAAGTGGAGTAGCAATCAATCTTCTCTTCCAATTGCCACCATTTGTACACAACAATTAATTAAACGGCTCCAACCAATTGTGTTTGCAAATGCTCCTCCTTCATAGAAGTGCCACAAATAATCCTGACATCACTTACAGTAGCTCAGGTGTAAGGCAAGAATTAGACTACAGTGCAGGGATCGTAAAATGCACCTTAAATGCACAGGAAGATCTGCAATAAATCCTAATGTACTTACTACAAATACTAGAACCCAAAAACATCCAGATTGTATACATGTGGAAACTTACATGCAGTCTCTGCAATCATGTTTCAAAAGAGCACATCCCTAATGAACAATGTGGGTATGTATGCATACCAAATTGTGAATCCATTCCATTTAAGCAGCTTCTCCAATAAGCAAATCATAGCATATTATGCCCTTTTTTTGCAATTCCGACAATTGTTCCAGGATACAAATAAACTAATTTGTGACATTGTATTTGATGTTCTGGGTGTTAGTGTTAGCAGTGAATGGCGGTGGTGTGAGTTATGGTTACATTGCTTACCATAACTGCAGAATGTCATGGGTTTTTCAGTTTTACTTGTAATCATAACGTCCCTTTAACCATTAAATACAAATAAGGATTTTATTAGTGCAACTTAACCATAACTCCCCTTAACAATATATTTTTTCACTGAATTTCATAGGTTTTTATGAATTCAAATGTTTCATGATGTTACTGTATATATAAATTATCAATAATTGCTCTTTTAACATACATGAAAGAACTATAAACCTCCTTTAGCAAAATATTTTTTGCAACGCATACTGATGTGTGTTGTTATCAGCAGTGCATGCTGGGGATGCAAGTCATGGTTGAATTGCCTAGGGCATGAGGCTCGACCATGACCCAGCCCCACCAAACAACCCTCATTATCCACTGCACCTACCCTGCATCATAATCACAGATTTGCAAAAGCATGCTTCCAGGTCCTTGCTGATGCTCATGCATATGTTGCTGCAATCTCGATGCAGCCACAAACATGTTTTTTCCCATTTATCCCTTCGGCTTGGGCCTGGGCCTTGCCACGTGCCGCAATAAGTAAAACAGTGTAGGCATTCATCCTTGCTGAGGGCTAGGCCCACTGTCCAGGCACTAAAGTTATATCACTATTTTCTGTAGTTATATTTTGACACTTTGGAGAAAATAAAACACAGAACACATTTGCAAAAACATGCTTTCAGGTCCTTGACAATTCTCCTCATGTAGGTTTTCTGCAGTCCCGTCCAGCACTTCAGACTGTAGCCTTTTCCCATTCAAAACTAGGGCCTCAGCCATGCCGCATCCCTGAATAAGCAAATCAGAGTAGACATATCTCCCGCTGCCCAGACACCAAAGTTATATCACTAGAATGTGTACTTACATTCTAAGACTTTTCAAAAAAATAAAGCACAAGACATAATTTGCAAACAATGCTTTCAGGTCCTTGCTGATGCTGCTAGTGCAGATTTTGTGCTCTTCCAGTCCAACATTTCAGGCTGTAGCCACAAGCAGATTATTTGTTCCCATTCAAACCTAGGGCTTTGGCCATGCCGCATGCCCAAATAAGCAAATCAGAGTACACATTTGTCCTTGATCAGGGCCAGGCCCATTGCCAGGCATCAAATTTATATCACTATTTTTTGCACTTGAATTGTTACACTTTGCAAGAATAAAATACAGGACCGATTTGCAAAACCATGCTTTGAGGTCCTTGCAGATGCTCCTCAAGCAGGTTTGTTGCAATCCCATCTAGCAGTTTGGGATCTAGCCACAAGTCACATTTTTTCCCCATTAAAACCTATCTTGATTTCAAAAAAGGTTATCACATAGCCATTTCCTGGTGGTGAATGGACTCATCCACCTACATAGATCCCAAATTTGAAATAAATGGACACACCCCAGTAGGGAATGAAACCAAGAGATAGATTGCAAGTTGAACAAAGGTTTATATCAGGTAAAAGATGCACGCAGAGAACTCTGCTGCCCCGAGAGCGCTCTGCCAAACATTACACAGGCAGCACATTATAAGATTGAAATGCGTCATTTCTGACACTTCGGTATGGGTACATGATACTTGGATGACATAGGCTCAACATGCAGATACATTATTGATACATAGGAGACAGTTTCACCAGATTGGCTCGAGGCTTGGGTGTTAGTCGAGCAGCACGTGGGTCAGCTGGGCTCATCTCCGTGGGGTGAAGTTCAGACACACATGATGAAACATAGCTAACTAATCTATCTTAGTAAAACAGGAACTGAAGGCATGCAACAAATACCTATTGGGAAAAGTGGATAGTCATGGGGATGTTGTGGAGTTCATTTAGTCAGATAACTGATCGATTTTGCCCTTTGAACCTTAGGGACTGTTAAACTCTGATGACCGGGCCCAGGTGCCCACCTTGGAAGTTCTGATCTGCTTGAGGCCTCATGATATAAGCCCACATGTGTCAAGTTTACCAGTGAAATACAACGGAAGGGGATGGTTGGTGGGTGGCCTGTACATAAAACGGGGGTCAGATGTTTATCTGCATGAATAGAGGCTGGTGGACAGTGGCTTCTCAAGATGGGGGTTGAGGGGCCATAGACAGGTTTGTGGAGATGAATGGGCACGCAGGCAGTGGTTCTGCTCTGGTCACACACAGGGCAGTGAGCTGAGAGGAAGAGAAAGAATACTGTATCTGTTTGCAACAATTCGCACCTGAGAATCTGTGAGAACAAAGCTTGTGTGGTGTAGACAGAGGAGGAGGTGGTGGTGGGCGGCTGGGCTGGCTGTGCTTGGCTCTGGACAGTAGGAGAGATGGATTTTGTAAATCATTGTGCGGCCTAGTAAAAAGATGGAGTTTAGGGTAATATACAATGGAATCCTTATGTGTCATCCAATGGCTCCTGTCCTCTGTCATCAGGGGACAAGATGTGGGGACGTCTCCTGCGATTGGATGAGCATAAGATTCATTCCATACAGAAAGGACCCTTTGTCCCTTACAGTGGCCATGCCCACATTAACCCCATTGCTGGTCCCTCATGGTCATGGCCAGAAGCCAGATTGTCTGCAGTCACCAAAGGTATAACACAATTTTTTGTACCTACATTATAATACTTTCAAAACATAAAACACAAACATGTTTGCAAAACCATGCTTTTGAGTCATTGCCAAGGCTCCTTGCACAAGTTTGCTGAAAATCTGTTCATGCTTTATTTTGTGAAATGTATCAAAATGTTTGTACAAAAAATAGTGTTGTAACGTTGCCCCCACTTGACAAAACGCATTCAGACTTTGTACAAACATTCATGGTGGGGTCTATAATCTTTATGCAAAACTGTTTGCAGATTCATCAAACAGCAACACACTTATAAGCCTTTCAAATATATTGGGACCCCCTCTAATTTTACCACCTCTTGACAAAATCCCACCAAACTTTGCAAAAACATTCACATCTGGGTCTATAATCGTCTTCCAAAGCTACGTACACCCTCTTGGCAAAACAGCACCAATCTTTGCAGAACCATTCAGGATTCGGTCTAAAATGATATTGCAAAACTTCATGCAGTTTCATTGGCCCTCATTACGACCCTGGCGGTAAGTGAAAAATGATGCCGGTAAAGGATCACCGGCATCGTTTACCGCTAGTTCCGATTATGACCCGAGAAAGTGCAATTACCGGCACCGTAGTTAACGGTGCCGCTAATAGCTCCAAGCGCGCGGGCACGCAACCTCCCATGCCGTAAATACCAGCATACCGCAAAGTGGGGAATATCACGAGTCAAGCGGACATGCTCTTAACGCCCTTGCGAAGGCCGTAAAGTACCTTACCACCATGGTGCTAATACTGCCATCGCGGACCAACCGTAAATGGTCATGTGCAGTGTTCCCAGCTGCCACAGGTGCACAGAATCAGCACAGGTGGAGGCAATACAGACTGGCCAAGTACAAAAGGAGCACACCCCACCCCTTCCCACACCCAGTCACACTCCACAATGATTCCAATACGACTAGCAATGTTGGGGCTGGAGGACCTGATTGCAATGGAAGTGCTACAACAACAACAACAACAACTACAACAACAGGCAGCACAGAGGAGACGCAGGAGGAGAAGGAGGGCAAGGCAGGGCCAGCAAGCCCCACCAGCACAGCCAGTGCCACCACGCAGGCAGCCCCCAATCCCACGCATCAGAGCAGTCCATTCAACCTCATCGCTGAGCAGATCCACACCCTGTACCGTTTGGACCGGGACACCATCACCACCATCGTGGACATGATACACAACGACTTTGTCAGCATGATTGAATCACCCACTGCCACCCCCTCCTTCTGAAGTTAGTGTCCGTGCTCCACTTCCTGGCCACAGGCACCTACCGGCACACAGTGGGGCACTTGCATCACATTTCACAACCATTATTCTCACGTACGCTGAACCAAGTGCTCAATGCCCTCCTCAAGCACGCAGATGACCACATTTCATTACCACGGTCTGCCCAGGAGGACGCAAACACCAAAGTGGGTTTGCATGCACTGGCCGGCATACCTAGTTGCATTGGTGCCATCGACTGTACCCATGTGGAATTGGTGGTCCCACATGCCATGGAGGTAGCGTACCGCAACCGTAAGCTATTCCACTCAATCAACATACAAATGGTATGTGACTCGAACAGGATCATCACACATTGTTGTGCCCGATTCCCCGGATCAACCCATCATTCAATGGTCCTGCGTAACTCCACAATACCACGCTACATGGAGCGACATGCAGGGCCAAGATCCTGGCTACTCAGTGAGTCTCATGTCATGGCCATGGAAATGTGAAATGGGTAGGCGATTGACGTACCAATGCACACGTTACCTGGCTGACATGGGGGGGGAGAGATGCATACTTCACCTGGCTGACATGGGGGAGGAGAGAGATGCATAGTTCACCTGGCTGACATGGGGGGGAAGAGATGCATACTTCACCTGGCTCCGAGTACCAGAGGTAATGGATCCAGCTCATACCCTAAAGCAGCCCCAAATTAGCTGACACCTGACCACATAATGCCAGATGTAAGCAGCCCTACCAGGTGAATGAAGATGTGTCCCAACCATGACACAACCATCTGCATGTGCACTGTACCAAATCAGACCGCATCCGCCTCAACGAAATGCACCTACATGCAATGACTTCAGCCAATACACTGCACCAAACACCCTCAACTGAAATGCCAGTCCCCCATAACTGCGCACAAAGGAGTCACATGACGGACTTAAACATCAATACACCACTACACTGACACAGAGGCCCAAATAAATTGCATAACAACATTTGTAGTGCTCAGTGAGGTCATCCTGAGGCTGACAGCAATGGTGCCATGATGAGAGCACTGAAATCACATGGTCATCGACCAGATCACCTAAACAACCGCCATGTACTAACACAGTGGATGGGCACTCATAAGGTGCTGGACCCCCTGCATACACTGGTTGATGGCATGCAAAACAGTCCATAAGAGGAATGCATATATAGCGGTCACATCGTGTGACTCCATTCGTGCATGGAAATGGGGTTCAAAGTAAGAGATGAATGTATGCCATGGTGTCACGTCATGATTTGAAATCTGATGTCATGACTGACACATACATTGTTGCCCACATACAGGTGATGCAGGCTATCCCTTGAAGAGGTGGCTCCTTACCCCAGTCTGGAACCCACAGAACCAGCACGAAGAGGACTTTAATCGTGCACATACAGAAACCCGTGTGGTGATTGAGCAGACATTTGGCCTCTTGAATGCACTATTTTGCTGCCTCAGCAGGTCTGGTGGGGCACTCCTGTACCACCATGAGAGGTGGCAAAGATTGTCATGGCATGTGTAATGCTACACAATATGTGCATCAGATGGAATGTGCCTCTGCCCCCTGATGCTGAACTGCAACCACCTGACGATGAGGGTGAGGAGGGTGGGGATGGGGCAGCACCTCAGGGAGGAAGGATGCACAGGAGGGACGTGCCATGCGTCAGACTCTCATTAACCAATGCTTCTAGCACACATGGACGGTGGGTGTCACATGGAGATGGCACTTGGGGCACTGTGCGTGTCTGGGACATGCACACTGTGGACTGTTCACCAATAAAGCACACGTACACAATGAGCAATGTCCACACGCTGACACCTACACTAGTGCCTGCTCTAAGGAAACTCTCACTGACATCCTCTTTTTCGTGCCTTCGCCTGACCTATGGACCCTTCATATGGTCTCTGTGCTCTCTCCTTTCTCCTCCTCTCCCATTAATGGTGGCACCCGTTGGGATGTCCTCTTGGCCCCCTTCCGCTCCTCTAAGGCCATCATTAATGTCTACGCTAATGGGACCATCTTGGTCCAAGGCCCTCAGGCCAACCTTCTCCTCTTTGATAGACGCTTCCCACACCTCATCAACTTCCTCTCCTCTCCTGCTGTCCCCCCTCCTCTATCCTTGGCTACCTTGCCTCTACCCTCCCTCCCTGCTCCCTCTCGTGCTCCTTCTTCACCTCCTTCTTCAACACCTCCGCAGGGCGTACCTCTGATCTGTACCCCTCCCCGGAAGCTCTTCAAGGAGGGCAACCTTCTCCACATTGCCACTCTAAATTCTCGCTCTGCCATCAAACACTCCTCTGATATCTGTCACCTTCTTGAGGAACTGGACCTCGACGTCCTTTGTCTCACGGAGACATGGTTCACAGCCAGCTCTGCCACCAGCTTTGACACACTCCTACCTGACGGTTACAAGATCCTCTCCATGCCCAGGCCTAACCGTGCAGGGGGTGGTGTTGCCCTTATCTTCCCTGAGTGGATTCCTGCCACTGTCACTCCTACGCAGACCTACTCCTCTTTTGAATGTCTTGTCTGCCGACTCTCTCTCTCTCCTAGCCATTCCCTTACCGTGGCTACTATCTATCGGCCACCTGGTCAAATTTCCTCCTTCCTCTCTGAGTGGGCTGACCTCTCCTCCTCACTCCTGTCCTCAACCACTCAACTCCTCTTTCTTGGCAACTTCAACATCCACCTTGATGCCTCCAGTCCCTCCACTGCTCTCTTTCGTGACCTCTGCGACTCTCTCTCACTCTCTATTCTCCCGTCTGGGCCTACTCACTCTGCTGGGCACACTCTTGATGCTCTGATCTCTTCTGACCTTCCCCTCTCCGTCCCTCTCTCCACTCCTCTCTCCTGGAGTGATCACTTTCTCCTATCCTCCCACCTCACCCTCCCTACCCCACAGGCAAAGCCACCCTCTTCACTGCCACCCACCTTCTCGGTCATCCGACCCATGAAGCGTGTGTCAGTTGAGGCTTTCGCTGCTACCTTCTCGCCCCCCCCCCCACCCCTTCGGCTGACTCCCACCCTGACACAGCCCTCTCTATGCTCCACTCTGCTATATCTGCTACTCTTGATATCCTTGCCCCCGTCATGAGAATCCGCCTGAAGCCCAAAGCCAAATGTAACTCCTGGTATGACTCCGATCTCGCCACCCTAAAACGCAAGTTCCGGGTTGCAGAGAGGAAATAGCGTGCTTCATGTTCATCCTCTGACAAACTGGCCTGCCGCCTGCTCCAAAGGCAGTATCGGCTCTCCGTTCTCACCAAGAAGAGAGCCCTTATCCAAGCCCGCATCTCTGCGGCATCTAACAACTCCGCCGAACTCTTTAAAATCTGCAAGGAGCTGGCCAACCCTGTTGCAGTCTCTACCTCTCCTGTCCCCTCCCAGGCCCTCTGCACTGCATTGGCCTCTCACATCATCTCTAAAACTCAGGACATCCTGTCCTCGCTCTCCTCCTTTCACCTCCCTCCCGCCCTTCCCGGCTCTTCCTCTGGCCCTTCTGCAGTCACCCCTCCTCCCTCTTTCTCTGCCTTTCCACTTTTCTCTGTTGACGAGGTTTCCAGACAAGTCCGATCTATGAAAGTCTCGTCTAAACAGGTTCACCCCTGTTCCTCCAAAACTATCAAGGACCACATCGACTCCCTGGCTCCTGCCCTGGCTGACTTTTGCAACCACTCCTTCACCTCTGGAGTCTTCCCTTCCCCCCTCAAGCACTCCCTTGTGCACCCTCTTCTCAAGAAACCCTCTTCCGACCCCTCCTGCCCGGCTAACTATCGCCCTATCTCCATCACTCCCTCCCTGGGCAAGCTCCTGGAGAAACTGGCCATCTCCCAGCTAAACCTCCATGCTGAATCTGTTGGTAGTCTTCATGACCATCAATCTGGTTTCAGAGCTGCCAGAAGCATGGAAACTGCTCTCCTGAACATCCGTGAAGACCTGCTCTTGAACCTCGATTCCAACACTCTGTGTGTTCTCATTCTGCTCGATCTCTCCTCTGCCTTTGACACTGTCAACCATGCCATCCTGCTCAACCGTCTCCGTGAAAACCTGGGTATCACTGGTCAGGCTCTGGCGTGGCTGACCTCTTTCCTTTCAAATCGACCCTCCCAGGTCCAACTGGGGTCCTTCCTCTCCGACATCTTTTTCTCCACCTGTGGTGTTCCCCACGGATCAAATCTCTCTCCCTGGCTGTTCAACCAGTATATGGCACTCCTTGCCCACCGCATCGCCGCTCTCTGCCCTAATTTCCAGTGCTATGCGGACGATACCCAGCTCATTTTCAGGCTACCCTCAGCCCCCCCCTCTCCTTCCCTCATCTCTGACTGTCTGTCTGCTATCCAGGAATGGTGTGCCGCAAATGACCTCTGCCTTAATGCCAGTAAGACTGAGATCCTACTCATCGGTACACCCACTCCCTCCTTCCCTGCAGCTCTCTGGCCTGCCTCCCTTGGCCCCATCCCTGCTCCTACCTGCAATGCAAAAAACCTTGGGGTCATCTTCGACTCCACACTCTCCTTCTCTCCTCATATTTCTGACGTCGCTAAGAAGTCACACTACCAGCTGCACCTCCTCAGAGGTATTCTTCCCTTCCTCTCCTTCCCCCAGAAGCTCACTGTCTCCCGAGCCCTGGTTCTCTCGAAGCTGGATTACTGTAACAGCCTCTACCTTAATCTGCCTGCCTCCACTCTCCGCCCTCTGCAACTCATACAGAACAGAACTGCGAGACTTGTCCTTGGCCTCAAGCCCAGGGACCGTATCTCTCCAGGACTGAAATCTCTACACTGGCTCCCAGTGGCTGCGAGGATAAAGTTCAAAACCCTCTGCATTGTCCACAAGGCCTTCTGGGGCCTTGGTCCTATATACCTTCAACTCTCTCTTCCCAAATATCTTCCTTCCCGAGCCCTTCGCTCATCCGCCTCCAACTCCCTCATGGTCAGCCGCTTCTCGAAGCAACGAGCTGGGGGTAGATCTCTCTCCGCGGCAGGGGCCTCCCTCTGGAACAGCCTTCCTGCCTCCCTGAAACTTGAGGAGAACCATCTCCGGTTCCGGAAGCACCTCAAAACCTTCCTCTTTGCCTCTGCTTTCTCTCTCCCTCTCCCCTGCTGAACAGCCAATTATTCCTCACTGATACTGCACTGATTCTGCAACTGGACCACTCTTAACGGCCTCGGTCCTGGGCCCAGCTGCTCTCCACTTGCACTGATGCCCTGGAACCCCTCTGCACTGCGGGACTGTCTCTGTATCCCTACAGCCCCCCCCCTTTTCCAGCACTTGTTCTGCACTTACCTTGCACTTGCCACCAGTTGGCCCTATTTATTTATTACTTTACGCCACTTACCTTTACTGCACTTCCCCCCCCTCCCCTTCCCCTTGCACTTTTCCCCCTCCCCCACCCTTGCACTTGCGCGATCTGAATGACACCTGGCCTAGTAGGATCGTTGTCTGTTTCCCCTTGTTTCCTCCCCTCCCTGCCTCGTCGCGCCTTGAAACACCTGTGTATAGGCGCGTTACAAATGCCATATCATATCATATCATATCACACATGTGATTTGTGCATAACCGAAAAGTGTATTGATTTTGTGATTTGAATGAACACACCCCATCCCCCCTCCCCCCTCAACTCCCCAACACACCCAATCCCCCCTGCCCCCTCAACTCCCTAACACAACCCATCCCCCCTCCCCCTCAACTCCCCAACACACCCCATCCCCCCTCCCCCCTCAACTTCCCACAAAAGTGTGTGGATGCCTGTGGTCAAGTGCATCATGTGGAATTGTTCCACTGGGCGGACTCTATTGGCACCCCTCTTTCCCTGCACCCGGGGCACCCCTGCCTGTACTCCGCAGGTTCCTGGCCGATCTGCGGACGGGGCTGGATGGGGCAGAACTGGCAGCCGAGGAGGTACTTGGCTGCTCGCAAGGACGCATGTCCCTCAAGGTCTGAACAAGGTCCGAGAGCATCGCACCGTGGCTAATTCTGCACAGATATCCTTGGATACTATTGCTGCCTTCACAGTTTCTGCACATAATTGCATTTCCGCCCTTGCACTTCCACATTCGGCCACATGCTGATTCATGAGTGAGGACAGTTCTTGGTGCGTGATGATTTGTACCATCGACTCCTGGTTTTTCTGGACTAAGGATAATGCCAGTGGTGTGTCAAATGTGCTGCCCCCCTCCTGCAAATCTTCCACTGGGCATGGAGTGGCTGGCCAGAGTCATCAGGGGATTGCCCCTGTATGCTTTCATCATGCTGGCTGCATGGGGAAAGGTAGGGGGAATGAAGGTGGGAAGTGGGGGGACCCACAACAACATTGCAATCCCCTACATCATCGTCCGAGCCAGCTGCGGTGGCAGCAGTCTCGCCTATTGTGCTGCTTCCGGCAGAACCAGTGCCTTCGGTGGGCACCACTTGCTGGATGTTTGTTACTGGTGGTAACATGGTGCTTGGCTTGGTGCACATCTGTGCCCTGGCCTGTGTCGTGGTTGTAGATTTCGGCAGCGGAGGGATTTTGCTTTTTCCAGCAGAGCTGGAGGGTTGGTGTGTGGGGACACTGGGCCTGGCTTTCTTGGCAGGTGTGGTGGCAGTGTCTTCCTCGTCACTGTCCGAATGAGAGCCTGTGGAGGAGCAAAGGGGGGAAAGGGTTATTGATGGGTCTGCGGACATTGAGCAGGCATTGTGATGACTGCATTCATATTGATTGCTAGATGTTGCACATTGGAGGCAGTGACATACAGGTTGTCTCACTTTTAGGTGGTAGAAGCATGGAGGCATGTGGGTGCCTACAGAAAGGGTGTGCATACTGCATGTGTACAAGGTGGAGGTCAGAACTGCCTGTAGGCAGTCTTCTGCTGATGTGTTGTGTTAACCTGTCAGGCATCATTGCACCACCCATGAATCTGGACTTCAGTGAGTTTGGCATGGCTGGATTTAAAGCACCTACCTGCGTCACATGATGTCGGGGCTCCTCTCTCCATGTCTCCGACCCCCTCTATGCTCTCTTTGCCAATGAGTGCAGCACATATCTCCTCCCACGGCTGCATTTTGATTGGTGACTCTGCTCCTCCACCAGTTGCCATGGCCAGGTTTCTGTTTGCAGAAAGTATACTCATTACGCGGAGGCGTAGGTCATCCCAACGTTTCCTGCACTGTCTTGCATTGCGGGGTGTAGTGCCAACTGCATTGACCCTCTGTGCGACCATGGCCCATATGGCCTTCTTACGTGCTATTGCCGGTCTGGTCATCTCGGTCAGCATGTTCTTGTAGTGTTTCTGCCAACATGTTAAGCTCCTCCTTAGAGAAGCGCTCCTGCCGCAGTCGATCGCAACTTTTTTTTCACAACTTTAGGCATTGTGAGGATTGATGGATGTAGATGAAGGTTTGTAGTGGTTGTAAGGGTCAGGTTTCCACTGGTTAGGGAGGATGGCAATGGATTGTGTTTTTGAAGATGACCGCCGTGCTCTTTCCCTTTCCTGTGCGGTGACGCAACTTCCGGATCCGCTTTTTTGCGGTCACCGCTAATAGCGGTTTCCGTTATTTGCGGTTACCGCTATTAGCGGTGATCGTTCATATTGATGCCTAGGGTGGCGGACGTGCTATTTGCACGGCATACGATGTCGGTAAGTGGCGTTTTTTGGACGTTACCGCCATGGCGGTAATTACATTACTGGCATGGCGCAATTCTCGTGCCCGAGAGGTCGTAATGTGCTGCTTTAGCAGTATCTGGCCAGCATGGACACATTACTTGCGCCAAGCCGGTAATGTCCGCTACTTACCGCCAGGGTCGTAATGAGGGCCATTGAGTGGCGCCAAACTTATAAGCCATGCAATAACTGCTTTTCCCCGAACCTATAATGCAGAAATATGCATGGATGTCCCTGAACATCTGAGATGTTCACGAAACATCACAGGAATGTCCCCAAACATCTCAGATTTTTGCACACTTTGGAGATGAAAAAAACTAATGCTTTTTGTGATTTTTATGGCCATATCCCATCCTCATGACCCATCGTTTTAAAATCTCACCCTCCCATGCTATGCACTTTATAATCATGCATCAACCTCCTGGCTTGTTTCAGTGTTTTGTGGACACCTCTGTCGATCTTATTGCAGGCCTCCAGTCTGATTTGTTGAACTCATTAGTCCGTGGGGACTTTAATTAAGCAATAGAACCCAAGCGTCTCAGGTAATGCCCCGGGGCCCATAGGTAAGGACCCTGAGACAGTAATGCCCCCGACACGAGGGTTCTATTGCTATTAGTACCCAGGCCCGCAAAAATTGCGTGACCGGGGCACTAAAAGCTATTTTTTTTTGTCCTGAAACGCTGCGCCGTTTCGGCGCAGCAGCGTTTCAGGAGAAAAAAAAACTACCAAGAAAATGGCCGCCGCCATGGAAAGGGAAAACGGAGTCCGTTTTCCCTTTCCATGGCGGGCATCGGGAGCGGACACACTGGGAACACAAGTGTTCCCAGCGCGCCCGCTCCCGAAAAAAGGATCAAAAATAAGGTAAGTGGGGTTTGGAGGGCGGGAGTGGGATGGGGGAGAAAAAAAAAACAAAAACGTACCTGCGTCCCCGGCGGGGGACGAGGGAAGCCTCCAGCCGTGTGGAGGCGCGGAGCGGGGATGGCCCCGCTCCTAATCTCCACACTGCTTTAGGCTTTCCTCGTCACCCGCCGGGGATGCAGGAACAAGAAGGTAAGTGGGGGGGGAGGGGGGAGGAGGAGAGAGAGGGGATTTAGAAAAAAAAGAAATTCCTTACCCGAGTCCCCTGCGGGGGGCGAAGGCAGCGTCTCAGCCACAGGGCCTCTCAGCCGCGGGGAGGCTCGGAGCGGGGATGGCCCCGCTTCGAGCCTCCTCATTGGCTGAGGGGCTGCCATGCCCCCCGCCGGGAACAAAGGCCGTGGAATCCCGATGAAGGGATTCCCGGCCGGGTAGGGACCTGGCGAGAGCCAATCAGAATGGCTCTTGCCTTCTGATTGTCTCTCGCCGGGTTACTAATATAAGATATAACCTTCCCCAGGCTCCTGGCTAAACTCAGTTTTTTGAGTCCTTGGCGGATCTAGGACTGCCTCTGCTGGTTACTGAGCCCACTCATCTCCATGGAGGCATTTTGGATCTCATTTTTGCTTTGGTGACTATTATACACATCCAAGCTCTCAACCCAGTTATCTGGACTGATCACCACCTCATTTCTTTTACTTTCCTGACCAGCAGCTCTGCTCCCAAACTATCTCCTGCCATCATGTACCATCGTAACTGTCGGGCAGCTGATCGCAATGTACTCATTTTTAGTATTACGAATGACTGTTTGGCAGTAACCAAACCTAACCTCTGGTCACTAGCTCGGTTTCTTGAACAAGCGGCTGATTCAGTCACTCCGCTCGAGCTCCTTCGAACACGTAAGCGCCCTCCCGGACTGTTGTTCTCAGTGTAACTAAAAGCTGCTTGCTTAAAGGTTAAGCAAGCAGAACGTAAGTGGTGACACTCCTACGGTCTGCTGGAAAAAGCAGGTGTTCAGAAGCTGACTAATTCCTACTATGCATCTATTCAATTGGCAAAACAGTTGTTCTTTACAGGTAGGGTAATATCATCAGTTAATACATCTAAAGAGCTGTTCATGGTGGTAAACGTCTTCTGTTCTACCGCTCAATCAGCTCCCACAGTGACACCTTCTCAAAACTTATGTGACTCGTTGGCTAACCTATTCATGACCAAAGTGACAGGTATTCAGCATAACATACAATTAAATGCCGTGACTGGCAGTGTGGCTGACAACGACAGCAAGCAAGCCCAGCATTCCTGGTCCTGCTTCCCAGAATTATTCACTGCTGAAGTTGGTATAGGGTGATCAGTTTAGTAAAATCTGTTGCCCCTTCAGATCCGATCCCAGTGGTAGTCCTTTAGGAGATACTTCCTGCAGAAATCACAGTCAATGTAAACTAGGTACCATTCCACAAGAGCTTAAGCATGCTACGGTTCTCCCCCTTTTGAACAAAAACTCCCTTGACTCTCTTACTCTCGCTAACTACATACCTATTTCTCTGCTTCCCTTTTTCATGAGACTTCCTGAGTCTCTGGTGACACCGCTTCTTTCATCTTTTCTAGATCAATCATCTGGTCTTGATACTTTTCAGCCTGACTCCGTCCAGGGCGAGCGACCAAGAGTGTCCTGGTGTCGGTACTGGACGATCTTACAATGCTAGTTGATCAAGGTGGCATGGAGGCCCTGATACTGCTTGATTCATTGCTTTCGATACGGTCGACCATGCCATCCTTTTTTCCCAGCTTGCCACAACAGGCATCTCGGGAATCGTCCTGGACTGGTTCTCTTCCTTTCTATCTGGACATTCTCAGACAGTCTCTCTACCTCCTTTTCTCTCTGGTTCACATTCCCTATCCTGTGGTGTTCCCCAAGTCACTGCCTTGTCCCCTACGCTTTTGAATTTCTATGGTCAGCCGCTAGTTGCTCTCATCCTCTCCTGCAGCTTCATATTCTATGTATATACCGATGACAGCCACATTTTAGTTAATTTTGACCATGATCAGACTGAAGTGTCGGCACGGCTGGGCAAGTGTCTGGTGGCCATAAGGAGCTGGATGGAAAGAAACTGGTTAAAGCTGAATGGGGTCGGGATAGAGGCATTGGTGGTGGGTTCCTCTCAGGTCACTCCCGGGGGCTATTCCTGTTGGCCACCTGTCCTTGGGACTTTCCTACTCAGGTGTCCTTGGTTAAGAACTTTGGTGTCTATATTTCGTTTTCCATGTCAATGGCCAGGCAGGTGAGTGCGGTCTGTAAAATGGGCTTCTACACCCTGAAGGTGCTCTGGAGGATACTTCATTTTCTCCCGGTTAAACTTCGTCCTCGGGTAGTGACGTCCCTGATTACTAGCCGCATTAAGTATTGCAATGCGCTCTACCTAGCACAGACAAAGGGTCTGATCCAGAAGCTGCAGCAGCTGCAAAACATGTCTGCAAGGGTGGCCATGGGCTCTCCCTATGGAGCCCATATCAGCACAGTCCTTTGCTCGCTTCATTGACAGCCAGTTGACAAGAGGACTAATTTCAAAGCTCTCTGCCTGGTACACCTGGCTTTCTATCGTCAAGGGGCAGAATACCTGCAAGCGAAGTTTCAACCTTACATTCAAGCTATCTAGGATGGTGATCTAGGATGCCTAATCTTGTGATTATCCCTACATTCTGGCAAACACGGGTCAGGGCATTCTCTATGCTAGCATGAACTCTTTGGAATTACCTGCCCACTGCTCTGTGAAGTACAAGAACCATCTGCATTTCTCTTGTCTCTTAAAAACTCTCCTTTTCTAGAATAATATGCAGCTCCAATTTAGTATCCTAGCGCCATGATACCTTAGGGTGATTGTGCGCTGTAAAAGAACTCTTAGCATAACATAACATAACAACCCCTCTTGTAAAGATTGTTTTATTAGTTTGACAAGTGTAATATTGTGTTTTTTAATCTGTTTTACTGCAATGTTCACGGAGTATGGGCGCAGTTTGCAAATCCAACATGATACCTGTTTGAAATGTTTTGATGCACCTCATGCTTTCAATTCACCAATCAGTCAGCGTGCACGATGTCCGCGAATGTCACACAGTTCTTTGATTGGTCGAGAAATGTCTGCAGACTCCAAATCAGGAAATGGATCTGTGGACTGGACCTAGATATCACACATTTTTTTTACCTATGTTTTGAACATTTCGAAAAAAAAAGAATTGGATGGATTTCCACCAAATTTGCAAAAGCACTCTTTTGAGACCAAGCCACTGCTCCTCGCGCAAGTTTGGAGCAAATCCATCTAGCAGTTTGGGCTGTACGAGTGAGCAAACATGTTTTCTCATTATGTCTATGAGGATTTTCAAAGTTTTGGGTCCCCCCCCTATAATGTTGACCACCCTTGACGAAACTGCACCAAACTTTGCATAATCATTCGCCAGTGGCCATATTCCATCTATGCAAAGGTTGGTAAGGATACAACAAACAACCCCAAAGTTATAAGCCGCCCAAAAGGTGTGCTTCCTATGGGTTGAACATCTTAACGATAACTAGATGGCTGCTACTACAGGTTGTGTAATGACCAATGTGCAGAATGAATTTGCATCTTTCAAACAAACTGTATGCAGAGCATATGAATGTTACAATTCACACATTACACAATTAACATCTCCTAAAACCCACATCAAAGGCAAGTGATTGCTGACTTTGATGTCAGTTTTAAGGTGATGGAAACAATTTACACAAGCAGGACCAAGAGGAGTTTCACAGTTTGAAAATGAAGCTGTTTACATCTAAAAGCTTATCAGTGTTGAGGCTGATTTTAGTATTCATTTTTACGGGAATCAATGAATGTACATTTTTCATACAAACTGTACCAACAGTCGTATGAATTTCAGAGTTTGTAGATAAGATAATTTATATCTTTTAAAAACTGCAGGAAAGCCAGGGCTTATTTTAATGTACATTTTCAGGAGCAAAACACAAGAGGTTTAGAATTGTTCTTAACATCTGGTCTTGCTCTGGGCAACCCTGCAGACCATTGTTCCTAACCTGCTAAACCATTACAAAAGGGGAAAGACCATATGCAAATTACACCTTCTCCCTCCCAAAAAGGGGCAGCCCAGCCCAAACTGCTATATCACATCCCTTCTGCACGAGACCACAAGCAGCCCCAGACATGATTCAATCTTGTTGGGCCGCACTAGTGAGGAGTAGCTTGGGACTCTAGGCCCAGCAGTCACAGGACCCACGTCTGGGCATACCCGTCCCACTTAGGTTGACAGTAGAAAGACACACATAGTGATGGCTGGAATCTTGTAGACTATGATTGCTGATTTGAACTATTTGTTATGTGTTTTACTTGTGATTAAAAAAAAACAAAAAAACACATCCCATACAAATTAGCATGACTGAGTCATGAGGAGTCCTGTGTGGCAGTCAATGTAGACACAAAACGATAAGAATGAGATATCTCAATTGTCCTATCTTTTTCATAGATAGGCCGCACACCACACTATCCTAGGAACAATGGTGCATCTGACAGGGACAGCTAGAATTGTTTACTGTCCATTCGCACTGTCCTGATTTACCATTATAAACCATCAGAATCTTGTATATGATTTTACGGAAGTGGAGTGTCTGATATTACTTTTTGTTTAATTGGTAAGGGTTCACTGTCTCTTTTGTGATACAAACTGTTAGCCAATGACAGATTCCTAGAACATGTTCTTTGGTGGTACCTATTGGTGTTTGATGAATAATTTGACAGCCTTATCACTGAAAAGAGGTATTTGTTTTTTGTAATACACTGTTTGTCTTTCTCCAATGGCATAAAACACTTTAAGCATTGTCTGAGCGTTGCCAATAAATGAATTACCACAACTAAACCTATTGTTAATGTTAATACTGTGCATACAATCCCTTTTTCTGAATACACCCTTTTCTATCTGCACATGAGTACTTTCTGTAGGTACCATGACAAATCTTGAAGTCTTAGACTTGTTGATGAACTTTCCTTATAATCACATATAAAATATTTGGTTTTCTAGCCCATATGTTGGAAAAAAGTGTTTTTAAGACACACCTTTTACACTGATTTGTGAAGAATTGCAGTGGGTGGTAGGAGTGCAATTCAATCCAAATTATGAGATGGTAGATCACCAACTATTTATGCTCACAAAGTGGATTACCTCGCTAGTCAGTTGCGCAAATTGAAAATAAAGTGTGCACTAAAGTAAGCCATTTCCGCACTCTGATACAACTAATTAGAGTTACCTTTGGTCTCTAGGCCCAGCAGACATAGGACTCAGGTCAGGGCATACCCGCCCCACTCGGGCTGACTATGGCAAAACAGAAGAGGTGATGGGTGGAAGGTTGAAAATTAATCCAAACCTCTGGCATTGTTCTGGGCCACCCTCCAGACCATCAGTCTTCACCCGCCAAGCCATTACAGAAGGAGGAAGACTGTGTACAAATCAGGCCTGGGCCCACCCCAAAAGGGGCAGTCCAGCCTGAACTACTAGATCACATCCCTTCTTGCACAAGACCACAAGCTTCCCAGACATAGTTCTGCCTTGTGGAACCTCATCAGTGAGTAGTAGCTTGATGTTCTATTCCAAGCAGGCACAGCACTTATGTGTGGGCATACCTACCCAAATTGTGTGACCATAGCAAAGCACAAGAGGTTATGGCTGGAAGGTTTATAATTCATCTTAACCACTGTCATTGCTCTTCGCAACCCTTCAGACCATTGTTCTTCACCTGCTAAGCCATTAAAGAAAGAGAAAGACCATATGAAAATCAGGCCTCGTCCCACTGAAAAAGGAGCCAAACTGCTTAATCATATCCTTTCTGCACGAGACCAAAACCATCTCCAGACATTTGTTGGCCTTGTTGGGCCTCATCAGTGAGAAGTAGCTTGGGTCTTGAGGCCCAGCAGGCATGGGGCCCATGTCTGTGCATACCTGCATACCCTGTGTCTACAGCATTTTAAAAAAAGTAAAATATTGCAAAACAAAAACAAGGTGAGTTAAGGTTACCACAATACTGGAATTTCATAATATTGTGTTTAATGTAGCAATGATGTTTATTATGTTGTTACCTCAAAATTAGTATTTCTGATGTTTGAAGACTTTAACTTATTTTACATTTCTTTTTCAAATTATGTCAAAGTTTTGTCCATCTTAACTTGCCACCCCCCACTCAATGTACGATATATAGTCTTTTGTGTGGCACTGTGAATCAGTTCTGTTATAGTATGCATGTGCTCATGGGCTTTGCAATGGGGAGTCACTGAGTTAACATGGTCTCCACTTCCACATCTGCTGAATTTCAAGGGTTTTGTTGCATTAAATCTGATTACCTTAACTCTCTCTTAACTACATTTCTTTCACTGAATTTCAAGTGTTTTGCTGTACTATAGTTTCTTCAGGGTCCACTAGTGTTATGCTTGAGCTAAAACATGGCGCTGGTGCGCAGTGCATTCTGGGAGCGCTCAGAGCCATGATGGATATTTACTTCATGCCGCAGTGAAAAGCTGCACTCATTTTGCTAAGAGCTAGATTCACGATGCTGAAGAAAACATGCTTTCCAAACCTGGTATGCAGTCAAGGACATTTCTGCTGGGAAAGCTAACTTTGTTATGTCTTGTTATGAGCTATGGGACTGTTTTTCGTGGTGAAAACAATTTACTATTACAGGTCTCGGGGGAAAGGAGACCTCCGCAGTACAAACAAAAGTGGAGATGAAAATAGGCAATTTGAATAGGCAGAAATACCAAGTGTTGATTGTCCCGATACCTGAATATATAATTGGCTTTCACATTCTGGAAGGGTTGACTTTGGGACTTGGAGGCAAAATGTACCAGTTTGGGGTGAGTGCATTGACCTGCACACCCATTACCGTAGGCAAATTGAAGATGCCCCCAGTGCAAGTGCCTGTGGCAACCAAGCGGGTAGCAATGAAGCAATACCGCATTCCTTGGGGTCACAAGGAAATTTCAGACACCATCAAAGAGTATGTGGAGGCGGGTGTGTTACGCCCTATCACCACTGCATGGAACAATCCTCTCTGGCCTATTAAAAAGGGGGATGGGTCATGGTGGATGACAGTGGATTACCGTGAGTTGAATAAACACACTCCTCCTTTACTGCCCGCGGTCCCAGATGCCATAACCTTGATTGAGAATGTCCAAAAGTTTGAGGGGATCTGGTATGCAGTGGTAGATTTAGCCAATGCATTTTTCCCTGTGCCAATTGCTGAAGAGTGTCAAGAGCAGTTTGCATTTTCTTGGAGCGGGCGTCAGTACACCTTTACAAGGTTACCTATGGGGTATTTACATAGCCCGACTATCTGTCAGCGGCTGGTGGCAGAGCACTTAGACAAGATACCGTGTAAACTTGACATACAAATCTCTCACTACATTGATGATATTTTGATTGAGTGCAAGGATGAGCACAGTGTGCAAAGCCAGTTAGATGTCATTATGGAAGGATTGAAGAAAGAAGGGTGGGAGATTAACCCAAATAAAATTCAAGGCCCAGCTTAAACAGTGATATTCCTAGGGATTCAGTGGCATCATTGGCATCGAGAAATGGTGCCAAAAGCCCGACAGAAAATACTTGAATTCACCACTCCAATGAACAAAAAGCAAGCTCAGCAGTTTATAGGGCTGTTTGGGTTTTTGTGATACACAGGAAATATGAGTTTCAGTGGGGGGAAGAGCAGCAGAAAGCATTTGATTTGGCGAAAGACACCGTGCAGCAGGTGCTTGATTTATGGCCATTGAAGGAAGGCGAAGTGGAATTGAATGTGTCTGTACAAGACAATTATGCTAACTGGAGTGTGTGGCAGAAACAGGACAGGAAACGTGTGCCATTGGGATTTTGGAGTCGTAAGTTGCCCGATGCTGGTAAATCATACACCCCGTTTGAGAAGCAGTTGCTGGCATGTTATTGGGCCCTTGTTGATACCGAGCAAATGACGGTGGGCCATGATCTATTGATGAGGCCAGATATACCAATCATGCAATGGTACAGAGCTCTCCTAAAACACATAGAATAGGACATGCTCAAGAAGCCAGCATAATTAAATGGAAATGGTACATTCAAGACAGAGCCAAATCAGGGAAGGGTGGAGTTGTGAAATTACATGAGCAAGTAACCAACATACCGCCCTCAGATTATATGCCACCGGAAGTGCCTGAAAAGTGCCTGAAAAATGCGAGTCTCCCGTGAAATGGGGAGTACCTTACAGCGATTTGACCGTGGAGCAAACAGAGCATGCCTGGTTCACGGATGGCTCAGCCTGATATGTGGGAACTGAGCGATACTGGAAAGCAATGTCGTACAATCCCAAGACAAAAAAGATTTTGACAACGTCAGGGAAAGGGAAGAGCAGTCAGTTTGCAGAGCTTTACGCAGTTTACCAGGCATTGAAAAAAGAGACCCCTGGTCGATGTCATGTGTACACGGATTCATGGTCAGTGGCGAATGGATTGGCAGTGTGGTTGCCAACCTGGCAAAAGAATGGGTGGAAGATTCATTCAAAAGAGTTGTGGGGAAAAGAACTGTGGCAAGATATTGCAGAAATGTTATCACAAAGTGAAGTCACTGTGTATCACGTGGACGCACATTGTGCCACAGACTCATTAGAACATTGGTTTAATTCTGTTGCAGACGAATACACCAAGATTTCATCTGTGGATGCAGAGGTTCAGGAACACGATTTGGAGGGTATGGCCAAGTGGGCTCACCAGAAATGTGGGCACCTTGGAGAAAAGGCTACTATCAGGTGGGCACAAGATCGAGGAATCAGTATTCCTTTAGAGGTAGTGAAAACAATCATTTTGCAATGGCCAGTGTGCCAACACCAACAGCATAGACCTATCCCTCAGATTGTTCGGGGTAGATTGCGAAGAGGAAAATTACCAGGTCAAATTTGGCAGATTGATTATATCGGTCCCCTGCCAATCAGTAAAGGTTGTCAGTATGCATGCACTATTGTGGATACATATTCAGGATATATGATGGTTTTACCGTGCAAGCGTGCAACACAACTGAACACCATCAGGTTGTTAGATCAGATCATACTACATTATGGAGTGCCTTTGCAGATTCAAAGTGACAATGGGTCACATTTCAAAGGCAAACTGATACAGGAGTATTGCCAGGAAAAGAGCATTGAGTGGCTATACCATGTGCCTTATTACCCTGCTGCTTCAGGGCTGACTGAACAAATGAATGGGTTGTTGAAAGAACAGCTGCGCAAATCTGGAGATGGCAATTTGGCAGGCTGGCGTGATCGTGTGTTTGATGCGGTGCAAGTACTAAACAATAGGCCTGTGAATGAGCATGAAACTCCTTTGATGCGGCTAATGACTCCTACTTTACAGATTCAACCCAATTCAGTCAGAGAAACCCTATTGTACTGGCAAATTATCCCGGGTTCTTTATCTCCCTATCGGGCGACTCCAGAGTCAGCAGGCGTAGACTTGCATTCCCATGAAGAAATCAGATTAGACTCAAGAGGGATTGTTGTAATTGAAACAGGGATTGGAGTACAAATTCCCCCCAGAGCATATGGGATGGATTGCCCCTAGATCTGGCCTAGCATTGAAGGGAGTTCAAGTGTTGGGAGGGGTAATTGATGCCGATTACCAAGGCGAGATCAAAGTCATCCTAATGAATAGTGGGGACCAATTGTTACCGATCCACAAGGGTGATCGGGTGGCCCAATTGATAGTCATTCCCATTAAGTTGTCCATGATTAAGAAAGGGGAGCCTCCTACAGTGTTAACTACCCGTGGGGATCGTGGTTTTGGCTCTTCAGACAGCATGGTACCGGATGCAAAGGTGTGGGTGGAAAAGCCAAGTGGTCCACCAGTGCTGGCAGATGTCATTGCATCAGGCAAAGATCAAGTGGTTTTAGTTATGGAGCTTGATAGAAAGAAATGGCAATATGTACCCGCAGACAAATGTTACCTGAGAGAGTGATGTACAACACTGATATCTCTTTTCTGGGTTTGCCTTGTAGATCCTGTGTCTGGCTGGTGTAATTGTGGTATTAAATGGATTCCATTTGGGAGAGTTAAACAGCAGGCTGCTACCAATAACAAATGTCACATCTTTGCCAGTGATCAAGGGGATACTGATAGTGATGAGTAATGTTGCCCAAAAGCAGCTGGAAGACCCATACAGTGGGAGCAATAGTAGAGAAGAAGAAGACCCTGACTTTTATATGAGCAAAGTGGGTTGGGTGGATGAAGGTAGAGGCATTTTGAGAAACATTGGGGAAAAAGAGGATGCTTACTTTTTTATGTGAGGTGCCCAAAGGGAAGAAAGTGCCTGCAGAGGATTTTTTCATCACACAAAATGGCCTTAACTGGCATTAGTCAATTCAAATGCAGTTCAGTTTTTTTTTTTTATTTTTATCAGTAAAGCACATCTACTGTCACTAAATCAAACTTTGCTATCTTCTTTTGGCATGGAGGAACTAGGTCACATATATCTGTAATGATTTCCCAAGGGTCACACTATTTTCTGTTCAGATGGCCCCTTCTGTGGATACTTCCAGGAAGAAAGTGAAGACCTTGCTATTCATTCAGGCCTTTGGTTCAGGACCAGCTCAAGTAAGGGTCTGGCTCTTTGGCAGCTGTGGGAATGTAGGTAGAGTGCCAAGAAGAAATGTGTGACGTAGGTACACTTTATAGAATACTATAACATCATTTAAGATGCAGGTAACGTTGAAAAGCTGGTTCATGATACTTTGGGTTCCAAATTTGAGAATGGCTAGATTTCTTTGTGCAATCTCCATTATGGCTGGTACTACTACTACTCGGTGCAGCCCCTTATCGTATGTGGTGAATCACATATGTGCAAAAATAATGCTATACCTGGATTGTTAAAATTTTCCTGAAATTTGTCAGCTGCTGGCCTTCTATCATGTTCTCTCTTTGCTTCAAATCCTTGAACATTATACTGTGCCTGATGCCACCTGCTCCCTAGAGCAGCTGGAGCCCCAATACTGGGCAGTAGGGTGTCATCATAAAATCTGTGATAACGGATAGTACAACTATGTGTACATAAGGTATACTATGCAATACCCCGACAACCTTCCTTCTTCTGCCAATCTCTTACTTTGTGAGGTATACAATAGATATAGCGCAGAGGAAGAGTAACACTGTCTGGGCCTGCATTAGCTTTCAAAGGAAGAGAGAATAGGATTCCACTGGCAAATCATTCCTGCCATGGCTGTGAAGTTTTATATGCAAAATCATGTAAGTAGCAGGAGCTAGACTGTTACGTGGCAATAGAATTTAGGACCCACACACCAAATGCATTTTAACTCAGATCATCACAATTTCCAGAGGCACACATGCACACATATTTGGAGATGCCACCGTAGCATTCCTGACTATTTACACCCTTCCCTCAGATTTAAGAAACATGAAGAGATAATGGCTTGAAAAGCATTTGCTCATCTTAACCTGTTAAAGAAGTTTAAGGGAGTTTAATTTTCTATTGCTCCATTCTTTCAGTTTATTACATGCATATCTGCATTGATATTATCTTAGTTCACATTACAACCTAAGTTCATTCCGTTCATTGATCTTACATTTACCAGCACTAATTTCTCCAGCCCTAACTGTAGTTGCTGTAATCCTAGCAAATACGTGGTACTTTTCAAGACTTTGTGCATGCACGTAGGTTGTGGAGCAGTTCTCTGACACAAGTATATGTTACAACCGGAAAAATGATGATCCATCAAACTTTTCTAAATTGATTTTCATAATTATCTTGCGGATATTTGCATCAATGTCTTTCCATCCAGCTGAAATCCATGAATTAATATCTCATTAAAGAGATATATGTTTATCTCTGTTCCATATGGTTAATTGCCGATCAGAATCCAGGTCTTCCTTATATTGCAGGTGAACATTCTCAATTAATAATATTTGGGGTTCATTAGGTTCTCAGTGTGTTCTGCATTGCGTGGCGTTTTACTTGGCTCAGGTGTGTTGTGCCCATATACTTTACTTCAAATATGAAACGGTGTCTGTTATGAAGAAATACGGCTGTAGAAAGAAAGCAGTGTGCCAAAGGCTCAGGCAGTTCACAAGGCAGGATGCGACAAACAGTAATGAGAAAAGAGTCCACAAACCCAGAGAGTCAGTCATATGAGCAACGCAAAAGCTCCCAACCACCCGTTGTCCTTTAAAAACACTTTTCATACAGCGGCTCATCTGAATGGAAAGGAGCATGCGAGCCTGTCTCCTACATTGTTCGACTGACACTGTCTGCCTGCGGAAGCGCGCATTTCCTGTAAGATGTTAAGCATTTTTATAAGGCATTGAGGCAAAAAAATACCAACAGATCTAGATGAAAAGATACACATTTCAGGTGGTATGCGTATCGCCATAGAAACAAAATAATGAAACTAAGAATCCTTAAGGCGAATATAGAGAAACCTCATATGCACATTTTCTCCAACAACTCCCCGGTGTTATCGAATTCTTTTGCCCCTTCTGTGCATCTTAGCACAACATTATTGAGCTTTCAAATAGAGCTGAAAGCGCACTTTTTCGACAAATGATGAAGATTTGAAGGCCCCTGGTTCAGAAATAAATGATAAAAAACAATGGGCCTCATTACACGGACGGCGGTAAGGGTTTACCGGTACCGGTAAGGGCACCGGTACCGGTAAACCCTTACCGCCTTACTACGAGGTCCCTTTGCGGGTTGGTACTTTAATGTCTGCTGTTTAGCAGGCGTTAAAAACCAACCCGCAAAGGGACCAGGGTGCTAATTACGGTACCGCAATTTGTGGCACCGTAATTAACGCCTTCCCCATTCCCATAGAGCCCTATGGGGCAAACATGGGAATGGGGAAGGGCAATGGGGGAAGGGGGAATTACCGCCCCGCCAACCTTGGAATAGGGCGGTAATTCCCCTATCCTCCAAGGCGGTGCCGGTATTTTACCGGCATGGACCAAGGTGCTAATTACACCTTGGTCCACCGCCTACCATGTAATGAGGCCCAATATGTTTTAACATGTTATTTTTTATGAATAATGGGGAGCAAGACTAGACTACTGCAATGTCCTATTCCTAGGCACATCATCCAAAAACATGACTAAACTACAAACCATACAAAACAATGCTATAAGAGCAGCCCTTAGCATTCCCAAGAGAGAGCACATCTCCCAGGCCAGACGAAACGTCCACTGGCTCCCAGTGAGAGAGCACATACTCTTCAAGAATCTAATTATCACCCACTCCTTCCTATCCCAAACGGCTCTGCCATAACTATCAGAAACAATTCACAGAGCCACCTCAAGCAGACCAAAACAAACCCAACACTGCAACCAGCTAGCTATTCCAACCTATAAAAAAGTCAAAGCAGGTGGCTGCAGCTTTACTGTCCTAGATATGAAAAATTCTGGATGGGCTGTATTTCTAAATTCAACATTTTAAGATGTAAGATTCTTTTTATGAGCACAAGTATATTATATCATGTTGTAATGTGCTCTGAAGTGAACTACGCTTGTGGAATATCAACCTGTTGACTACATAAATAAAAACAAAACAAACAAATAAACACCATTTTATTTTCTTCAAGGACTCATTTAGCTAATTCCTCATGCCAAGTAGGGTTGTTCTTTGAGTTCTTTGTAATATGTCACGTTAGACAGATAGACAATCATCCGGACCCATTTTCCTCTGATGGCCGCTGCTACTGGTCTCATGATTTTGGTTGTCCCAGTGAGCGACGCAAGGCCAAAAGGCATGGTCTTGAACTGCCATAGCCGCCCTTCCCACCAAAATGCTGCATAAGGGCGTAAACACTCTTCCACTGGTATGGTGAAGAAGGCGTCTTTTAGGTCCACTCGTGCTAGACAGTCTCTTTCACTTAGTATGTCTCTCAACAGGTGTATGCCCTCCATCTTAAAGTGCCTGTACTCTAACCAGTCCTTCAGCTCTTTCAAGTTCATGACTGGCCTCTTCTTGTCCTTTCTCTTCACTAGAAACATATTTCTGATAAAGCGGGGAGCTAGACGGCATAGTTTTATAGCCTCTTTGTTCTCTAACTGCACTAGCTCCTGGTGGAAGATGTGACCCTCTGCGCTGGCCATGTGCATCGATCGTGGGGCCCTGACTTGCGCTGGCTGCTTGCTAAATTCTAGCTGTAGTCCCTGCGCGGTCTGGAGTACCCATGCATCACATGAAAGTGCTTGTCAGTTTTGCCAAAATAGGCCTGTCCTGCCCCCCCACCAGATTCTCTTTAAGGGCAGATGTGAAAGCTAGAGTTAGTGTGATCCTTTGTAGTCGGGACAGGGACTGGTACTGGTAAGAAACATTAAGGGTGGTTTGGGGTGGTAATAGAAGGCAGGTTTTGAGCCTATGCAAGACCTTGATGGAGTCGATCTTGAGGTATTGTTGTGTGTCATTGACCTATTGGTACATGTGGATGTTGTGTGTGGCTAGGAGGTCTCCCAGTGGCTTGATGTATAGATTGAAGATCATTGGGGAGAGGATGGAAACGTGCAGGGATCTGCAGGTGATGGGTAGCATTGGAGATCTAGAGGAGCCGATCTGAACAAACTGCTTGCGGTTGGAGAGGTAGGACTTCACCAAGCTTAAGATAAGGTTGCTGATTCTCATGTGCAATGTAGGGTGTCCGTAAGTGCCTAGTGGTCTACTGTGTCAAAACCGGCCGAGAGGTCGAGTAGAACCAGGAGGCACGGGTGGCCCTCGTCAAGGATGTTGAGGGCATCATCGACCACCTGTATGGTTGCTGCCTCCATACGGCATCTGAGTATGAATCCAGATTGTTTGGTTTGGAGGAGATTGATGGTGTCTATGTGTTTCTGCAGTTGTGTGGCTTACTCTTTCTCAATGATCTTCACTTGGAAGGGAAGATGTGTGATGGGGCTATAGTTACATATGTTGTCGGGATACAGAGTGGATTTCTTTAGTAGACGGAGGATTTGTCATGTTTTTAGGATCGATGAGAAGGTGCCTTGAGTTAGGGAGCTGTTGATGATCTTCAGGTAGGGAAGGAGAGCTTCTGTGAGTAAGGTCTTGAGGATGGATGCTGGGAGGATGTCTTCTGTATACGATGTGGCTTTGAGGGCAGCCAGCGTTTCTACCAGGTCCTCTGTCAAGAGTGTCTTGAATGTTGTCCAGGATCTGGACATCTTGCCAGGAGGGACGTGACGTGGGTGTGCGGATGCAGAGCTGGCATAAATGTGCTGGCAAATCTTGCTGATTTTGTTGATAAATTTAGTGTGGAATGGCAGGGTTGGGTAGCGGGTTGACGCAGTGCTTGACTACTTTATCGAGTGCTTTGCTTTTGTTGTCAGCTTCTGCTATTGTATTCTGATAGTAGGAGGCCTTGGCTGTGTTGATTAGTTGTTGATGGGTTTCTCAGAGTTCCTTGCCACATTAGATGCAGTCTTGAACCACACCAGGTTTTCTCTTGTTTCCTGATGACTCTTTTGCTGAGGTTGAGTTCTTGCATGTATCAAGGTGCTGAGGGTTTTGGTATGCAAGTGCATTGTTTCAGCATGTTGGTCAATGGAGGCTGAGAGGACAGTGTTCAGTGCTTCCTGTAGAGATTCACAGTTCGGTTGGCAGCGTTTGGTTCATGTAAGTTGCATGTTGGCAAGGTCTTCTGTGAGGGCTTCCACTTGGAAGCTCTTGAAGGACCTGAAAGTTTGTCTGCTGGGTTTCTTCTCTGAGTGCTTGACTGGGGTCGTATGCAGGATGTTGAAAGGCACAGCTAGGTGGTCATACCAGTCAAGCAGGAGAGGAGAGCTGTAGTGGCGGGAAGACAGTGTGGTGATGATTGGGTCATGGATGTTGCGTTTCTTGTGCGTTGGCTCTTTTGTGTGCTGTGTAAGGCTGAGGGTGTCAAGAAGGCTGATGAGTGCTTCCTTCATCGGTTTGGTGGCCTTGTTGCCTGGGAGGTTGAAGTCACCAAGGAAGATGTTGTTGGTGTGCGTGAGAGTCATGGTGGTGACCAGGTCGGTAAAGTCTCTGATGAAGATGATGTTAGGTTTGGGTGGTTTGTAGATGAGATGGAAGGTGTCCGTTGGGCAGAGTGGGAAGTGGCAGGAGAGGACTTCGAAAATGCCAATGTTGTCAATGTCAAGTCTGGTGCAGGGCCACGAGGTCTTGTGTATGACTGTAAAACCTCTGCATGTCTTATTTGGCCAGTCTCTGTGTTGGATGCTGTAGTCAACGGGGACAAGGACATCTAGGATGTGGGTGGAGGTGGGTGTCAGGCAGGTCTCAATGATGAAGATGGCATCAAGATCTTGTGTAGCGAGGAGGTCAGCAATGTCTGCTGCATGGGTGATAGCTGAGCAGACGTTGGAGAGCATCAACTTCTGTGCTGTGGACGGTGAAGGGGTGCTGATGGGCTTGAGGCTGACATGTTTTGAGGTTGCTGCATTGAGTGGTTCATGCCTTAGGGGAAGGGCAATTTCATTGATGTTGGCATTGACTGGTGATGGTGGGGATGGCCAGTGCGGATAGAGGGAGAAAACACATGTCAGTGCATGCTTACCAGTTGTTTAAGCAAGGGTTTGGGGCTGGGTTCTGCAGGTCCAAACATGAATTGCCCTTTTCTTTGTCTGCCCTTAACTTTGTATGCCCGGGTGAGAGATGCCCTTGATCTAAGAGTTAAGAGCAGAAAGGAAGAGGCAGGGCTAAGAAGGTGGGTGGGGCATATGCCAGGTCACTAGGTTCACTTGCACCTGCTCCCCTGCTGCAGAGGAAAATGCTGCAGGGCTGGTTAAGTAGGGAAAAAGGGTGAGAAAACAGGAAGGCGCCAACAGTTTAAGGTGATTGACAGGTGGGGGGACTTAGGCCAGGCAAAGGAAAGAGGCTGGAGGGCTGCTTAAGTAAGGGAAAAGGGTGGGGAAACAAGAAAGAGATAGCAGTTTAAGTTGATCGACAGGTAGGTGTGGCTTAGGCCTGACTTATGCCAGGTGACCTAGATCCACTTGCACCTGCTCCCCAACTGTAAAGGTAAGAGACTGGAGGGCTGCTTAAGCAGGGAAAAAGGGCAGGAAAACAGGAAGGCACCAACATTTTAAGGTCATTGACAGGTGGGTGGCTTAGGCCAGGTGATCTAGATCCACTTGCACCTGCTCTCCAATTTACAATCAAATTGTAGTTCATCAGCGAGCCTTGTTTTCTGGAGTGCCACAATGCAGATGTTACAGATGCCCATCAATAGTTCTTCCTCACTGAACAGATGATTGTGGCCCAACATTGCAGGCGATCATGCTAACCTGGTTAGTTAGAGGCGTAAACAGTAGTTGACAGGAAGAAAAGACGACAACCATGACCAGCTTTGAACTTTTTGACTATTTGAGCTAATAGTGACCTTTTCAAACTGTTTGGCTGCTCCCAGCTCTATGAGTAACAATCTTGAGAGAGGCTGCATTTTCAAGGAATGATCCTCAATCAATTTGAGACATGCATTTGCTCTCAAGATGGCTACCTCGATTTATTGGAAAAAGTCCAGGTTTCAATGAGTCATGGACAAGTGTAGGGCTGCTTGCTGGGTTTGCTCAAAGTGCATATATATCCACATTTTGCGAAAACAGCTATAAAGCTATACACAAAGTCTAAGGTAGACCCACTATAGAAGTGAATCCTGGAATTAACATTTATAGTTTCTTCCTATGGTTTCACTGTTTCAATATCCTTGGTAGAACTAATACAGAAAGGTACAATGTGTAAAAAAAGGAAGAGAATTGATGAGCGATTGAGATAATATTCTCCATTTCGGTTGAAGAGATTATGTATTCTAATGGCACGCATATGATGATGAAGAGCTGTATCGCGATTGAAGAAGTTATTAGCTGCCTTATGTTCCACTACCCTAGGATCAAGTCAGTCTCGTTTGCCTGTATATTGCCCCATGTCGTAATTATCTCTAAGTTTAAATTAAGCCTGACCTAAGCAGTTTGAAGTCGGCAAAATAGTATGTCCCATGGAATTAACTACTGGAATGCAAGATTGTTCAGCTGCCAAAGCCATGTTTCCATTAGCTAAAGCAATATGATTGTTAACAGGGTCAAAGTTATTACATTCAGGGTCATGGGCATCATTATCTTGGATTATTGAAATGTAGTTGGAGATGTTGCACGCTACATTAGCCAATGGATGTGTAGGGGTCAATTTCTCAATAATGCAGTTGAGCATAGTAGTGTGATCTACTGACTTTTTGCGAAGATCTTCACAAATCTTAAACAATGAAGTAAGAAAAAGGTCTAATGTCTGCAGTTGTAGCCGAGTACTGCAAATACAATCAATGTGAGAATTTGAATCATCATTCTCCCCAGAATTATGGACACTTGACCGAGTCGAAATGTGTAAAGGCAGAGAAGGTGAAGGTGATGCCAGCAGTCTCTTGTTGAGTAGATTCAATTCACTATGGTGCTCACACAAGTCGCTGATCATTACAGAGTGTCGTGGGAGGATGGAACCAGTGATAGAGACATGTTTGTGAGCAGGTTCATTAGCCTCCTTGATGACAGAACCCTTTATCAATCGTGAGGAAGAGTTTTGATGACATGCGAGAGGCCAGTAGGGACCATTGTATTGTTGATGTTATTAGGAAAGCTATTGTGAGAAGACACAGATTGAATGGTGTGGAGTTCGCCGGGATCAAGCAATGGCAAATCTTCTTCATTACTAGTGTGTTTGATAGTGTTAGTCCACTCAATTTGGGAGGTAGACTCAAATAGGGTTGCTAATGAACTTGTCATGTTGCTGTCCACACAGTCCGATGATGACGGGAACTCCTCGGCAATATTACTGGATGAGTGTCATTGTTGGCCACTGTATAAGACTCAGGCCCAGGGGTAAAAAAATAAGTAATTTTAGGGGATCCTTTGCAGGCAGTCATAGAGGTAGACTTGGCATTTAATATGTTATTATGTTCCTTGGCTCATCTAAGGCATCAGCCAGTAATGCTCTTAGGTTTAATCTTATCAGTGATGCTAGCATCAGCGTCCAATGCGGTGAAAGGTTTCACAGAATCTGCAGGCAAGAGTTCACGACATGCAGCCGCTTCTTTAGTTGCCATGTCACCAGTCGTGGAGTTGGAAGACTGCGAGATGGCGACACGCTTTGCATGTTTTGTTTCGGTGCTCCACACAAAGTAATATAGCCAGTTGTGGCTGTTCAAAGTGTAGATTAGCCTTACAGTCACTGCCTCTCCTTGTTGGAATTGTAGTTCACTGTAGCAAGCAGCAGCTTTTTAGACAAGATAGTTGTGTAACGCAGATATGTGCAGCTTCAGTGCTTCACACCAGGTGATATGGACAGGTGAGCTGGTTCAAAGGGGAAGATTAGCCCAACAGTCACTGCCTCTTAGGATGACCAGACATCCTGGTTTTGCAGAGACTGTCCAGGAATTGGGCCCTCTATCCACCCGTCCAATGAGTTTTTTTCATTAAACAATTATGTGCCGGTTTTGGGGAAATGGAAGTCATGGTTTTGTCACCAACTAAATGTATGTCATAATATTTTTCCAGGTACTATCCACGTTCATTTACTGCTTGTGCCACAGAGACTGACTGAGAAACGACTGGATATATGAAGGCATGCAATGCCCACCTTAGCAACAGCCTCTTTTTTAAAGCACGTGCTTACATCTACAGACAAAAGCTTGCAATAGGGTTAAGGAGAAGGAGGAAGTGGGGTGGGGAGCCAGGGAGAGTGGGACAGTCCCTCTTTTATGTTGTTGGCTATACCGTTTTTTTTCCTTGAAAATCTGGTCACCCTACCTCCTCTCCTTGTTGTAATTGTAGTCCTCAGCAGCAAGCAGCAGATTTCCAGATAGCTAGCAAGGCAGTTGTGTAGCACAGATAAGCTTATGATATGGGGCCATGTTGAAAAACCTTTTCAGGGCCTCTCTTGGTTCCGGGTCTACCCCTGACAGTCAGACAAAGAATATGCAGTTTTGCCCTGGTAGTTCCCATTTTTTTCTAAGTGAAGGATTATTATGTGACTATATGGGGCAAAGCTGGCAAATGCAGGATTACCCATGATGAAGAATCTGCTAGTTGTATACAGATAAAGGTCAAGATGATGTTGGGGTACAGAGTGCAGTGAATTTGTTTCTACCGGATGAATGATAGCAGTCAAGATTGATTGTGAATGTGGATCTTATGTGGTTCACAAACGTGGGAATTTTCCAAGATCATAGCGGCAAGAAACATTGGCAGAAAAAGTAGGTTAAAAGCAAAATATACTCAAGAAAGGTTAAAGCATGTGTTTTATGTCAGAGTGATGTGAATATTTGTATGTGATGATTTATGAGGATTTTTAAAAGAGGTAAAAAGACGATTTGGCATCAACAATACAATTTTTATAAAAAAATAAGAAGATCTGGAAATGTTCTGGAGCCATGGACTTGCTTGGCAGTCTACCATTGTAATGAACCACACAGCAATGCATACCTCTTGCATCCGTTCCTGTTCTGTGCCACTTTGAAATGTAACCATGCATGCTTAGAGAAAGAAGCATGGCCTCCGTTATTTCGTCCTGTTTTACCCAAATACAATGCCATGATTCGGTGCAAATACGTGCCAGATGTTAATTTTTCCAACATTACCATTTCATGTTATTTTCCTGGGGCAAACCGATCTCTATGCATTTCAATGATGTGGGGTCAGAGTTCAACAGTCCTAAAGGCACCTAATTGAAATAGTTGCATTCACAGTGGTTTGCCTGTCAGATGGTGAGAAAATGCATTTACAAAGCGGGGCTTGGATTGATATAGGTGGTGTCAAAATGATTCATATCTTAATTAAATACTGTTCAAATATCCGACATAACCTAAACATGGCTTTACATTTTAATCAGCAGATTCAATATTTTTGCTGTGGATTTTAATCGAAAATAATCCGCAGGCATAATGTTAGTTCTATTGTGGAAGCCACTGGCTAGAAAAAGCTGAGAGCAATACAAACACACTCTCGAAAAAAAAAAAAAAAAAAATATATATATATATATATATATTCAGTGAAAAAAACTTTGTTAAAGGGACGTTATGGTTAAGTTGCGCTACTAAAAACCTATGAAATTCAGTGACAAAACTTTGTTAAAGGGACGTTATGGTTCCAAGTAAAACCGAAAAACCCTTGAAATTCGGCAGTTATGGTAAGCTAAGCAACCATAACTCGCGCCGCCACCGTGCACTGCTAAGACTAACACCCAGGACATCAAAGATGACATCACAAATGTCATTGATGACATCACTGATGACATCACATGTGTATGTACTTCTCATGAAATATGTGTAGAAGGGATTCTTATTATGTTGCGAAAAAAGTGTCAAGAATCATTGCAAGAAATATACCCTAATAAGTGCATTGAACGATGCATTGATATAAATAGCATCCTATTATGGGGTTCTATCTAGTATACTAAGCTACTCATACAGAAACATAACATTGTGTGCAGTGTACAAGATGAAGGTATGATATTCGTAATGTTAATATGTTGAATAATGAAATGATAATTGTTTTCTTAACAGATTTTTGTGTACTGTGAAATATGTAATAAGTAGCTAATAAAACCGATGTATTACATAATTGCATTACTATAGACAAAACACAAAGACACAAGAACACATACCAATATGGGCATATACAGGGAAAGTGAAGTTAGCAAAAAAGCACAAGTAGTAGCAGAAACAATTCATAACTTAACTGATTAGTTTCATGCAAATAAATGATTGCTCTGTTTCAAAACTGCTATTTACCCTATGTATAAGTATCACTTGATGTGATTGGACCCTAAGGAAAGTAGTGTGAGTACAATGTATACAAATATGACCATATACAGGGAAAGTACAGCCATAAAAAAACAACAGAACTATCAGAAAGTGCTCATAAGTCTAGTGATTATCTTTATGCACAAAAAGGATCGCTGTCTTTCAAGCTTGTGTTTTCCCATATGTATATGTTTCATATGATGTGAATGTACTCTAAGGGAATTACTGTAAGAACCTACTAGAAGGATATGTCTACAAATAAAATAAAATTCTTAGTTTCTGACTGTTACTGAAGAAAACCATGTGGCCTAGATATGTCAGCAAAAGATAAAATAGTGAGCCAGACATGTGATGTCATCAGTGATGTCATCAATGACATTTGTGATGTCATCTTTGATGTCCTGGGTGTTAGTCTTAGCAGTGCACGCTGGCGGCACGAGTTATGGTTGCTTAGCTTACCATAACTGCCGAATTTCAAGGGTTTTTCGGTTTTACTTGGAACCATAACGTCCCTTTAACAAAGTTTTTTCACTGAATTTCATAGGTTTTTAGTAGCGCAACTTAACCATAATGTCCCTTTAACAAAGTTTTTTTTCACTGAATTTCATAGGTTTTTAGTAGCGCAACTTAACCATAACGTCCCTTTAACAAAGTTTTTTTCACTGAATTTCATAGGTTTTTAGTAGCGCAACTTAACTATAACGTCCCTTTAACAAAGTTTTTTCACTGAATTTCATACGTTTTTAGTAGCAAAACTTAACAATAATGACTTTGACTCTATATACATGTCATATGGAACTGACTAGATCTCTTCTTATGAGCTTGATGTCCGCGAACTTATTTAATGTTCGCGGACATGTTCGGAGAACAGTACCACTACCTAAAAACTGTGGGGGAGGGCTTGGGAGGGTATGTTTGATTGTTATATCATAATATAAGAACAATTAACAAATTCAAAAAGCAGCACACAAACACATTATATATAGTAATACATAAGAAATGTAACCCATATATGTAACACACTAACCATTCATTTAAATACAATATGTTCTGAAATGGAATATACCACAAGAACATAAATTGGCTTCCAACATAATTACCTCACAGACACAACAGAACTGAGAACAAGACCAGACCCACTGAATACATAGGATTTATCTTACCAGAAATAGTAAGTGTACTTCATTTTACTCATATATTTATAAACTTTCTGTATTACATTAAAAAATATATTATCTTTTCTTTTTTTTTCTCACAGAAATGTCTAGTACTCTGGAATGGTTAGAGGACAATTTCCCACATGAAGAAATGTCACAAGATAGTGAAACTAATGGTAAACACTTTATAATATAAACCATTTAAATATTATTATTTTGTATACATTTAACATATATATATTTTTTTATACAGAGCATAACAAAATAGAAACTACCTCTGAAGAAGCTGTTATGGAAAACACGCTTGACAACATAAAAGAAAAAATTGATTTACTGTTGACCAATTTTAATAATTTGAAAACTTTTGTTGAAGATCATTTTAAAACAAAAACGTCATACCATTGCCCCACATGTACTTGTCCCTCCTCACCATATCCCAGTCAATTATCCCCAAACCCTCTCCATAATCCAAAACGTTTTGATGAGATTTCCATCCCTTCCTCACCTAATACCAATCATGTTGAAACCCCAAATTCTCCTGTTTTTGTTTCTGTTTCTGCCTCACCTTCTCTGTCATATATTATTAATATATGTTAAATAAAGTTTAATTTTTATATTGTATTGTGAATAGTTTCCGTTTTTTTTTTAAAAAAACAATAAAAGTGTCCGCGGACAGTGCGAGTGTTCTGAAATGTTCGTACATAACCGAAAATGGAGGTGTCCTGAAGAACACCACACCTGTTCGTACTGTTCGCTAGCAAGTTGAAACTGTTCTAAGAACACACGTGCTGTCCTGAAATGTTCGTAAACAAACAAAAATTAAAGTGTTCTAAAGAACACTATCAGGGTAATTCATAGAATTTCGCAGAAAAGTGTCGCAAGCGGCTGGTGCAGAGTGTCTGCGTGCGATTGACTGCGCCAGGCACGTGCGCTAAAACCGATTTCCGCGCACAGCGTATTCATGGATTTCAGGCTTCCAAACCAGCCGTGGCGCAGAGAATCGCAGCGACCCTGCAGCAGCGCCAGTAACGCCCCCAAGAACGCCCTCGCGCAAGGAAAAGCCATCAAAATCGCTAAATCATTGCAAAGGGCTGCGCTAACCCTGGACCAGTTCACCGGGCTGGCAAACAGCAAACGCCAAGCGGGGAACGTGTATTGCAGGGGTGCGCGGGAAGTTCCACACGCGACTGGCACCGTGCAAGCAGGGTACGTGAATTTCAGGGGTGCGCGGGAAGTTCCACACGCGATTTCAGCAGGGTACGTGTATTTCAGGGGTGCGCGGCAAGTTCCACACGCGATTTCTGCAGGGTACGTGCATTTTAGGGGTGCGCGGGAAGTTCCACACGCGAATGGGCCAGTGCGAGCAGGGTACGTGTATTCCATGGGTGCGCGGGAAGTTCCACACGCGATTTCATCAGGGTACGTGTATTTCAGGGGTGCGCGGGAAGTTCCACACGCGATTGGCCCAGTGCGAGCAGGGTACGCGTATTTCAGGGGTGCGTGGGAAGTTCCACACGCGATAGTCCCAGTGCGAGCAGGGTACGTGTATTTCAGTTGTGCGCGGGAAGTTCCACACGCGATTGTCCCAGTGCGAGCAGGGTACGTGTATTGCAGGGGTGCGCGGGAAGTTCCACACGCGACTGGCACCGTGCAAGCAGGGTACGTGAATTTCAGGGGTGCGCGGGAAGTTCCACACGCGATTTCAGCAGGGTACGTGTATTTCAGGGGTGCGCGGCAAGTTCCACACGCGATTTCTGCAGGGTACGTGCATTTTAGGGGTGCGCGGGAAGTTCCACACGCGAATGGGCCAGTGCGAGCAGGGTACGTGTATTACATGGGTGCGCGGGAAGTTCCACACGCGATTCCATCAGGGTACGTGTATTTCAGGGGTGCGCTGGAAGTTACACACGCGAATGGGCCAGTGCGAGCAGGGTACGTGTATTCCATGGGTGCGCGGGAAGTTCCACACGCGATTTCATCAGGGTACGTGTATTTCAGGGGTGCGCGGGAAGTTCCACACGCGATTGGCCCAGTGCGAGCAGGGTACGCGTATTTCAGGGGTGCGTGGGAAGTTCCACACGCGATAGTCCCAGTGCGAGCAGGGTACGTGTATTTCAGTTGTGCGCGGGAAGTTCCACACGCGATTGTCCCAGTGCGAGCAGGGTACGTGTATTTCAGGGGTGCGCAGGAAGTTGCACACGCGATACCAGCAGGGAATGTGTATTTCAGGGGTTCTGGGGAGTACTACACGTGAATTAGCCGTGTGGGTCCTCCCAGGTGTACGCTCCACAACCTCCACGGCCCCTGCAGGCAGCCCACACCACGGGGGACTACCCTGCACCCCTGCTCATGTCCCGCAGGCAGCCCATCCACCATGGGCATGCCCCCCAGCCAACCCACATGTCACCTTGCACTGCAATGCATGTCTACCACCACCCCCACCCCCCTGCCACCATGGGCAGCCCCCACCAGGCCCCCACTCATGTCTCCCACCACCCCCACCCCCCTGCCACCAGGGGCAGCCAGGGGCAGCCCCCACCAGGCCCCCACCCATGTCTCCCACCACCCCCACCCCCCAGCAGTGCAGGGGCAGCCTCCACCAGGCCCCCACTCATGTCTCCCCACCACCCCCACCCCCTGCCACCATGGCCAGCCCCCACCAGGCCCCCACTCATGTCTCCCACCACCCCCACCCCCCAGCAGTGCAGGGGCAGCCTCCACCAGGCCCCAACTCATGTCTCCCACCACCCTCACCCCCCTGCCACCATGGGCTGCCCCCACCAGGCCCCCACCCATGTCTCCCACCACCCCCACCCCCAGCCACCATGGGCAGCCCCCACCAGGCCCCCACTCATGTCTCCCACCACCCCCACCCCCCAGCAGTGCAGGGGCAGCCTCCACCAGGCCCCCACTCATGTCTCCCACCACCCCCACCCCCCAGCAGTGCAGGGGCAGCCTCCACCAGGCCCCCACTCATGTCTCCCACCACCCCCACCCCCCAGCAGTGCAGGGGTAGCCTCCACCAGGCCCCTACTCATGTCTCCCACCACCCCCACCCCCCAGCAGTGCAGGGGCAGCCTCCACCAGGCCCCCACTCATGTCTCCCACCACCCCCACCCCCCAGCAGTGCAGGGGCCGCCTCCACCAGGCCCCCACTCATGTCTCCCACCACCCCCACCCCCCAGCCACCAGGGGCAGCCTCCACCAGGCCCCCACTCATGTCACCCACCACCCCCACCCCCCTGCCACCATGGGCAGCCCCCACCAGGCCCCCACCAGGCCCCCACTCATGTCTCCCACCACCCCCACCCCCAGCAGTGCAGGGGCAGCCTCCACCAGGCCCCCACTCATGTCTCCCACCACCCCCACCCCCCAGCAGTGCAGGGGCAGCCTCCACCAGGCCCCCACTCATGTCTCCCACCACCCCCACCCCCCAGCAGTGCAGGGGCAGCCTCCACCAGGCCCCCACTCATGTCTCCCACCACCCCCACCCCCCAGCATCCAGGGTCACCCTCCACCAGGCCCCCACTCATGTCTCCCACCACCCCCACCCCCCTGCCACCATGGCCACCCTCCACCAGGCCCCCACTCATGTCCCCTTGCACCCCCACCCCCCAGCATCCAGGGTCACCCTCCACCAGGCACCCACTCATGTCTCCCACCACCCCCACCCCCCAGCCACCAGGGGGAGCCCCCACCAGGCCCCCACCCATGTCTACCACCACCCGCACCGCCCAGCAGTGCAGGGGCAGCCTCCACCAGGCCCCCACTCATGTCTCCCACCACCCCCACCCCCCTGCCACCATGGCCAGCCCCCACCAGGCCCCCACCCATGTCTCCCACCACCCCCACCCCCCAGCGGTGCAGGGGCAGCCTCCACCAGGCCCCCACTCATGTCTCCCACCACCCCCACCCCCCTGCCACCATGGGCAGCCCCCACCAGGCCCCAACTCATGTCTCCCACCACCCCCACCCCCCAGCAGTGCAGGGGCAGCCTCCACCAGGCCCCCACTCATGTCTCCCACCACCCCCACCCCCCAGCCACCAGGGGCAGCCCCCACCAGGCCCCCACCCATGTCTCCCACCACCCCCAACCCCCAGCAGTGCAGGGGCAGCCTCCACCAGGCCCCCACTCATGTCTCCCACCACCCCCACCCCCCAGCAGTGCAGAGGCAGCCTCCACCAGGCCCCCACTCATGTCTCCCACCACCCCCACCCCCCAGCCACAAGGGGCAGCCCCACCAGGCCCCCACCCATGTCTCCCACCACCCCCAACCCCCAGCAGTGCAGGGGCAGCCTCCACCAGGCCCCCACTCATGTCTCCCACCACCCCCACCCCCCAGCAGTGCAGGGGCAGCCTCCACCAGGCCCCCACTCATGTCTCCCACCACCCCCACCCCCCAGCAGTGCAGGGGCAGCCTCCACCAGGCCCCCACTCATGTCTCCCACCACCCCCACCCCCCAGCATCCAGGGTCACCCTCCACCAGGCCCCCACTCATGTCTCCCACCACCCCCACCCCCCTGCCACCATGGGCAGCCCCCACCAGGTCCTCACAATCCCCAATCATGTGCGTAATGATCAGCCTCCACAGCCAAAAAGCCCTACCAAGTAACCCATTCACCCACATGGAAATGGAAATCACATGTTACACCCCCAATGTTCATGAAGCTAATGAACCCATGTCCGTCACACACAATGGTTGCAATTGAATGGGAAAACACACAACATGACATGCATGAAACCAATGAGATGATACCACACAGTGAAGTATGGAAACAAAAATGTATTGAAAAAAATAAAGAATGCTAAAGAAAGAAAACAAACTACAATGTGAATGAGAAAAAAAAAGCTGCATGTCCGTATAAAAACACAAAACTGGAAATCCGAATCCAAAACAAAAAAATTTTGTCCAAAGTCAAATGTAAAAAAATCTCCATGCAATAAAGAACTATGTACAAAACTACCAAGGGTCCATGAGCCCAACTGAACAAAGGAAACCTACTAAAAAACCTACCTAAAAATCAACTATATACAAAAAGTGGAGCAGTGTCCGTCGACTCCAAATCATAATAAGAAAGAAAGGAAACCTAAAACTAAAGAACTATATACAAAGGCGGTGGGCAAGTCCAGCGGCTCACTCCATGGTGTCCCGGGCCAGGGCAGCATCGAACTCCTGTTCGATGTACCGGAGGCGGTCCAGTTCCATGGCCCCGAGGGTCCGCAGGGACGACGCCGTGTCCTCCTCCAACCCCCTGCGGATTGCCTCGAGGCACTCGGCCCGCCTCAGGGCCCTCCGCATGGAGTTCTCCGCCCTGACCATTGTGAGCCGCGCCTCTTCCGCCCGCCGCCGCTCCGCACCTATGGCGTGGCCCAACCGCTGCCACACGGAAGACACTCTCTGTCGTGGGTCCCCCTGCCCTCCGGCCGATGCCTGCCCCTCCGATGTCGAAAGCCCCGAGCCTTCATGTCTCCCACCATGTTGCTGCTGCTGCTGCTCTGCCTCTGCCCGTGCACTGCCTCCTGCTGCCTGCACATCCTCCGCCGGCTGGGGTGCAGTTGTTGATGTGGCCACCCCTGCTGGACCTCCGACTCCCGACTGTGGCAGGGATGCCTCCTCCACCAGCCTGGCTGCACCGTCAGAGGCAGCTCCACAGGGCACCCAGGTGACTGATGGGTGGGAAGATGGCACAGAGGACGACTGGCGCGTAGGGGGTCCAGTTGAGGAGGGGGTCGAAGCAAGCCCCATCAGACAGCGGAATCCGGCCTGGGTGACCTGTCCCAGCAGGCTGATGTGGTCAACGAGCCATTCGAGATGACGTGCAGTCTCTCCATGAAAAGACTGCAGGTCACCTCGCATGGCCCGTTGACGCAACGCCACACCAGCCAGGACAGGCTCAACCCGGACCTGGATGGCCACGTCCGCAGGCAGAGGAAGGCCAGTTGACGTCAGCTCATCCCCTGCCTGAAAACGGGTCTGGACGTAGGCATCCCTGCTGGTGCAAGATGATGCAGGGACAGGATCGAGGACAGGATTGCACACAGGCACCTCCGCGGCCGCCTGTGCTGCCTCCTGTCCCTGGTCCTGCACTGCACCACTAGCACCAGTGGGATCCCCACCTCCAGACCCCGTCTCTGGTGCTTGCACGGCCTCCTCCTCCACCAAACCCCCCACCAACCTGGATGACTCCGTGCCATCTTCCCCTGTTGGGCCCTGTGGGGTCCCAGCTGCCCCTTCTGCTGCCGAGGAGTCCAACTGCAACCTCCGCCTCTTGGACCTCCCCCCGGCAGCTGCGGCCTGGGACGCGGCACCGGACTCCTCACTCCCGGACGAGATGACAACACGGGAGGGGAGCCGGGCCTTGCGTCTCCGGTTGGCGGTCGGATCCCCGCCGCTGTGCTCCACAGCACCTTCTCCGCCCTCTTCATCAGTTGACGCTGCAGACAGGGAGAAACAAAACACAGGCATCAGGGCACTGTACAATGGACACATACACGCATGACAGTTGCACATGAGTGGCATTGGCAAACCTCAGACATGTCATCACAATCCCCAACACACATGTCATTGCAACTCGCACACATGAGCCATACCACAGCCATATCGCAACTGCCACCACCATCCATACACATACAACAGCATGAGCAGCCAAAGGGGAGCCAGACATCACATGCAACACAGGAAGTGCACCACACATGTACACACACCACCACACTTGCATGCATGTCTACACCTCTGCCAAGTGTCGCACTGTTCAGACGGGCATCCATGTCACATCTGCCAATCAGGCTTCCACATACCGCTGTCACATGCATCCATGTTGCATCACTGTTGCACCCTTGTCAAATACACACACATGCACATGTACACAGTGCTCATACATGCAGCCGAAAACAACATACATGCCTGACATCACGGACATGTCTACTTACATACACAATCATCCAAACATGTGTGCACGCACAACTGCATTTGCCATGCAAGCCCACACACACAAGCACCATCCATGTCTCACACATTACAGCCCTCGCATGTGTCAGCCCCACGGCCCTGTACACCCCCACCCATACTCGACCCCATACAAACAGATGTGCAACCTGCACAATACCGAATAATCACCACACGCACTGCTCACAATCAGGATGCATGTACACTCACCGCTCGACTCCAGACGGGTCTGCTTCTCTAGGACCTGGACGTGGAGCGCTGGGGATATGCGTTCCAGGACCCCCATCTGTTCTTCCGACAAGTGGCCCCGGCGCCCCTTGGCATCCGCTGCCTTCAAGAGGCGCCGGGCCTTGTTCAGGGTCCTGGACCTGAAGTCCTCCCAGCGCTTCCTGACATGTTGTAAGTCCCGGACTGCCACCCCCTCCGCGTTGATGGCAGTCACGATGTCAGTCCAGATCCGAGTCCGTCCTTCCTTGTCGGCGCGGGAACTTCCGAAGAGGGCATCATACTGCCCCAGGACTTGCTCCACCAGGACACCAACTTCGGTGGCACTGAAGCTGGTGCCCCTCTGCCACTCTGGCCGGGGACTGTCAGTGGTCACAGATGGTGTTTGCCCCGACATGACAACCCCAGAGGCAGGAGTGGGTGGGCAACTGGGTCCTGGGGCTGGGCTGTGGAGCGATGGAATTCCAGTCGGGAGTCTTCGGTTCCAGCAGGGGTGGTCACAGCAACAGCACCCCTGGCTGATGTGCAGGCAGAAAATGGCAGTGCACGTGGGCAGCAGGCAGTCAGGCAGCAGCAGATGGCAGATGGGAGCGTGCTCGGGGCTCTGGGGGGCAGTAGTTCGGCCTTCTGGGCAGGAGCGTGGTCTTCCGTGTGCTTACGAGTGGCCAGCTTGGTACGGAGTGATTTGGCACGTGAAAATCCTGCACGTCAGCGTGAAAACCGAGGAAAGGCCCTTAGCGCGTAAGCGCGTCAGCACGCATACGCGATTCTATTGGACCAAAGGCCCTCAGCGCGTAAGCGCGTCTGTGACGTGACCCGCACTGGTGTTTCCCACACAGCACGTGATGATAGAGCACACGTGGAAAGACTGCACGTCAGAGTGTCATCGCGTGTGATTGGTGGAAATGGCCCTACGCGCAGAAGTGACAAAGCGTGTAATTGGTGGAAATGGCCCTACACGCATAAGTGACAAAGCGTGTAATTGGTGGAAATGGCCCTAGCGCGTACACGCCGCGTAAGTGACGCTGCACGTGTGGGCCTGTATAAAAGGTACGCGTAGAACACCATTTCCTTGTACGTGCTTTTCGTGGAGAGCGAGTGGGTGAATTCTGTACTTCTTGTCGTTTCACACGCGATTTACTTCACAGCGTTTCAAGTTCGTATTCCCTGTTACGTCTGACAGCTTTTTCTCTTTTTTCTCTTTTACTGGTTTACCTGGGCCTGTTCCCTCAAACAGTGTTCCCTTCTACTGTTGTCCTGTCTCCTCAGACAGCGTACAAATCATCTTTTGGCGGGGGTGTTGCCAACCAAACGCGCTCCTTTTTCACGCTCTTTTACCTGGCAGACGGTGATTCACGCACGTATCTAACATCTGTGCTTGCCCCGTGTGTAGCCTACCCCTTCAGAGGTCATTCTAGGCTGCGTGTGACACGCATACGTTCATTCTTGTGTTACTGGGTGCCACAGCGTAGTGCAGGTTTTTCTTTCTGCACACGTGGTCTAGGAGGGGTTGCGTGCACGTCATCTCCCTTTTTTGGGGCTCCTGTGCGTAGCGTGACCCGTCATCTTTCCCCAGGGGTTACAATCAGCCTTGCAAGAGCACTAGGGTACAATTACCATCTGGTACCCAACCCCTTTGACCCCCAATTGCCCAGGACAATATTTTACAGCCACTCCCATACGCACATTAACATCAGTGCCATGGCTGGGAGGCGAGGATTCCGTAAGGGTGGCAAAGGTGGAAGAGCCACAAGTGGTGGCCGTGGTGGATCCGGTAGGGGACGTGGTCGTTACTTGCAGGGTGAGCCTGTCCCCCCATGTGTGGAGGACCAGTCAAGGGCACCCATAATCCCCCCTCCCCCCCTCCCGTTGAGGCTGATGTGGCTGACACCATCCATTCTCAGCCCTTGTTGGACCAGCCCATTGTGGCACCAGACCTGGCTGACTAAATGGCTGACTTCCAGGTCAGCAGGCCTATGACACGTGCGCTGGTGCACGTTGATGTCACCATGCCACGTGCATCTGGGGCAGCAAGGTCATCTGCTGCACCAAGTAGGCAGGGCGGAGAGGCTGCAGGGGCAGCTGCGGCTCCATCCACCCCAGCCCTCACACACCCAGCCCGGACAGTGTCGGTCCTAGTCCATGCTGCTGACATTCCCCCTGACACCATCACACTAGAGCCAATGCCTGCACCAACTCCCATGCTGAGTGTGCAATCCCACACTCCTGATACAGAGTCCACCAGGGCTCCTGCCCCTAGTGTCCAGAGCGGCGCAGGACACTCAGGATCACCACCACCTTCCAAGCGGAAGAGGAAGAGTGCTCGTCCGGCACAGGCTGATGCCCCAGACACGGCTACACAGTCCGGCCCGTCCAGGAAGCCCAGCTTCACGGAGGACGAACTGAATGCACTTCTCGAGTATGTGTCCGCACATGACAATGAGATGGTCATTGTTGCAGGATCCAAGACCACACCTGCACAACGCCAGGCACACTGGCAGACCGTTGAGGACATCGTAAGTGCCCTTGGAATCATGAGGCGTACAGCCAATGATTGCTATAAGCGCTGGAATGACCTAAAGCGCGGGGCAAAGAGTAAGCTGGCCTCAAGTCATGCCGCAACTCTAGTGACTGGAAGTGGGTCTCCAGTAGTAGACATGGAACCTACTCCACATGAGTCAGTCGCTGGGACCTACGTCACGGAGGAACAGATCCAAGGCGTGGGAGATTTGGCTGATTACGAGGCATTGTCCGGTGAGTGCACATGCATGTGTGTGTCATCCATGTGCATGGTGTGTGTGAGGGCTTCTGTTTGTGTGCCAGGTGAGAGTGTGTGCGCCTGAGTCGTATGGGTCAGCCATGTGCTTTATGCAATACATCCTGCGCAGCTGCATTTGGCCATAGCAGTATCCCTTCTGCCAACAGTAGACATCTAGCCCAACTGCATGCCAGTTGCCCTTGAAGTGTCACCTTGCCACAACATTGTTGCTTAATTTTTCACTGTTCATTTAGTCAGATTGTTTGCATTCCACCACTTTTACTAGGCATGTCGCAGTCCTCTAGTCACATGTCTGACATGGCGATGGTAAAGTGGAGTGACTTTGTTACCTGGATATCATTTGTTCAAACATGTCCCTGCGCAATTGCACCATTTCGGACTGGCAGCTCCAGGTGAAGAATCTGACTTGTTTGAATTAGAAAAGCTATTACATGCGGGAACTGGACTGAATGAATAGGTGCTGCCCTCCTCTCCATCTTGACTCAATAGCAATGGTACATGCCATCTGTGTGATGGCATGTGCGTTTCACCTGCCAATCACAGGCCAATGTGTGATGCCACTGCCAGGCAGCATGCAGAAAATGTGTTCATCTTCCATCTTGGTGTCATCAGTGTGTGCCATTTGCCTGCCCTTCATACGCAGTGAGGGTGCATGCATGGGAGGGTTTTAGTCATGTGGGACATGTGTCAAACAAGTACTGGTTCTCTTGCTTCTCAGCCCTCATTGTGTGCCATGGTGCTAATGCCTGTTTCCATTTCTTTGTTATTATGTCTTTGCAGGGGAAGACGCACCTGATACTGCTGGGGTTGTGGAGATGGTGCTGACCCAGGAGGGGTCCGAGGGCCGACCAACCACCAGTGAGGGACGTGGTGTGGTGGTGGGTGAGAACCCACAAGTGCTGCAGGTCGTGCTCTCAAGGGTGTCTCCAGCTGCACCTCCACCGAGCTGTACTCAGGTGTTGATTCGGATGAGACCTACGTGCCGTCGCAGGTGAGTGTTCCAGGGAGGGATTCTGTTCTGTCTCACCCACCTGCACCAGGGTCAGAACCCTCAATGGGGATGTCAGTGTTGCCAGCTACGCCTTTGGTGGTTACGGATGCAGGGTCACACTCCGCGACATCTGACCCTGTTCCTGGGCCAGCAGATCAGAGGGGGAATGCAGTCCTGCAGCCTCAGGCAGTGCCGGCACAGCAAGGCGCAGTTCGCCTTGCCCCAGACAGGTGTGGTGCCCGCCGACGTGGTGGCCGTATGCCACCTGGCAATACCGCATGGGAGCAATCCATTTACGGTATGGCAACCCAACAGGCAGCATCATCCGAGATGATGGCTCAGGCCATGGATAGGGTGGCCACTTCCATTGTCCCCCCTGAAAGGCTGATGGAGCGACTAGAGCAGGCAACCGACTCCATCTGCCAGTCACACAGGGAGGACATGTTGGGGTCCAACAGGGACAGGCGGGCGGCACTGGCGACTCTGCAGGAGGCATCTCCATTGAGTCCCAGGGCCACAGGGAAGCCCTGAGGCAGGAGCTCCTTCACCTCAGGACGACTCTTGTTGAGCTTGAGGCTTCAACACACCAAAGGACAGAACAGCAGCTGGAGCGTCTCACCCGTACGCTCTCAGCTGAGATGCAGGCAACGAGGGCGGAGGTCCGGGCATCCCGTGAGTTGTTGCATGGGGACCTCCGCACACTCATCCTCCAGAACCAGACCTACCACACCCGCATGCTTGCAGCCATGGAGGAGCAGACTAGGGCCTTGCGTGGGCTGCCTCCCATAGTGCAACCACCTCCGGATGCAGCTGCACAGGGTGATAATAGCGACAGCAGTGATACTCCCACAATAGGGTAGCCGTGTGGGCCATGAGCCCATGGAGGTGTTTTTTTTTTCCCAGGATCCACGCAGGTGGGTTCTGGTGTACATCCTGTCCTCGGACCTCCTGGGTGGCCTCCCCAACCCCCCCGGGCCCTTCAATGGCCATTTTTGATTTTTTTTTATTTTTATTTTTATTTTTATTTTTATTTATTTTATTCCCAATTTTTTTGGGACGATTTGTTGGCTTCCGTGGTTCCTGTGGGCATACGCTGCATTGTGGCTGGGCACATGCAGTCTTGTAATGTATTTGGTTCAGATGCTTGGGTTTGAGTCACACACACCCCTCCTGCTTCCCGTTTCCATGGGCTTGCAAAGGGTGTACCCAAGTGACAGTGAATTACACAGTGACGTTGGACTCCCATGAGCTGTGTGGGCAGTCTGTAGTCAATACTGTGTATACATTCCTAGTGCATATTGCTGTTGTGTTGTACACTGCATGTTGCATTGATGTGTAACTCATCTTCTGTGTCTACCTCCCAATTTGCAGGTCCCTTCCTCATGTCTACACAAGGACCTCTAGTCTGGAGATGTGGTCCATGTTGGCAGCAGTGCACCTACAACTCTACATGGCGCCAACACTGCACAGTTGGTAGTGGTGGGAGTGCAGGCATTTCCAGGTGGTGAGACTACTAATATTTAACATGAGTGATGTCATGTTAATGGTAGTACGTGCTCAAGTTTGTTGTTGGTCCGGAATTACTGTGAGCATTTCAGGTGTTGCAAGTTTCTAATAGGGACACTGTACATTGTGACACTAGTGTCATGTTGTGGGGATTACTTTGTTTACCTGCAAATAGCATGACATGGCACAGTGTGTCGTGTGGCGGTGCTGGGGTTGGGTTGGCTAACATGGCACTGTCCTCTTGTTGCATTTTGCAAGTGGGTATTCATTTTAGCTGCTTGAATGTGTAACTTCACAAAACTGCATTGGTGGTGTCTGTGTGGGTAGGGATGCACACATTGTGACACTTACAGGTGAACAATCTCAGGCTGATATGGTTTTCACGGTTCGTTCTCCAGACATTCAGGATCAGTGTCAGGTTGAGTCATCATTGATTGTCAGATGGAATGCGCCAGGGCAGTGTGCACTCCACAGGGGTGTCATTTCTATGTGAAGTAATTAGCCACTAGCTGTGTACGGGCTGCCTCCCCCGTGCCCTTTCCCCTCCCATGCGCAGCGGCTGTGCATGTGGTTGGGGATGGGGGGGCACCACCATGTCCACGGCCAGGCCCCGGCGTGTTGCAACGTTGTGCAGGACACATGCTGCCACTATGATCCTGCACACTACTGGGGGAGCGTACAAGAGCTGCCCGCCAGAACGGTCAAGGGAGCGAAAGCGTGACTTCAGCACTCCGAATGTGTGCTCCACTATGCCCCGGGTTGTAATGTGGGCTGCGTTATATCTTACCTGGGGTGGCGTGGTGGGGTTCCGAATTGGCGTCATCATGTGGGGGCTGAGAGGGTAGGCACTGTCCCCTGTGGAGGTGGTGATTGGTATCATTGGTGGGGTTGTGACCTTGCTCAGTATCTGACATGCATGCATGTGCAGTGGCATTCATACTCACCAAGCAGCCATGTATCGCCATGCCGCCCAGCTTCTAGGTCCCGGCTTAGGGTGGACATTCGGTAAATGAAGCTGTCGTGGGTTGACCCGGGATAGTTGGCATATACTGAGGTGATGATTCCCTTGGCATTACATACTACCTGCACGTTGATGGAATGCCAGTGCTTGCGGTTCCTATAGATGTGCTCAGATGCCCTGGGGGGACATAGAGCCACATGGGTGCAGTCGATGGCACCTAGCACTTTGGGGAATCGTGCCACAGCATAAAAATCCAGGGCGGCAGCATGCCTTTCTGCAGGGGTTCTGGGCAGGTATATGTGCCTGCGGATTGATGGGCGTGCAGTGATGATGTTCAAGACCTGGTGTAGGCAGCGTGACTGGGTGGCCTGTGATACACCACCCACAATGGCACTTGTCCGCTGAAATGATCCAGTGGCTAAGAAGTGCAGTACATTGAGGACCTTCTCCAGGGGGCTGAGTGCTTGGGAGCACAGGGTGGGTGATGTGAGGTCATCCTCCCACTCACTCACCAGGTCCAGTATGATGTGTGGTGGAAACCTGTACCTCCCATGCACCTGGTCATCAGGCATCCCGAAAAGGCTGGTTCTGGGTGTGAATATTCTGGCCCTGACTATCCTCCTCCTCCTCCTTTGGTAGGCCACGCCCACTGCTGCTAGGAACGGTATGTTCATCCTGGGTTTGAGCTTGTTATTTTGTTAGCGCGCAAATTAATGTGTTGCGCGTGTTGTAGGCGAGCGTGTGACCCGCGCACCCCTGAAATCCAGTACCCAGTCCAATAGCATGTGGAAATTCCCGCGCACACCGGGATACAGGTGCGCTGACGTACTTGCGTGTGTAAGTGTCCGCGCACACCTGATATACACGTACATAGGCCAATCGCGTGTACGCGCACTTTTGGCCAATTACACGTGATGACACCCTGACGTGCTGTCCAATTACACGCGATGAGACTCTGACGTGCTGTCCAATTACACGCGATGACACTCTGACGTGCAGTCTTTCCACGTGTGCTCTGTCATCACGTGCTGTGTGGGAAACACCCGTGCGGGTCACGTCACAGACGCGCTTACGCGCTGAGGGCCTTTGGTCCAATAGAATCGCGTATGCGTGCTGACGCGCTTACGCGCTAAGGGCCTTTCCTCGGTTTTCACGCTGACGTGCAGGATTTTCACGTGCCAAATCACTCCGTACCAAGCTGGCCACGCGTAAGCACACGGAAGACCACGCTCCTGCCCAGAAGGCCGAACTACTGCCCCCCAGAGCCCCGAGTTCGCTCCCACCTGCCATCTGCTGCTGCCTGACTGCCTGCTGCCCACGTGCACTGCCATTTGCTGCCTGCACATCAGCCAGGGGTGCTGTTGCTGTGACCACCCCTGCTGGAACCGAAGACTCCCGACTGGAATTCCATCGCTCCACAGCCCAGCCCCAGGACCCAGTTGCCCACCCACTCCTGCCTCTGGGGTTGTCATGTCGGGGCAAACACCATCTGTGACCACTGACAACCCCCGGCCAGAGAGGCAGAGGGGCACCAGCTTCAGTGCCACCGAAGTTGGTGTCCTGGTGGAGCAAGTCCTGGGGCAGTATGATGCCCTCTTCGGAAGATCCCGCGCCGACAAGGAAGGACGGACTCGGATCTGGACTGACATCGTGACTGCCATCAACGCGGAGGGGGTGGCAGTCCGGGACTTACAACATGTCAGGAAGCGCTGGGAGGACTTCAGGTCCAGGACCCTGAACAAGGCCCGGCGCCTCTTGAAGGCAGCGGATGCCAAGGGGCGCCGGGGCCATTTGTCGGAAGAACAGATGGGGGTCCTGGAACGCATATCCCCAGCGCTCCACATCCAGGTCCTAGAGAAGCGGACCCGTCTGGAGTCGAGCGGTGAGTGTACATGCATCCTGATTGTTAGCAGTGCGTGCTGTGATTATTCGGTATTGTGCAGGTTGCACATCTGTTTGTATGGGGTCGAGTATGGGTGGGGGTGTACAGGGCCGTGGGGCTGACACATGCGAGGGCTGTAATGTGTGAGACATGGATGGTGCTTGTGTGTGTGGGCTTGCATGGCAAATGCTGTTGTGCGTGCACACATGTTTGGATGAATGTGTATGTAAGTAGACATGTCCGTGATGTCAGGCATGTATGTTGTTTTCGGCTGCATGTATGAGCACTGTGTACATGTGCATGTGTGTGTATTTGTCAAGGGTGCAACAGTGATGCAAATTGGATGCATGTGACAGCGGTATGTGGAAGCCTGATTGGCAGATGTGACATGGATGCCCGTCTGAACAGTGCGACACTTGGCAGAGGTGTAGACATGCATGCAAGTGTCGTGGTGTGTGTACATGTGTGGTGCACTTCCTGTGTTGCATGTGATGTCTGGCTCCCCTTTGGCTGATGATGCTGTTGTATGTGTAGGGATGGTGGTGGCAGTTGCGATATGGCTGTGGTATGGCTCATGTGTGTGAGTTGCAATGACATGTGTGTTGGGGATTGTGATGACATGTCTGAGGTTTGCCAATGCCACTCATGTGCAACTGTCATGCGTGTATGTGTCCATTGTACAGTGCCCTGATGCCTGTGTTTTGTTTCTCCCTGTCTGCAGCGTCAACTGATGAAGAGGGCGGAGAAGGTGCTGTGGAGCACAGCGGCGGGGATCCGACCGCCAGCCGGAGACGCAAGGCCCGGCTCCCCTCCCGTGTTGTCATCTCGTCGGGGAGTGAGGAGTCCGGTGCCGCGTCCCAGGCCGCAGCTGCCGGGAGGAGGTCCAAGAGGCGGAGGTTGCAGTTGGACTCCTCGGCAGCAGAATGGTCAGCTGGGACCCCACAGGGCCCAACAGGGGAAGATGGCACGGAGTCATCCAGGTTGGTGGGGGGTTTGGTGGAGGAGGGGGCCGTGCAAGCACCAGAGACGGGGTCTGGAGGTGGGGATCCCACTGGTGCTAGTGGTGCAGTGCAGGACCAGGGACAAGGGGCAGCACAGGCGGCCGCGGAGGTGCCTGTGTGCAATCCTGTCCCCGATCCTGTCCCTGCATCACCTTGCACCAGCAGGGATGCCTACGTCCAGACCCGTTTTAAGGCAGGGGATGAGCTGACGTCAACTGGCCTTCCTCTGCCTGTGGACGTGGCCATCCAGGTCCGGGTTGAGCCTGTCCTGGCTGGTGTGGCGTTGCGTCAACGGGCCATGCAAGGTGACCTGCAGTCTTTTCATGGAGAGACTGCACTCATCTCGAATGGCTCGTTGACCACGTCAGCCTGCTGGGACAGGTCACCCAGGCCGGATTCCTCCGTCTGATGGGGCTTGCTCCGACCCCCTCCTCAACTGGACCCCCTACGCGCCAGTCGTCCTCTGTGCCATCTTCCCACCCATCAGTCACCTGGGAGCCCTGTGGAGCTGCCCCTGACGGTGCGGCCAGGCTGGTGGAGGAGGCATCCCTGCCACAGTCGGGAGTCGGAGGTTCAGCAGGGGTGGCCACATCAACAACTGCACCCCAGCCGGCGGAGGATGTGCAGGCAGCAGGAGGCAGTGCACGGGCAGAGGCAGAGCAGCAGCAGCAGCAACATGGTGGGAGACATGAAGGCTCTGGGCTTTCGACATCGGAGGGGCAGGCATCGGCCGGAGGGCAGGGGGACCCAGGACAGAGAGTGTCTTCCGTGTGGCAGCGGTTGGGCCACGCCATAGGTGCGGAGCGGCGGCGGGCGGAAGAGGCGCGGCTCACAATGGTCAGGGCGGAGAACTCCATGCGGAGGGCCCTGAGGCGGGCCGAGTGCCTCGAGGCAATCCGCAGGGGGTTGGAGGAGGACACAGCGTCGTCCCTGCGGACCCTCGGGGCCATGGAACTGGACCGCCTCCGGGACATCGAACAGGAGTTCGATGATGCCCTGGCCCGGGACACCACGGAGTGAGCCGCTGGACTTGCCCGTCGCCTTTGTATATAGTTCTTTAGTTTTAGGGTTCCTTTCTTTCTTATTATGATTTGGAGTCGACGGACACTTCTCCACTTTTTGTATATAGTTGATTTTTAGGTAGGTTTTTTAGTAGGTTTCCTTTGTTCAGTTGGGCTCATGGACCCTTGGTAGTTTTGTACATAGTTCTTTATTGCATGGAGATTTTTTTACATTTGACTTTGGACAACATTTTTTTGGATTCGGATTTCCAGTTTTGTGTTTTTATACGGACATGCAGCTTTTTTTTCTCATTCACATTGTAGTTTGTTTCCTTTCTTTAGCATTCTTTATTTTTTTCAATACAATTTTGTTTCCATACTTCACTGTGTGGTATCATCTCATTGGTTTCATGCATGTCATGTTGTGTGTTTTCCCATTCAATTGCAACCATTGTGTGTGACGGACATGGGTTCATTAGCTTAATGAACATTGGGGGTGTAACATGTGATTTCCATTTCCATGTGGGTGAATGGGTTACTTGGTAGGGCTTTTTGGCTGTGGAGGCTGACCATTACGCACATGATTGGGGATTGTGAGGACCTGGTGGGGGCTGCCCCTGGTGGCTGGGGGGTGGGGGTGGTGGGAGACATGAGTGGGGGCCTGGTGGAGGGTGACCCTGGATGCTGGGGGGTGGGGCTGCAGGGGGACATGAGTGGGGGCCTGGTGGAGGGTGGCCATGGTGGCAGGGGGGGGGGTGATGGGAGACATGAGTTGGGGCCTGGTGGAGGCTGCCCCTGCACTGCTGGGGGGTGGGGGTGGTGGGAGACATGAGTGGGGGCCTGCTGGAGGCTGCCCCTGCACTGCTGGGGGGTGGGGGTGCAGGGGGACATGAGTGTGAGCCTGCTGGAGGCTGCCCCTGGTGGCTGGGGGGTGGGGGTGCAGGGGGACATGAGTGGGGGCCTGGTGGAGGGTGGCCATGGTGGCAGGGGGGTGGGGGTGGTGGGAGACATGAGTTGGGGCCTGGTGGAGGATGCCCCTGCACTGCTGGGGGGTGGGGGTGGTGGGAGACATGAGTGGGGGCTTGCTGGAGGCTGCCCCTGCACTGCTGGGGGGTGGGGGTGCAGGGGGACATGAGTGGGGGGCCTGCTGGAGGCTGCCCCTGGTGGCTGGGGGGTGGGGGTGCAGTGGGACATGAGTGGGGGCCTGGTGGAGGGTGGCCATGGTGGCAGGGGGGTGGGGGTGGTGGGAGACATGAGTTGGGGCCTGGTGGAGGCTGCCCCTGCACTGCTGGGGGGTGGGGGTGGTGGGAGACATGAGTGGGGGCCTGCTGGAGGCTGCCCCTGCACTGCTGGGGGGTGGGGGTGGTGGGAGACATGAGTGGGGGCCTGGTGGAGGCTGCCCCTGGTGGCTGGGGTGTGGGGGTGGTGGGAGACATTAGTGGGGGCCTGGTGGAGGCTGCCCATGGTGGCAGGGGGGTGGGGGTGGTGGGAGACATGAGTTGGGGCCTGGTGGAGGATGCCCATGGTGGCAGGGGGGCGGGGGTGGTGGTAGACATGCATTGTTGATCAGTAGTGCAAGGTGACATGTGGGTTGGCTGGGGGGCATACCCATGGTGGATGGGCTCCCTGCGGGACATGAGCATGGGTGCAGGGTAGTCCCCCGTGGTGTGGGCTGCCTGCAGGGTCCGTGGAGGTTGTGGAGCGTACACCTGGGAGGGCCCACACGGCCAATTCACGTGTGGTACTCCCCAGAACTCCTGAAATACACATACCCTGCTGAAATCGTGTGTGGAACTTCCCGCGCACCCCTGAAATACACGTACCCTGCTCGCACTGGGAAAATCGCGTGTGGAACTTCCCGCGCACCCCTGAAATACACATACCTTGCTGAAATCGCGTGTGGAACTTCCCGCGCACCCCTGAAATACACATACCCTGCTCGCACTGGGCCAATCGCGTGTGGAACTTCCCGCGCACCCCTGAAATACACGTACCCTGATGAAATCGCGTGTGGAACTTCCCGCGCACCCCTGAAATACACATACCTTGCTGAAATCGCGTGTGGAACTTCCTGCGCACCCCTGAAATACACGTACCCTGCTCGCACTGGGCCAATCGCGTGTGGAACTTCCCGCGCACCCCTGAAATACACGTACCCTGATGAAATCGCGTGTGGAACTTCCCGCGCACCCCTGAAATACACATACCTTGCTGGAATCGCGTGTGGAACTTCCCGCGCACCCCTGAAATACATGTACCCTGCTCGCACTGGGCCAATCGCGTGTGGAACTTCCCGCGCACCCCTGAAATACACGTACCCTGATGAAATCGCGTGTGGAACTTCCCGCACACCCCTGAAATACACATACCTTGCTGGAATCGCGTGTGGAACTTCCCGCGCACCCCTGAAATACACGTACCCTGCTCGCACTGGGCCAATCGCGTGTGGAACTTCCCGCGCACCCCTGAAATACACACACCTTGCTGAAATCGCGTGTGGAACTTCCCGCGCACCCCTGAAATACACGTACCCTGCTGAAATCGCGTGTGGAATTTCCCGCGCACCCCTGAAATACACGTACCCGGCCAAATCGCGTGTGAGACTTCCCGCGCACCCCGGTATACACGCACACGTATTTTTTGTCAGCGGGTGTGAATCCATGTGCGCTGCTTTTCGTGCCATTTTCGCACTTGCACTGCGATTTTCGCTATTCCACTGCGATTCTCACGTTTTTGCCCACTAGAGCCGCGCTAATTACTCCATGAATCGGCTCCTATATCTGTCCGTAATGTTCGCTATCAACTTAAAACTGTCCTAAGAACACAATTGGTGTCCTGAAATGTTCGTAAATAAACAAAAATTATGTGTCCTGAACAACAGTACAACTGTTCGTTGTGTTCGCTACCCAATTGAAAGTGTTCTAAGAACACAATTGGTGTCCTGAAATGTTCGTACATAAACTAAATTACACGTGTCCTGAAGAACACTATATCTGTCCTTACTGTTCGCTACCAAGTTTAAACTGTTCTAAGAACACACGCGGTGTCCTGAAATGTTCGTTTCACGCGTGACGCACTTTTAATTACTTCAGAACCCGAACAGTGTCTGTAGGACATCAATGCGCATGCGCTAACCAATCTCCGTGCACTTGATGTCCTGCGGACAGGCGCTTCCTTCGCAGACTAGTTCGCAAACAGATCATATGACCGCACCCATGCTCATCGTGTGTCCTGAAATGCATTAGTACATTTTCAGTTAATCCATAATATTTTTAAATAAAATCTCACCATGCCACAAGTCCCACATAGCAATCTTGAGTTTCTATATACCTTTTGAAACTTTCCGATCCTTTTTTGTGTTCGATCTGTCCGTGCACAGTGCGCATGTCCGCGGACCGCGCACAACCACCCCTATAAAAGACCACGCCCAAGAGCTTATTCCCATTGTGTTTCTGGCTATTCTTCAGAACACAGTGATTTTTGCTGCCACCTGCAGACTACACCATCATCGACATGGCATCCTTGGCTGCTGAACTGCCACTTGGTGCTGCACCTGCTTCATCACCACCACCACCCCCTCCACCACCACCACCTCCCCAAGGGCCTGAAGAGGGGTACAGGACTGAGGATGCAGAGGAGGAAGAAGAGGATAATGAGAATGAGGTAGAGGAAATCCCTACTACCCGCACTAGGCGTGAGTCTTGGGTGTGGCGGTTATTTACCATTCATGGGAATGGTCCTAAGGCTCGTGCGAACCATGTTACCTGCAATGAGTGCAAAATGATACTCAGTCGCGGGAAGCACGGTAACTACAGCTTTGGGACCACTACTATGAAGCGACACCTGAGGTCATTTCACTCTGGGGCTATTCGCAGGGTTGTACCTTGCGAAGAACGTAGCAGGTTGATTTCCTCTACTTTCCTCTACTTCATCCTCTGTTTCTGATCCTTTCACCACAAGGACCACCTCTGTGGGACAGCGTCTTTCTCAAGCTGCCTCAGAGGCCATACAGAATGCTGATGACCCTTACCTTTCGAGGGTCACAGTTGTATGTATGTACTGTGACACAGTACTCTGCAGAGGGGAGCGCCTTCGGAGTGCTTTTGAGGCTATCGTCTCAGAGCACGAGAAGACCTGCTCACTACCCAAATAAAACCCACTCTACATCTTCCTCTCTCAGCTCGCCCTTTCTTATCCCTGTGGTTGGTGTCCCCCCCTTTACCCTCCTTTACCCTCCTCTCCTAGTGTGTCATGTCTGAAAAACCAAAAAAAATACAAAATTACAAAAATCAAAAAAAAATAAGGCTCTTTTCAGAGCTGCCTTTCCCAGTTAAAAAATGGAAGTGAAAACAAATGAAGCAGGGCTCTTTGTATTTTTTAGAAGTCCGCGAACAGTTTGCGAACATTAAAAAAATTGGGTTACTACTCCATCACAAACATTGTAATTTTCTCTAGAAAGAAGTGGTGGCTCTGAAAAGAGCCTTTGGGTGGTGTTTGTAAGTCAAAAATTGTAAATGCTTAACATCTACTTCAAAATCGTTGTTGTAATTCCAAAAAAGGTCGCAATGCATTTTGTACATTTCTCAGAAAAATCTGATTGCCAGCATAAGTAAGATGGACTCCATCTCTGCGAAAAATGTATGTACTACAAAACATAATATTTTCATTGTGAAAAGAAGACATGCCAAAATCTCTTAGAAAGCCACAAACAGCCTTATTAATATTGCGCCTTGCTTTTTCCATTTGTGGACCAAATGAAGAAGAACGAAGCCACATTTGTCTCTGCGCAATCCGTGAAAATATCACTTGAGAACTAGGAAACATGTCCATAACCTTCCTCATTCCTTCTTTCATAGCAAATTGCAAAACAATTCCAGTCACATGCCCTAAACTGTTCCCTCCACAATGAATTACAATTATGTCTGGATGTTGCTCTGTCTCCAAAGTAGCACAGAGAGGTAGCAAATCCAACCACTTCATTCCACGTACTCCATGCCAGTGTACTTCCACATGTGGGAATCTAAGATCTACAGCTACTCCACAGCTTTCTGCATGCACCTTCAACCAATGTATCCACGAATCTCCTAAAATCCAAACAATCTGTTTTCTGAAACACACAGCCATAGCTATCTTTTGTTCTCTCAGCAAAAATAGTATCTCAGAAAATCTCTCCTGGCACAACACACTCACAAAACTTTCCTGACCAATCCCTTTCAGTGCGTATTCTCATTTGCATGACTTCTGAACCCAAAAATCCCCGGATGTAACTCCCGATGTCCGGGAACTACCGCCATGTCCGGGGACATATCGTAACATGAACAGCCCTTTTACCATTTCCACTACACTCTCTCTGCCATTCCCTCATTGGATGTACCTCAAAAATCACATGACCATGCACCAATCACATTCAAGACCTCTACATCTAACTGCATCATCATAGATCAGCACTGCAAATGTACTCTGAATCTCTCTGAGTACAAGTGTCATATCATTGGCAAGCAGCATCTACCACAAATACTGTACAAGTCTTCAATATTTCTACTTGCAGCTCCATGCATATCCATATGCATGAACACAAACTTCAGGTATGCATATTTTCTGTATAGTAGATGACATAGATCTCAACCATTTTTGTTTTACAGGCGGGTGAAATCACCCAATTTAGTTTTTAGCGGGTGAGACGCCCATTGGAATGAATGGGCGTGCAGGAGGCTTGGCGGGTGAGTCTGCCCTTTACAAGGCGTGTGACACCCGCCAAAAGCGTGTGAGTTGAGAGCTATGGTAGAAGGTAGAAGAACACATTTTCAAACAGACTTTTACCTTGTAAAATCTGTAAAATGAATTTACTGTACTTTTTTCAATTTCCTAAAATCAACTACCACTTATACACATTTATACTTTTTACTTTCTTTATACACACACACTCAAATCATGTTAAACTAACATTTTTTAAATGAAATATATAGACTACATATATTCAAACAAAATTGCATGCAAACACAATCTATGTTTAAACCTTTATAAAAATACTTATACAATTTCATATTTTTTGTTTTTATTTATTTATTTACTTAATTACTTTAAATTAGACATGACATTGAGGCACTATTACCTAGAACAGTTTACTTACAGAAATAGTGGTATTCACTAATATATTATAAATTTCACAAGACATAGTAAAGATATTTTATGTTTGCTACAGTTAGTCATTCAATACAATGTGTTCATTAAGAACATATCATATGTACTGAACTGATGCAATGTATCTTCTGTAAATAAATTAGTTTAATGGTTTTACAGAAGGCACTGAGTATTTCAATTAAATAATCAATATCTAAATTAAAAACAATGCTATATACAAACAAAGTTACTAATTTGAAGCTTTTACAGTTGCAGTGAAGACCAGTTTCCGGAAAAGAAGCAGCCGAATTCGAAGAAGAAAGAAAAACTAAGAAGTTACCTGTTAATTTAAAAAAAAAGTAAGTAAAATATCACCATATTATTTATATTATTAATCAAATATACTATAACATTAATACCAGCTATTTTGGTTTCTTAAAATAGAGATTTTGTACCATTTTGTCCAAAAATGTCCATGTCGTAAACAGCGATTTACAACCAGAATGGCCCACAAATTTCTATTTTTGGACACACAAGTTAGCCAACTGAACCACTACAATTTTCATATTATAGAACAAACAACTGTTTTAATTGTATACATTACATTTACTATTTGTACTTTTCCACACCACTAGCTTACTTTTTTTTTGTCATCTGAACCCCAGTTTAGTAACACATAAATTCAAGAATACCTATCCCTACTAGTTTTAGTTCCCAATGCACAATCACACACCATTACATACATCTTTATCATCTTACTCAAACACTCATGCACACAGCACACATACATTCCAGAACACCCCAACCCATATCTTCTTTATTTTTTTCAACAGACCCTAAAGAATGCCTACCAAAAGACAACTCCGTAGAAAGCAACGCAAAATTAGAGCAAATGAAAATAAAGGTGTCCAACATAAGCATCCATCTCTAGCAGAATTCGTAAAAAAAGTTGAAACAAAACAGCGAATACAATCATTTAGTGAAACACAAGAAGTTTCAAGTACCACAACTTCGCTTCCTCTATCAAAATGTAAAACAAACCAAAAAACAATTAACAGAAAATCAGCTATCAGTACAGATAAAACTACTTCTTCAAATTTTAATATAGTGCAAAGTAAGCATACCAAGAAAAGTATTTTAGCCAAAATATACCGTCACAAAGTCCTTCAAAATCTTATAAAAACAGGAGAGAAATAAGGTTCAAAGCTTAAAACCTATCGTAGGAAATTACTCTTAGAAGCATTGATGGACAGTGCAATTCTTCTCAAAAGAAATTTATTTATTTTACTGTTAAACAAAATGAAACCACTAACAAAACTAATAACTAAATTACAAAAAAGACTTCTCAATAAGCGAAATGTCAACAGAAAGAACTTCTTAAGTATCTGCGGAGGTGAATGGAATCACACTACGAGCACAGAACCATATTTTAATGAAGAAGCGTACAAACAAAAGCAAACGAATACAATTGCCATAAATAGCAGTGGTCGAGGTTATGAAAAAGTGAATAATACCATAATGGTACAAGAAGTACTCCTTACAAAAATATGCCCTGAAAACTTAGAATTACCCCTCCATTCAACTGAATCAGTACGTCTAGTGTACAAATGGCCATGCACGTCAATGTGTAACATTCCCAAACAATGTTTCAAATCTTTATACCAATTCCTCAATAAATATGTAAAAAGCAAAGACAAAATCAAAATTAAATTACTGCAAAATATGGATTCCTGTCCAGTGCGCAAGTACACAGGACTACAAGGACAATCATTGGCCTGCATTACAGGACCTTCTTGTAAAACCACTTTCCATGATATCAAAAGGGTATCAACACATCATTCAACTATAAGAAATCTAGTGTATAAACTCTACTATGCTAAAAGTCCTGCTTTTGCACTAGCAAAGTTAAATAACATCCTTCTACATGGTACAGCAAAAGACTTACTTGAAGAAATTCACTATATCCAGAAAAAATATTTTGGAAGTGAAAGCCATTTACAGAATGAAATAGCTTTAAACCAATTAAGCAACAATTCTACACATGGCAACCTTTTGCTAAACACATACAAAAAAGAAATACTAAAATTTAAAAGTACATCAGCTGAAGTACCAAACCATGTATGTGTATGTTGCCGTAGAATTTTTTATAAAAGTAACACAAAAACTGTGGACCTATCATACAAAATAGAAGACAATGAAGATTCTAAATGGTTTGAATTAGCTCTCTACCTTCTAGCAGAAAACAAATATGAAATAACTGAGCCCTTAATACTTTGCAGTTATTGCACTACAAAACTTGACAACAACCAAACTCCTTCACGTTCTATCACAAATAATTTGGAATTATACCCAGTACCAAAACCTCTACAACAACTTAATTTATATGAGAGCATCATAATTCAAACAGTACACCCATTTCAAGCAATAATACGCCTTCAACCAAAAACAGCAAAATTACCTCCCTCTGAATTGGTAAAAGGCATTCGTGGAAAAGTAGTTTATTTACCATTAAATCTAAAAGAAAATGTGCATACTCTAGGAGTGCAACGTCCAATGCAGCAATCTTTAATTATATTAGTAAATGGAGTACCTACAAAAGACAAAAAAATATGGCAACAGCTTGTAGATTTATATAAAGTTAGACAAGCCTTCCAATATCTTAAAGAGAATAATGAATATTACAAAGAAATTAATATTGAAGAAAACTTGAAAGATACAACTGAAATAATTCAAGAAACACAAGAAGCTGGTCAATTTGAGCTACTAGATCCTGCTACAATATCAAATACTTTAGACCAGTATACAATTCATCCTTTGCACTGTAATGACACCGTACAAGATGTACTGGAAACTTACCAAATGCGTCAAACAAAAGGATCGCCAATCAGTATATGGGAAAAAAGTATAGAAGCACGTGCTTTTCCTCTACTCTTTCCAACTGGCAAAGGAGGAAGGTATGATGATAGACCTATTCAAATATTAGCTTCAGAATACCGCTCATTACGGATGTATTCTGAAGATCCCAGATTTAGAAAAAATGTGGAATACATATTCCACCTACTCTTTGAAAGTGAACTAGCAACTTTATGTTACGGAGTTGCACACATATGAAAATCAGGATAACACTTTCAAAATATGACAGCTACACAATTATTAGAGAAAGTGCAACAAAAGGATGAGGTTTTACAATCAAATATTACAAATCTATTAGCAAATATGCGTGGTACTAAAGAGTACTGGTTTCAACGTCATGGAGATGTACGTTGTATGATCAGAAACCTTGGCCACCCACTTGGTTTGTTACATTAAGTTGTGCAGAATATGCATGGGAAGATTTACATGATTTCCTACGCATATCAAATAAAAACAAAACAAACATAGATATTCTAACACCTGGAGAACTTTGTTCTTTGGATCCTGTTAATGTTTCAAGATATTTTCACCATCGCTTCATTGCTATGCTACATTTTATTTGTAATAAAACTGTTCCTCCCCTTGGAGAAGTGCAACACTTCTTTTGGAGAAAAGAATACCAAGCCAGAGGAGCACCACATATCCACATGCTTTTATGGATTAAAGATGCTCCTAAATTTGGTCAAGACAGTGATGCCACTGTTTTACAGTTTATTGAAAAATATGTCACTTGTGAAATTCCATCAGAAGCCACAAATAGTGATCTTTGTGCACAAATTTAACAATTTCAAAGACACAAATGTGGAAAATATTGTCGTAGCAAATACAAAAACAAAGGCAAATGCCGATTTGGTTTCCCTAGACCAGTTACAAATACAGGTCAAGTAAACAACCTCATGTCTTCAGTTAGACATACTGTTAAAGGAAAGTCACCTAAAAATACATATTAAATAAAAAGAAAAGAAGAAGAAAAATATATCAATGATTACAATGCAATCATTGCCTGCTTATGGAATGCAAACATAGATGTGCAGTACATTGCAGACAATTCTACTGCAGTTGCACGATATGTCACAGCATACTTAACTAAAGCAGAAAAGACAGAGCTCCAAGACCACTGGAATGACCTGTCATCAGATAAAACAGTATCTCAGAAATTATACAGCTTGGGCATAAAAATGCTCACCCATAGAGAATGTGGATCTTATGAAGCAGCTGATCGTTTAACTGGTACTTCATTGTATGGTAAATCTGAAAATATAGTATGGCTAAGTCTTCGTCCAGCTAAATCTAGAAAAAGAGTTCTAAAATCATATGAAGATATAGAAACAATAGCCAAACATGATCCCAACAGCCAAGACATTTTAAAAAACAATTTATTGGACACATACTACCCAAACAGAAGTAATACTTTGGAAAACATGTGTCTAAACCAAATAGCCCAAAACTACACATACAAAAATAATATGAAACCCGATGAAAAAAAAGGTAAATATAGAGTGACAGACTGTGAAGGCAGCTTAGTTAAACTCACTAAACCAAATTTAATTAATCATATCAAATTGTCATTGAAGACTCCTCAACATAAAGAAGTATATTACATGTCCCTGCTACAACTCTTCAAACCATGGAGAAAAGAAGAACAATTACTAGATAACTATGACTCATATGAGGATGCTTTCAAAGCAAATGAAAGCACTATAACTGATGTAAACTTTACACAGTACAAAACAATGTTGCACAATGAACAGCAACATGAAGAAGAACTCCAAGCTCAACTAGATAAGGATACTCGACAGTAGACAACCTTCTGTAACAGGAAGCCAACAACCACTGGGAGAACCACTAATAACAAATGAGGCAGAGTTAGCTATGATAGAAGTAAAAAACACCATGTGTCAGTACGAAGATAAGGAAGACTTAACTATACTACAATCAAAACTAAACAATGAGCAAAGTAGCATTATTCAAGAAGTAACAAAACAAATTGCACATGGTGTAAAACATGAAAATAAAGAATGTTCCTGCCATAATTATAAACCTATACTACTGTACGTCAGTGGTGAAGCTGGTTCTGGCAAAACATTCCTAATCAAAATCATTAGTAAGTTCCTTCAACAATTGACAAACAACAAACTGTCAGCTGTTGTCACTGCCCCCACAGGTTTAGCTGCCTACAACATAGGTGGTGTTACATTACACCGATTACTACTATTACCAGTAGAGCACCAGAACAAATTAGACTATTACAAACTTTCGCCAGAAGCTGCAATGGAATTACGCAGAGTATTGAAACAAATGAAAATGCTACTAATAGATGAAGTGAGCATGGTCTCCAACCTGATGTTAGCTTTGATTCACCTCAGATTACAAGAAGTACTCAAAACAGACTATGAAGAGCTCTTTGCAGGAAAACACATTATTGTTTTTGGAGATCTGCTTCAATTAACACCAGTAAAAGGTGAACCTATTTTTAAAACATTAGGGCACAAACTCTGCCGTAAAACTGTTAGCAGCATTGGAAATGTCAACCTTTGGCAACATTTCCAATACAGAGAATTAACAGAAAACATGCGCCAATCTGCAGATCTAACTTATGCCAACATTTTAAAAAGGTTGAGAGTTGGTATACTTTCTAAAGAAGCAGAAGCAACATTGAAAACCCGGCACATTAATGCACTTTATGGCGATAATGCATGTGCTACAGATGTTATGTAACAATTAGCCCACAAAAATGTCAATTGTATGGCCTTAATGCCAACTCTTGCAAGCTGTTTCAAATTCAATGAAATCATGCTAAGTAAAGAAATGCAACCAATAATGGAAATTATCGCCACAGACAAACTAGATGTACATGGTATGACACTACCCATGTGTGACCAAGCCACAACAAGACTAAATAATTTAGAAAAATCAATCTCAAACACAGCAGGCTTAGAAAAGATGTTAAAATTATCCTTAAATTGCAGAGTAATGCTTAAACGTAACCTTGAGGTGGACCAAGGACTAGTTAATGGAGCACTGGGTACAGTTGTTGGCTTTCAAACATACCCATGTGACAACAAAATTCAGATTGTCAATATACTCTTTGACAAACTTTCAGAAGTAAAATGGATAGGACACTCAACAGCTAGATTCCTTCTCTTCAAAGATATGTATGTACGCAGAGAACAATTTTCTCTAACTCTTGCATACCCAGTCACAATTCATAAATCACAAGGTCTTACCCTAGACAAAGCAATGATAGATATTGGTAACACAGTCTTTAAAGAAGGCATGAGCTACGTAGCACTATCACGCTTACGTACACTTGACGGTCTATTTCTAATCAACTTTGATGCAAGTAAAGTAAACGCTGATATTCCTTGCATTTTAGAATATAATAGACTTCGCTCACTATACACTCCCCATCTAAACACATATTCTGTTCCACAAAAACTAAAACGTTGTCAAAGAAATCTAAATCAAACAGAAATGCAACAAGACGTCACTGCAAATCCTCCAAAGAGAGTAAAAGAAACTAATACTTCATCAAGTACCACAAACAAAAAAGAATCAATTAGAGAAAGTAAACCAGGTACTTCTTTAAAGAAGGAAGACAACCTCCAAAAAAAGCAGTTAGATACAGAACTACCTGGACCATTTAAATTCTCAAATATAGTTGGTGTAAATTGCTATGCAAATGTAGCAATGAATATTCTATTTCAATTACCACCAATTGTTGACAACATTTACTCACACAGTACAGACCCATTATGTTTGCAAATGTTAGTACTTCACAGAAATGCAGCAAACAATCCTGACAACACATATAGTGTTTTTGGAATAAGACGACAATTGGACTACTGTGCTGGAATAGTGAAATTCACTATAAACTCACAGGAAGATCCACAAGAATTTCTAATGTACTTACTACAAGTACTGGAAAACAAAAACATACCTATACATTAAATCTTTCAGATTTCATACATGTGGAAACATACATGCACTCTCTGCAACAATGTGACACAAGAAGAAATCCCCAATGAACGCTTCATATATATATATCAATACCAAATTGTGAATCCATCCATTTCAGCAACTTGTACAAAATGCAAACCATGGTAGATTATGCTCTACCTGCAATTCAGATAATCGCTCCACGTTAGTAATACAAACACATAGTAAATACGTAATACTAATCCTTCTACGTTACAATGCAGATGGTACCAAAAAGAACTGCAAGCTGACTGGATTCACACATGGTCAAATATCATTTGGTAAGAAAACCTTCACAACAATAGGTATAATCTACCACGCAGGAGCCACAACCAATTCAGGGCACTACACTGCATACATAAAAAAGAAATGTGGATGGTTTGAATGTAATGATAGTACCATTACTCTAAAGCAGAGATTACCAGCAAATCTTACAAAAGCTTATTTGATGTTCTTAAAACCAAAATTTGATAAATAAACTGTATTTAAACCTTTAAGTAAATTTGTGTTACAAAAATATAAACTGTTAGAATACTCCAAAAGCTATCTAACTGCTCAAAGATTCTACAACAACTAATCAGATAAATGAATACCACTAAATTAGACCAAAAAATACACAGTTAGAATACGCCAATTGGTATCTAACTGTTCCAAAATTATAAATGTGTGTTAAAATAATATAAACTGTTAGAATACTCCAAAAGCTATCTAACAGCTCAAAGATTCTACAACAACTAATCAGATAAATGGATACCACTAAATTAGGCCAAAAAATACACAGTTAGAATACGCCAATTGGTATCTAACTGTGCCAAAATTTAACAATATCCAAATAGGTAAATCAAAACCACTAAAATATATTTAAAAAAATAGACAGTTAGAATATGCCAATTGGTATCTAACTGCTCCAAAATTTTATAATATCAAAACAAATGAAGAATCTGTTACTGCTCCAAAAAAATACAACAAAGCAAAGTATAAAGCATTAGCCAGAAACAACAAGTGAACACTGAAAACAAACAAACAAATAAACTGTAGCATAACAGAAAAAGTTTTTTTTTTAATCCAACATGGATTTTTTTTTTCTCCCACAGACCCAATGATTTTAGCAACAAATACAGAAACTGAGCAAATTGCACAGTACTCTGATTTGTACTCTAATAAATATGAGGGTCGAAAAAAAATAAAAGTATATTGCTTATACAATGTAATAAGTCATTACAAAATACTAATACAAACATGCTATTTTCTTTTATCACAGAAATGAAGAAGAAAAACATGGACTCCCATTACTAGACCAAACAGTAAATATACAATAATAAGGACAACCATAGCAGCATATCACATCCATAGTATCTAATACCTTTGTTCCTTATACATTTGTTTTTCACCCAAAGTTATAAGCAAATATGAATGTGATATGCTGCGGTGGTTGTTGCCAGGGCAAACAATCTTGGCCATGCACCCAAGACTCTATGCCCTGGCAACAACCACCGCAGCATATCACATCCATAGAGTCAAACATTTCAACTATGATCTATGGGAAACTTTTAATGTCCGCGAACAATGTGAGTGTTCTTAGAACACTTTGAACTTGCAAGTGAACAATACGGACACCGTTTTCAGGACACCCCCTACGAACATTTCAGAACAACGCAATAGTTCTTAAAACACTTTCAACTTAACAACTAACAATACGGACAGCGTCCTAAGGACACCCCATACGAACATTCCAGGACACCGGGAGTGTTCTTAGAAGTGTCTTCAGAACACCACCATCTTGTTTATTTGTGAACATTTCAGGACACCGCGAGTGTTCTTAGGACACATTCAACTTGACAAAGAACAATACGGACAGCGTCCTCAGGACACCCCCTACGAACACTCCCCGGACACCGGGAGTGTTCTTAGAAGCGTCTTCAGAACACCACCATCTTGTTTATTTGCGAACATTTCAGGACACCGTGAGTGTTCTTAGGACACATTCAACTTGACAAAGAACAATACGGACAGCGTCCTCAGGACACCCCCTACGAACACTCCCCAGACACCGCGAGTGTTCTTAGAAGCGTCTACAGAACACCCCCATTTTGTTTATTTACGAACATTTCAGGACACTGCGCGTGTTCCTAGAACACATTCAACTTGACAGAGAACAATACGGACAGCATCCTCAGGACACCACCTACGAACACTCCCCGGACACCGCGAGTGTTCTTAGAACAGTTTCACTTTGCTTGAGAACAAAACGGACACATATTGACTCCTTAGAACACCCCCTAGTCAGTTTATTTAGAACATTTCAGAACACCTGTGATGTCCGCAAACAAATCGAACACAAAAAGAACGTCTAACACATAAAAAACACAACTTTCATCCTATCTCACACACTCCCACCCTCCCCAAACACTCCTACACACCAACACACTCTACAAAATACACATTTTGAACAAAGTTTCACCGCGCTGTCCAGGGACGTCCGCGAATCCAATATGGCGGGCGCTACCGAAAAATCTGACGCGCTTCACGCTCCACGCCGTCCAATCAGCGAACACTTTGCATGTCCCCGAACATCACGCAAGACGATTGGCCAATCAGGACACTTTTCGCGGAGCGAACAGGGAAGTGTATCCGCAAACCGAACACAGATATCACTAATTTTTTTTTACCTACTTTTTGGTCATTTTAAAAAAAACTACTGGACGAATTTTCACCAAATTTGCAAAAGCACGCTTTCGGGACCAAGCCACTGCTCCTGCTCCAAATTTGATGGAAATCCGTCCAGCGGTTTGGGCTGTATGCGCGAGCAAAAATTTTTTCCCATTCACTCTATAGAGAGTGAGTATAATGTATACAAATATGAGCATATAGAGGGAAGGTAGACTAATAAAAATAAAACTATGACAAAGTGCTGATAACCATAATAATTATCTTCATGCACAGAAACGATTGCTCTCTTTCAAGCCTGTATCTTCCACTATGTACATGTTTCATATGATGTGACAGGACCCCAAGTCTACAAATATAGTACCTTTTCAATTTTTACTTCCTGACTGTTACTGAAGAAAACTATGTGGCTTCGATATGTCAGTAAACGATAAAAAGGGAGAGCCAGCCATGTGATGTCATCAGTTATGTCATCAATGACATTTGTGATGTCATCTTTGATGTCCTGGGTGTTAGTGTTAGCAGTGCACGGTGGCACGAGTTATGGTTGCTTATGTTACCATAACTGGCGAATTTTAAGGGTTTTTCGGTTTTACTTGGAATCATAATGTCCCTTTAACAAAGTTTTTTCACTGAATTTCATAGGTTTTTAGTAGCACAACTTAACCATAATATCCCTGACATGTAACATAGAACATACTAACCCCCTCGTAGTGATTTTCATGTCCGCGGACTACCGCCATGTCCGCGGACAAATCGAAAATCTGAGCGTGGTGAATATAAATTTAAATAGTGTGCCCCATTTCCCCTTTGAAGTTGGCTCTGAAAAGAGCCGTTTTTTTTTTTACAGATGCTTGACAGACACCTGTTATTTTATATTTTTTTTCTTGGTTTTTTTTCTTACTTTACTCTTAAAATCTTCACATAACCTTCTCCAAAGCAACCCTTACGTTCCAAAATAGAAAGGCATTTCCGGTAAAAGATAAAGAAATGCCATCTTCCTTAAAATTAACAGCATTACTGGCATCAATATTCTCATTGTTACAGAAGAACATACCAGCTCTAAGCATGAAGGCACACATGCCTCGGTTGATGACACACCTAGCAATGTTTTGCTGAGGACAAAAAACTGAACTATTGTCCCATATTGCCTTAGGTAGTAATCTAGAAAAAATTACTTTCGCATTTGGAAGGATCTTCATTACGGCTTGAACCAAGCGTTCCAAATCAGCCAACAAAGTAGGGGCACTGACGTTGCCCAAATGGAAAGCACCATAGTGCAAAACTACCACATGCGGACTGTTCATCGTGGCCATATCCGCACAAACTTGTACAATTCCCTGTACATTGCAATCAGGCACAGTACTCCACACCACCTCCACTCCTTTCACATCAAAGTTCTTTGCAACATGCCTGCATTCAGCGTACTGCTGTAAACCATGCACAAATATATCTCCGAGCACCAACACCCTGACTTTCTCCACTTCTGCCATCTTCACCACACACAGTCTCTTTCAACACAAATCCACAACCTCGACATCTGATTGGCTGATCCGTACAGTCTTCTTTCCATGTTGGATTTCCTGGAAAAACCCGGATTTACCACGCCCTGTCCACGAACAGCCACGGTGTCCGCGGACGGTGTCCCCTTTACTCTCTGTACCATTCCCTCATTGCATACAGCTAAGCAATCACACAATACGAATAACGTCCTCAGAACACCCCCATTTTGTGAATTTTCGAACATTTCAGGACAATTATCATTTCATTATTCAACATATTAACATTATAAATATTATGCTGGTATCTTGTACTCTGCACACAATGCTATCTTTCTCCATTAGTAGCTCTGTATACTGAATCCCATAATACAATGCTATTTATTGATATAAATGTATCGTTCAAAGCACTAATAACGGTATGATATTTATTGCAATATCCTTGACACTTTTTTCGGAACATTATAATAAAAATCCCTAGTACACAAATTCCATGAAAAGTACATACACATGTGATGTCATCAGTGATTTCATCAATGACATTTGCGATGTCATGTTTGATGTCCTGGGTGTTAGTCTTAGCAGTGCATGGTGTTGGCGCGAGTTATTTTTCATAGTTTACCATAACTTGCTATTTTCAGGGGTCTTTCGGCTGTACTTAGAACCATAACGTCCTTTAAACAAACTTTTTTTAATATCACGCAAACAATATACAAACATGGCGTGCAAAAACCAACTTCTACAGATGGCTTTACACAGAATGTTGCAAAGTAAGAATTTATGCTCGTTCACAGTGAAGGTCAGCTGCTTCCATTTTTTCTCGGGCCCCGGAGAGGCTCACGAAGCAGACTATAAGGTTGTATTGTGTTTTGACCTTGACAGACAGAGATTGTGATGAAAGACTTCTCTTGAAGGAGTGTTGCTAAAACATAAGAGAAGATAAAGATGAAATTTCTGAAACAAAACCACTTTTACATATTATATCACTATGCGAAAGATCGTTGGCACAACCGGAGTCGTATTTTGGGACTGCACCACTCGTAGACAATGGAAATTGCAATTGTACTGTAAGTAACCCTTTAGATTACTTTATACCAAATATAATTACAATAGCGTAGCATTAAAGACCGCTGAAGTTGAACTTGTTCGTTGAAAGTGGCATAATGTTTTCTACCGCGCACTATCACCGCCTAATTGATCCCCTGTCGTTTAGAGGGCTCTGAAAAAGGCAGACGACACAGAGTGGGTTAATATAAATAATTTAACCGGTCTATAGGCGGTCAAGCGCTCTACTCGCTGTGCCACTTCACTGTAGCCTGTCAAGTGGCACAGGGAGTATAGCGCTCGCTTTGACATCCGTGCACAGCTTGCTAACGCAAGTTCGAATCCCGGCAAGGCGAAACTCAGCCTTTCATCCTTCCGTGGTCGATAAATGAGCACCACACACCGTGGTTAATAATAAGCACTGCTTACATACCTCACAGTTCTTAGCGCTATATGAATGGGAAAATATTATTATTTTATTATTAACATACTCTGTTGCACTATCTTCGATAGCAAATAGTTTCACGCCCTAATAAATAAAATGATGATTTTTAATGAAGATCAGCTGGTGAGACTAATTTATGTTTTTTGAAACAGGTACGTGGCCCCATTTTGTCTATGTCACGATTTACAGACTCCAGCGGATGGGGTCTTCAACTGCCAGGTGCAAGTCCAAATATGCAACTTCATGACCCTCACGATTTTATGGGACAATCGCCAAGGACCAATATGCCCTTACGCAGTACTAGCGGCTACAAACAACATACCAACCAATAGGGTGGTCTAATGGCTCGTTGTTGGAGCAACCTTCCGATTATCAGAGCGACCATTTACTGCTTTTATCATAAACCAACAGCCTATCTACCGCAAAGGAACAACGCGTGGCTCCAAATAAACTTTTGCTGATCGACAGCAGAGACAATAGCAAATCGCTGAATATTCACTAAACATTTCATGTGAAATAAATGTACTTTACCAAATGTACAATCCTGCTGTTTACTTTTAAACCACAGTTTCATATTCCGAATTGTGGCGCACTGAGTTGTAAGCTGATCTAACACTCTCTGTACCGCAAAGGAACATCGCGTGTCTCAACATGAACTTTTGCGGATCGACAACAAAGACAAATGCAAATTGCTGAATATTCTCTAAACATTGATGTCAAATAAATGTACTTTACAACATTTACAATCTTGCTCTTTGCTTTTAAATCACAGTTTCATATTCCGAATTGTTGCGCGCTGTGTTGTGACATAATGTGTGTTGTCTTCTGGGTTCTGTGTAAAGTCGCGTAGTACTGGAGACGACTGGGCGCGTTTCATTACGCACCCTGTAACGTCACGGAGAAAGGCGGGGAATATGAATGCCTTTGATAATATCAGGCTTAGGGGTGGGAGATATGATTTAGTGTCGCAAAAGCAAGTCAGCCAGGTCAATAGCACCAGTCATAGGATTATCACATAATGTCGACGCACACCAGCCGGATTTATCGTTTCTTTAGTGGACAAAAAGTCGGTTGACGCCCCTAGGAAATTTTACTATTAGCGAACAAAAGGAGTGCTCTTAAAACACTTTCACCCTGACAACGAACAATACAAACAACGTTCTCAGAACACACCTATTTTGTGCAATTGCAACCATTTCGGGACACTGCGAGTGTTCTTAGAACACATTCAACTAGACAGATTACAATACGGACAGCGTCCTGAGGACACCCCCAGTTTGTGTATTTACGAACAATTAAGTACACCGCGAGTGTTCATAGCTCATTTTTACCTTCTTTGCGAACAAAAATGACACATACTCCGTCCTCTAAACCATAGCTCTCAACTCACACGCTTTTGGCAGGTGTCACACGCCTTGTAAAGGGCAGACTCACCCGCCAAGCCTCCCGCACGCCCATTCATTCCAATGGGCGTCTCACCCGCTAAAAACAAAATCGGGTGATTTCACCCGCCTGTAAACCAAAAATGGTTGAGAGCTATGTCTAAACACCCCACCATTTAGTTTATTTACAAAATGTCAGAACAGCCCTGTTCTCCGCGGACAAATCGAACGCAACAAAAAGGTCTAGCACATAAAAAAACAAAACATTGAACCTATCTCATACTCCCCAACCCTCCCCAAACACTCTTACACACCAACACACGGCACTAAATACAATTTTTTATCCACGTTTCACTGCGCTGTACGCGGTCGACTGCGAATACAAGATGGCAGGCGCCACAGAAAATCTGACGCGCTCCACGCCCCTCGCCGTCGAATCAGCGAACACGTCGCATGTCCGCAGACTTGACGCAAGCCCATGGGCCAATCGGGGTGCTGTCCGCGGAGTGAACAGGGAAGTCCGTCCGCGAAGCGAACGCAGATATCACTAATTTTTTTGCCTTACATTTTGGTCATTTTTAAAAAAACTACTGGACAGATTTACACCAAATTTACAAAAGCACGCTTTTGGGACCAGGCCGCCGCTCCTGCCTCAAATTTGGTGTAAATCCGTCCAGCAGTTCGGGCTGTAGCCGTGCGCAAAGTCTGGGAAAAAAAAAAGTTTTGCGACCCCCCCTATAACTTTTCCCCCCCTGGACGAATCCTCACCAAACTTTGCAAAAAAATGCAGAGTGAACCATCTACTTTTTTTTGCAAAGTTTGGTGAGGATCCGTCCAGGGAGAGCGAAGTTATAAGCCGCCCAAAAAGTGCTCTTCCTATGGAAACAGCAACTTAACCATAACTACATGGCCACTACCGTGGCCATGTAATATATATATATATATATATATATATATATATATATATATATATATATATATATATATATATATATATATATATATATATATTTTTTTTTTTTTTTTTTTCCGAGAGCGTATATATATATGTGGATACTCAAGGCCGAGATTTGATTTGCTTTTCCAAATGTTCTCTTCAGTGAATGAAAAGGAAAGAGCGGATTGAACGCTCAGAACAAAATGTTGTAGTCATTTTGAAAATTGCACACCAATCCAAACATATCCAACTGACCACTGATGTGACGAGGGCAATGGGAAAATGAGTGACGGGAGTATGGCTTCACTTGTCATGGTTATACTCACATTCTGGTAACCGTCTTCAGGAGTTAATCCCCAAAGAATAGGCAGTGATGTTTTAACACTACACTGGGGAAACTCTGGAACTCTAATGTGACACACCTCAAGGAGGCACACAGACACTGAGTGGCATGGCGATGTGAACTGCCTCGCAAACTCGTCTGCTGAGAACGTAAATATGTGAGATTTAATAAAGAATGAACATGTCACGATCCTTAACAAGGCTGCGCCCTCAGGCCTTAATACATTTTTTATGAATGTGCAAGGGACTACTTACTATTCGTGTTAAAACAGAAACCTGGAATCCAGGCATTGTAGTGATGCACAAGCGGTCAATACTGTTCAGATAGTTAGTTAATCAAATCACTGAGAAATAGTAACAATTCTGGCTAATCAGATCATGCCAAAGAAGGGTTAAAATACAAGCAAATGCTTTTATCAAGAGTGAAGATAAATACTGATGTTGCTGACTCTAGGCAAGCCTCTCTATACGGACAGTTCAACCGAATTGACTTCAGGGCCTGCTTCAAAACGCGTTTTTCAATGTGAATGCACCATTGCTAAAGGCTGTTGTAAATCACACCCTTACGGTCTTTTATTGTATAGGCAGGGTCAGTTGCAGCGCGGGAAGGAAGACATTCTCCAACCAATGAAATGTCTTTTTCTGGCGAATGGTATATCTCCAGGCATGAAATATAAAGAGACTGGAAGCATCACATGCAGGCCCTTTTAAATTGTGCACGTATGTACATTGAGAGGCATGTATCCATATCATGTGAGAAACACAAACGCACAGGTGCATTAATAGTGTGCAGGCCTACACAGATTGAAACATGTATGTGTTAGTGGTTTGAAAACACACACGCACACTAACTTGTATAGATTTTGAATCCCACCCTCATGTTCAGCTAAAATCACACAGGCATGATTAGTGAAAACTGCGCCCATGCCTTTTAGAGAACGAAATATATATGTGAGCTCATAATCGAACATATATATTCCCCAAGAACATTATTTGTGAATGCAAACTTGCAGGAGCCAATGCATGCAAGGTGCCTTTTACACATACATGGCTTAACACATGGCCCTATGTGAGCCCATCCTATATGTCAAGTGGCCTCTACATAGCCAATGCATTCTCTATCCTCCATATACACCGAGGAGTTGACGCAGAGATATATTGCATGTTAGTGATGTCAATTTCTCCAGAACCATACTTGTCTTGATACCCTAGAAAATCAGGATTGTTAACCATGTTTGCATTATGTGCAATGTTCCAATTCAATGGTAGTAATGTCCATAGAGAAACCCATTTAAAATAGAATGTTAGTATGTCTAGTATCTTTTAGATCATCATCATATTTAAAGGAAGGCTTTGTGATAGAAAGTGGATGCCTTGGTGGACTTCTAATACTGAGATTCATATAGGCAGGTACGATTTCAAATTGGTTTAAATAATTGCATGCACATACCATATTGTAATTATCTCTAGGGTAAAGCTGGAGACCCTGTTGTCTGAAAATAATAACTATTCTTTTAATTACATTTCTATTTATGAATCGTCACTGTCTGTGTTGTTAACTGAATTGTGTGGTGGGTATAAATGAGGGTACTAGGTCAGTGTGCCATGCTTGAGTGAACCAATTAACAAACATATAAAAAACTCAACAGGTGAATAAAAGGAGTTGTGGCTTTATATTGTTTTACTATGTAGTTGCGAGAATACAAAGGTCCCCCAATCCATAGGTAAACTGCACACTCATCCAGAGTAAACACAATTGAATCAGTATCAAAAGGTGATGTGGATCCCTTAATAACACATGGTTTTGTGGACGCTAAGAAGATTGCATCCTCTCTCTCTCCCATAGCCATGATACCTTGGGGTAAGTGTGCGCTTTATAAAACTCAATAACTTAACATAGCATAACAACATGTGATGTAACCTGGCTTGTCTCTCAGTTTCCTACAGTGGATGAAAAAAGCATAGGGGAAACCGAGAACAATCAACATGACTCTTAACAATGTGAAGAATAAGACCTCACATGATTTTCACAACCCCAACTTGGTACGTATTTGTCCATCGTACAACCTGACAATGTGCTGAAATATGATTATCACTTTGATAGTTTTGGAGAAGTATGGCAACATATTTTGACATGGCAAATACATTTCCCTTTCACAGTATCACTGACTTGGATAACATTTCTGAAGCAACTGTTTTCATATCAATGTTTCTTCTCACATTGTCACTGATCACTCCCTTCCCACAGCAAACCATCATACGAGTTACATAACGGCACCAGATCATTCATTCATTCATTCATTCATTCATTCATTCATTCATTCATTGATTCATCCATCCATCCATCCATCCATCCATCCATCCATCCATCCATCCATCCATCCATCCCAGGCAGACCTTGGTGTTCGGCTTCCTCCTCCTTAGTATCTCCAAATGGTGAGAGGAAGATTAGTAAGCCAATGCACAGCTGCCATCCCCTGCACATCAGTTTCCCAGTTGTCACTGGATCTGAGGACCAAATTAGCTTTATCCATTGCGGTCGTCTTGAAGCTCTTCAGTTACTTGTTGAATTCTAGGTGATGAAGCACACTCTTTGCATTCTTAATCCCATTTTCCAGTTGTACATTCTCCATCTCCCTTGAAACAAGTTCGACCCCATTGTCAGAAGTTGTTCTAGTAGGGATCTACCCTCCAGAACATTACCTCTAAAAAAGGGCTTACAACCTTGTTTGGCCGCACTAACCACACTCCATTTAGGACACTTGGATAACATGGCTACCAATGAACGCACATACATACTCCCAAAGCGTCTAGCCTAGAGGCATGCATGTGATTGCATGTCAGTTTCAACAAACGATTACTTTCCTGAGAGTTTACAAAATATTTTACTAATAGTTCACCATTCCACCCATCACTCCCTCTTATTCATCTAGTCAAAACAAGCATTAAGCTCCCCCCGCCACTCACCCCCAGCCTATCCCCCTTCCTCGGTGCACAATCATGCACCTCTACACACACATTCCTGAAAAAGGCATCTGTTTTTATACTATCATTTCCAGTGACAAATTCACAGTCCATGATAACACTGTACACGCATTCATGCTGTAACCAATCCCACTACTTTGCATGATATGCTTTTAAGTAATTTTCTCAGCAAACACTTCACTTGAATCAGTCTTCAAAGGGGTCCCCGTGCTGTTTTGAATGCTAGCTAGTATCGCCATGTAGAAGAAACAATGGCTTTCATGCAGAACACGATAAACGAGATAGAGGAAGATGGTGACACACAGTGGCTTTTCATCGAAAGTTCGAATGCTGTCCTCCTGTTACTGGCACTGAGGCGTGCAATGCAATGCTGCCACACTTCATGCAAGGACATGATCTGGCTCAACATGCCCTGAATCAGATCCTTTACCCCTTAAATGCTGAGCTCTATGAAAGTATCCACAAATAGGACCAGAAAACCCGTTCTTAGCCTTCAAGTGTTAATGGTATATAGCTCTGTCTGCCAGTGCATGCTCGCTCCTGCCTGCCCAACAGAACATGGCAGAGACAAGTAGGGGAAGGCTTGACAAGTCAGATGAGTTTATGAGTACTGAAGCTGTGCAGCAATTGAGGATTAATACAGGGCAAGCACATTACCCAGCTGCTCTTCAGAGGAGCAGACTTTTTTCAGAGTGATCTTTTGACACCAGAATTAGCCAGAGAAGTGCTGGCAACATAGACAAGCAGCATGTCCCCCCACCTTAAAGCATAGCACGCCAGCAGAAGTAGAAATCTTGATCGATGTTCACACAAGGACAAGCTGAACATGCACACAGGCAGTCATTGTCACAGTAGGCACCGCAGGGCCACTGTAGATCCACAAAGAAGACCCCAGCGTACTTTGTTGTAAAAGTGTTTTGCCGTAACCAAGGCCGTGTATATAGGTAGGAGACTGTAAGCAGGACCACGCATATACGTTCTCTAAAAAGAGTTTCCCACATACAAGAGATCCTAAGGACACATACAGGCATCATATTCAGCCAGAGTACAATAGCAGACCCAGGTTCAAAAGATTATGTGGAATTGTAATGGAATAACAGTGTGCAGTGTTGCCAGGCTTGTCTCTCAGGTGTCTCCCGAGGATGAAGAGAATAGAGAGAACATTGAGGATATCCATAACCTTGATGTATCCTCTGATCACTATGTTGAGCCGGATCTGGTCCATGACGTGTTGCCGGTAAGTGATCCTGTGTTGTATGATCTTCTTTCCGTGACACATGCAGTAGGGGGCCAGGCGGCGTTGGAATATCCGCCTCTGGTGGTTACGGGTGCAGGGTCACACTCCACACTAGTTGGCCATGTTCCTGGGGCATCAGGTCGATGGAGGGATGCAGTTCTGCAGCCACGGGCGGCACCAACCCAGAAAGGACCACAGCTCCTTGGGCCTGGAAGGTGTCATGTCCGGCAACGCAGTGGCCCTGCGCTACCGGGGTCAACTGAGTGGGAGCATGCCATTATTGCCATAGCACAGCAACAGGGGGGAGGAGTTGAGATGATGGTTCAAGTTATGGAAAGTGTGGCCCGTTCCATCCTCCCCCCTGAAAGGCAAGTGCAGCTCCAGCAGCAGGCTATGCAGTCCAAGTGCCACTCACTCAGGCTGGGCATGGCGGCCTCTGACAGGGCGCACCGGGCTGAAATGGTGGCTCTGCGTCAAGCAATTTCTGCTCAGGCAGAGGCACACCGTGAGGCCTTGAGGGTCGAACACCAAACCCTCCGATCTACTCTGGATGCTCTCATGATGAATGACAGTAGTGGGGCAGAAGACAGGATGGAGCGGCTTGAAATAACCATCTCAGCTGAACTCCATGCAAGCTGGGAGGTACTCCGTATGTCATGTGAGGCCATGCAGGCTCAACGCTGTCTTACACGTGAGTCCTTGCAGGAGGAAGCACGTGTGACCCGTGAGGTAATGCATGCAGACCTACGTGTCATTGCCATGCAGGACCTGGCTTACCAGACCTGCATGCCGTGATGAGGCAATTGTGCTGCGTCCACCTTCTGATTTCCATCCAGAGGGTGACTACGACAAACTATCTCCCACATACGTCAGGCCATGCAGGCGCTGAGCCCAGTGAGGTTTTTTTTTTTATCTCAAGATCTACACCTGTGGGTGTTGAGGTGCACCCTGTACCTCCCCCTTCCTGGGTGTCCCATCCACCCCGTGTCATATGTGGCATTTTTGATTTTTTTTTTTTTTTTGGTTTCCTGCAAGTAATTTTGTTTTTCTTTTTTTGTGTCTATTGTGCATTCATGTGAGAGTGTGGTGCTTTGTGGCATTTGAAGTTATCCACTGTGTGTTTCAGCAGGGCCTATTCAGGCTTGTCTCGTGTATGTGTTTTGCTTGGGGTCCTGACACATATGCTACTCCTGCCTCCCCTTTCCATGGGCTTGCAAGGATGGCTCGCTGTGACAGCATCTTACACAGGGGCATTGGGCTTCCGTCATATCTGTGGCCAGCCTGCAGTCCTACCTGTGTGTATACCACTAGTGGGTATTCCGGATGGCTTCTCCAATGTATGTCTGTGCTTCATTTTGGTTAGTATTCTGTTGACTGTGCATTTCATCATGTTGCTTATGATTTTTTTATGAATTGACTGTCTATGTTCATGCACTTCCTGCTGTAGGTGGTACCATGCACCCTTTGGCTGTGTAACACACACTGATGGTGGGAGGGGTCTGTGTGCTGACAATGTTGCATTGGGACAGTTGGCCTACAGTGATTTTGATATGCCACATGAATGCTGCACACTGAGTTATCCTTGTCACCACGCATTTCAACAACCCCCAATTCCTTGCTTCCCCTGCTTTGGTCATCTTGCAGCCCTGCCTGGTGTTTTGTTGTGCCATTTGAAATATGGCCACATTGCTTTTGACTTGAATGTCATGGTTGTGGCCTGGACCTGCTCCCCCCTCCCATTGGTTGCACTTGGCCCTTGTGACAATCCGGCCAACCAGGAGGCTGCATCCGGCCACCACTTACAAAGGTCCTCAATGGAGGCCCTGTCTATCCCTGTCCGAACATGTGCACCACCATTCTGGTTCCCTTGATTGTCCCCCTGTCTCTCCTGCCCCCATGCCTGTCTCCACCTGCCCCCTGCCAGTCTCCCCCTGTCTCCCCTGCTCCCGCCTGTCTCCACCTGCCACCTGCCAGTCTCCCCCTGTCTCCTCTGACCCCCTTGTCTCCACCTGCCACCTGCCAGTCCCCCCTGTCTCCCTTGCCCCCTCCAATCTCCGCCTGCCCCCGACCAGTCTCCCTCTGTCTCCCCGCTTCACCATCACACCCCTCTCCTTCTGCACCGTCTTCTTTCTCTCTGCCCCCTGTGTGTGCTTTCTTTCCCCCTCTGCCCCTTCCTGCCTTTAAACCTTGGCGCCCTCCTCCCTTCTCTCCTCCCTCTCCATCACCCTTTCCCCTCCTCCTTGGTCCTCTGTCTGTCTTTTTCCGGCACTACCCTAATTGCCGTCCTGCATGGTGATACATAGCCGTTTATTCTTTGCAGACACTTCCCCCTCTGCCTCTGTCCATCCACTCCTCAACTTCACCTTTTTGAGTTTTATTTTGGCACTTACTTTTATCATCAGTCCCTCCACCACTGATTACAGCTCGTCTGTTCCCCCTTTCCCTTCTGTGTTTCTATTCCCCCTCCCCAGCACTATCTTGATTCTTCATTGACCTTCCATAGTTTGTCACTTGTTTTGTTATCCTCTTCACCTCTTCCCTCCTCTTCCCTCACCCCCCCTCCTTCTGTGACTCCTGCACTGCAACTATTGCTGACAGGCATAGCAATGTTGATGCTAGTTTTGTTTTCCCACATTCCCTCCCTAGACTCTCCCTTATTGTTACAGGCACTTGTACTATGTACTTTGATTTGATAGTTCATTTTCACATTCTGGACTGTTTGAAGGACGTGTAGGAAGGTACTGTTATTCTCCTATGTTCCCTCCCTCCTTGAGGCGCTGTGATGCACTTTGTGTCTAGGACCTATACGGATTTTCAATGAATCAGTGATTGCTCACTGTCTGCCATTGTCGATGTGGGGTACTCTGTACATGATATGTTCTGCTGGTCAATGGCTAATCCTCTGTTGGGTTTGATTTTGAGGTGTCAGAGGATTGGTGTGGTTTAACACACAGGGGGGTCTTTGTGTGCAATGTTCACATGTGTTGTGTACAGGACACTGAGGCTCACTTCATTTCATATGCATGTATTTGATGTATGTCCCTACTGACACAAACACTTAGGCATCACTCCCCCACACCAACTATGGCGTCATCATGCCCACATGTGCACCCAGATTGCCTACTCAGGCATGCTGTCTCCCTACAATTCATTTTCACTTCCGATTCATTGATCTTGTACATGCATCACAGGCTACTATTTTGTCGATTGTACTTATTTTTCATGATGCTCAAGGGGTTTTCCCAACGCAATGCACACTCACTATGCTGTCCGGTGAGCGGTGTGTTGCAGGGGACACACACTCAGCACACAGTATTTGTAATGCCAATTTGCTATTGTCCAATGTCCATGGCAACAAGTATTCTTACTTTTTTTGCTTGCACCACTGGTGGCATGCATTTGCACCAAAGCTTTCAGGGTGTGAGGTTTTGGTCAGTCATTTCTTCGGATTCCATGTCAGGTGTAATTGGCTGATGCCTATTTACATTTCCTATGTGGCACTTCATGACTATTGTGTCATGTGTTGACATATGGTTTGATGTTTTGCCATTGCATACCATGGTATGGTGTGGCAGACGGGGTCATGGGGGTTGGGAGGGTTTGGGTGGCATACCAGTAGTTTCATGCCCTGTTTTGCAGGGGGGTGGGTGGAATATGCACCTTGCATGTGTTCCTTTTGGTCAAATGGGATTGGTTGTGTTTAAGTAGCTAGGGATGCACACAATGTGGCACTTCCGTGGACACATTCTCAGGGTGGTAAGATTGTGACAGTTAACTGTCCATTTCTCATCATCGATTGTCACCTGGTATGTGCCAGGCCTGTGTGCACTCCGCAGGGGTTGGAGTTTAGGTGAAAAATGTGGCCAAAAGCTGGGTACGGGTTGCCTCGCCACATGCTCTTTCCCATCCCATGCGCAGCGGCCATGCATGTGGTTGGGGATGTGGGGGCACCACCATGTCCACCGGTATGCCCTGCCTTGTAGCAACGTTGTGCAGGACACATGCTGCCACAATGATCCTGCACACTACTGGGGGTGCATATAATAGCTGTCCGCCAGTGCAGTCAAGGCAGCGGAAGCGTGACTTGAGCACTCTGAATGTGCGCTCCACTATGCCCCTGGTTGCAATATGGGCTTCGTTGTATCTTACCTGGGGCGGTGTGGTGGGGTTCCGTATTGGCGTCATCATGTGGGTGCTTATAGGATAGGCACTGTCCCCTAGTAAGGTGATAATGGTTGACATTAGTTGGGCTTGTGTATTTGTCTGTGTGACATGCATGCATGTGCACAGGCATTTGTACTCACCTATGAGCCATGTGTTGCCATGCTTCCCCGCTTCCAGGGCCCGGCTCAGGGCAGACATTCTGTATATGAAACTGTCATTTGTGGACCCTGGATAGTTTGCATAGACAGAGGTGATGATTCCCTTGGCATCGCATACAACCTGCATGTTGATGGAATGCCAGTGCTTGCAGTTGTGGTCGATGTTTTCAGTCGCCTTAGGTGGACGTAGGGCCACATGGCTGCATCTTATGGCACCAAGCACTTTGGGGAAGTGTGTCACCCTGTAGAAGTCTTGGACTACGGCCAGCCTTTCTGCACGTGTTCTGGGCAGGTATATGTGCCTGCAGACTGAGGGGCGCGCAGTGATGATTGCCAACACCTGGTTTAGGCAATGTGACTGCGTGGGCTGTGAGATGCCCCCCACTATGGCAGTTGTCCGCTGAAATGACCCAGTGGCCAAAAAAAATGCAGTACATTGAGCTCCTTCTCCAAGGGGCTCAATAGTTGGGAACACAGGGTGGGTGATGTGAGTTCATCCTCCCACTCAGTGATCAGCTCTAGGATGATATGAGGTGGAAACCTGTACCTGCCATAGACCTCGTCATCAGGCATCCCAAAAAGGCTGGTCCTCGGAAACAAAATGTGGGGTCTGGCTATTCTCCTCCTCCTGCGGTGTTCCACGATCACTGCTGCGAGGAAGTGGACATTCATTGTAGCTGTATATTCTTGTTTGTTGTCTGCACACACTTTTATGCTGCGCGGGGGCGCTTCCGCCTGCTTTCGTGTGGCGGACGTATTTGTGCATATGCGTGTGTTTTGACGTGCGCAGGTTTTCCCTATTTGATTCCATGAATACGTGTTGTTCACTAGCGTGTGGGCATTGCGTGTGTTTCCCAGCGGTACTTCCCACGTTACGCCTACATGTTCACACGTTGTTCCCCAATCCCTGTGTTCTGCCCCCTTTTTAGGTGTGTGCGCGATAAGATGTGCGCTTTCCCCATTTCTGTTGTGCACGCATTTGGAAAGTCACAGTCACGTGTAAGGTAAGAGCAGATTTGGCGCACATCCCGGGAAAAACACGCGCAGGGCCTTCCATGAATCGCACGCGTGCAATTTGCATGGGTGTGCTAGCTTTTTCACGCTTGCGCCAGCTTGCGCCACAAATTTCGGCGCACAATTATTCCATGAATTACCCTCATTGGCTACCTCTTGGCAGGATTTTAGTTACTACAAACTTGAGTCAGCAGAGTATGGGAGACACTAAAATATTTTGGGGAAAATATATATAAAGCAAACATGAGTATGTTGCTGTATGGTAATACTGGCATGTATCAGTGCATACTAGAATGCTTTTAGAAACTGGTCTGAGTATTTTCATCAAATGTATTTGCTGCAGAGATATTGAATACAAGATGTGTCATGACCAACCGTGTGAATCAGGTGATCCTTGTGGCGAGACAGAGCTGCCGCAGTGTGGGTGTCTCTGCCGTCGCTGCCGCCGTGCAAACAATTGGTTTCTAGGCGACGTGGTCAGGGAGACGTCTTTTGTTTCTCCCAGTGCTCTACATCCCATGTGCGTGCCTACGTCACGGGCCCACCATCTTGGAGTGTGTATGTAGTGCCTGTTTATGGGGTAAACAGTGAAACATTCACATATTTAGATTTTGTATATCTTGTCATATAGTTGGAAAAAACGTGAATAATGCAAGGTGGTATAGGCAGTGCACCACCTCCTTCCTAGGGATAGTGACACCTTATAGGGGTAGGGTGTTCTTCTGCCTAGGGAAGTCTGCCGCAAACACATTTGATGACAATACTCAAACCAGTTTCTAAAAGCATTCTAGCATTCTAGTATACTAGTATACTCCTTGAAGGTGTTCATGTGTGATATAACCATTGTTGTACCTAACATTTTAGGATATTTTTTTCCCGCAACCAGATTCACTGATTGTCGTTAAATGTATCGGTTCAGCCATCTTGAACATGTATGGGCACAGCCAGCTTGAAAATGCTGTTATACTGGCATATATTGTGGGCAAAGGCATCATCAAAATCCATTGGGAAATTCCCTGGTGCACTGTTGCTGCAATAATGCAACATTGTAATGCATTACTCAAAAACCTTCCTTGGGGGGGACCCACCTGAACCCCCTTTGGTTGTTTCGTACTCCCTTGCAATGCTTGGTCAATCTGGAATATCTGTGGGGAATGTGTACGTCCCTCCAATTAAATAATTCACCAGCCGCCACTTGGTGGGTGACTGGTGGGTGAATGGGTAGGAATGAATGAGTGCAAGACTGGGACCAAGGTAAGGGAAACTGGAGCATGGATGTTTTGTAACATGTTTTACAGGCATTATTGGGCAAAGCAAACTTGATGAATGTTATTACATAGAGGAATGTTTGGGGTGGAGGGTTTGCAGCAAAATGAGGAAGGGCAGACTGGACATTTTCTTTCGGTAGCATGTCATTTTCAGAGTCCTCCCTAGTGTGAACCACATTATAGATCCAGGCTTCTTTTTTGTAGCATGTGTGTTCTTTGCAGTCACTTAAAGACAGGGGCAAACTGGTGGCAGGATCTCAGTTACTACTAACATGATTCAGCAGAGTATGGGAGCCACTAATACCTTTTGGGGAGACACGAAATGGAGGGCCTTTCTCCCCTCATTGCTAGCTGGTGGGCATCAGAGGACCAAAGAAAAGAAAGCCCTGAGAAAAGACCAGAGGAAAACCTCCAAAAATACATTTCCCTGAAAGCCGTTTGTCTGTGTCTCCACTTAATAGCAAACCACACTGTCTCTAGTGGTCACACGCAGGGAGCATTAGCAGTTTTAATATCTCCAGCTTCTCGGCTTGATCTGAGTTCAGATGGGTCATCCTTTGTGGCAAGCCCAGAACATAACACCCCACTGCACTACAGCTAATTTAGCTCTTTGGAAGCTGTTCCAGTAATGTGGCCAGAAGACTAGCTTATGTAGCAATGTGTTAGCTAGTAAATAAGAGAGATGATGTTTGTGAGAACAATATAGATTGTTGATTTGTGCACTTTGTTGAATTTTACTGTTAGAGAAGAGAATTCACTAGTGTAGTAGGGGGCCCTGTGGCTCCCACTCTGTGTATGTGGGCCTGGTGCACTATGACCTAGGAGGGGCTCCAGCTAGATTCAGAAATAAACAATTTATTTCTGAAGTCAGAGTGCTTGAAATACATACTCCAGTTCCGGTGCTGTGTTTCAAAGAACTGCGGCTCACTGCACTCCACTGCAGAAGCCAGGAACCAGGACGCTCTCCCTGTTTACTGGTTCTTGTCTGGTCTGGTGGAGCACGGGGATTGGAGACCTGGATTCCATTGGGGAAAGATGATTTGGAATCAGCACAGCAGTTAAGAAACAAAAGCATGTCTGTGTGGGTGTTAGTTGTTTATGATGTATGCTTGAAAGTGTGCATCTGCGTACGCAAGTGTGTGTTATGTATTATGTAATGTGTGTGTGTGAATGAGTGAGTGTATAATGTATGGATCAGAAAAAAACAAGGTTAAGTCAAAGGTATCCACAGCTCTTGCACCGATAATTATAGCTTCTACTAGAGGCTTCAGGTTCCTGGGAGGTGTGGGGGAATACTGCCATGTACTACCACACAAAATAACAGCCTGACACATGTTTCAAGCTTTCCTAGCTCTTCTTCTGAGGCTTGTATCCAATAGTCAAAGAGCCAATTGAGGGTTGCAGGAAATTGCCAGAGCTCCCGATATTCATTGCAGAAACCACAATCGTTAGCAGAATCCGCTGCACCGCGAAGCATTAGAGTTTTTTGTCAGAGCACATCGTTCTCAGTTCGCCAGTCCCCCAATCACAAATATTGCTCACACACCATAAACCCTTCTTGATTGTGGAGACCTTTGCTGACCACCCTAACATTGTGTATCATCTGCAAAGAGCAAAAAGACAACCAAAAGACTGGATAATAGACATAAATGGTATTACATAAATGTTTAAAAAACATAGACGAAATGGCAGAGCCGTGAGGAACATCCCAGTTCAAGAGTACTTCTATCGCGTTGATTGGAGGCAAGGAGAGCATTTGAGACTGACTAGAGAGAAGCAATTTCAACCATTTCAGGATTAGGCCATAGAAGCAACTGCCTTCTAAGCGTTGATACAGGAGATCATGATCAGTAGTATCAAATGCAGCTGACAGTTCTAAGAATATTACAACTGCTGTTTGGGACCTCTCAGCTACTATGGTTAGACTATTGTTCACGGCCACCAAAACTGATTCAGTACTCATGCAGGGCCTTCAACCAGATTGGTGATGATCTAGTACAGATTCTGTCTCCAAGAAATGCCTGACCTGTGAGGTGACAATTGCCAGCGATGGCTTTTTTAGGAGTGGTCTAACAAGGGTGTGTTTCAGTGATGAGGGAATATGACCAGTCTCAAAAGAAGAGTGAATTGCCAACTAAATCAGGAGGCTAGATCAAGTTTAATATCTTTCCAGACTGTGAGAGGGATTGGATCCCAGGATGAGGAGGAGCGAAGCTTGGAGATTATGTTCAAGACTTGGGTCACAACTGTAGACTGAAAAACTGAGAGATGACTTGCTGACTACAAGTGCCCCTACCATCCCCAAGTAAGAACAAACATCATCTTGAGCTTAGCCCTTATGTGTGTAAAAAAATGCCATGATACCGGAAGATAATGTCCAGTCTGTCTGCCCCATTGTGCTATAAGCCCCTCACCCAAACCCTCCTCCACATAATAATATTAATCAGGTTGGCTTTTCCCAATAATGCCAGTAAAACATGGAAGAAAACATCCATGCTCCAGTGTCCCTTATTTGGCTCCAGTCCTGCATGCATACATTCACACCCATTCACCCACCAGTCACATACCAAGTGACAGCTGGTGATTTTATTTAATTGTAGGGACTTAAATAATTCCCGCAACTATTCCAATGTGACTGAGCATAGCAAGGGACCCCAAACCAGCCAAAGGTGGTTCAGGTCGGCCCCCCCTAAGAAAAGGTTCTGAATAATGATATGATTTGATATCTATAACACGCTTAATACACAGAGGTTTCTAACCGTGGACCCGGGGATCAAACCTGCGTTGCTCTGTGTCATCTTGCTTCCAAGGCGAGCATGTTGCGCCTAACCTATCCGTCCGACACTGTAATGGATTACAATGTTGTGTTATTGAAGCAACATTGCACAGGGGCATTTCCTAATGCATTTTGATGATGCCTTTTCTCACAATATATGCCACTATAGCAACATGTTCAAGCTGGCTGTGCTCATACATGTACATGATGGCTGCACAAATATATGCCAGTTTTCACATACAAGAAGATACTCATGGTTGCTTTGGGTATATTTGCAAACATGTCCAGGATGGTTACACCAATATATGGCAGTATCCCAACGTAAGGACAAGCTCGTCTGCCATTAAGCGTGCCATGCCACAATAAGAAAACATGTTCAGATTGGCGGCACCAAAATGCCAGTTTATCCTCATAGCAACACTTATCATGCTAACTTCACAATAGATGCCCAGAAAAAAAATGCCTGCCACAATAAGAAATAGTTAGACTGGCTGGAATAAAATGAAAGTCTAGCCACGCAATAACACATATCATGCTTGCTGTATCATAGATGTCCAGTAAATAATGCCATACCCCAGCAAACAAATTGCTAGGCTGGCTACACCAAGTTGCCATGCTAGCCACCTTATAACACTAATCATGCTTCATAATACAAATGTCCAGTAAAAAATGTCATGCTGCCACAATAAGAGAAGGCCAAACTGGCTGCCACAGAATGCCAGTCTAGTCATGCAATAACACATATGATGCATGCTTTTTCATGGTTGGAAGTCCATTAAAAATGCCATGCCACAGTAAGAAATGGGTGGACTGCTCGTGTTAAAATGGCAATCTAGCTACGAAATAAAACCTAGAATGCTGCTTAATTATAATTGACCAGTAAAAATGGCATACCACAATAAGACATGGCTAGACTGCCTGCCCCAAAATGCCAGCCTAGCCACAAAATGAAACTTACTTTGTTTGCTTTATGCTTGATTTATCAGGTATGGAATATGAAATGCAGTAGTAGTGCCTCACCTCCATTACTCCCTGTTGCTCTCCTTCCACTCACCAAAATCAGAATTTCGGTGACTGTCCCCACACAATCACACACGCACACAGTTTCACACAACATTCACTCACTCATTTACTCGCACCATTTGCTTACTCATGCTCCCAGCCATCCATAAATGATAGTTAAGAAATGAGAGTCCCAGTAAGTCTGTGCCAAATGGATACAAAAGTTGAATTCCAAATGGTATTAATTTACAAAAAAAACAGCCTGACACCTGGTGGGACAGTCACCACAGCCAATCATACAGAGTGCGACATGGGTCTCCAAGGAGACCCTGTGCAGGGAGTCTCAAAACCCTCCCTCACATCCTGTCCAGACATTCAGGCACCTAAGGAGGGCTTCCGTGCAGAAGTCCACCAAAGGACGGCGAACAAGGAACCAAACCTGGTTTGGTGAACAGAGTAAAATACGAGAAAGACCTTTACAAAAAGAAATGGCGAATAAACCCAGCTGGAAGCAAATAATAGTAAATGGGGTCCAGCAGATTTAAGTTTGAGGCTACTAACTTAGCCTAAATCAGTACCAAGGCTATTTACACTGAGGAAAAATAGAGTAGATACCACTGCCACCATCCAAATCTTAACGAAATGAAAACAAAATAATGTTCCATGAGAGACAGACAAAAAGGGATAACTATTAACCCTTTCCAGTACTCTATGGAAGATAGTTTGTACTGGGTCTGTACATTTAAAAAGACTAGTAAAGTCAATGGAAACTTTACATGTTCTGGGAGACAGTTGTCAGTCCCTGAAAATGGATTTTAAAGTGGGAAGTCTAAAAAGACAACCCTGTGTCACTGCACTAAAGGGACTGTCAGACTGACAAGAAGGAGGAAGACTGGAGGGTTCTGCTCTGCCCAGGGAAGAAGCCAGCAGATGAGCAAAACATTGAATAAAAGGTGCACTCCTGAAAAAACATAAATGGACTCTCTCTCACTGGCTATCCGGTTTCCTGTAGCACATAAATTCGACCAGGCTGAAGAGGAGGTCCAAGGGCTTTGTGAGCTGGTTGGTCCCACCAAGCTCAAGGGAAGAGTATTCCTTGCAGATCTTCTATATCGTCGAAGTTCAGGTCATTCGGACCTGCAGAAGGGCTTCACCGGGGTGTCCAGTAGTTGCAGCAGTCATCTTCCTTCAGCTTCTCCTCGGTTCTCTCGATCCAGTGGTGACTCTGCCTTCCAAGTCCCAGAGACCTACTTTTTATGCAGTTTTCCCACATTCACACAGACTGGCTGTCAGTCTGGCAGGAGAGCCACCTAGCCAATCAAACTAGAGTGTGACTTGGGTCTCTAAGGAGACCTCGTGCAGGGGGCCTCAACCCCTCCCTCACATCCTGTCCACCCAGACACTCAGGCGCCTAAGGAGGGCTTCTGTTCATAAGCCTGCCAAAGGATGGTGAACAAAGGAACCAAACCTGGTTTGGTGATCAGAGTAAAACACGAGAAAGACCTTTACAAAAAGAAATGGTGAATAAACCCGACCGGAACCAAATAAAATTAAAAAGGGTCCCGCGGATTAAAGTTTGAGGCTACCAACATAAACTCTAACAGTACCAAGGCTATTTTCACAGCTTGCGGTAAAATAAAAACGGTAGATACCACTGCCACCAGCCAAATCTTAGAGAAAGGGGAACAAAATAATGTTCCATGAGAAACAGACAAAAAGGGATAACTATTAACCCTTTCCAATACTCTATGGAAGATAGTTTGTACTGGGTATGTGCATTTAAAAAGACTAATAAAGTCAATGGCAACTTTGCATGTTCTGAGAGACAGTAGTCAGTCCCAGAATATGGAGTTTAAAGTGGGAAGTCTGAAAAAGAAAACCCTGTGTCACTGCACTAAATGTGCTGTGTGGCACACAGTAAAACGATGATACCTATGGAGTAGGTGAGGCTCCACAGTCTATGAACACAAATATATTAAACACACACAGCAAAACACATGTAAGAGTGGGAAAAAAGCCTCACACTCTTACCAGGTTAAAAAAAAAAATCCAAGAAATCCAGCAAAGCTGCTGAGGGAATCAGTAGGTAAGGGAAATTGGCCATTTTGGAGAATTCTCCCTAACGGTATACACGCATTTCACCACAGTATTTTTCATCGCGTGTTTTTTCATCGCCGTTTTTATTTCGAAAAAAAACTCATTATTTTTTGGGGGGGGTTAAAAAATGAAATATATGGTTGTGGGTGTAAGGGAATAAAAAAAGGGGGGGCTGGGGGAGTAACCCCCCTCAAAAAAATAAAATAAAATAAAAAACTGAGTTTTTCGAAAAAAAAACAGCGATGAAAAAACCTGCGATGAAAAATACTGCAGCGAAATAACATAGAACCCAAACACCCACTGTAAAGGAATATAGTATTTATTGAGCATGCATGCACACAGAGAAATCATATAAAGGGGATTTATGAATGTAAAAGTGGTGGGCTTTATTATAAACAGATGAAAACACAGCAGTCAGGTGTAACGCTTACCTGACTCTGCGGGGACACCACTCTTGGAATGTAACTTTCTTCTCTGAGTGCGTTGTTCTAACCCTTAGTTTTACTTCTCAAAACCTTAAGCTCCAATAGACTAGAAATCTATGAGGAAATACAAGAACATAGATAAATGTAACCTTCCCAAAGGTAACTTGTACTAACTAATCTCACAATCTATCTTCCTTTTCAATCTCTTCCTTTTACCTTTGATTAGCATATTGTGGGCTATCCATCCTGCTTCTGCGCGGGGGCGCTTGTCCTGAAGATGGAAGAAGTGGCTATTAGGATGGTACTGCAGAAGGGTTATTGGAGGGAAGGCAAAGGGCACGGGAAGGAACCAAATAGCCACAGTATTATACCACCTATCACACTGGAGTGACTCCCAAACCCTTGGACTGGATAGAAACAGGACCCTGAGGTAAATGAGCGCTAATGACAATGAAACCTGAGGAGCACTGTAACAGGGTTTCAATATGGAATGCCACAGAATATCCTAAATGACGTCCAAATATAAACAATGACTAAATGAACGGAGAGAATTATATTTTACTATTGCGAGTTCAATGAAGAGGCACAAGTTAAGGTACTTCACAGAGAAAACATAGCAACAGGAAAACCTGAGGCAAGCGTTTGCGTGTCACTAGTGACAGACTCCTCACACACGTTTCGAGTGCCGGAGCCCCGACACTCGACACCTGACTGGAACTGTTCAAGCGCAATGCGCACTATCCACCACAATAAACATACCAGAAAAGATACTGGTGGAAGGCGCGAGCACAGCTGAGCGTTGCCGCTAACTTACTTCAATTAGAAAGATTAGCCCCCAAACGTGTAACGAACACCAAAGCCAAGGAGCATAAGGGGGAAGGGAAGAACGCTAGGAATATCGGAAGCAGGGAACAGGAACTATGAAAGAACGAGGTTCTGAGGAGAATCTTGACAGGATCCGCGGTAAGCGTCCTCTGTAAACAAACAGACGCGAAGCGCGGAACGCTAAGGGGGAGGGGCTTAAATACTGAAGGCGTGACAACAACTAGACTGCACAGCCCCCATACCAGGAATTTCACTGGGGGCCATGTTTGCAGGATAAGGAAGTGTCAAAACTACATAGCCAAGGTTCTACCTTCCCAGAGCCCAGGATATATATGCAGTTCGCCAAGACATTTTAGTAGGTTTTGTGAGGGGAAACCCGGTGGTCATGACATCAGGGTTTGATTTTGAGAAACTGGTTGTGCAGAGTTTCAGAGGCCAGAGAATGGGGAAATAAGTAACTACGACCTTAGCGCCGGTCAGCTCAGTTAAAGGAGCCGGCCATGATTCTTTATGGCCTGATAGTATCCCAGAAAGCAGGTGTAATATCTTGACTGCATGAGAGCTTAACAGAGGTTTTTCGCTATTCATTTTTGACCATCAATATAATGTGGAGTGAAGCAATACTCGAGACTAAAGTAATCGAAACGCAGGAGTTTCAATTGTATTCTCAAGATGTGCCGTGTGTGATGAAATGGCAGTTATTTAGATTAGAATGTTCCAATGGAGCCAGTGAGCCAGGGCAGATATGATAGTGATTGTTAGTTCAAAGTTAACCTTTTTATTCAGCTTTCTTCATATTGCCTAAAGTATCAATGTGAACCATGTGCATTCACAATTACGGTCAAAGGGCTGAGGCCAGGTTTTAATAGTAACAAATTATGTTTACATACAAATGTTTAACTGTTTGATGATGTCATGACCTACCACAGATACATTTTAAAAGGAAGTGCATTTTACTAATGAGCCGAAGATGGTAATTAAGATAAGAACTACCAATGAGAATATAGAAATTGGAGAAATAAGTGATTTCCTTGAAGAGGTTTTGTCCAATCACATGTGGAGATGGTTGTAATACAACCATATGTAAGTGTTTGAATTGTAGCAAAATTATATATAATGTGTTAACTTATGTGGTTCATTGAGACTTGGGTTAGTTTGACTCCATGGCCTCATCTAGCTCCTCACCAGATGATTATAAAAATGCACTAATTCCTCAGGTGTTGGGCCTGCTTGGGTTAAGGTGATAAGGCACCCACCCCACAACATATGGTTTTCCGTATTGAGCAGGATCTCACCATATCTGCCTCTTGTATTAGATTAGGAATTGTCTAGCTGCCATCAGCCAATGGATGAATCCGAATTGGCTTAATCTCAACAGAGGCAAGACCGAAGGTTTAATGGTTGACCATCTGGAAAAACAAAAACATCTTTGGACTATGAATTTCTGGCCGGGGGAACCTGGCCCTCTACCTGCACTGCCTAAATCGGTCAAATAAATGGGTCTGAACATCGTTGAATCCTTGCCCTACGGGTTATCACCAGATGTAGTGCTGGTCATTTAAAATTGAAAAGGTTATGAAAAATGCATCCCTCAGGAACGCTGCACTCCTCTGATCTTGGCATCGCTCACCGGGGTCATCGGGGTCATCGACTAGTGCAATGCTACTCTGTTGGCCCAACCTAAATACCATATGAATCGGCTACAATAATTGCAGAATTCCACAACCAGTTTGGTAATTTACTCTTTCAAATTGACTCATGCATCTCCACCCCTCAGGAAATGAGACTGGCTTCCAGTTGACTGTAGAATACAATATAAGACTTGTTGCCTTGTTCATCAGGCTTTTTATGGTAAAGGTGCCATTTAACTCCAGGAAACGTTTTGTAAATACAGGGGTTGGACCAGCATTTGTGCAGCTGCAATATCATGTTTTCTTTGTTTGACAGTAGATGATTACTACCATTAATTGAAAGCCAACCAGAGTGTATGGGGAGGTGATAGAGACCCCTTTCCCCGAAACTGAATGCAGATAGCTTGTCAGGTTGATCAATAGTTCCAGTATTGCAAAACTCAGAATGCCTTACGCAGTGGAGGGTATCTCAGGTATTACATATGATTGACAATCAAGCCAACCAACCCTGGAATAAATATGGGGTGTCTTTAATTGTCAGACCCAATGTATTGTGTAATAAATTATAAAGTTACATCAGCCTTGGAAAGGTATAAATGGAGCTGATGTTGAGAGCCTTTTGCTGTCATTTCTGATGTCTTGAATAAAGATGATGTTGAAATCAGCCCAGGTACCTGTTCCTCCCTCCTTGCCCTGTGTCCAGACTTTGCATGCCTGAATCCACAGATGTCTACTACCAGGGAGGGCATGGGCCCTCCTCTTCACTTGGCTGACCACGAATGGGCCCTTTAAACTGTCCTTCCAGGGTCAAGAATCCAGACAGAGGCACATGCTGACAGAACTGCGAGATGTGCCCTGGTAAGAATGGCAGAGTAAGTAAAAACGAATCTGCAGTGTGCCCCCATTTTGCCAGGGGGGTCTCCTATGCCTGTCAGCAAGTGATCATAGCCTGGCGCTGTGGCACCTGTGGATTTCTTATGTATATGGGGACTAAAGTAAAGAGGAAGGGAATCGAAGATATGTATTGTTAAGGGGTCTTTTAAAAGTAGTCTAGAAGTAATCAGTGTTTTTTTAAAAAGCAATCTAAGAATAGGAGAACTAATGGGGGGGGGTGTTTTAGGGTCTAATTAATGATGTGAAATGAGGAGCCTCATAGATAAGCCCAGAATCCTACATCCACGGACATCTAGATGGAGTTGTTTTAAAATCCAAGTGGATGTAGTTAGGCTACAAATAGATAGACCTGTTAAAGAAAGCAATTCACACTCCGATCTGAGTCATTTTAGGGGCAGGGAGAGTAGCCACGATGAATGTTGGCAGAAGAAACATGTGAAAGCCGGCTTGCGTGTCCATGTTGCTGTCTGTCTATCTGTTATGTGGTAAAAATATGGTGAAATAATTGAAACCGGTCAAGAAATTGCATTATTTATTTAAGGTAGATGTGGGCAGCACCCAAAAATAGATAGGTAAAAGTGAAAAGTATAGGTAAGAGTAAGCTATTGATGAGATTGCACTGATGTGCATGACTTAAAATGTGATGAAAGGGAAAACCCAGACAAAATAATGTAAAAACAGCTAGAAAATGTAGCTAGTTTGAACCCCTGCAGCAGGCAGGCATTGGTAGATACAGGGTTAATTTTTATATTCCTGCATAGTTGACATTATTAGTCAACTGAAAAACTTAATACAACAAAAATCTGCATTCTGCTTGACAGAAACTAAGGACACAGAAGTTTAACATTAGAAGGAAATTATCCAGCTGCATAGTTAGGGCCATAGTTAGGGAAAAAAGCAATTTAAAGAGTGTAAATCCATTTGAAACACAAAACCGACATTACATCATGATCTCCCAGTTCATGATTAACAGAATGAGCTATATCATATATTTTAAAAATGGAATTTCAGACAGTTTTAGCCTTTTTTCTTAATGCAATCTGCGTAGTTGGCAGCCAGAGAGATAAGATGGAAAATTCCAGAGGGTAATTTATGATCGCCGGGATAGTTCTTTGAGTTAATAATGTAGCTTAGACAAATTGCACAGGAGAAAGAGCAATGTACGGTTATAAAAACAGATGTTGATGGAAGCGCTGGCTTCAAAGTGATATGGTGTAAAGCAATTGACCCCTGGGTGGTTAAATCAATGTGTGTATTTTGAAGAATTGTTGCTTTATGCTGAAGAGTTACATGGTTGAAACCTTGTTTTGAAATATATTTTGTTTTTGTATTGAAGGCTATTCCCCGCTATTGAACATGTGTGAGTTGTGAGTGGGGGGATCATGGAGATGCTGTTTATGGATTGCATAAGTTGTTTACCATTGTAAAGGGGTTGGCTAGATCATAATGGAATAATGATCAATGCTTTATGTGTGAGTACACTTAGTTGTTGATTTTATATCTCACAAATAGGCGTCCCTTATTGAGAAGGGATTGGACATGTAGAATAGACAAGGGTTATTGAGTCATGTATGGGCCAATTGCACAGATGAGAACAAGAAAGGAAAACATTTTTTTTATTAAAATGGTCTTCAGTGCGGTATGAAAAAGAAAAAAGACAGATTGCCAAATGGAAACACAGGAGGGTGCTTTAGGTAACCAGAATGATGAAAATGCTGGGAGTTGGGATTATAGAGACAGCATGAGGCAGGTATTGCAATTTAATGAAGAAGCATCGGGTACTATGCATGGAAGTTTAAGATGTGCACCAACAATTTGGCAGCACATTGGAGAAGTGCCAAGCAGGGGAACAATGTTTCCCTCACCATACATTATATCTACAAGAGATGGAGATATTTAGAGAATATATTGAAAAAATGGATCACAAGTTGGAAAAGGTGTCGCAGAGATTTAAAATGTAATTAAGATTGCAAATTGTAGTCAAAAGCAGGCTAATGTGTTACTAGATAACATTAAACTAGGCACAGTGAATATATATGTGGGATAACAAGTATAAATGAGATGAAAACACATTTTTTAAAAATGCAAAAATATTTATTTAGCATAAGGAAGCAGTGAGCAATGAGGGATGGTGCTCGCAAAGCACACTGAGACTAGGAGGCATGCATACCCACGTGCATGCACATGAGAATGCATGCATGAACACAGGTAGACATGAATTTATGGAAGTATAGGCGATCAATGAACCATAGATAATGTATTTAACACACACACACAGGATGTTTTTTGTTTTACATGTAGAATGATAGCTGACACAGAATATAAGACTAGCTGGTCCTTTTTGAAGAAATGTATAAAGAATAGAAATGTGCCTGTTTATATTCAGGAGCATAAAACTCTTGAAGATCACAAGCAGGGATGAAATATAGTGGGAGTATTTCACCACAGTTTATGCCAGAGACTGTTTGAAGTAGGTACAGAGACGCTTGGAAAACAAGGTTATGGGCAAAGATACAGCTGACTACCGCGCTCTATTGCAGGCTGCTGTCAGAGAAAAATAACAAGAAAAGTTTGCGTAAGACAAGCTGGTTCAAAGAGAAATTGTCAAAATATGCCATAGGAAGGGCAATGCTGATGAGTGATGGAGGATTGGGAATGCGGCAAGCAGTGTATGCATCATAAGCGAATAATTAGTGCCAGATGGGCCTAGAAAGGAATGAATTCATGCCATAAAATAAAGGAATTACCTACAGAGGAAGGGGTGATTTATCAAAAAATAACCAAGGCAGGTTTCAGAATATGCAGAATGAGAACCAAAATGTGCAAAGAGGATTTAATAAAGGGGGGGACTAGTCAGAAGAGCTCCTCCTGTACATTAAATATGTGGGTTGACAGAGCACATTGTGTGCACATGTAAAAACCAAGAATATGCAAGATGGATAATTTTCAAGAGGGGGGACAGTTCATCCTCCAGTATATAGCTCACAAGCTATGGAAGGGTTTGCCAGGATCAGGCATTGTATCAGACATGAGCGCTGAGAGTACAACAGGTACAGCAGCTAGAAAAAGTAAAAAACGGATTCACTGCCCGGGGCAAGTATAGTGAGCCTCATGCAGATTTAGTGATATGCAAACTCAGAATAGGTAGTGACACCCAGAATAGGAGGTGCCAATATGGTAGGAGTTAATCCTCTTGTAGGACAGGGGTATGTATGCACCCACAATAGGATAGCTGACAGGACACTTTTATGTGCTCAGAATTATTAAGTAATGATAGGCCCCAAGAGGTGCCAAGAGTTAATGTAGCAGTAGGAGGAAAACATATTTGCTCTATTGGTGGACACTGGGACTGCATGTCCATGCAACAAAGTAGGAAAGGTGTTATATGATGTGAATTATCAGAAGTTTGAGGGTTTTTTGGAAGCAAGATGTTGAGTTTCTTTTTGTTGATAAATCATCAGTCTCCATAGGAGAGTGTGCTATGACTAATCTTTGTTATATTGCCAACAGGTACCTGCCAATGTTTTGGGAAGGGATTGGATGACAAAACTTAAACACAATGATTTTATTTAGTTAATCAAGGGATAGTGTGTTCCACTTTTGGAATGCACCATTTTAGCGTGGATGAATTTATATTGGCATGTGCAGTGCAAATGGCTCTGCGAGAATTGTGGTAAAACCACAGGTCTTTCTTATTGTGAGGTGCACGTTTTGTTAAACATGGTTATTTGGCCTAATGGAAAAATTGGTGAAAATAGTTGTTATAATTAGTGTTTAGACCACGGATACCTACAGATAAAGAGGGGGACAGATAACCCCATGAAATTAAAGGCAGTCATAATGAAAAAGAAAATGAACATGCTCAAAGGAAGGGACCATAACAGTGGCCCGTGGAGGATAGTAATGGTTCTCAAGGAAGGGTCTAGGTAGATTGGCATCACTGATGAAGACATATTTAGACAGGACATAACAGATGATGAAGTGGTGTTCCTTTAGAGCATCACACACTGAAAAAAGAAAAGGGGACATATTGTAGCATGTGGCCATAATGTAGCCACATGCAGCATCATTTCAGGGAGTTTTTGAGAGAATGTCAAGTGTCATGTGAACCACAGGCCCTCATGGCATGCATCTAGTAAAAAAAAGATAGGGGAATACAATTAAAATACAGGCATGCACAGGATTCTAAATATGACAAATATGAAAATGTGTGTTATGATTAGACTAATTAGGGGAAGATTAAAATAAATGATTGACCTTAAACAGCACCACTAGTAAGAAACTCAAAAACTAGAGTTTTGGTGACAAAATTTAGGGAGCCAGATAAAAAAATAAGTAAAGAAAAAAGGAAAGAAAGAATGAATAAATGAATGAATGAATTAATGAATGATTGGATGAATGAATGATTGAATATTAAAGCAGCAAGAAGCATACATTAATAAAATATTTGTATTTGGACACATAAAGAGCACCATTGAGGCTGCTGGCCATAATTGAACAATGGAGTGTATTTTTTATTTAAAAAAAAGACAATCTGATCAATAAAGGACCAAAGGGGTATGGTTGGCCAAGATTGAGTTAATCATATAAGAAAATTCTGTATGGAACTGATCCCAAGAACATATAAAGGTAAGTACCAAAAACATTATTTTGAATTTATATAATATTATTGATTTATATTTTACAGATGAAGATTACTGACCTTTCTTTTGCATGGGAGGATTGTCTACATGGCCTAGCAGAATAGAGTACCAATGTAGTTATTGTATTGTATTGTATTGTATATTTATGTAGCACTCTTTCCCCACTTGTGGGGCCTCAATGCGCTTTTTTTCTCGGTTGAACGCCCTTGGTGACCGTAGTCGATGTGGTTGTAAGGTTCTATGGGTTTAGTTTAGGAGATACGTGTGTGCATGTTGCCGTTCTAGGATTTGGGTGGCTGGCAAGGCGAGACTAAGCAGCCCAAGAGAGGTCAAACATATGGGTGGGTGCTGGTGATGGTTAGAGATAGCTTGCTATTGTTGAGCGAGTCTATGTGAGGCCAGATATACCAAGTTCCTTTTTGGTGGTGGTCGCTGTATGCTAGTGGCAGAGGTGTTGAGGTACATCTGATGTTTCAGTCTGGGCAGCTAAGTGTGCACCAGACCAGATGTGCTTAGCTGTAGGCGTGTTCTATTGTGCATGGATGCTTGGCTGTGCCTGCGGCCCATGTCCACGCTAGTGGTGTGAGATATGATATGATAGTTTATTTATATAGCGCCTATAAACAATGTATTTCAAAGTGTTTCAAGGCAAAGGAGGGAACAAGAGAAAATGCAGCGACATTCTTACACGCCATGAACAGTAAGGATGTGAAATTAACTATCGTACTTGGCCTGATGACATTTCAGATAGTGCAACTGGTAAGACATAGATAAGGAAGGGAGGGGGAGAGTGTGAAGGAAATGGAAACAGACAGACGACTACCGTTCTAGGCCTGACGGCATTTCTGGTAGAGCCGGAGGAAAACAAAAGGTGAGGGAGAGGGAGGAACAAAACAGGGGACTATCATACTTAGCCTGACAACATTTCAGATAATGCATGAGGGAGGGTGGGGGTCAGTAAGGGGATGAGGGAGTGACAGACGAGGTTGCTATCATACTAGGTCCAGAGACAATTCTGATAGAGTAAGTGCTTAGAAGAAAGTAAGGGGAGGAGAGGAGGAGATAGGAAAAGGGTGAGGGGAGGGGAGGAGAGAACAGAAAGTAAGCATTCAAAAAGAGTGGAGAAGCAAGAGGGCAGAGCGAATACAATTGCAGAAGTCAGTAGTAACACATAATGTTGCAAGTCTGGATACAAGATCAAGATGGGAACAGCATGATTCAGGGCCACCATGAGTACAAGATGCAAAGGAAGTCCAGCATGAGAGTTGAGAAAGGGTGATGCACTGTGAATCAATGAAGTCCATAAAAGTAAAATCCAGCTTTGGCCACAAGAAGATGATGGTGAAACCACAATATATCAGGACAGACTCCCGTGTGCAGGAAGGGGGGGGCACAAGGGAACAACACAGGGGACCAGAGAGAGTGGGGATGGCCTGTGGGGACAGAGGGTGTAAACACATGTTGGTGCATGCTTACCTGCTGTTTTAGCAGGGGGTTGGACCCTGGATCCTCCTGTTCTGAACAGGTCCAAACAGGAATTGTCCTTTTATTTGACTGACCAGGAGACAGCAACGAGGAAGGCACCAGATGCGGCATGGCTTGCATACCTTAGGCTGCAATGTTGCTCCAAGTCTATACCAGGGGGGCCTGGCTTTCATAAGATGGTAGGTATCTGCATATATTAAGCCGTTACAGGTGCTACACCTGGAATTTGAGAGTCTTGTGTAGTGGGAACGTGGTCTACACCTAACAGTACAGTGTGCGTAGAGGGGGTAAACACAGTCAGATATTGGAGTCCTGTCTAATGGGAGAGAGGTCTGCCCCAGCAGTGCATATTAGTATGCTGGCAAAGGACAACTAGCATTGAGAGTCCCACATGGTGGGCTGGATGCCCGCTCCCAATGAATCACAAGTACCAGGCATTGAGAATCAACAACAGGGGCTGAGAATCCTGTGCGATTGGAGGGAGGCCCACATCCAAAATGTGCAGCCTGGATAAGAGTAGGCATGGCCAGGTCTGAGCGTCCTGAACAGTGGGAGAGGTCTAAGCCTGAAATGCACTTTGGATGAATAACTAGAGACAGCCACAACTGAGAGTCCAGCCCAGTGGGTGGATAGGCTGAGCCTGTCAGCAAGAACCAGAGTACAGGAGTAAAGTGAACTGGTGGTCACCATTAGTTGATAACTCAAATAAGAGTATATGATTAGACAGGGCCATACCCTAACCCTGACAGTGCTATTTGTGTACAGGTCTAAGCCAGGCAGGTGTGACCCACTTCACATCGTAGCCCTCCCCCCATTTGTTGGTTGCTACTGGTTGGTTGCTACTGGTTGATGGATAAACAGAGGGGGCTACCCTTAGGTTCGAGACATGCGGGGTGCTATGTTTGATAGGCTGTCCGTTTCAGCCTAATGTATAGTAGGTATCTGTGATGTCACAGTCATCGATGGTTTGTTGAGCCTGGCTTTCTGGGATAGGTTTGTGGGGGGCCACTTTTCTCATTTGTCATATGTCTCTCATGTGGTCTAGTGCGCAGTATTGATTTTGTATTTGCGGGGTGAGTGGTTTAGGAGAGTATTAGGAAGAGCCAGGTTTTAAGGGCCTTCCTGAATTTCAGCTGGTTTTCGATGTTACGAATGTGTAGGTATATGGACAGATGATTGGCACTTGAACAGAGAAAGAGGAGCCACCAAATCTTGTTGAGTTGTGCGGTGGGATCACTAGGTTAAATGCATTGAGAGATCTGAGATTCCTGGAAGGTCGGTACGGGACGATTTTGTCTCGCAGGAAGTCAGGGCCTGTGTTGTGGATTGTGCGATGGGTGATGCACATGGCTTTGAAAGTGGTGTGTCTGGCAATAGGGAGCCAGTGGAGGACTCTAGGGGAGGGCTGATGTGCTCCCTGGCATGCAGGTTAATGAGAAGGAGTGCTGCCGCATTTTGGATTCTTTGGAGTTTCCGTAGTTGGGATGTGGGGGCTCCTAAATTGAGGCAGTTTGCGTGGGCAAGACAGGAGAGGGTGATGGAGTTAATGGCCGAGAAGCAGTGAGGATAGGTGAGGTAGGGGAAAATACTCCTGAGGATGCATAAGTGAAAATAACATGTTTTGGATAAACTGGTGGTTTGTTGGGTGATGGATATATCTAGTTGCCATCCAAGATTTTTGACCATGTTAGAGGGTGCTGGTGCTTGTAGTGAGTTGGGCCATGGGATTGGTTGGGTTATGAGGGAAGTTTTCCCACAAAGTAGGATCTCTGTTTTCCCAGGTTTGAGGATGAGATGGTTGGTCATCATCCAGTGATCAATATCGGAAGGGCATGATGAGAGGTCCAGGTGGCCGGGTCCTTCGAGATTGGGGATTTTGAGGATGATCTGGGTATCATCTGTGCAGTTGTAGCAGGTAACTCTGTATGAATGGATGATTCCAGGGGTGGTAGAAATTGAAGATTAGCAGTTATGTGGTTGCTCCTTGGACGTGACATGGATGTGAATTGGTCAAGGTGCATGATTTGGGACCGGTTAGAGATGAAGGAGGAGATCCACAAGAGGGCTGTGCTTTTGATTCCTAGTGTTTGTAGTCTAAGAGAACCATGTGTTTGATGCTATCAAAAGCTGGGGAGAGGTCTAAAATGATGAGGACCGCACAACTGTCTGTGTCAGCTATTCTTTTGACATCATCCCAGATGGAGACTAGGGAGGCTTCTGTTCCTCTTAGTGGTCGGAAACCTGATTGTGCTGGGTCCATAAGGTTATTGGATTCAGCACATTGTCCGAGCTGTTTGTAGGCCGCGCGGTCTATCAGTTTGCAATGAAACGCATATCGGAGATGTGTCGGTAGTTTTGGGGAAGAAATGGGTCAAGCGTCGTTTTTTTGAGGATGGGTTTGGTGTAGGATGTTTTAGGGCTTTCGGGAAGGACTCTGAGGTGAGTGAGTTGTTAAGGATTGTGCGGGTGACGTTACCTGCACAGGTGGCAGTTAGTATTTTCTTGAGCAGTGTGGGTGGGCATGGGTCTTCTGGAGAGCCTGACAAACGGCTGGCTGCTACCGGTGACAGGAATTCTTGGTGTGTGATGGGAGAGAAGGAGTCAAAAGAAGAATGTGATCGGGCTGGGGTTTGTACGGTGTGCTCTGGGTGGGTGGGGGTGGAAGCTAGTGTTTTTGGCTTGGTGACAATGGCATAGTGTCTTTTGTTGGTGGTGTTGTAGAATTGCAGCAAGAGGGTGTCACATAGGGCTTGGGGTGGTCAGGTGAGAACATGAGGGTGATTTGAATTCTGCTATGATTTTCTGTAGTTCCTTACATGGATTGCGGGCATTTAGTATTCTGTTCCCATAGAATGATTTCTTGCTTTTCCTGATTTATGATCTATAGGCTCTGATTGTCCTTGCTAGGGTGGTTTTGTTTTGGGCTGAGGGGTCAGTTCTCCAGACCCGTTCTAGACAGTACTTGAGAGTTTTGATGTGTTTGAGATTGGCGGAGAACCACTTCGGCGATGGTCCAAATCTCTGTGAGGAGCGTTTTGTTGGGGTGAGGGGTTTGAGGGCATTTGTAAGCCAGATGTCGAATGGGGTGATTACCACTTTGTTCCATAATGTGAGAGTAGAGGGTGCAGATTGCCGAGAACGAATTGGGTGTTGGCTGCTGACCACTGTGTTGAGAGGTATGGTGAAAAAGAGTGCTGAGTGATCAGACCACAAGAGTGGGTGTGGGGGTTGGGTGGTTATGTTTGTGGTGCTGAATATTGCATCAAGTGTGTGACCTCTCGTTTGGGTGGGCGTGGAAGTGTGATGTTTAAGTTTGAGAGGGTCTAGACTATCTGTGAGTGACCTGGTCATGGGGTTTGACAGGGAGTCGAACCATATGTGGAGATCTCCTAGGATGGTGAGCTTTGGGTGTTGGATGAGGTTGGCAGCCAGCGCTTCACCAAATGAGTCTGCAAAGTTTTTGTTGTAGCCCGAGGGTCTATAGATGTGTAGGATGCTGTGTGAGGTGGAAGGTGCGAGATGGAGTTTTACCAGGAGGGATTCGTAGTCGGTGGTGCTGGTGGAGGTTTCTGTGGTTAGTATCTTGAGTTGGACTTTGTGTAATATTGCGAGCCCACCTCCCCTACGAGATCTGTTCCAAACAGTGAGAGTGTAACCAGGTGGGAAGGTCTCATGAGCGAGAGGTTCATAGTCGTCTGAGAACCAGGTCTCAACAATGTAGAGGATGTCTGGATTTTCTTCTGTGATGAGTTTGTGGATGTGGAGTGTGTTTTTTGAAACAGGCCTGGCATTGATGAGGATGCAGGATATTTGGAGGGACACCATTGTGGGTGGAAGGTTGGTGTTGAAAGGGGGGCGAGTGGGATCTGCATTGGGGGGAGGCAAGGGGAGAAGGTGAAAGGGGCGTGGAGTGTGGGGATGCTGGGGTAGTTGGGTTAAGTGGGAGGGAGGGGAAAAGAGCTAGGACTGGATTGGGGATGGGCGGTGAGGTTTTGCTCCCGTATTGGGGTGGCAGTGGCTGAGTACTGTGTTGGAGACAGGGGGATTCTAGGTGAATGTGGTCTCTCCCTGTCCTTGCCTTGTATGTGATAAAGGGGGTGTGGGAGAGAGTGGGTGGTTCTCTGGTGCGGGGGGTGTTAGCTTGAGCTTGTCTTGCTGCACTGAGTGAGGGGAAGTGGTGATTGGACCGGCCTGTAGATGGGTGCAGGGGATGTGAGTGGACTGTTTCAGGGATTGCGTGTTCCGTGGGTGTCAGCTGGCTGATCCGTCTCTCCATCTTGCTGCTCTTAATTGTGCAGAACGGGATCTATGGGGAGGGGAGAGAGTTATAGATTGAGGGGGGTGGGCAAGGGAGGGGACAGAGCAAAAAGGGGGGCGAGATAGCAGTTGGTAGAGTGCTGTCGAAGGAGAGTGGACTGTGTGGTAGAGGGCATAGGGAGCGCCTTTGGGGGGTTTCAGTGGGGCTAGTGGTGTACCAGTGAGCTGCAAGGTTGTAGCTGGCGAGTGACATGGTCCCACAATGACTTTGTTGCAGACTGAGTTTCAAGATGCCGGATTGCATGCAAGGTAGAACAGGACCAACTTTGTGTGCGAGACAAGACCCAGCTAGAGTATGTGATTACTCTGTAGTGGGACAGGGGGTACTCCTAACACTATAGTTTGTGTACTAGACTAAGTCCAGCTACCTAGCAATGCAGTTGGAGTACAAGGCTGAAATAGAGCTAGCTTTGAGAGTCCAGCAGAATGTAGAAGAGGTCTACATCTAACAATGCAATATGTTGTACAGGGACGAACACAACGACACAATTTGTGTATAGTCTAATATGTGTACCAGATTAAACACAGCTATCTAATAATGCAATTTGTGTGCGGGTGTCAGGAATCTGGGGTGGTGGAGGAGAAAGAGGTGTCTGAATCTGAAAATAGCTTAAGAAATGTGCATGGGCTAGGAAAAAACTACATTTCCCAGCAGCCCCTTTGGTATTTCGTAGTCCTTGCCGTGCGCGCGTGTGGCCAAATGTCCTTAATTAGTAACAGCTTATCAAGGCCAACGGCGCACGTCAGGTGTGACTTATTGTTTTCCTGAGGCAAAGCCATGCCGGAGGTTCGTGCAATCTCGCGTACGCTGAATGACTCCTAACTTGGTATGTGGAAGCACCGGGGCACGGAGAACTAATGCGGTCCATGTGAGAACGAGCGGCGGTGCACGGGAAGTGCAGGGAGGACTCGCGCTGCCTCGTTCAAGCTCTGCTTCCAGGCAGGCGCTAATTCTGTGAACGGGGCCTCGCTGCTATCACAGCGTCATCATTCTTCGTCTGGGAAGTCTTGCGAGTCTCTCAGACGCGCAGATAAGTGCTCAATGTGTTTTGTTGCTTTTGTGTGTTAACGTGGGGCAATGTTTGCAAAAAATTATCTCTTGGAAGATAGAGAAAGACTTGCAGGAGCATGACATAGGAGCAGAACTCTATGATTAGTCTGATTAAGGTCTAAGGATTCACTGAATGTTCTACTATGCAGGAACTAAGCAGGCCTGCAAACCGGCCTACAACTTAGTATTGGGGTTGTTCCCCCAGTGTATATGTTTGTTGGAATCCATTCTATGTTGGTGTTGAACTCATATCTTTGGTCCTATATGTTCAATGTGTGTAAATGTTGCTTATGCTTGCCCAATGGGCCATGTGTCATTTATTTATTTATTTATTTATCTATTTAAATGTTTGGTTTACATTCAAACCTCTCATCTTCCTTCTTTTGTATTGATTAGTCAAGTTGCGTAGAGTTAGCTATAGGAGTTATATCTGTAGCCTTTCTCGTAGTTGATGATTTTTACTTCAGCTTCTTATTTTCTTTCATCGTAGGGATGCGTTATCCTGCTTGTCTATTGTTCATGATGTTGTTGCAAAATGATATTAAAGCAAACACTAATTTTTTTTCATTCCCAGCAATCATCCTTGCCCAGCGATCTTCAGGTATTAGGGCGATTTCGGTTTCCATAAACCATTCTCTGGATTGCTGTCTTTTTTCATTCAGTGCCGGACATATCATGATTATAAGATGTAGGCTCTCAGTCATTCTGGAGTTCTTGCAAAATCAGCAGTATTTTTGGTTTTCGGGGATTTGTTTCCTAGCTGCCATTATTTCTGGAGTCGGAAGGATGTTCAACCGTAGTCTCATAAATGTGTCTCTTATTTTTGAAGACGGAAATATTTGCAAGTACGAAGGTAGTTGGTTAGTTCTTCTATTATCAGATGTACTGTGTATGTTATGCCGGTATTTAGCTTTCTCTTGATTAGTCTTCAGCCAGTCATTCTCTTTCAGTTTGATTTTCGCTTTTAGTGGTCGTTCTAGTAGCATTTCCATTGATATGTCCTGTTCTTCTCTTTTTGCTTCTATCGCTGTTTTCCATACTTCTAAGGCGTGTTCTGTGTTAGAAATTTTCCCGGTTATGAATATTTCAAGCAGAGGATTTGGTCATAATTTTTCTGTAGAGGTCGAGTTGTTTCCATAGGACAATGGATTTGAGCGATTGGAGTGCAAGTTCAGCTCTTATTCGTGTGGTAGGCAGTGATATTGGTAGATTCAACACTTTCTTCCAAAAGCTCCCTTCTAATTTGTCCCAGATGTTGCTGTTGATGTTTATCATTGTTTCCGCTCAATATGTTAGTATAGCCGTTACTTTTTGTTTGTAGAACGTAACTACTGGGGTCAGTGAACATTTTCCGTACTTTCGATGAATTATTTTCGCCTGTCGGGCTAAGGACAGGGTTTTCTCTTTAAAGGAATGGTTCGGTCAAAATGTTTTATTGCCCCTATGGGTCGGCCATGTGTTTTTAAGCCTAAGTCGCTCGATTTTAGAAAAATTTCCTATGGACCTTACCCGAGTTTTCGTCCATTAAACGCACGCGGAAACAGGCACCAAGGAGCTGCCATTTTGTGATAATCCTATCATTTCCCCCATCGCCCTGGCTGACCTGCTTTTGCTTCACTAAATCATATCCCCCACCCCTGAGCCTGACATTATCAAAACATTCATATTCCCCGCCTCTCTCCGTGACGTTTCTGTGCTGCGTAGGCAAACGCGCCCAGTCGTCTTTTACTCAACTTCATACAGAACCCGGAAACCAACACAGATCAGCTCACAACACAGCGCGCCACAATTCGGAATATGAAACTGTACTTTAAAATCAAACAGCAACACAGTAAATTTGGTAAAGTACATTTATTTGACATTAAATGTTTATAGAATATTCTGCAATTGCCATATGAACTCCGAAAGTCATTTATTTTCTTTTATCTCTAGCCGCAAATCCTTAAAATGTTATTGTGAGTCACGCGCTGTTCCTTTATGGTACAAAGGGTGTTGGTTTTCGTTCAAAGAAGCACTTTTGTCACACGTTGAACCTCAAAGCTGTTCCATCAAGTAGGCACTAGGCCAGCGTAAAGGTTGATATGTTGCTTCTAGCCGCTAGTACCGCTTAAGGGCATATGGACCCTTGGCGATCGTCCCATAAGATCATCAGAATGGTGCAGTTGTTTACATTAAGCTGCAGCTGGCGGCTGAAGAAACCGTCTGCCGGTGTCTGAAACTGGTGACAGTAGCAAAATGGGACTATATACCTATTTTGAAAACATAAAATTTATAATTAGTCTCGCCAGCCGATCTTTATTAATATTATTCATTTTATTTATTACGGCCGAGCTGAAACTATTTGCTTTCAAGTATAGTGAATGGAGTATGTTCGGCTCTAAAATCAATGCGAAAACTAACTAAATAAATCAAGGTTGGTACACAATGAGAAACGACTTTTTGTCTACATGTGTGTGGAATGTGGACCTACATGCCCATGTGCCCGCTACAAGGACGATCCCACAAACCTTTTCAAAGCTCTTCATTCATTCATTTATTCATGCATCCATTAATTAATTCTTCATTCCGGTATAAAAGCGTCTAAAGAGTTACTTACATTATATTTGCAATTTCCATTGTGTCTCTGCGTAATGCAGTCCGTAAATCCCACTGTGCTCTTGACAACGATTTTTCGTATATTGAACTAACATGAAACTAGGTCTAGTTTAAGAATGTTCTGCCTTATCGTCTCAAACATTATTGCACCCCCCAAACCCCCCTTCAAATGAAGTTCTTTCTGCATGGTCCCTGTCTCTCAAGGTCAAAAAACAATAGAACCTTATACTGCCAGTGCGAGTTGTGGGCCTCTTCAGGGTGCGAGCTGAAAATCAAAGCCGCTGACCATCACTAGAAATTAGCATACATTCTTTCTTTGCAACATCCCGTAGTAAAGCCATCTGTGAGTCTTGAAGTTTCGAATCCATCTATGTAGTGCGCCTCAATGTGCAAATGCGAACTGGCTTCTCTCCCATCTGCAACGGCTCGCTTTGCGCGTTCTAAGGCCCCAATTTTGTCCTCGTTGTCTGCGAGCTTTGAAGCCCCAAAGAACCATAACTATTGAGACTTTTAATTTTTTGGGGAAGGTCAGGTGAAAGTATAAAGTACCCGAGCAGTTGATTTGAAAGTGAGATTTATTGTTTGTTTGTTTTATTATTTGCAATACGCAAGCCTCCCCTCGGTTAACAGTGCCCAGCATTTATAAGAGATTGCGAAAATTAGTTACATCAACAAAAATATATACATACACATATAGACAAGGTCAGCAATATGAGGTGAATAGAGAGAGAATTCCAAGATGACACCCAGGTAGTTCGGCACCCAGGATGGTGAAGGTAAGGGTTAGGGTTAGCGTACTTTGTATGCACACTGTACAATAACATTTATTTACAAAAAGACAATCGTATTACAATTATTTAAACCGGGATTTGTACTTCACAACCAGCTCTCCTTTGGGTGGACATGGCACAGTGGCAAGGTTGGGTGGAAATGGATCAGTGCTCTGCACAGAAACGTTCAAAATTCCATATCTGTGCTTCTCTAATACAGCAACAATAAGGCTTTTGACAAAGTCGAACTCCATTTCCTAATAGACTGGTTTGATCACCCATTGCTTACTTCTTTTTGAAAAGGCCTTAGTGTAGCGAGGCATCCTTACATTACCCTTAGTCCTAGATTGTTCACAGCCGAGATTCTCGTTATGGGCCAAGACGGCAAGTAGAGTCCTATTTCTCATGCCTTGTATGCTGAAATGCAAGCACTTTGGCCTGTACTTTAGGCACATATTGTGGAACACCTCCAAACCTCCTGTGTGACAGAATTCTGTCAGTCCGCTCAAATCTCTTGATAGAGTTTTATCAAAAACAATCTTCTCAATGGCTTTGTGTGTCGGTGAAGATGGATTCAACCACTTCTTCTTCCGTGCCTCCACTGGGGATAAAGGGCCATGTCACATTGGTGGAAATGTAGGTTTTCTGACCAGCGGTGCACGTTGGTACAGTGGTGCATCAGTGACCGCCATTTTTCAAGTAGTATTTCCACTGACCCTTCACAAGTTTTGGAGCTCCACCATAGATGGTTGCTGATAGACTGGGACCACTCTGAAATACTTTCCAAACCTTTTTTTTTTCCCTGCAGCTGAGATTTTCTTATTGATTGATTTAGCACGATGCCATACGTCAAATTGATGTTTAATATGTGGGAACTGCTCTCTCATTGTCTTGGCAATTGAAACGTGTCTGTCCGTGGCTATGAGGTCGATGTGCATTCCCCTCGATTGTAGATATTCCACTGATTTTATAAATCCTAGTTTCTCCATGGCCACTGAGGATGTACATTGTGTTACCTGCACGACCACCAAACTCACAATTTTCTTACTAACCATGTCCTGAAAGTGGTAGGTGCAGTACTTGGCAGAAAATCCAGGGCTGTCGCACTGTCCATCGCCAGCTAGCCTGAATCGTTTGCCTTCGAATGTACTTGCTAGAGACAATTGTTCAATTTTCCAAGCATCACTAATGGCCGGAAACAGATAATCATGTTGGTATTTGTAGTACTGCGTTTTTTAAATGAAATGGAGTCCCACAAACTGAAAGAAAGTCTCTAACTTTCTAAAACTGGAGCCACTAAAAAGTGATGCAACTGCACACAGTAGATTGCCTGCTGGCAGTTTCCCCAGCATCGGTTGTGCAGACCATGAGAACGTATGATGTAATCTACAGGCGGCATGTATTGTGACGTTACTGCCTTGTTTTTGATGAGTCACATGAATCAATGGCTTCCCACATACTTTCCCTCTGACGGAATGCCCACATTTCAGCATACTTATAATATCCATCAAACAACTGTCGAATACTATGTATTTGCCCTCTTTCATTAGACTGTCATCCTGCGTCAAAGTTGATTCGGCCTGTGACGTTGAGGACATATCACCACATTTGAAAGAAATATCGCTGCTATCAAGTTATGATGCATCGGTGAATGCTGCTGCTGGTTCATTCTCTGTCATTTCAACATCTGCTACCTCAACATTGATGGGAGAACACAACAATGTCGACAGCTTTTTTGGTGGCAATTTTTTGGCGGGTGTAGATTGTGTGAATTGATCTGCGACTACTTCAGAGCTATCTTCAATACTTCCAGTATCATGTTGTTGCGGCGGTGCGGTCGTACTGTAGCAATGGTCCAATACAACTTTGCTGGATTCTCCGGACACATTCATTTCATGTTCTTGCCATTGGAAATGAGCATCCCGAGTCTCAACATGCTGCGTCTGAATTAATAGTTCCTCCATAGTGTAAATGGTCTGGCAAGCAACATCTCTCATTCGCTTCACTGTCTGTGTATGTATAGTTCGTAGACCCACGGGTAACGAGAGGATAGATTGGAAAAGGGATGTTCAGTTTAAACACAAGATAAAGTATAGTACAATTGACTGGAAAAAAACATAAAATAGTCCCCAGCACAAAAAAATGTTTAAAGTTATGAACTGTTTGTAACTAACCTTATTTTGGTTTCTTTTCTTTACAACTTTTTTGACTCGACCTTGAACATCTGCACGCTGTTGCTCTGATACGTATCCGCATGTCTCCCCTTCCTCTTGCGCTGCAACGACTATATTTTCTGTATCCGCATAGACAGCACAGAATGAGGCTCCACCGACTCCCTGAAACCTAGTATTTTCATTACTGTGTATCAAAATATTGTTAGCGTAAAACGCACGTGAGGACGAACACACAGGTACATCTCAATAGCCAAACACGATTTAAACATTGTGTGGAACAATTAAACAACAAGTATTCGAGCTCTGATGACCTAGTTCGATGGAGATGTCAGTATCCATACCTCTGGCTCTACATGGACTGCCACGAATTATTGTATTGAAGAGGAGGCATCAGCAACTCCCTGAAACACAGTACTTGCATTAGTATGGTTTTCAATATCGTAAACATAACACACACTTGGGGTTGACGGCACAGGTACATATAAAGAGATAACCATAAATGTTGCATTATCTAAAAGAAACAAGGAATATTTAAAAATGATCAGATTTAATCGACTTATTTTTCCGATTTCTTTACATCTGCATCATCTAAATGGGATCTTGTGATTGTAGTGGAAGCTCCATCATCTCCCTGAAACACAGTACTTGCGTTAATAGGGAAGAAAGTATAGCAAATGGAATCACGTTATATGATCACGCTCGATGGAGCTGTCAGTATCCATACCTCCTGCTGCTGAAGAATATCTAGGGCTGTTGTCAATGTGGTGCGCACTTCCGAAAGCTGTTGCGCCGATTCGTATCTGCATGGTCCCGCTTCCACCGGAATTACTTGAATGTCAGGCTCTTCATCAAGTGCGTGGGTTGACGATTCAACAACAGCCTGAAACGTAGTATTTGCATTAGTAAGGATTACAATATTGAAAACACAACACACGCTTGGGGTCGACCGCACAGGTACATATCAACGGCTAACCACAAATGAAACATGGTGTAGAACAATCAAACGACAAGTGTTCCAGTCCTGATGATCACGGTCAGTTGAGCTGTCAGTATCCATACCTTGGGCTGCTGAAGAACATCTAGGGCTGTTGTCAATGTGGTGGACGCTTCAGCATCTCCCTGAAAGACAGTACTTGCATTAGTATGGATAACACTAATTATAACTGAAAACAAACACCAGAGGACGACAACTAAGGTGTATGTCAATTGGAAGGCACTAACCAAACAATTAGTAAAATAATCACACGATACATACAAACTATTACTTGACATGCATAAAACAAGTCTGTAGCAGAATAGCCAAGTATGATTACCTGATACGCGCTAGAAGTGGTTGATAACTGCAAGCACGTGACGGAAGTAGAATGTTCTTGCTTCAGATTCAAGGGATAGTCAAGATGTTGTAAAGGTAAATTATTGTTTGATAATGAAATACCAATATTTAAAATTGCCATGCAAGGAGACAGAATACTTGAGTAATGCGCAATATAGCACAGTTCCCTGTGCCCATATATAGATTTCGTTTGTGGGTTATGAAATCTAAAAATAATATATTGATAAATGTCATTATTCAAAAAGCTATACACTCATATCAATGTCGAAAGTACTACAAATTGGAAACAACACCTAAAATATCAATGAATCCATTCGGCTACCTTCACACTACTGCCAGGCCTAAAGCTAAAAACAGACACTTGACTCACCAGTGGCGGATTGTGGATGAATAGAGTGGGAGTAGCGTTTGCGAGCAATTTTCGTGTCGATCGCCGTTTGTTCTTCTTTGTTACCCAAGATGTGGTGTACATGTTCGAGGGAAAGTGCCGGCTGCAGATGCGGTATCGATCACCCCTCTTGTCCCCAAAGACTTGTTGGACTCTACTTTCCAGCTCATCCAGAGGATATCCGCAATGTCTGACCCATTCTCTTATTCGATCAACAGTTTTCGGGAATACATGCATTGTAGTGCCTTCAGATTTAGCATGGGTCTTCGAAGGGCAACTGCTAATCGACCAGGCAGGCATTGTTGAAAATTCAGAAAAGTAAATATCAAGATTATTATAAAACCTTGATGAATAAAAATGTCATAAAAAAGTAAATGAACCATACTATGCTCAATGCAAGGTTTGTTTTGGTCGCCGGAACTATACCAGTTCATCATGTGCGGCTTAGTATTTGCATAAGTTACAGAAATTTCTGTTTTGTCTGGCACGAAAAGGAACCATGCTTACATTATAGACTGGACCCCCGAAGGATGCAATTCGATGACAATTGACACAGATGAAAATAAATATATCTATTACTAGCATAACAATTGAAACTCAAGTCAATAGCAATGAGACCAATGGCCATAGCTCTATTGGGTACTGTAATAGCAAATAGATTGACATGTAAAAATGATCGAAATATGACTAGGATACATGGCCTTACCTTGACCAACAAACGGTTGGATTCAGCAGGCCGAGCAGTATGTTGCAGGAGAACAGGTAGATGGCCACAGCTAGCACACTGACGAGTTTGCTGGAAGCGGTCACAGATAGCACGGCGACGAGCAGATTAGCATAGATCTCAGTGCTTCTCAGGTAGAAGGTTCAGGAGTTGACTTGCAAAGCACAAAGATGTTCTCATGAGACATATCAAGTGGTTTATAAAGTATTAGAAACAGGGGTGTGTTTGTGAATGAATGACGTGTGTATGTCGTGGTATTATGTTTATTGGAGACACAGGGTCTGAGGAGGCCATGTGAGCGATGGCCCCTGGGCGTGGGATACCTTTTGAAGTGTACATGCTGTGTGGCACCTTGGCCGTTTGCGCCCGTCACAGCCCCCCATGCCAGCACTCATCCCCGGGTGCGAACCGCCTTTGATAGAGGGGGTGGAATATATGGGCCTGGGGCGTGCAGATAAGGCACAGGAAGACTGCTGAATGGAGACACACTTATGTGGTTTGCAGGGGGGCGGCCTGCCTCAGGGGAGGCCTGCCTGGAGACACAGGGTCTGAGGAGGCCATGTGAGCGATGGCCCCTGGGCGTGAGATACCATTTAAAGTGTACATGCTGTTTGGCACCTTGGCAATTTGCGCCCGCCCTTGCCCTTATGTGATGTTAAAGGACACGGGGCATCCATTTTTGTACCCCCTTTCCACTCCATTTTGGTGACCAGGCCTCACTGCGACAGTACAGCACGCAGAGCACATGGCCCACAGCCTCGTTCCCACTCTGACTGGAAAACTCCAGAGGTATTTGCAACAGCTATAAAATGTAACACATCACTCTCTGAGATCACAGTCCTGCATGTGAACCGGCTTGAACCATGCACATGGCTCGTTCATCTCCACAAACGTGTCCTTGCCCACACACCCTCGCCAGTGGAAAGTAACTGCCATTCTGACCCTGTGTCCCTACAAGGTATTCTCTTCATGTGCCAGACCACTGACCACGCCATGATGGCCACCTAGCAGATCCCCAACTAACATTAGACCCCTACTGCAGTATATCGTTGCCTATCAATAACAAATGCCACATATCAGAGATGCTTGTGAGACCCACACTTCAAACACTGTATTATAGTTGTCAAGACCCTTGACCTAAGGCCTGTATAATCCAATGTTCATTGATAGTATTGATATATGTGTGACTTTTATAGAGACATAACCGACTGAAAGACTTTGAACAAGTGTTATTTAGTGCATGCACTTTTGATAATATATTTGGTTTGCTTAGATAGTGACCAACCCGCTTCACAGCGACCCGAACTTCACCCATTCCGAGCACAGGTGTCTGACGTCCATCCTTGAATGGAGACACACTTGATTGATTTAAAAAATCGAAACAACCATTGTTAAAATATATGTGGGGTTTTATTTTGTAGCTTATTTTGATGACACAAAAATACAAAAGTTTACACATTGTACAGTTCAGGTTGCAGCACAGCGAGAGAAAATCCCCTGTACTGACTGCTGTCACTCGGGAATGTTTCTCTTATGGCACGAACGGCACAGGCGGGTATCACTCTTCGAACGCGGTGTCCAAGCCTCACGTGAAGCCACCATGTAAAGGAACGATAGGCCACCAGCCTGTACCACTTGTGAAAAGGAATGAAACAAACTGTTTTTAAATGACCAAGATAATTTTAATAAACGTTTGTTGTCAATGACAATTCTTGTAACTAATGGCATTCTGCTCGGACAAATGCTATCTAGACACTGCACACTATTGAATGACTTCCATGCGTTACAATGATATGTATATGTAATTTTGGATATAGTAGAAGACCATGAAATAGTAGTGGCATGACAAGCAGAGTATACTTACTCGTTACTCGGATTACGAGGACGAACAGTTGCGCGAAGTTCGTGCATAAGCACCATCATTATCCTCAACACGGACCGTGTGAGGCAGGCTGCCCTGAAGTCTGGCAGCTCTGTGATGCATTGCGGTCGTGGCTCGCCTTCCGAAATGTGGGCCACGCATCCCGAGTTTTCACAGCAGCAGCAGTTCTCCTCCTCGGTCGGCATTAGCTCGCACCGATTGCATGTGCACCAGGTGGAAACACCGTCCATGCGACTAGGTCCAGTGTCTTCATCCGTTGATTCGTCCTGCCAACTGCTGTCCGAAGCCCCATCGTTTCCACGTGTTTCCCTTTCCAGTAGTTCCTCCTCGGTATACTCGGGCTCGTACATGTAGGGCATTATTGTATCCATTGTGTGTTGCACAAACTAAAATAATTGATAGCGGTGGTACTGGTATCTGTCCACATGGGCTACAAGCAACGAAAGCAGCTGACCAGAGCACAGAAACTAATCACAGAATACTCAAAGTAACACAGAGAGAGGAATGGAATCGAAAATCTGCTGCTGTGTGTTGTGAAACGGTCTGTTTATACTTATTGAGGAAAGAGGCGTCCTGCCATTTCCATGGTGACACGTCATTAGCTGAAGCGCAGCGAATGTTGACACGAGACGTGCTTTGGCGTTGTGAAATGGGCGGTACGCGTCTGCTGATGACAGGCTCAGGGGCGGGGGATATGATTTAGTGCCGCAAAAAGCAGGTCAGCCAGGGCGATGGGGGAAATTATAGGATTATCACAAAATGGCAGCTCCCTGGTTCCTGTTTTCGCGTGCGTTTAATGGATGAAAACTCGGGTCAGGTCCATAGGAATTCTTTCTAAAATCAAGCGACTTAGGCTTAAAAACACATGGCCGACCCGTAGGGGCAATAACATTTTTTGACCGAACCATTCCTTTAAGATGTAGAGCCCATTCTTCCTCTGTCGGCGATTATGTTCTTCATATGTGGGATAACCTCCCATGAGTTTGTTTCATTTGCACTTGCATATATGTAGTGTATGTCATAGTAATTACTACATGTGCCTGTATCAAGGGGGCTATTAGGGAGTGCAGATACACTAGCTAAGGTATTTATTGGCTTGTATTAAGGGGGCATCTTTGGTGACCTATGTGTGTGTTATGTTTCATGGTATACTATCTACATATTAGACAGTGTAGGGTTTTTTCCTGTTACTTCCCCTATCCTATCCACCTTAGGTGTTCCCTAACCCTCTATCTGGTTTCCCTTAACCTCCCCTTCCCCGTCCACAACCTCTCCCTAACCCTCTTCCCCCCATTGGCTGCCGCGTGGTATCCTGTGTTTTGAATATCAGGTATCTGTGCCAACCACGGGTGGAGGGTCGACTTCATTCGGCTTCTGTGGTTCGGGGGAGAGTGTCGACACTTTCCTCCCATATGGTGTTTTGACAGCAGGACTGAAACACAGCCAGATATGAGAATCTGTATAGTGGGAGGGAGGCCCACCCCCGACAATGCAATTTGTGTGCAAGACTAAACACTGCTACCCAGTAATGCAATTTGTGTACAAGACTAGACTAAAACACAGCTACATAGTAATGCAATTTGTATCCAAGACTGAATACAGCTAGATTTGAGAATCCTGTATAGTGGGAGAGAGGCATACCACTGACAATGCAATTTCTGTGCAAGGCTAACACACAGCTACCTAGTAATGCAATTTGTGTACAAGACTAAACACAGCTTTCCTATAATGCAATTTGTGTACAAGACTAAAGACAGCTAGATTTGAGAATTCTGTATAGTGGGAGAGAGGCCTACCCCTGACAATGCAGTCTGTGTACAAGTCTAACCACAGCTACCCTATAATGCAATTTGGTACAAGACTTAACACAGCTAGATTTGAGAATCCTGTATGGTGGGGGAGAGGCCTACCCCTGCCAATGCATTTTGGGCCTCATTACGACCCAGGCGGTAAATTACCGCCTGGGTCGTACCTTTACCACCATGGCGTAAACTACGTTTACGCCATGGTGGTTGGCGGACTTACCGCCCCATTCCGAGGTCGGCGGGGCGGTAAGTCCCCAATCCCTATTACCCTTCCCCATTCCCATTTTTGCCCCATAGGGCATAATGGGAGTGGGGAAGGCGTTAATTACGCCACCGTAAATTACGGTGGCGTAATTAACAACATGGTCCCTTAGCGCCATGGATTTTAACACCTGCTAAAAGCAGGTGTTAAATCCGCCATGGCGCTAAGGGACCTCGGAATCAGGCGGTAAGGGTCGGCGCTGTTTACGCCGCCGTAAACCCCTTACCGCCTGGGTCCTAATGAGGCCCTTTGTGTACAAGACTAACCACAGCTACCCTATAATGCAATTTGTTTACAAGACTAAACACAGCTAGATTTGAGGATCCTGTATAGTGGGAGAGAGGTCTACCCCTGACAATGCAGTCTGTGTACAAGACTAACCAAAGCTACCATATAATGCAATTTCTGTACAAGACTAAACACAGTTAGATTTGAGAATCCTGTACAGTGGGAGAGAGGCCTACCCCTGACAATGCAGTTTGTGTACAAGATTACAATGCATCTACCTAGTAATGAAGTGTGGGTACAAGACTAAAACACAGCTACCTAGTAATGCAGTTTGTGTACAAGACTAAAACACAGCTACCCAGTAATGCAGTTTGTGTACAAGACTAAACACAGCTACATTTGAGCATCCTGTATAGTAGGAGAGAGGCCAACCCCTGGCAATGCAGTTTGTGTGCAAGACTAAAACACAGCTACCTAGTAATGCAATTTGTGTACAAGACTAAACAAAGCTAGATTTGAGAATCCTGTATAGTGGGAGAGAGGCCTACCCCTGACAATGCAGTTTGTGTACAAGACTAACCACAGCTATCCTATAATGCAATTTGTGTACAAGAGTCATCACAGCTGTCTATGTAAGCATTTCCAAATTAGAGGAAGCTTTCCTTAATTATGGGTGGCAGGGCTTTCTGGAGTAAGGTGATTGCTTTAGTCCCCACCCGTGCCACACTTACTTTAGTGGTTGGTGCTGGTTGATGGCAAGCTACTGGCTTCTCGCTTCTCCTGCACACACCTGCTGACTCTGCCTGGAGCCGCCTCTGTTGGAGCCGCCCTTTGCCTTGGGGCTGCCGGGCAGAGGGCTGCCCTGGGAGTGTCAGTTATGACCTAGATGGGGCAACAGTCTGTGAAGGGGGATGGGCCTGGGAGGGGTGGAGGAGGGGAAAACACAAAAGAGAAGCAATCTGGGGAGTGAGGCTAATGGGGGCGCACAAGGGCCTGGGGGACCTCTGAGCTGGTGGTAAATACGAAATGTAGAGGCTCAGAGTCTTATGTGCATTTTTCCAATAACTGGTGGTTGTTGGGTTATATCCTTCTCAAATCTAGCCAAAGGAAGAAGGCAACGAGGTTGTGCAATGTGTCAGAGTCACTGGCTGTAATCTCTAACATCTGTTTAAGTCTTTGATTTTCAGTTTGCTAGAATTCCCACTAGTCACTTAGTTTTTAGTCACTGAATGGTAATCCAACCTATTCTGAGATTTTCACCTCAGAAGTAACTGACAAGCCATGCCACATGTTCCAATGGCATTGAAGGTTGTCACTGGTATTCTCTCTTCTCCAATCATTACTGCTTTGCACCTCCAGCCCAATCAAATAAATCCATCCTCAATGTTCTACCCACCCATCAACTACTCTAGCACGATCCTGCATCTGTATGCACTTAAAGGGCTAGCAGAAACTCCACAATGCTGGTCTTATGTATAGCCCTCTGATACTTGACTCATCAAAACCACTATGCCTTGGCCTTGAAGTTAAGGAAAGATCAGTTTGACCAACTAAACAACATTCACATGATTCAGTGGTTACACTGATACATCTGCATGGACATAGTGATTCACTGATCTAATCTGCCCTAATGCTAAACTCAGCCTTCTCCCAACTTTAGTTTGTGATCACTGATTTACACAATTAACCATCTCAACAACATACTGACATAATGTTTGTATCTCACGTTTCTACTGCTCTGTTGACATATGTTGATCAGACACGCAACCCATTTGATTTGGCTTCATTTCTCCACATTGTGCTTGGCTCATTCGAGACTTCTACAGAAAGAAAAACCAATAAGTTTACAATAAATCCATGCACACACCACATCCTATAACAGCAATATACATTAAATGTAAGGATACATAGAAGCCAAGACAATACAGTGAATACCCCAGGGCTGCATTGTGTGTGCGCATACAATTCAACCATGCTCTGCCATGTGTAGCTTGAGCCACATCCTTAAAGCACATGATTTACTCTCTGCTTGGGGGTGTACCTCATGTTTCTCATGCTGAAGTTGGCTTTGACCATCGGTAATGCTGTTTGGGCTGAGGGCATTACTGATGGCTAAGACCACAGTACATGTTATTAAGAGGGCCAACGCCTCCTAGAAGCTCCAACCTATAGCCACAGATCAAATCAAGGCACTCAAGTTTTCCTAGGACCTTTATCTACCCATCATAGGTGTGTCCTGGTCTGCGTGCCACATCCTGGGTGTCACTCATGTAGACACCCTGACTGCATATTTGCATATATTATAATACCAATAGAATACATATATTTTCATATAGTATGCCCCCATCCGAATAAAAGAATGCCCTCTCTATAATGTAATCTCTCAAATGTAGCACCCAACATTTGGTATTTCAGATGGTTCCAGTGCAATCTGTTGGAGGGTGTGTTTAAATGAACTAGCTGTTCCCGGCATGACATGTGCCATTCTAGCATATCTTAAAGGTTATTAATTATATATGATAGCAACTTGTTGCTTCAGCAGAATCGACAATATAAAGTTGTCCATACACCGCATTATATGCTTTGTTTGGATATAACGGTGAGACGAAATAAGAAATGTGTCCGTGTAGTCGAAAAAAGTATGGTCCATTTGCAGGCAGTGATTTGATGTTGGTGCCCAGCCATTGCTTCCACATTGATTACAGCTTGTTGATCATTCATTTTGATGTGTCAAACTCATGTCCCCAATATCTTGAATTGCAGTACCCACAGTTGCAAGACATATCCTGTAGGTCATGCTCTTCCATGGGTCAGCCATCATGAAGTCTGATGTGTGTTTTAGTCATGAGCTGTTTACACATTTTTTTGTTGCTTGAAACCCGGAACTTGTAGGTAAACGTAATGAAGCTTTTACTGAAACATACAGAAATATACAAAACTTGTAGGGAAACATAACACAGCTTGTACAGAAACGTACGGAAACGTATGAAATTAACAGAAACATACCGACTACCTCATATCTGGTTGACAGGTAGGTACTCATGCTATTTTCCCTAGAACTAGCCCTATCTAAAGAAGATAAGCAAAGTAGTAGACTATCTGCACTTGTTCACATTCCATTGCATCTGCGGAAAGCAGGAAGTTGAGCAACATTAAAGAAAGCAAAGATGGGTTCTGTAAAACATACACACTGATACACACTGATCCATACTGAGGATTGGATATGATTACAACCATTATACTATTCCTTTCACATTTCAATTGAAAAGAACATTAATGGTGACCTCTAAATTTAGTCTAAATTCATCTTGTTCACCATGGACGCATACATCAACCCCCACTCCCACAGGGAATATTTGATGTTCAAATGGTTTGATCAGTATTCTCCATTTGCAGGCATAATATGTCCTGCATGCCTCCTCTCCACTAAGACGTGTCTCTAAAAATATGCATCACACTTCCTGATCCTGATCCTGATAGATAGGCCAGTATGTACCAATATGACCAACCTATCAACACAACAACATATTCTTCACTCACAACTATCTATTTACCAGCAAATTAGGTAGTATGTCTTGGTGATATTTCTAAAGAACCCTCAACATCACCTTGTAAGCATTAAGCCTAGTACTTCACCATCTCTCATCACTTAATCCTCACTTGTAGTTGGCCACCCTCCTTTGCTTTCCTATAATGATATGATATGGTATGATACGTTATAGCATTTATAATCTGCTTATACACATGTTTCAAGGCGTTTCAATCCTTTCAAATGAGCACTCTCATAAAAAAGAAAACAAAGTAATGACAAAATAGCATAACCATCAATGGTATAATATGCTTAAAAAGGAAAAGATAAACCCTTGTCATCTGCCTGGAGTGTGTGAGATATGTAACTTTTAATGATGGCATAAAAAGGATCACATCTGTTATGTTATCCCATGTCTACCTACCCATTAGAACATTTGATACAGTTGAGGTGACATGAACACAAATCACAGGTAGAAGAACAAGCTTATATTATTACCTACTCATAAACCTATGATGGTCACATTTTTCTCAATTGAACCTATGTGTTCTCATACTATGCCGTAATCTTGTGCCCAAAAATTCAAATAACAACTTCTCCAATATAACTGACTTGCTCCGGTTCACTCCAAACTAGGTTTCACTCAATCATCACAAAAATGTTCTAAACAACTCCATTCAAATCAGGTGATTTCATAGTAATCCTAGAAATCCAGCCGTGATAATACTTTATAAGGATGGCCCTTTGTTGTTCATATAAGCTACCAACAAACAGTGCCTCAGATCCTTATCCTTATCTTCAACTTCCAACAGGTCAACAATTCTCAAAATAGGCCTTTAGCCCAACTCTTATTTCTTGGATGGCAACACAACACAAAGGACCTATGCATCTAATTCATCTAGTCAAATCCCATTGATGATTTCAAGGTTTATGCTCCCAGCCCCCAACCCTCCGTCTTAGGGAGAATTCTACAAATGGCTAATTTCCCTTACCTACTGAGTCCCTCAGCAGCTTTGCTAGATTTCTAGGATTTTTGTTTTCACCTGGTAAGAGTGTGAGAGTGTGAGTCTTTTTTCCCACTTGATTTTCCCACTCTTACATGTGTTTGGCTGTGTGTTTAACATTTTGTGAAATCATCATCTTTTTACTGTGTGTCACAAAGGACCTTTAGTGCAGTGACACAGGGTTGTCTTGTTCAGACTTCCCACTTTAAACTCCATTTTCTGGGACTGAGTCTCCCAGAACATGTAACGTTGACATTGATTTTATTAGTCTTTTTAAATTCACAGACCCAATACAAACTATCTTACATAGAGTACTGGAAAGGGTTAATAGTTATCCAGTTTTGTCTGTCTCTCATGGAACATTATTTCATTCCACTTTCTTTAAGATTTGGTTGGTGGCAGTGGTATCTACCATATGTTTCCTACCACGGTCTATGAAAATAGCCTTGGTGCTGTGTTAGTAGCCTCAAACTTAAATCCGCTGAACCACATTTACTTTTATTTGGTTCTGGCTGGGTTTATTTGCCATTTCTTTTTGTAAAGGTCTTTCTCATGTTTTACTGTGCACGCCAAACCAGATTTGGTTCCTTTGTTCGCCGTCCTTTGGCGGGCTTCTGCACAAAAGCCCTCCTTAGGTACCTGAGAGTCTAGGTAGACAGGATGTGAAGGAGGGGTTTTAGGCCCCCTGCACAGGGTCTCTTGGAGACCCAAGTCACACTCTTGTTTGATTGGCTAGGTAGCTGCCCTGCCCTGCCAGGACTGCCACCCTGCTGTGTGATTGACAGCCAGGCTGTGTGAATGGGGGAAAACTGCATAAAAAGCAGGTCTCTGGGACTTAGAAGGCAGAGTCACCACTGGATCGATAGAACCGAAGAGAAGCAGAAGGAAGAGGACTGCTGCAACTACTGAACCTCCCGACAGAGAAGATCTGCAAGGAATCTTCTTCCCTTGAGCTGGTGGGACCAACCAGTTTGCCAAATACCAAGCAAGACCTCCCTCCCCAGATCGAATTTGCTGCGCACTGTGGGATGTTTTATCCCACTCTGCTCTGCCCTGCGGCATCACTGTGTGCTGGTGGCACCAGAATCATCAAAATGGCAGCGAAAACGCCATGCGCCAAAACCTAAGGAAATTGCGCTCTACCAAGCACAAAAAGATGGCTGCCAAATCTACCCTGCATGTTGTCAGTGGTGGAATGGAGACCATACTTCTGAAAAATGTCATTGGGCTGCCCAACATGTAAACATGGAGCACAGATGAGAAGCAGTGCTTGCTGAAAGAAATCCGAAATCGTGCTTTTAAATCTTTTCTTGGTTGCTGAAAATGCGAAATGTTGGTCCTAAACACCGGCAAACATCCAATCTTCTTGCGGGCTGTCACATTTTACTGAAGTTAAGGAAGCATTGTGGAATTGCAATATCCTGGAAAGCTGAATTGGTCACAAAAACATCCACAGCCAGTTTGACTGCCTGTGAAAGCTGTCAAAATCTGGGCACAGTACCAGCGGCCGCCTGTGACTGTTTCAAAAGCCTGCAGTTAAACTGTACACTTGTACCATTAAGATCTAGCACACCGATTCATGGAATTAATGTGCGCTGAAATTTTCAGCGCAAGCGTGCGAAAGCGTGCGAAAGCGTGCGAATCGCAGTGCCAGTGTGAAAATCGCAGCGAAACCAGCGCACAGCGATTCATGGAAGTCCGTGCGCGTGTACATCCCAGGATGTGCGCCAAAATTCTGCTTGGTGCACGCTGGCGCACACGTCTTCAAACAGCGTGCGCTACGCGCACAGCAAAATCGCACACAGCGCAGCGCACACAACAAAAGTAGGAGGAACAGGGGGCGTGACACGCAGAATGGGGAACAACGCGTGAAAATGTGGGCCTCACGGGTGAAGTACAGGATGCAAGTGCGCGGAACGCCCACACGCTCGCCTACAACACGTATTCATGGAATCGAACGGGGCTAACGCGTGCGCCAAAAAAGACGCGCTAATGCGGAAACACGTACGCCAGCAGGAAGCAGGCGTACATGGACCCGCGCAGCATAGAAGTATGCGCAAACAACAAACAAGCTCAGACTTCAGGATGAATATACCGTTCCTAGCAGAAGTGGTGATGGGATACCGCAGGAGGAGGAGGAGGATAGTCAGGCCCAGAATTTTTACACCCAGAACCAGCCTTTTTGGGATGCCTGATGACCAGGTGTATGGGAGGTACATGTTTCCACCTCACATAATACTCGACCTGGTCAATGAGTGGGAGGATGACCTCACATCACCCACCCTGTGCTCCCAAGCACTCAGCCCCCTGGAGAAGATCCTCAATCTACTGCACTTCTTGGCCACTGTTGCATAGTGACTACACAAGTGTTACTCATGCGCGAGCGGGATCGAGGCTCGCGCATGCGCTGTCATGAATAAAGACGGTCCTCCGGCAGTTCGAGCCGGGGACCCGAGCAGAGCACACATGTCCTGCGTGGTTCCTGGTCTGTGTGTGTCAGTGTGCGTTCAAGTGCAGGTGGGGGCCCTTGGAAGCCCCCACCATCTAACACTGGTGACGAGGAGGCTCAGGAGCGCCTGTACCCGCTCCGACTGCACCGGAGTGTCAGTTGATGCTCCGTGTCGTCTCGGACTCACACGTGCGGACGGCGGCCATTTTGTACTATCGGAGATTGCAGCGGTTGCGGCTCGAGAGGGTGCTCGTGCGCCGGTTCGCACTCCAGTGCAGCATTTACAATTTTTTGACCCTCCCACTGCCCTAGGGCTGTGGTTTTGCTAAAGAAGGAGAAGAAAGGTGGTTTTGGTGCCGGGATCACGCCTTTGCCATCAAGTGTCATCGTGAGTACGTGGCCTGCTCGCCAGCATGGGTGAAGAAGGAGAGAATGAGGGTGCCCTTGCGCCCATACCACGCAGAATGCACAGCACACTAGCCCCATGCCTGAATTTGACACCACGGGCCCACCCTCCAAGCTGGGGCCGAAATGGCTCCTGTGGGTCAAGAAACTGTAAATGTTTTTCAGGGCCTCTGGGGAAGAGGATGACAACGCCAAAATTGCCATCATGGTGTATTTTGCAGGCACAGAGGTGCACAGAATGTATGACTCTCTCAACATCCCGGTGGTCACGTATGATGCGGTGAAGCAAGCCCTAAGCGATCACTTCCTGCCCATGGCCAACGTGGATTTTGTTAGATTTGTCATGGGCGCGGAATGGCAACATGATGAGGAGTCACTGGACCAGTTCTGTGCACAGCTGAGACACCTGGCAACCTCCTGCAGGTGGGTGAATGAAGAGGAGATGGTCCAAAACCAGCTGCTGCAAGGGTGCAGTTCTGGGAAACTAAGAAGGCAAGTACTGAGAGAGCCTGGTCTAACTCTGCAGCAAATCCTGGACACAGGACGAGCGTACGAACTGGCGGAGGCCAGGGGGCGAAAATGGACACAGCCACGCACTCTAGCAAGGGCAAAGAGGCGTTTGCCATTGGATGCTCTGCCCTAGGGAGGGCGAGATGGACACCAAAGAAGGGAGATGGCCCTCCAGTGCCTGGGGCTGCTCTGTCTTGCCCCTACTATGGAGATGACTTGCCACACATGGGGGAGTGCCCGGCAAAGTCGAGGGTCTGCGGCCGGTATGACACACCAGGACATTATGCGAGGGTGTGCAGGGCTACCGCACCAGTAGCAGCCTCAAGAGGACCAGCGATAGTTGGTGGGAGCAACACTCGGAGGGTGAGGGGCGTGTCGGCTGTCGAGCAAGGCATGCAGGACCTGAACATTGCAGAGGAGGAGGAGGAAGAGGAAGGAGTTTTCTTCATCTCAAGCATCGCCAAGGGCCCAGGAAGCCGGCAACTGACATGTACGGTAAACATCAGGGAAGTCCCCACCCCAGTCCTCATAAACACAGGGGCGTTGGTCTGTGTGTTAGCAACCGACCACTATGAAGCACTCTCAGGCCCACCGGAGGTGGCACAATCCACAGCGCGGATATGTGCATTTGGAGGTGACTCGCCACTCCCCATTCAGGGAGTGTTCATGGCGGGCAGAGCAAGATAAAAGCGAGGTTCTTGGTCACCATCCTGAGCCCGCACTCCTTATTAAGCTGCGCTTCCTGGGAGGCACTGAACCTGGTGCACTTCAAGTGTGCCATATATCACACTGACCTGGAACGCCTGCTGCATCGCTATGACTTGATCTTCCAAGGCATTGGGAAGCTAAAGGCCGACCCCATAGGACTTCACATCGACGGGTCGGTGAGGCCGACAGCGCTCAAGCATCACCGCATCCCGTTCCATCTGAGGGCGCAGGTGGAGAAGGAACTACAGGCGATGGTCGATCTAGACATCATCGAGAAAGTGGAAGGGCCCACCCCTTGGGTCTCGCCAGTAGTGGTGTCCCCGAAGCCGAAACAACCTGGGGCGGTCCGCATCTGCGTGGACATGAGGCTACATAACCTGGCGATCAAAAGGGAACGACACCTAATGCTTCTCTAAACTGGACTTGAGATCTGGCTACCATCAGCTGGAGCTTCACCCCGAGTCAAGATACATTACTACCTTTATGACTCACGAGGGGCTGTATCATTTCAGGAGGCTCAGCTTCGGGGTCTCGTCGGCAGCGGAAGTCTTCCAGAAGGCCATCAGGGAAGCACTGTCGGGACTCAAAGGGGTGATCAATATGTCGGACGACATCCTGGTGTTCGCAAGATCGCAGGCGCAACACCTAAAGCACCTGGAAAACACCCTGGAAAGGCTCCGTGGCCTCGGCCTGACTCTCCACAAACAAAAGTGTGAGTTTTTGAAAGACCGGCTGGAATTCATCGGCTTTGTGTTCCACGCGGGGGGCATCTCCCCAGATCCGGAGAAGGTGAAGGACATCCAGGAGGCCGCCCCGCTGGGGTCTCCCGTGGAAGTAAGGAGCTTCCTGGGGATGGTCAACTATTGTGGATGATTCATTCACGACTTGGCATCCCTGTCGGAGCCCTTGCGGGCACTGACTAGAAATGACGTGGCCTGGAACTGGACCGGGAAGGAACAGAGGGCGTTCGCCGCCATCAAGAATGCCCTGTCAGGCCAGGAGACGATGGCCTACTTCAATCCGGACCGGGAGTCGGAGATCGTGGTGGACCCTGCCCAGTTGGACTGGGGGCGGTTCTCATGCAGGCGGACCCCCAAGGGACCATGAAACCCATTGCATACGCCAGCAAGGCTCTCACCGAGACAGAGAGGTGCTATTCACAGATCGTGCGCGAGACCTTGGCTATCCTATGGGGCTGCAAACACTTTCGCATTTACATTCTGGGGAAGCCCATAGTGGTGGTGACGGATCATAAGCCCCTGATCCCGATCATGTCTGGAGCGTCGTCCAAACCACCACCACGCATTGAGAGGTGGATTCTCTCGCTAATGGAGTACAGGGTCAAGCTGATGTATTGCCCTGGCACCCACAATCCAGCGGATTATCTGTCCCGACACCCGGGGGCTGGGCGGCTCAGGGACTCGGAAGAGGTGGTGGACTGTGTTGAGGCGGTGCACCTGGTGGTGGAGGCAGCACTGCCTGTCGCCCTGGCACACCAGGAAATTGCGGACAAGTCGAATGCTGACGAGGTGTTCTTGAGGATCAAAGAGGCCGTGTCAAGTGGGGAATGGCGCGAGGTGTTGATGAACAATTCCAGAAGGGGCGACGATGCTCAAAAGGACTTGAGGGCGCTCTGGAAGACACGTCATGAGCTGTCGGTGGCCGAGGATGGCCTCCTGCTGAGGGGGCACTAGATAGTCATCCTGCGCACTCTGGTGGGCAAGGTGCTGCAGTTGGCCCACAAGGGACACCAGGGGACGGCAAAGACGAAGGCGCGGCTCCGGTTAAAAGTGTGGTTCCCGGATCTAGAGAGCAGGGTGGACGAGTTTGTGCGGGCCTGCGTTCAATGCCGGGCGGCGAGTCCGGTGCAGAGAGGGCCGCCTATCCAAGCCATGGAGAGGAGTGAACGCCTCTGGGGGACTGTGTATGTAGACTTCGGGTCCACGGGCCGTGGAATGTACTTTCTGGCGGTGACGGACCAGTGGTCCTGCTATCCCGAGGTGGAGCTGGTTGAGTTCACTGCAAGTGACCACACCATCCTGGCCATGGAGAAAATGTTTGCCACCCATGGTTTCCCTCTGGAGATCTGTTTGGATAACGGGTCGCCATTCCAAGGGCAGCAGTTTGCTCGCTACTGTGAGGAAAGGGGGATAAAGCACCGGAAAGTCACCCCGCTCTGGCCCAGGGCCAGTGGGGAGGTGGAACACTTCATGCGGACGCTCAACAAGATCTTCTGCATATTGATGAATGGAGGGGAAGATCTATGGCGCAACCTGTTTGACTTTTTGCGGGAGTATCGCACGACCACACATCAATCTACTGGGGTCACGCCGGCGGAGGCCCTTTTTAAATGGGTACCCCGAGGACTGTTGCCCGAAGTGGAAGGTCAGGGTCTGGGGGAGATCGACAACAACCGGGTGCGAGCAGAAAGAGCTGCCTGGAACGAGAGTGAGACGGCTCGGCGAGGATTGCTGGAGAAGGCGATCGCAGTGGGGGACACTGTGCTGGTGCGAAACAGGAGGCCGGAAGGAAAACTGTTGTTACCCTATGAGGCACAGCCACTGAGGGCGACCCATGTCAAAGGGTCCATGGTCACTGCAGCCAATGCACAGGGAACAGTCACGAGGAATGTGTCGTTCTTCAAGCGCATAGAGGCAGCGCCTGACCCGCAAGAGAGCACCACGCGGGATCCCGAGCAGCACGCTGGATCGGAACTGAGAGACGACGGACCGCCCGAGACTCCAGGGACACCAGAGGTGCCCCCAGCCGAGGCACGTGGGTACCCGAGCCGGGCGGGGCACAAGCCGCCGCAGAGGTTCCAAGACTTTATTATGGACTCTGCCTTGTAACCGGTACAAAACTGGCCGTTAAAGTTTGAAGTACTGTTGGTAGTTGCATAAGTTGTTATGGTTTCTTGTTTGGGGGGAAAAGGAGGGATGTTGCGTAGTGACTACGCAAGTGTTACGCATGCGCGAGCTGGATCGAGGCTCGCGCATGCGCTGTTATGAATAAAGACGGTCCTCCGGCAGTTCGAGCCGGGGACCTGAGCAGAGCACATGCGTCGTGCGTGGTTCCTGGCTGTGTGTGTCGGTGTGCGTGTGAGTTCAGGTGGGGGCCCTTTTTTGAAGCCTCCACCATCTAACAGCCACTGGATCATTTCAGCGCACAAGTGCTATAGTGGGGGGCGTGTCACAGGCCACGCAGTCACGCTGCCTACACCAGGTCTTGGCCATCATGACCGCACGCCCATCAGTCCGCAGGCGCATATACCTGCCCAGAACACCTGCAGAAAGGCAGGCTGCCGTCCAGGATTTCTACGGGGTGGCACAATTCCCCAAAGTCCTAGGTGCCATTGATTGCACCCATGTGGCTCTACGTCTCCCCAGGGCATCAGAGCACATCAATAGAAACCGCAAGCACTGGCATTCCAAAACGTCCAGGTAGTATGTGATGCCAAGGGAATCATCACCTCAGTATATGTCAACTATCCAGGGTCCACCCACGACAGTTTTATTTACAGAATGTCAACCCTAAACCGGGACCTAGAAGCTCGGCAGCATGGCGATACATGGCTGCTCGGTGAGTATAAATGCCACAGCACATGCATGCATGTCAGATACTGAGTAATGTCACAACCCCACTAATGATACCCATCACCACCTCCCCAGGGGACAGTGCCTACCCTCTGAGCACCCACATGATGACGCCAATTCGGAACCCCACCACGCCACCCGAGGTAAGATACAACACAGCTCACATTGCAACCCGGGGCATAGTGGAGCGCACATTCGGAGTGCTCAAGTCACGCTTTCGCTCCCTTGACCGTTCTGGCGGGCAGCTGTTATACGCTCCCCCAGCAGTGTGCAGGATCATACTGACAGCATGTGTCCTGCACAACATTGCAACACGCCTGGGCCTGCCCGTGGACATGGTGGTGTCCCCACATCCCCAACCACATGCACGACCACTGCGCATGGGAAGGGAAAGGGCACGGGGTGAGGCAGCCCGTACGCAGCTGGTGGCTAATTACTTCATCTAAAATCACACCCTTGGGGAGTGCACACAGCCCTGGCACATACCATCTGACAATCAATGATGATGACATAAGGGACAGTCAACTGTCACAACCATACCAGCCTGAGATTGGTCACCTGGAAGTGTTACATTGTGGCCATCCCTACCTACACAAACACCACCAATGCTGTGTCATCAAAAGACACACTTCCATGCTGCTAAATTCATTACCCCCTTGCAAAATACAACATGACAACAATGCCATGTCACCCAACCCCTCCCCAGCACCGCCACCCAACACACCAGGGCATGTCATGCTATGTGAGAGCAAACAAAGAAATCCCCAAAACATGACACAGTGTCACAAAGTACAGTGTCCCTAATGGAAACTGCCCACACACAATATGCTCCCAGTAATGCAGAACTAACAACACACATAACCAAATACTTACCAACAATACAATGCAGCTACACAACCTCAAACATAGCATAAACATGACAGTACTAAGTTAAAGTAGTGGTAGTCTTACAACCTGATTAGGCCAGCACATCGACCACTTCCAACTGTACAGTGCTGCTGCCACGTAAATGTGTAAGTGCACTGCTTACAACATGAACTCCATCTCCAAAGTAGACGGCCTTGTGAAGACATGAGGAATAAACCTGCAAATTAGGAGGAAGACATAGATGGACAAGCACATATCAATACACCATGCAGTGTACAATACAACAATATCCACTAGGAATGGATACACAGTATTGACTACAGTTGCCCACACAGCTCATGGGAGTCCAACGTCACTGTGTAAGTCACTGTCACTTGGGCACACCCTTTGCAAGCCCATTGAAACGGGAAGCAGGAGGGGTGTGTGTCTCACGAACCCAAGCATCTGACCCAAACTCAGGACTGCATGTGCCCAGCCGGAATACAGTGGATGCCCAAGGGAGCCACACAAGGCAACACACTGTAAAAAAAAACAAAATCAAAAATGGCCATGTGGGGGCTGGGGGGGGGGTAGGGCCACACAGGAGTTCTGAGGACAGGGTGCGCACCAACAGCCACCTGTGTGGCCACCTGTGTGGATGTTGGGAAAAAAAAACGCCTCCATGGTCTGGCTCATGGCCTGCATGGCTATGCCATTGTGGGAGACTGCTGCTGTCGCTCTCATCACCCTCTGCTGCTGCCACAGGAGGTGGTGGTGCTATGGGAGGCAGCCCACGTAAAGCCCTGGTATGGTCCTCCATAGCAGCAAGCATGCGGGTGTGGAAGGTCTCGTTCTGGAGGATTATAGTGCGGAGAGCCCCATGCACCACCTGACGTGATGCCCGGATCTCCTCCTGAGTTGCCTGCATCTCAGCTGAGAGCGAACGTGTGAGCCGCTCCAGCTGCTGTTCTGTCCACAAGTTAGTGGAAGGAGTCTCCAGTGCCGCCCGTCTGTCCCTGTTGGACGCCAACATGTCCTACCTGTGTGATTGGCAAATGGAGTCTGTTGCCTGCTGTAGTTGCTCCATCTGCCTTTCAGGGGGGGCAATGGAAGTGGCCACCCTCTCCATTGCTTGAGCCATCATCTCAACTGATGCTGCCTGTTGGGTTGCCATACCGTACATGGATTGTTCCCATGTGGTATTGCCTGGTGGCGTACGGCCACCGTGTCGGCGGGCACCACACCTGTTTGGGGTAAGGCTATCTGCGCCTTGCTGTGCCGGTACTGCATCCCCCTCTGATCTGATGGCCCAGGAACAGGATCAGATGTTGTGGAGTGTGACCCTGCATCCGTAACCGCCAAAGGCGGACTTACCAACACTGATATCCCCATACAGGGTTCTACCCCTGGTACAGAATCCCTCCCAGAAACATTTACCTGCGATGCCACATAGGTCTCATCCGAATCAGCACCTGAATAGAGGTCTGGGGAGGTGCATTCAGAGACACCCCTGGACAAAATGGTCTGCAGCAAGATTGCGTTCTCACCCACCACCACACCACGTCCCCACTGGTGCCCGGTCGTGCCTGAGATCCCTCCTGGGTCTGCACCATCTCCTCAACCTCAACAGCATCTAGTGCGTCATCCCCTGCAAAAACATGAAAGACAAAAAATGGAAACAGGCATTAGCACCATAGCACACAAATAGGCCTGACAAGCTACAGAACCAGTACATGATTTAGACATGTCCCACATGACTATAACCCTCCCATGCATGCACTGTCACTAAGTTGGAAGGGGAGGCAAAAGGCAGACACTGATGACACCAAGATAGAAGAGCAACACATTTGCTGCATGCTGGGTAGCACTGCCATCACACATTGGCCTGTGAGTGGCATGTCCAATACACATACATGACACATGCCATCACACAGATGGCATGTATCATAGCCATGGTACATTCCACAAGTACATCCATATGTCAAGTGAATGAATACTGTCAGCCATCCATATGAGATGAACATGATGAGATGAAAAATGCTACATAGTGTGACAAAATAGGCATGTGCCACACACTGCAACACATCCAGTGTACAAAAATACAGTGATTGCAGGCCGATGTACACATCAATGGTCGTGCACTTCAACATGACAGGAAACAACTATCATGTTCCAGATTCAAACAGGCCCCAAAAATGTATGTGATCGGGCCAATACTCAATCAGCCTGAATGGTCAAATCATTCACCTAACAAGGTAACACATGAGGGCCAATGTGGGGTTCATCAATGACAGAAGCATGTCACGAATGTGACAATAGGGCTGAGGAATGAGTAGCAAAAGTGGGAGAATTGAAACAATCAGCCTGAACGAACACTGAAAAATACAAACAATGTTGTTTCAAGATGCCACTTCAAGGGCAACTGCCGTAATGTTGTGCTAAATTACTACTGTGGGCAGAAGGGATACTGTCACACCCAAATCCAAGGCTGCTGAATGTTTTGGATGAAGCACATGGGTGACCCATACCACTCAGGCACACACACCCTCACCTGGCACTCAATCAGAACCCGTCACCCAAACAACATACACATGCATTACACACACATGTGTTACACACACATGCATGGGCACTCACCGGACAATGCATCATAATCAGGTAGTTCTCCCACACCGTGGATCTGTTCCTCTGTGACGAAGGCCCCAGCAACAGACTCATGTTCAGTGAGTTTGTTGTCCTCTTGTGGAGACCCACCGCCAGTCACCAGAGTAGCGGCATGATTTGAGGCCAGCTTGTTCTTTGCTCTGTGTTTCAGGTCATTCCACCGCTTGTAGCAAACATCAGCTGTGCGCCTCACAAATCCAAGGGCACTTATTGGGTCCGCAATGGTCTGCCAGTGTGCCCTACGTTGACCAGGTGTGGTCTTGCACCCTGCAGTCAACACCATTTTGCAGCTATGTGCTGACACATAGGCCACAATTGCATCAAGTTCCGGATCATTAAAGCAAGGCTTCCTTGAGGTACGGGAGTGTAGCCGTGTCTGGGGTCTCAGCCTGTCATGCCAGAGCACCCTTCTTCCTCTTCTTTAAAGGTGGAGCAGAGCCAGAGTGGCTTACGCCACTCTGGTCAGTAGGGGCAGAATCAACGGTGGACTGGGTAGTAGGAGTGTGGGAATGCACAATGACCATAGGTCTTGATGCAGGCATTGGTTGCAGGGTAATGTTGGCAGGGGGAACGTCAGTTTGATGGTCCTGGACTAACACTGTCCTGGCTGGGAGAGTCAGAGCTGGGGCGGATGGAGCTGCTGCTGCCCCTGCACCCTCCCCACCCTGCATACTTGGGACAGCAGATGACATAGCTGCCCCAGATCCACGTCGCTTGGTGACAACAACTTGCACCGCCACACGTGGCCTAGTCTTGCTGACCTGGAAGTCAGCCAGGGAGTCATCCTGTGCCAGGTCAGGTGCCACAATGGGCTGGTCCAACAGGGGCTGAGCTGGGATGGTGTCAGCCACGTTTCCCTCAACCATGGGGGGGGGCATGGGTGTCCCTGATTGTTCCTCCACACATGGGGGTATAGGGGCACCCTGCAAATCCCAGCCATGTCCCCTACCGCGCCCCACGCCCACCTTTTGAAGGTCTGCCACCTTTGCCTCCCTTACCGCTTGGTCGCCTTCCAACCATGGCACTGATGTTGTTGTGCATATGGGAGTTGCAGTAAACTATTGTCCTGGGCAATTGGGGGTCAAAGGGGTAGGATACCAGATGGAATTCGTATCCTAGTGCTCTAACAAGGCTGTCTGTGACCCCTGGGGGAAGATGACGGGTCATGCAACGCACAGGCAGCCCAAAATCAAAAATGAATGTGCACGCAACCCCTCGTAGACCATGTGCGTGAAAAAATGAACCCGCACTACTCTGTGGCACCCAGAAACACAAAACTAAGCGTACGCATATTACACGCAGCCTACAATGATCTCTGAAGGGGAACGCGACACACTGGGCAAGCACAGTTGCTAAGTACGTGCGGAACTTACCGTCTGCTTGGAAAAAGAACGTGAAAAATATGCGCGTGTGCGCGTTGGCAACACCCCACCAAAAGAAGAATTGTACGCTGTCTGAGGAGACAGGACAAAAGGAGAAGTGAACTCTGTTTGAGGAAACAGGCCCAACAAAAATTCAGAAAAGAGCTGTCAGGGGTATCAGGGAGTATGAACTAGAAACGCTGTGAAGTAATCGCGTGTGAACCGACAAGAAGTACATATTTCACCCACTCGCTCTCCACGAAAAGCACATACAAGGAAATGGCGTCCTACACGTAGCTTCTAAACCGGCCCACACGTACACGTCAGATACGCATGTATGTGGGCGCTTTCCTCCAATTACACGCGATGACACTCGGACGTGCAGTTTTTCCACGTGTGCTCTGTCATCACGTGCTACGAGGGAAACGCCAGCGCGCGTAATGTAACTGACGCACTTACGCGCTAAGGGCCTTTGGTCCAATGAAATCGCGTGCGTGTGCTGACTCGCTTACGCGCTAAGGGCCTTTGGTCCAATGAAATCGCATACGTGTGCTGACGTGCTTATGTTCTAAGGCCCTTTCCTCGAATTACACGCTGACGTGCAATTTTTTCACATGCCAAATCACTCTGTATCAAGCTGGCCACACGGAAACACACGGAAGACCACGCCCCTGCCCAGAAGGCCGAATTACTGCCCCCCAGAGCCCCGAGCACGCTGCCACCTGCCATCTGCTGCTGCCTGACTGCCTGCTGCTCACGTGCCCTGCCATTTGCTGACTGCACGTCAGCCAGGGGTGTAGTTGCTGTGACCACCCCTGCTGGAACTGAAGACTCCTGACTGGGATTCCATCGCTCCAAAGCCCAGCCCCAGGATTTAGTTGCCTACCCACTCCTGCCTCTGGGGTTGCCATGTCCAGCACAAAACCATCTGGCAGAACTGGCAACCCCCAGCCAGAGAGGCAGAGGGCCACCAGCTTCAGTGCCAGGGAAGTTGGTGTCCAGGTGGAGAAAGTCCTGGGGCAGTATGATGCCCTCTTTGGATGTTTGCGCGCCGACAATGAAGGACGGACCAGGATCTGGATGGACATCGTGACTGCCATCAATGTGGAGGGGGTGGCAGTGCGCGACTTACATCATGTCAAGAAGCGCTGGGAGGACTTCAGCTCCAGGACCCTCAACAAGGCCCGGCACCTCGCTAAGGCAGCGGATGCCAAGGGACGCCGGAGCCAGTTGTCGAACCATCAAATGAGGGTCCTGGAATGCATATGCCCAGCGCTCTACGTCCAGATCCTTGAGAGGCAGTCCCGTCTGGAGTTGAGCGGTAAGTGTACATGCATGTTGATAGTACGCTGTGCATGTCGTGGTGTGCCAGTAGTGTGCAGGTTGCACATGTGTTTATGTAGGGCCATGTAGGGATGTGTATGAACATGGGCGTGAGGCTGCCACATGTAAGTCATCTCAGTTGTGAGACACATTGATGGTGAATGTGTTGGTAAGCATGCTGGGCAAATGCATGTGTGGGACCACACATGTTTGAATTTCTGTGTATGTACATTGGCATGGTTGTGGCATGGATGGTGGTTCATAATGCATGTATCTGCACTGTGTACATGTGCATGTATGTGTATCTGACAAGTGTGCAACTGTGATGCAACATGGATGCACGTGACACTGATATGTAGAAGGGTGAATGGCAGATGTGACATGTATGGCGATCCCATCACTGCAACAGTTGAAGGAGATGTAGACATGCATGTAAGTGTGGTGGCGTGTGTGCATTTCTAGTGCACTCCTTGTGTTTCATGTGATGTCAGGCTCACCTTTGGATGTTCATGCTGTTGTATGTGTATGGATGGTGCTGCCTGGTGCAATATTGCTGTTGAAATGTTCATGTGTGTGAGTTAAAATGACATGTGTGTCGTGGAGTGTGATGTCGTTTCTGTAGTTAAACAATGCCACTCATGTGCAACTGGCATGTGTGTATCAGTCCATTGTACAGTGCCCTGATTCCTGTGTTTTATCTCTCCCTGTCTGCAGCGTCAACTGAAGAAGAGGGCAGAGAGGGTGCTGTGGAGCACAGCGGCAGGGATCATCCCGCCAGCCGGAGACGCAAGGCCCGGACCCCCTCCCAGGTTGTCATCTTGTCGGATAGTGAGGATTCCAGTGCCGCGTCCCAGGCCGCAGCTGCCGAGGGAAGGTCCAAGAGGCGGAGGTCGCAGTTGGACTCCTCCGCAGCAGAAGGGGCAACTGAGACCCCACAGCGTCCGACGGAGGAAGATGGCACGGAGTCATCCAGGTTGGTGGGGGACTTGGTGAAGGAGGAGGCTGTGCAAGGGACAGACATGGGGTCTGGAGGTAGGGATTCCACTGGTGCTAGTGGTGCAGTGCAGGGGCAGGGACAGGAGGCAGCACAGGCCACCGCAGAGGTGCCTTAGTGTAATCCTGTCCCCGATCCTGTGACTGCATCATTCCGCACCAGCAGGGATGCCTACGTCCAGACCCGTTTTCAGGGAGGGGATCAGCTTACAACAACTGACCTTCCTCTCCCTGCGGACGTGGCTATCTGGGACCGGGTTGAGCCGGTCCTGGGTGGGGTGGCGTTGCGTCAACGGGCTATGCGAGGTGACCTGCAGTCTTTTCATGAGGAGACTCCACGTCTTCTCGAATGGCTCGTTGACCGCGTTGACCTGCTGCGACAGCTCACCAGGGGCGGATTCCCCCGTTTTCTGGACCTTGTTCTGACCCCCTCCTCAACTGAACCCCATATGCCCCAGTCATCCTCCATGCCATCTTCCCACCCATGTATCACCTGGGTACCCTGTGGAGCTGCCTCTGACCCTGCGGCCAGGCTGGTGGAGGACACATCCCTGCCACAGTTGGGAGTCGGACATCCAGCAGGGGTGGCCACCTCAACAACTGCACCCCAGCCGGAGGAGAATGTGCAGGCAGCAAGAGCCAGGTCACAGGGAGAGGCACAGCAGCAGCAGCAACAAGGTGGGAGCCATCATGGCTCGGGGCCTTTGACATCGGAGGGGCAGGCATCGGCCAGAGGGCAGGAGGACCCAGGACTGGAAGTGTCTTCCGTGTGGCAGCGGTTAGGCCATGCTATGGATGTGAAGCGACAGCGAGCAGAAGAGGCACGGCTCATGATGGTCAGGGCGGAGAACTCCATGCGGAGGGCCCTGAGGCGGGCCGAGTGCCTCGAGGCAATTCGCAGGGAGTTGGAGGAGAACACGCCGTCGTCCCTGCAAACCCTCTGGGCAATGGAAGAGGACCGTCTCCAGGACGTTGAGCAGGAGTTCGATGATGCCCTGGCCCGGGACATCCAAAAGTGAGCCGTCGGACTGGCCCGCTGCCCTTGTAAATAGTTTTTAGAGTTAGGTTTCCTTTTTGTTTTCCTTTTATTTGTGGTCAATGGACAATGCCACACAAATGTGTATATAGTTATATTTTTAGGTAGTTTGTTATGTAGGTTTCATTTGTTTGGTTGGGATCATGGACCCTTTACATCCTTGGACAATGGATTGTATATAGTTTCATCATGTATTATTTATTTATTTTTTTGCATTATGGACATGGAGCAATGGATTTATTTTTTCCGGACAATGGATTGTAAATAGTTGGACTATGGATTGATTTCTATTTTTTTTTTAATTATGAGCATGAAGCAATGGAGATTTTTTTTTACATTTCATTTGGATTTGTGTTGTTGGAGGGTGACTTTGGACTGTTTTTCTTTCAAATTGTTTTGGATTGGTTATCATTTTCATTCAATCATCTTTTTCACACGCTTTTCATTTCATGTTTCATATTTTGGTATGCTTTCATTTCATGTACATAATACATTTTCATTTTTTAGTTCGATGTGTGGGATTCGCTAATTGGGTTGATGCATGTGAAAATGTGGGTTTACACAAGCAATGCCAACCAGTGTATGTGTGTGACGGACATGTGTTGATGTACATAGTTGACTTTTGGTTTGTGTCATGAGATCGGCATTTCACTGCTGTGGGGTGGGGGTGCAGGGGGGCATGAGGGGGACATGTGTGGGGGCCTGCTTGCAGATGCCCTGCACTGCTGGGGGGGTGGGGGTGCAGGGGGACATGAGTGGGGGCCTGCTGGCAGGTGCCCTGCACTGCTGGGGGTGGGGGTGCAAGGGGACATGAGTGGGACATGAGTGGGGGCCTGCTGGCAGGTGCCCTGCACTTCTGGGGGTTGGGGGTGCAGGGGGACACCTGCCAGCAGTCCCCCACTCATGTCCCACTCATGTCCCCCTCATGTCCCCCACCCCCCAGCACTGAGGGGCTCCTGCCAGCAGGCCCCCACTCATGTCCCCGTCACCCCCACCCCCCAGCAGTGCAGGGCACCTGCCAGCAGGCCCCCACTCATGTCCCTTTCATGTCCCCTTGCACCCCCACCCCCAGAAGTGCAGGGCACCGGCCAGCAGGCCCCCACTCATGTCCCACTCATGTCCCCCTGCACTCCCACACCCCAGATGCCCCTGCACCCCCACACCCCAGAAGTGCAGGGCACCTGCCAGCAGGCCCCCACTCATGTCCCCTTGCACCCCCACCCCCAGCAGTGCAGGGCACCTGCCAGCAGGCCCCCACTCATGTCCCCTTGCACCCCCAGCAGTGCAGGGCACCTGCCAGCAGGGCCCCACTCATGTCCCCTTTCACCCCCACCCCCCAGCAGTGCAGGGCACCTTTCAGCAGGCCCCCACTCATGTCCCACTCATGTCCCCCTGCCCCCAGGTCATGACGATCCTCATTCGTGGCCCTTATGGCCAGCCTCCCCAGCCCAAAGACCCAACCAAGTATTGCATCCATCCACATAGAAAAGGCAATTACATGATACAACCCCAATGGCAAGTATGTAAATGAACACATGTCCATCACACACACACAATGGGTGCAAGTGAATGTGAAAACCCATATCATGGTGTTAGGGAGAATTCTCTGTTTAGGCTGAATTTCCTAACCTAGTGAGTCCCCCAGCAGCTTTGCTGGATTTCTGGAGTTTGTTTTTTTCCATCCTGCCAAGAGTGAGACTCTTTTTCTCCCACTCTTGGACATGAATGTGTGTAATTCCTTTGAATGTCAATGTGTTCTATGGGCTATGGGGTCTTTTACTCCATAGGGTCTCATATGTTTTGCTATGTTTGTTACACCGCACCCTATGTGCCGTAACACTGGGGCGTCCTGGTGGACCTCCACCATAGACTCCATACCCGGGGACTGACTAGTGTCTCCCCGGGCATGTAAAGTCACCATTGGCTTTACTAGACCTAAATTTACTAGCAGAACTAGTACAAACCATCCTATTGTGGACGTACTAGTAGGGGTAATTCGATTACTCCTAGGTCTGTTATTCGAGGGGGCACTGTCCCGTCCCCCCTCGTCGAGTTTTGGCTGGTGGCAGTGGAAACTACTTGTTATGTTCGACCCCGAACATAACCCTATGGGATTCTTCCCATTGTTGGAGATTGATACTTTTCCTCGTTAATCTCTAACATACCATCAGTTTACTTATCTTAAATAAGTTTACCGGATGGTATTTTCTGCCAGAACTCGGTTTTTAAAATGACGTCTGTGTTCGTCTCTGTGACTCCTAAACCAAAGGTTGAGCCCTTTGTTCCACTTTTGGCGGGCTCTGTACATAGACCCTCCAAAGTGGTGCCATTCTGTCTGGGTTACCACAGGGGTGTGGGAGGGGGTTTAGGCACCCTGGACCGAGTTGCCTTGCCAACTCCGGTCGCACTCTGGTGTGATTGGCCCAAGTGATGAGCCTCCCCGCTCACCACTTAGCATGTGTTGATTGACAGCTAGGCTGAATAAATGGGGGTTTTCTGCATAAAAGCAGGGCTTTTGGGACTGGATCTTCAGAAGTCGCCACAGGACCTAACAATCCGACAAGGGTAACGCTGAGCCGACCTGCACGACGACACCTCCGGTGGAGCCCTGCGGAACCGACTCGCTACTTCCCGACGACAGAGGAGATCTCCCTGCCGGAGATTCTCTTCCCCTGACTGGTGGGAACAACCAGTCCCCTTTGCTTTTTCTTCGCTCCAGGACGCAGTGGTCGAATTGCCCGTGTAGAGCACCTCAGCAACCGGATAGCCACTACCCCTGCACCGCGACCAAAAGGTGGTGCCTTGTGACAGAGCACTCCGCGGCTGGTCTCTTCCCTGGTGGTGCACCAGACTTCACTTTTCTTCGACGATGAGATCATCTCTACTCTTGGCAAAGACCCGACGTGCATCCACCACCAGGATCAACTGCCCCCACCGGAGCTGTCTCTCCACAAACAAGGTACCGTGTCCGCCTGGCTTCCCTTTCTGCCGGATCGAGTGTGGTCTCTTAATCCTCGCCTTTCCTTTGGGTCGCCTCCAAGCTTTCTTTAGCGTGTTGTTCTGAACTGCTCAAATCTTCTGATAACAATTTGCTACAAAGACTCGAACGCATTTCCACTAAGAGACTTTTTGGGACATATCGCCTTGCCTCTCTCTGAGTGGGCCTGGCCTCTGAACTTTATGATCTATCGTGGAACTGCACAGGTTTCCGCCTAACACATGGCATGCATGAAACCAATGACATAATACCACACATAAAAATATGAAGAAAAAAATGTATTGAACACAACATGAATGTAATCTAAATCCAACACACATGCTGCAAGTCCGCAAAGAATAAAAAACAAGAAATCATAATCCAAAGAAATCCAAAAGAAATGGTGTCCAAAGTCACAGTGCAACAAAGCAAATCCAAGGTAAAAAAGAAAGTGAAAACCATGGCTCCATGGTGAAAATAAAAAAAAAGAGAACAATCCAATGGTGAACTATGTACAGATGAACAATCCAGGGTCCATGAGCCCAACTGATGAAATGAAACCTATCAAAAATACTACCTAATAAAAAACTATATACAAAAACGTGGTGCATTGTCCAAGCACAACCAAAATAAAGAAAAAACGAAAGGAAACCTAATACTATCTAGTTGCCTCGAGGCACTCTGCCCGCCTCAAAGCCCGACGCATGGAGAACTCTGCCCTGATCATGGCGAGCCGCGCCTCTTCCGCCCGCCGCCGCTCCTCACATATCTGCTGGCCCAACCGGTGCCACACGGAAGACACTCCCATTCCTGGGTCCTCCTGCCCTCTGGCCGATGCCTGCCCCTCCGATGTTGATGGCCCTGAGTCATCATTGCTCCCACCTAGAGCCTGCTCCTGCTGCTGCTGTCCATGTGCCGTGTCTGATGGTGCCTGCACATCCTCCATCAGCTGGTCTCCAGTTGTGGTGTCCACCCCTGCTGGGCCGCTGACTCCCGACTGTGGCAGGGGTGTGAGCTCCACCAAGCTGGCTGTGTTGGTCGGGCCAGGTCCACAGCGGGCCCTGGTGGAATCTGGGCCAGAAGACGGTGTGGAGAACGACTGGCGCATAGTCTCCACAGAGGAGGAGAGGTCCGCCAGAGTGTGCGACACATGTAGGAACCAACCTACCAGGACGGAGCCCATACGTTCGTGGGACCCCTCGTCCACAGGTAGTGGAGAGGCAGATGACATGGCACTCTCCCCTACCTGCGGACGGGCCTGTGACGGGGCCTCCCTGCTGGTGCATGGTGGTGCAGTCACAGGGTCAGGGACAGCGACATGCACAGGCCCCTCCACAGTGACCTGTGCTGCCTCCTGACCATGGCCCTGGACTGTACCACTTGCACCAGTGGTACTACCCCCACCAGGCCCCATGTGTGGCTCAGTAGTGGGCTCCTCCTCCTCTGTGGAGACCACCAACCTGGATGTCTCCACACCGTCTTCCACCATTGGAAGCCCCTGTGGGGGCTCACCCGGCCCTTCCGCCACAGCCGTTGTGGCAGACGCAGCACCAGCCCCCTCGCTCCCGGATGATGGTAATTCCTGGGAGGGTGGCTGGGCCTTGCGTCGCCGCCCAGTGGAGGCATCCCTGCCGCTTGGCTTCACAGCGCCGTCTCCGCCCTCTTCTTCACTTGACGCTGCATAGAGGGAGACATAGAACACAAGCATCAGGGTACAGTACAAAATACCCTAGACAGGAAGCAATAACACATGAGTGGCACTGTCAAATGTCACTTCCATGCTGTCATTCCACAACACATGGGTGAATACACAAAACACACATGCAGAAACAGTCCTGGCGCCTGCAATCAACATCAACATCCATGTAGAAGGGCCCCTGTAAACCAAGATGTTGCCTTCAAAGTCACATGCATCCATGGTGTTTAAAAGTCACACACACACTTCTCAGGCACACACACACACATGTGCACCATACATGTACATGACATCAGCACCCATTCCTCACCCCTCCTCCATGTCCAGGAACAGAGACAGCCATGCTTTCATGTGTGCATTCCGCATAGAGCTCCCCATGTTGCATTAAAACACATGCACCAACCATGTGGTTCACACATAACTGGTCTCAATTGCATGACCATGATGTCCCTGCACACACACACACATCCATACATGGCCTATGTCACACATACAGGCAAGCATCAGACTACCAGCACACTGCAACATGCCCTGTCTCACACAGCAATGCTTGGCCACTTACTGCTCAACTCCAGACGGGTCTGCCTCCGAAGGATATGGGCGTGGAGCACTGGGTTTATGCATTCCAGGACCCTCATCTGGATGTTACTCATGCGTGCCCAGCCCACCTCCGCGAGGCGCCGGGCCTTGTGGAGGGTCCTGGACCTGAAGTCCTCCCAGCGCTTCTTGACGTGCTTGATGTCGCGGGTTGCCACCCACTCCGTGTTGATGGCAACCACTAGATCGTCCCAGATCCTCTCCCGTCCTTCCTTGTTGGCGCGTGATGTTCCGAAGAGGGCCTCATAATGCCCAGGACATGCTCCACCAGGACACCAACTTCGGTGGCAGTGAAGCTGGTGGCCCTCTGCCTCTCTGGCTGGGGGTTACCAGTGGTGCCAGATGGAGATGTGCCCGACATGGCAACCCCAGAGGCAGGAGTGGGTGGGCAACTGGGTCCTGGGGCTGGGCTGTGAAGCGATGGTATCCCAGACGGGAGTCTTCTGTTCCAGCAGGGGTGGACACAGCAAGTGGACCCCTGCAGATGGCTGATGTGCAGGCACTAAATAGCAGGGCACGTGGGCAGCAGACAGGCAGCAGCAGATGGCAGGTGGGAGCGTGCTCGGGGCTCTGGGGGCAGGAAAATGGCCTTCAGGGCAGGAGCATGGTCTTCCGTGTTTGTATGCGTGGCCAGCTTGATACAGAGTGATTTGGCACGTGAAAAAATTGCACGTCAGCGTGTAATTCGAGGAAAGGCCCTTAGCGCGCAAGCGGGTCAGCACACGTACGCGATTTCATTGGACCAAAGGCCCTTTGCGCGTAAGAGCGTCTGTGACATATCGGGCATTACCCTTTCGCGTGTAAAACTTCACGCAAACCCCAGGAATACACGTACCCCACTTGCACAGGGCCCTTTCGCGTGTAAAACTTCACGCGAACCCCAGGAATACACGTACCCCACTCGCACAGGGCCCTTTCGCGTGTAAAACTTCACGCGAACCCCAGGAATACACGTACCCTGCTGAAATTGCGTGTGAGACTTCCCGAGAACCCCCGTAATACACTTACCCTGCTCCAATCGCATGTGAAACTTCCCGCGAACCCGTTATGAACTTACCCTACTCGCACAGGCCCTTTCGCATGTGAAACTTCCCGTGAACCACGTAATACACGTACCCTGCTCCAATCGCGTGTGAAACTTCCCGCAAACCCCAGTAATACACGTACCCCGCTCGCACAGGCCCTTTCGCGTGTGAAACTTCCCACAAACCCCTGTAATACACGTACCCTGCTGCAATCGCGTGTGAAACTTCACACGAACCCCAGTTATACACGTACCCCACTCGCACAAGCCCTTTCGCGTGTGAAACTTCACACGAACCCCAGTAATACTCGTTCCCCGCTTGGCGTTTGCTGTTTGGCAGCCCTGTAAACTGGTCCAGGGTTAGCGCAGCCCTTTGCGCTGGATTGGGGATTTTGATGGCTTTTCCTTGCGTGAGGGCGTTCTTGGGTGAGTCACTGGCGCTGCTGCAGGGTCGCTGCGCCACTCTGTGCCACGGCTGGTTTTGGAGGCTAAAATCCATGAATATGCTGTGTGCGGAAATCAATTTTAGACATTCGCATGCGCACACTGTGCGCCAGCCGCGTGCTCCACTTGTGCGCGAAATTCTATGAATTACCCCGCTAATGTCTAAAATCTAAGTGACCTGTTATCAAGAGCAAACAAGGTGCAACTGTTTAAACTTCATGGTTTAGAGTCTGGAATCAGTGTTCTAGATGTTTGTTTTAAAATTGCAAGTTTATTTTCAACAAAGAAAAATGTAACAAAGTGACTTTTAAAGTAAGCCTGATTCAAGCCAAAACTACAAAACAACTTCCCCCACTGGGCAAGGCACCTCCCTTCCGCTCTCTGGGTCAGGAGCTCACATTCAGGTGTTGATTAAGAGGGGAGGGGCACTGGGGCTGCTCTGGGAAGAGCACAATGGGCTTCCCCCCAGGCATGGAGATGCTAATCAGGAAGTATTGTGAACGGCCTCTGCCGGAAGGAAGTGGGTGGAGAATTGTTGCTGAAGCTGCAAAACCAAGTAGGCGGGGACAGACAATTTTGTTGATTCACAATGGACCAAAAGCAGATTTCTAATAAGACTGATAATTTACTGTGGACAATTGTAAAAAATATATAGAAACCCCAGACTTATGAACCAACATTTTCGCTGCACCTTTTAAGAGGAGCCAGAACTCTGTGCTATGTTCTGGGACATAACTGTAGAAATTGTGGTTTTATAGCAAATTTATTGATGTCAGAAGCATGAAACTTCACACGCTTATGCCCACATGCAATGTGCACATGTGTACCAGTTTTGGACAAACTAGAGATAGTGTCCCGGACAAAAAGTGCAGAATTCTGTCAAATCCAGACACAAGATCCTACAGAGACGGGGCTTGGAAGAATAATAGCTCCACAAAATATGTGATCAAGATATGCTATTGTTATAAAGTTTGTAAAATTGTAAATATGTATTATATGAAAAGTAGATTTCATGTTCAAAACATAAAACCACATCATCATGGCGACACACTGTTTTCTCCTCCAATCAAGGAAGAGAGCGGATTCTAGCCTATAGCCAACCTAGGGGGTGTGCCTACGATAATTTAGCATACACACCCCTTTATCAAAATAGAGACAGCTGAGGACTTAGAGACACACACATTCATCCACCAACTGATTGCTGGCAGGGCACTTTGCAAGAGAACGATCCATATTCCAGACTCCAGACTCCAGAAACTTGGCAAGCAGAAAGGGCCATTTTCATACCTGAACCATTCTCAGCTTGGCCTTAAAATTCCAGAAAGCAGAATTTACCCCAGTCATTTAAGGGGAATCAAAGAACAGCCTGGCTGTGCTGTACTTCTTCCCTGCTAAGAATTATTGCCAGAATCCAAAGGCCCAACCCAGTAGAGCTGTGCTGTGACCAGATAGCTGTGAACCAGAGCACCTTGCTGATTGCAAACCAGAGTGCCTAGCTGTCCAGTCTGGTGTTCCCAGCAGCCTGTCTAGTCCGGTGTGCCCAGCAGAATTCCTGTCCAGAAATCTTGACTGACCTGAATCCCTGACGGTTCTGTTCAAACCTAGGTAGTGAGTATCTTAGTTTCGGACTGTCACTAGTGTATGTACTGTCCATAGTCATCCCTATTCAAACCCATCCTTCTGATACTCAGAACTGCATTGTTAAAATATTTTGAACTGCCTGAACTCTCTATCTCATCCCCATTATTCTTCTGTACTAGTAGTGTTAAACCAATCTGTGCGCTGATATATATTTTGTGGAGAAGGCGAGCGTCTCGGCAGGCAAAAACATGATCCAGAGAAGTCCTGGGCTGGTGGGTGTGCTGTCGTGTAGTTTGCTTCTTCAAAGTCCATCCCGATCATGATGCCTACCCCTTGGCATCCAGACCAAGCCAATCAGCCCCAGGAGCAGGCATCTGGACATTTAGTAAAACCTCAGCAGCCCCGGCTAGGGGCTATCTGGGTTCAGTCCTGGCGCCTTAGGCGCCAGGCTCATAGTAGGAATCAGTCCTGGCGCCTAAGGCGCCAGGCTCATAGTCATTACTGACCTCAGGCAGACCATGCTGCAAATGACTCCAATCCAACATGAAGCCTGAAAGGGACTATTTTTCTACAGGGACTATTTTTGACTTGGGTGTGGTTCAAGGGACTTCTTACCTGGGAGTAATTTTGAGGCTATTTAAACCACGCCCAACCAGCAACACATGCTTTGTGTTATTCTGCATCCAGCAGTGTAACACGCCCGCCTCGAATCCGGAGCTCCTAAAACAAAGAGGAAAGAAAGGGACAAGTTTAGAAAATGAACTTATTTCTATTCCACACCTGATTCTAGATCCATCTTGTCTCCGGACCTGTTAAGAACATAATTTCTGCACGCGCCGCACCTCCAGCTGCAGCACCGCGCCATACTTACCAGTCTTCACAGCATCCTTCGGGTCGGCGCTGCCTCCATCATTTCTTCGCCGAACTTCGGCACCTAGGAGACAAAAGAAAACCACAAGGTGAGTCGAGGGAGCCAACAAATATAATTCTTACCACCATAGACTTACCTGATTTACCACCGAAGGCATCCTTTTGTGACTCTCCATATTTTCACGTGCCGCATCTGTAAAGAGAGACAAAACAACACGTTTTCCTCGTGCAACATTTGCCGGACAGTGTCGGGTAATACAGACTCTTACCTGAGCGCCACCAGCTGCCACAAGAGCATCTTTTCACGAGCCAGCTGCAAGACAAGAAAGGAAGGGGGGAACAAGAGTGAACATCGGACATATTGAACTCTATGAACTTAATACTTACTCGTCCTCACCAGGAACCTCAGAGTCAATACTCTCCGGAACTCTCCCGAGCCTTCAAACCAGTGAAGTAACTGGAATTGACGCGCCCCTGCAAATTCACGCAGGATGGAGAGCTCATCTTTCAAGAATATAAGGTGAGATTGCTGTGAGGGCATTTCGGAGGTGATTAGTTGGGGAGGACTGTGGGGGTGCCATCACTTGAATCCACAAGTGGCTAAATCCATCTCTCCACTTGCAGGAGAATATTTCTACGGGTTAAGCAGACAAGATTAGGAGGGCAGATCCAGTCAGTCATCCCTGCACTACGCATCACGTGGGTGGAGACCGCAGCTGTCTGGGTCCGACCGACGCCCCTGTGGGAGCCAGGTGAGCGTAACAGAACGCGAATCCTATCTACAAATTCCCACGCGGGCGTTATGGAAACCTCAGAAACTGACCAACTAGCCCTATTGTTAGGGGAACTTAGGGCAGAAGTGCACTCCGCGTGCCAAGACACTAATGCCCTCAGGAGAGAACTGATTGTGTCAAAGGAGCGCACTGATGATCTTGCTAGACAATTACTGCAAAACCAAGCTGGGCAAACACCATTACCTGGACTCGGGGGGAATTCAACTCCTGTTTCATCCAGCAATACTGTGCAAGTGGTTCTACCAGGGAGCATTCCTTTAGCTCCACCCAAACGTTTTGCTCGGGACCCAAAAAAGTTCACCGTGTTTATGAACCAATGCCTCTTGCACTTTTTATGCAGACCTGGAGCTTTTCCGAACGACCAAACCAAAGTAGCCTTTGTACTATCATATCTTAGTGGCAGCGCAGCGGATTAGTCAATTCCATTAGTTAACCAGGATGAGACTCTTCTTCGGGATTTTCAAGGTTTTCAATTGAGCATGGAAAGACTATTTTCCAGACATTCACAGGGACAGGCCCTGGATAACGAATTTTTATCATTACGTCAAGGTAACCAGGATCTACTAACCTATATTGCCACTTTCAATAAGTTAGTGGTGGAAACCGGATGGCCAGAGGTAAAACGAATTACATTATTTCATCGTGGACTTCGGGGTGAACTCAAAGACGTTTTTGGCCCAAGTTGTGAACCCACCTCAGGATTGTGTAGAATATATAGACTTAGTGGTCCAGTTAGACCACCGACTTCAGAATAGAAAGGCTGATCAAGCTAAGTTCGAGAATCAGGTATTGGTTAAACCCAATGTTACCCTCAAAGGAACAGATGTATCAGAACCAATGCAGATCGGGTGGGTCAAGGGACCCTTAACACAAAAGGAAAGAGAAAGAAGACGGCAGATGCAATTGTGTCTGTACTGTGGGGCCTCAGGACATTTTCTACGGGATTGCCCTATAAAAACATCTAAAAAAGTAGTCGGAGTTGCTGATAAAAATCAAACAGAGCCTGATTTGGGAAAAGAACATGCCCGACAAGCGTAGAGGTCCGCTTGCCGAGCTTGAAGAAGGATACTCAGACCTCGCACTTCATCATACCAATGGTCCTTATAAATCCAAGGCAGCCATCATGTATGCACGCAGTGAGGGCATACATTGATAGCGGGGCCATAGGAAACTATTTGGACCACGAGTTGGCTTCTAGGATGAATCGATCTCTCTGCAAAAAGACCACTTCGGATGTCATCACCACAGTCGATGGAACTGAAATTGCCTCTGGGCCTGTAACTCATTCCACCACAGAGATGACACTTTTGGGTCAGGATGGGCATCGAGAGACTATTGTGTTTGATTTAATCAAAGCCCCGCAGTTCCAAATAATACTGGGGATACCTTGGTTGGAAACACATAATCCTTGTATTGATTGGTGAGAGAAGAGAATAACCTTTCCGGATTGTGCACATACTTGTTACCCAAAAAAAACCTTGAACCAACGCCTGGCCACAGTCGCTACTCCAGTCGTGCAGTTACCTCAGGAATATCAAGAATTCCAGGATGTTTTCCAAAAGGAACAGGCAAACACCCTACCACCTCACAGATCATACGATTGTCAAATCGATCTCATACCCGGTGCACAACCTCCATGTAGTAGGATCTACGCCCTTACGGAACCCGAAAACCTTCACCTACGACAATACTTGGACCAATACCTTGCTAATGGCTTCATTTGTCCATCCAAGTCCCCTGCATCTTCAGCTTTGTTCTTCGTGCCTAAAAAGGAAGGTGACCTCAGAACGTGCATAGTCTACCGTGCATTAAATCAGATAACGGTTAAGAACCGATACCCATTGCCTCTGATCCCCGAATTACTAGGCCAAGTAAAGGACGCTTGCATCTACACTAAATTAGATCTCTGAGGGGCATATCATGTGGTACGTGTGAAGAAAGGCGACAAATGGAAGACTGCTTTTCGCACTAAGTACGGGTTATTCGAATACCAGGTGATGCCCTTCGGGTTGTGCAATGCACCAGCAGCCTTCCAGTATTTTATGAACGATGTCCTTCGTGAAATCATTGACGTCTGTGTTGTTGTATACATATATGATATTCTAGTGTACACCTCTTCAGAATCAGACCATGTGAAGCACGTTCGTGCAGTCCTTGAGAAACTATGCCAGCACAAGTTATATGCAAAATTGGAAAAATGCGTTTTTCATGCTACGGAAGTTGAATTCCTTGCATTTATCCTGACTCCAAAAGGAGTCCGAATGGACTCTCGAAAGGTGGACACAATCCTCAAGTGGCCATCACCCAGTTCAGTTAAAGGGGTACAAAGCATGCTCAGATTTGCTAATTTCAACCGCACATTCTTTCCGGATTTCTCACATGTTGTACACCCTATCACAGCACTTTTGCGAAAAAACAAACGCTTCTTGTGGACCGAAGAAGCAGAAAAGGCCTTCCAAGAGCTGAAAGCGAAATTCACGTCTGCACCTATCTTAAAGCATCCACGCCCTGAACTTCCATACATAGTTGAAACTGATGCATCCAGTTTAGCCATGGGAGCTGTCCTGTCCCAGAAGGATCCTGAAACCGGTCAACTTCACCCAGTAGCATTTTGGTCCAGAAAGTTCTCGGCACCCGAGTTAAACTATGCGGTTACCGATAAAGAATTATTAGCCATCAAATCTGCCTTCAAGGCTTGGCGGCATTATCTTCTCGGTGCCAGGCATACCATTACGGTAATCACAGATCACTGGAACTTGCAGTATTTAAAAACAGCCAAGGCCCAATCGTCGCATCAACTTCGATGGGCATTGTTCTTTGCCGAGTTCGATTCCGTGATCACTTATCGTCCAGGTTGTAAAAATGGCAAGACAGATGCCTTATCCCGAATAGGAATGGGAGAAGCATATGCGAACCCGGAACTGGTGCCTATAATTTCAGAACAAAGAATTCTTGGCATAACCACTCTACAGACACTAGAGGATATTCAAGTAAAGATCCAACAACTCTTCGATCCAACAGCCCTGCAGGGCTGGGTGAAGAAAGGCCCGGACTACTCAGTCATCAATGACCTGCCTTATTATCAAGGGCGACTATTTCTACCACACAAGGAACTACAAGAACTAGTCATCTCCAATTATCATGACACCCTGATGGAAGGACACCCAGGTATCGCAAAAACTGAAGCTAAAATTAAGAGACAATTCTGGTGGCCCACCTGGCGAAAAGACGTAAAGTCATTTGTAATGTCTTATGGCATTTGCGCCCAAAACAAAAGTCAGAAGAAAAAACCAGCTGGCCTCTTACAACCTTTGGATATTCCACCTACACCATGGCACACCTTATCGTTAGACTTTATTACAGATCTACCTCCATGTAATGGATTTAACACCATTCTAGTTATTGTGGATCTTTTTTCCAAGATGACCCACTTTATTCCTCTAAAGGGATTACCTTCTGCTTCAATTCTGGCCAAGGAGTTCCTCGAAAACATTGTTCGAATACACGGATTTCCTTCCGTATTGGTCTCTGACCGAGGTAGTCAATTAATTTCACATTTTTGGAAGAAATGTTGTCAACTGGTGCAAATCGACGTGAGGTTATCAACCAGTCACCATCCCCAGACCGATGGTCAGACGGAGAGGACCAACCAGACCCTTCAACAATACCTATGTTGCATGCTACACTAGACCGAAAGTAATTGGAAAGATATTTTATGGATTTTCGAGTATGCATACAATAACTCTGTACATTCAGGAACCAGACAAAGCCCCTTTTATAACATATATGGACATCACCCTCGAACCTCAGAACTAGATTCGCCTCAGCATTTAGAAATGCCTGCAGTTAGTCATTTGCATTCTACTATTACACTTTAAAGAGGCAACAGAACATTTGAAACAAGCAAAAGCGAAATATAATACACCCTCCCACTGCCACTCAAGTCTATCTCCAACCACTTGGCTTTCAGGAAAGCCCTCAAAACTACTCTATTCTAACTCTCTGACTATTACTGTTCCTCTTGTTTGATAGCCTCCTCACCAGCGCCATGATGCCCCCGGGCGACCGTGCGCTCTACAAGTTCAGGTAACAGAACATAACATAACATAAGAAAAATGCTGATCAACATAGAAGTGAAACTCCACAATACCAGATTGGGGATCAAGTTTGACTGGCTACAAAACACATACCTCTGAAGGAAACTCAGACTTTTAACCCTAGATATTTGGGACCTTACACTATTAAGACCATTATCAACCCGGTAGCCGTCAAATTGGAACTACCCTCTAATATGCGCATTCATCCTGTCTTTCATGTTTCACTTTTAAAACCAGTTCAACCAGGAACAAGATTAACCAAACCATCCGACTCCATCTTGATAGATGGAGAACCTGAATTCGAGGTAAAAAATATCTTGGACTCCAAGATGGTTAAATCAAAACTTTTTTATTTAATCGATTGGAAGAGTTACAGAGCACAAGAAAGGTCATGGGAACCTAGTGACCATGTCCATGGTGAGAAGATTCCATCGGAACTTCCCAGACAAACCAGGGCCCAGGGGAAGAAAAACTTTAGGAGGGGCCTTGGGGGAGAGTGCTGTCATAATGCCGGACCAAGCATTCAGCCCCGCGAGCAGGCATCTAGACATTTATAAAAACCTCAGCAGCCCCGGCTAGGGGCTATCTGGGTTCAGTCCTGGCACCTTAGGCGCCAGGCTCATAGTAGGCATCAGTCCTGGCGCCTAAGACGCCAGGGTCATAGTCATTACTTACCTCAGGCAGACCAAGCTGCAAATGACTCCAATCCAACATGAAGCCTGAAAGGGACTATTTTTCTACCGGGACTATTTTTTACTCGGATGTGGTTCTAAGGACTTCTTACCTGGGACTACTTTTGGGGCTATTTAAACCACGCTCGACCAGCAACACACGCTTTGCGTTATTCTGCATCCAGCAGCGTAACACTCACCGTGCCTGCAGCCTGCATCCAGTCTTCTGCCACGCCCACCTCGAATCTGGAGCTCCTAAAACAAAGAGGAAAGAAAGGGACAAGGTTGGAAAACAAACTTATTTCTATTCCACACCTGATTCTGGATCCATCTTGTCTCCGGACCTGTAAAAAACATCATTTCTGCACGCGCCGCACCTCCAGCTGCAGCGCCACGCCATACTCACCAGTCTTCACAGCATCCTTCGGGTCGGCTGTGCCTCCATCATTTCTTCGCCGAACTTCGGCACCTAGGAGACAAAAGAAAACCACAAGGTGAGCCGAGGGAACCAACAAATATAATTCTTACCACCATAGACTTACCTGATTTACCACCGGAGGCATCCTTTTGTGACTCTCCATATTTTCACATCCCGCATCTGTAAAGAGAGACAAAACAACACGTTTTCCTCGTGCAACATTTACCGGACAGCGCCGGGTAATACAGACTCTTACCTGAGCGCCACCAGCTGCCACAAGAGCATCTTTTCACGAGCCAGCTGCAAGACAAGAAAGGAAGGGGGGAACAAGAGTGAACATCGGACATATTGAACTCTATGAACTTAATACTTACTGGTCCTCACCAGGAACCTCAGAGTCAATACTCTCCGGAACTCTCCCGAGCCTTCAAACCAGTGAAGTAACTGGAATTGACGTGCCCCTGCAAATCCACGCAGGATGGAGAGCTCATCTTTCATGAATATAAGGTGAGATTTCTGTGAGGGCATTTCGGAGGTGATTAGTTGGGGAGGACTGTGGGGCTGCCATCACTTGAATCCACAAGTGGCAAAATCCATCTCTCCACTTGCAGGAGAATATTTCTCCAGGTTAAGCAGACAAGATTAGGAGGGCAGATCCAGTCAGTCATCGCTGCACTACGCATCACGTGGGTGGAGACCGCAGCTGTCCGGGTCCGACCGACGCCCCTGTGGGAGCCAGGTGAGTGTAACAATCCCTAGTGTAAAGAAATCCTTATAGTTCTCCTGCGATCGTGATTACCGCGCACGGAATAGTTTGCCGCAAATGTTTCGTTTTGGCAGAATCTATAACGTGTAAAATAGCTTTTCATTGCACCCAACCTCAAATTTAAGTTGTCCCATTGCTTATTGCTCTCAAATCATTGCTAGTGTTCATCTACAACCATATAAAGCGGCTCCCATTAGAATTTCAACCATTTCAGTGATTCAAACCAGTGTTTTTCCTATTCCATTCCAAGCCAACTTTAAAACCATTTTGACAGTTTATCAATCATTTCTGTTTCTCTCTTGTGTTTGCTGGGGGGAAATTGGGATTGAGATATTTGTTTGAATCCTGCATTCCTGAAACCTGCTCTCTCTCCTCCTATATCTCTACATTGCATATTGGGGGGGTTGAGAGGTGTGCAGGGAGAAATAGTAACCACATTGTCATTTGATTTGAATACACACCCACAAAAGTATTATTGCTGTGCTGCATTGTTGTTGCTCATTATTACTCATTATGATTAAAGAGATCGTTTAGTGTGACATCACCCCATTGGTGATTATTGTATAGCCATTAAATATAGTGTGATTATATTGTGAAATACATAATAAATATTTTAACTTTGCAAACCAGCCTGATTTCTGGTTCAGTGTGACTGAGGGGGGGGGGTAAAAGAGAGGGGCGTGATATAAGTGGTACATCGTTCAGAATAAAAGAATCTATAGACACAAATAAATAAATAGGGGTTTCAGTTGCGCAATACACGCTAGGCATTGACTTAGGTGAAGTGCCGGATTGAAATCACTTACAGCACCACTGCAGTGAACCGGATAGCCAGGAGGACCGGACCCTGTTTGAGTTTTAAGGAGCACACCTTTTATTCGCTGCTCTGCTCTGCTGCTGGTTTCTTCCCTGGGCAGTGCAGGACCCTCCTGTCTTCCTCCTTCGTGTCAGTCCGACAGTTGCTTCAGGAACGGTGAGCCTGTAGGATCTGCCAGGAACTTCTGCCTCAGCTACAGCATTTTTCTTCTTCTAAGGTACTGTTCAAACCCGCTTGTTCGTTCCGTCCGACCGCGGTGAAAGTGTTTTAAATCTTTCGCCAATCTGAGGGCTTGTCCTTCTCTACTCTTTTAAATAACTTTTCTTCCGACCAAGTTTGTTTTGATCTCTTAGGAAAGACTTAACCGTGAACTACTCTTAACTGTGTGATCCTCTACAAAGACCCTGAACCATTAACATTGGGCCAGGCCTATTGATTTGAATCCACATTGTAGCAAGCCTTTTCTAGATTGCCCAGCCTACTTACATTTGGGTGCTGCTTAATTTTGTGTAACCTTGTCTTTCCCTCCCTATTTAAATTGCTGGACTTCCATTTTGCTCACACTTAATTTTGAGCTTAACTTGTCCAGAATTAATTGGGTGTTGTATAGTATATTAAGATTGTGATTTTTCTGCTGCTTTACTTAGTGAATTGTTTTACCAATGAATGTGTAAATAAATGCATATTCATTTATTCAGAAACCTTGAGTCAATGTTTGTTTGAACAATAGTAATTACTGTCCTTTTTGTAACTTCTGATACTGCTCACTTTACTCTTGAGCTAAGTCTGGCTGCTCAGCCATCACTAACACTTTACTGTGTAGTACAGGCTTGTACCAAAGGTGAATTTGTACTTGCACTTGTAGTCTTAATTTTGTGTGGTGTTCCCAAAGGGTACTGCATATGATTCTGCCTAACACCCTGCAGCGCTACATTTCCCTTAGTCACTCGTCTTTCAATCCGTCTAGAAATACAAATCCCTGATGCATTAAAAATCTCCATTGCACAAGTGATCTCCTTACACCACAGCAGATGACATAGAAATAACATGAACAACCCTCACACGTCCCCAGACTCCTCTCAAGTGACTAACCACAAACCCTCGATCTGGCACTGATAAGTCAACAACATCAACATCAACAAACTTTATTTCAGCGTTTGAGCATTAAAAGTATTGCACAACAGGTACAACGCATCATACATAATTTAAACATAGATCATATTATCTATAATCAAATTGAATAAATGTAAATCAAGTTATATAACCATAGAGTCCAGTTTCCATCCCAATGTGTCCTCTATTCAATACCTAGGCTTCACAGCCTGAGTCTCTGGAAACTGTTTTGCTTTTCATTACACGATTTCCTATCGTGGTTTAGTCCAACGGGGAGCAGCCAGAATACTTTTCTCCACCGGGACCATGTTTGCTCCTGAGAACACATCTCTATGGCATGATTTCCTGGAGATGGGCACTAAGTTCTCTTGTGCAACTCACCAGAGGATGACATCTCCTCATAAAGCCCAATATTCCCGTGACCATGCCTGGGTCCATGAGAACAATTTGAACAGAGTCAAAGACACTTCCCCCCTGTTGGTGGACCCTGGTACACATTGCAATGTGCTCCCGAGACACAAAAAAGCAATGCCTACCATCCTAATCCAGTATACGCACTTGTTAACAAGTGTGTCCCTAGATTCAAAGTTATTAGGGGTCAGTTTCAGGACGATATGAAGGTATATAGACCCCCTTGCATGGGCTGCTTTCGCACTGCTCGATTTAGTGATGTGGGTGAGAAAGCGCGGGATGCGTAGTGCTAGAGCACCTTATTGCTTTGGCCACTGAAGCATCTGTCCTGAGTGCTCTGTTTGCCTTCACATTGGGGGTCCGTAACGGTGGGGGATTAGAAAAATGTTGTGTGCTTCTATTAGGTTCACAGGCCTTTGTATCTAATGAGGACCGATTCCCTTTGTCAGTTGGAACACTTTGAGTCTTTGGAATCACCCTATTTCTATTAGTCAGCCCCCACGCCCTGAGAAACTCCAGAAGTTTTAGGGCCAGGTATAGTTGGAATTAATCCAGCAATCTGTGGAGAATTTTGGGCCCTTAATCCATCCTCTGGGCCATGAAGTATTCCCCCTTGAGCCCTTCCTTCTCTATGATTTCTAACAGGAAGTGGACTAGTTTCTTCACTTTGAAACGTTCCTCCAAAACAATACTGCATTGGCACTCAATGGGCTGGTCGGGTCTTCTCATTGCATCTGGAACACAGGAGAGTGGTGGATAGGGGACATTAATGACCAGTTGAGGCTGGCCAATTGCTCCAGTTGGCACCATCTGTGTCCCTTCTATCGCTTCTCTTCTACTTTGGATTGGCATTTTTTCCACTCCTCGGTACACCATAAAAAAGCTCCTGCAGACTTGATGGATCAGTCTTGAACGTGTTTGGAATCACTAGAATTTGGAGGGGTTCCAACATGCACTGGCTGGAGCCGCGGCAACATTTTCTTGAATTGCTAAATTTTCAATGCTCCCCGTAAATGTGCATGAATGAGAACTGAGGGTTGTCAGGTGCGAGTTATTGAAAGGCTCTCCAGAAGGTGGTAGATCAACAGTAGCCATATACATGATGTCAATCTGGAAAAATGAATACCCTTCATTTGAATGATAGACGTAACTTGATGGTCGTGGGCCAACCGTCTTATGCACCGAATTGGAGAAACATGAACTGCTATGCTTGACCGACGAGTGGCCATTTTAAATGTATTAAGAATCGCCATTTTGCTTGCTAACCCTTGCTCATTGCTTTCTGTCTAAAAACTGTTTTGCAGCTTGCAATTCTTGCGGATTCTGCTTACTCTGCTCAACTGTTAACATTGTTGTCTGAATATGAAAGGACAAGGTCACAGGACTGAAGAGTTTGCTGAAACTCCTCATGAGTAGCCCAGAGAGGAATGCCCACGCTCCCTCTCTGTAGCCTTGGGAGGAAGCTGCAGGGCATTTAATCACTTCACAGCTGCCAGCCAGTCTCGTACGATGGTAGAATATGTTAGAATAATACAGTTAAAGGCTTGAATTATGCTTCTCTTATGGCCCCCCTTCGCAAAACCCTTTAGAACGTGTCGGCTCCCAGGACACGAATAGTACCTCATAGATAGCAAAGCTCGGAATGTGGCTCTTCCCCTGTGTACAGATTGCTTCCAAGAACAGAACCACCGTGTTCTAAAAGATGCCTCCGCACTTTCTAAATTGCACATTGTTACTAGAATAGACATCGAAAGCATTATAATCGTCATACTCGTTGGATATGCCCATCGTCATCCCGAGTTCAAAGGAACTTAATACGGAGGGGTGTTGAACATGACTTTGCTGATTGTATGATATGCATTTTGTATATATGTAACTGATGGACGTAATTCGCTCTCTTACGTCCCTCGAGGTCTAGGTAACTCATGTCGCGGGGCGTGAGATCAGAATTGGCCAATTGATACTATCTTTTGCTTGCAATAAACCCTAGCATTGGAAATTTGAAACCTCGTGTCTGGCGCATCTTTTCGTGTATGGTCATTGCCTTTTTTCCATAGCATGAGGGACCCCTAGGGGCCCCTTTCAATGAAGCGGGTGTGTCCTGGCAGGAAAAAAGCCAAACAGCTCAATCTATATTCATATTATTTCAAGGTTGTCTCTGTAGTGAAAAAAGACCAAAAATGATGTGGACAACCTACAGGGATAGTGTATATTAGTGGGATGTCCTAACAGAAGGTCCTCATTGAATAATGTGGGAGCTTCTAACTATCTGTTTATCACTCACACATGTCTCTATGTCTTTATATAACTCCCTTGTAATCTAAGGTTTCACATATACTTAACTCAATTAAGTTATGTCAAAAACGATGATTTATTTTATTCTTACTATTTGAGGCTTGTAAAATAAATTTGGATACCAAATTATCCGTACATGTAGTGCAAGCATTGAAAAAAGTGCAAAAAACATATTATGTACAATCTAAAACATAAAAGAAATGAAGAATCTTACAAATAATTGACATGTACAGATCCTACAAGTATATAACCAAAATCAAATTGACAAACACAGATTTGATATGTTCCAACAGTTTTGAACAATTCTTCAAAGGTCATAAATCAAACTCATGCCAGTTAATGTCGCCAGATACAAAAACAGGCCTAAATCTATCGGCACTTTAATAATGGCTGAGTCGTGTTTTTAAATTGCAACTACATTCCAATTTCAATTCTGCTGAATCCTTTCAGAGTATCTTAATCAGTTCACAAAGAAGAGTCCAAGGACAGCTGAACTCTCAATCTCGCTTCAGCTGAATCAACACCTAGGTTAGGGGTTTACGTATTGCACCGGGAAAAATCCTGATCAGTGCTGCAGACATACAAGACTAGATCAGAGGGTACGATCTAGTGCTATTAGCACCATGGCTACCTCCTACCTCGTAATGAGGCCCAATGTATCCAATCCATGTGCATGTCAACCCCTAACAAGACCTCTGAAGTATACTTATTTATTTATGTATTTGTTTTGGCCTTTGTAGATTGCACTAAACCCAACAGCATCACAGTGCTGATGCAGGTTACAGACATTTTAGTAGGTTGCAAAGTATCGCTTATAGTAGATGCATAAACTTTTTACAATGAGATATAGAATGGTACTTGTAGTGCGGCAGATATTAGAAATGTGTATACATACAAAATATATAATGAATTAACCAAACCTGGCATAATGAAAATCAACCTGAACGTTTCACAAAGTCTATCTGCAATGTCGCTTGCTGTCTGTTTAATCAACAATATGTATTCAATAAAAACAGTACGCTTCCCTACAAGTGCACGACCACGAGAAACCTCAACAATATGGAGCTATCCACCTCATTTGAATCCCTCCATTGGATGCTGAAACAACAAGTTCAAACCCCTCGGCTGACAATTACTACACTTTCTCTACAATGCTTCATTGCTCACGAGCAGCCTGGGTAAAACGATCAGCATTATCGTAAAGAATGAGACTGCCGAGCCTTTATTTCACACCAACTTTCAGCCAATTGGCATTCTGCTGTTTGAAGCTGGGACCCTCTTTTCCATGATTGCCAGTCTTGACTATTGAGTGGAAAATATCCTTCTCGACACATCAAATCGTGGATCATAGACAAGCTGCTGCCCCTATCCTATGTGTTCTCTCAGCAGCATGTTGCAGAGTATACCACTCCATACACCTCAACAATTTCCACCTGGAATCAGGAATGTAGGGATACGCCCCTCCCATGGTTAGAATCCTTCCCTAATGTTTGACATGTCTTTCTACACACTACAACGCCCGCACATTGCGTGCCACGTGTTTCAACCATATCCTTCTGCTCTCCAATGCTCTCATTGAAATCAATGACCATGTGAAGCTTGGCCAGTTGAAATTGAGGTCCATGGGCCTCATTCCGACCCAGGCGGTTAGTTACCGCCTGGGTCGTACCTTTACCACCATGGCGTAAACTACGTTTACGCCATGGTGGTTGGCGGATTTACCGCCCCATTCCGAGGTTGGCGGGGCGGTAAGTCCCCAATCCCCATTTACCCTTCCCCATTCCCATTTTTGCCCCATAGGGCATAATGGGAGTGGGGAAGGCGTTAATTACGCCACCGTAAATTACGGTGGCGTAATTAACAACAAGGCTCCTTAGCGCCATGGATTTTAACACCTGTTAAAAGCAGGTGTTAAATCCTCCATGGCGCTAAGGGTCCTCGGAATCAGGCGGTAAGGGTCGGCGCTGTTTACGCTGCCGTAAACCCCTTACCGCCTGGGTCGGAATGAGGCCCCATGTGTTTTAATGAGCCAGCGATTTGCTCGTTGACTACAGTCTTGTCTTCGGCACACCCAGGTGTCCTTTCCTACATACTTTGCAGTCCTAAGCAATAGCCAGGGAGAAGCTGTAACATATGGCAGATTACCACAGACAGAATTCAAGGAAAAATAGCAAGTGATCTTTGTGCTAATTAATCAATAGAGTCTGGATCACAATAGAGCCTGCAAACTAGTCTTTCCCCTGGAATCATCAAATCGATTGAAAGAAACACATAGCATTTCAGTTCGGCAAGTCACAAAAATTCATCTCGTTAGCCAAACCAATACATTTCAATGCAATTAGACGCACAGAAACATCTGTTGGGGTTGAAACATTTAGGTTTTCAGATTTCACTGGGCTTTTTGTATGTGAGCTCTCGTGTCTTCACAGGAAAGCAGCTATGTTTGTATCCAGCATTTTTCTTTTTATTGAAGGCAAAGTTAAATTTCTGTAATTACATTTCACTAATGAAGTATTTAAAGTTGCTGCACTTAAAGTAATGCATGTGTTTACAGTAAATGATACAGAAAATGCTAGCTACTGTATATCTGTAAAGTAATCATGAAGTTTTAATCAAATCACGTCCCTGAGCACAAATACCATCAACTTTTGAAAAGAACATACCCTCCTAAAACCAATGACCCTTTTCATAGATCAAGTTGAGCTACAATAGAAATGGATAATAAATATATGAATTCCGCTACATATCCATAACTAGATAAATCTGTTTGGTAAATCATAGGATGGGTTAGAAGCATCATATCAATTTGGCCCTTCCCCAGCCATCAGATCCTCATGATAACTTTTCTGTACAACTGAACGATGCAATTGGCAACACCAAATCCATCAACAATGGGTTTGTATGATTTATAAACAATGTTGATTCCTTTTCATAAGCAACAGGATGTGTGCCACTAAATAAAAAGATTGTATGACACAATGATTTAGAAACGATAGACAGTATTTGAGTGGAAGTCAAATATTGTGACACACCATTTCAAATAGTTCACATGCAGCAATTATAACTATACAAGGCGAATACCGTGTATTAAGATGGACGTGCCTGGAGGATACTTTTGTGTTGATAGCCTACGGTTGCTGCTGTACCATCTGTATAATTTGATCAAAAGGTATGCATTTTCAATTAGACTTGCTGGCACATGTTTTGCTCTTATACAAAGTCATAGATGCATCACCTCTACGACACTGAGTGCAGCACTAAAGGTAATCCCAGCGGGACTACTGCGATCATTCTTGAAGGCAGCTGCCTTTTCCAGCACACTCCTGCATCGTTGCTGCTCACCCAGGGCTAGCCCCACTCTCCTCTCATTGGCCACTCAATAACTTTAAAAACCCAATTTGGGTAGCCAGCAGGCGAAGTCGCCCCCCCTCCTAAGGTCCAATAATAAGGCAATTGTTTTCCTGTCTGGTCTGTCTGTCTATGGCCGGAGTGCCGGAAATACACCCAGCTCCCTGCTCTGGACCGAATCTGATCAACTCCAACTAAGGGTAGACCAATCTATATTCACTATTACAGTGCTCTTTTTTACAGCAGAGGTGCATTGTATAACCACAGGCCACTGTTGCAGGTAAGTGCTGCTGTACTTACCTGTGGACTTGCTGTTTGCCCTGCTTACCGCCGACTCCCAACCCTGCCATTTCCTTTGGCCCCACGTGAATCCCCTTAAGACTTATGACTATGGAAGCATGGGGATATTGCTGTGCTACTATGGTTGGCCACTTGCTCTTTCAGCATTTGCTCCCACCACTCACGAACCTGCAAGCACACACCCATATACCCTGCCAGGCCACACTATTGTCTTCCCAATTGAGAGCTCCACTCAATATCTGTGCAATATGAGGTGAGGTTCTTCAAATGATGCACTATTGCCATCGTGGAACTTCCACCTCCGAGGCCGTACTCAATACTTGTCTTGGCCTGAGACAGAGTTTTTTCACACTTGCCACTCACTCAGAATGCTGCTCTTGCGTCTTTCCTAACTGAGAAGGTCACATTATGCTCCACCTCTGTTGTTGTTGCTAGTTTAAATTACGACAGATGTGGCTAGATCAAAGGACCGTATTGATGCTGCTAGTTTTAATGACCATATTGGTGCTACTCGTTCAAAAGCCCACATTGATGTTGCTAGTTTAAATGACCATATTGATTCTGCTAGTTCAAATGTCCACATGGATACTGCTAGTTTAAATTACCATATTGATACTGCTAGTTCCAATGTCCACATTGATGCTGCTAGTTTAAATTACCATATTGACGCTGCTAGTTCAAATGCCCACACTGATACTGCTAGTTTAAATGACCATTATGGTGCTGCTAGTTCAAAGGTCTGCACTGATGCTGCTAGTTTAAATGACCACATTGATGTTGCTAGTTCAAATGTCCACATGGATACTGCTAGTTTAAATGACCAAATTGATGCTGCTAGTTAAAATGCTCACATTGATGCTGCTAGTTTAAATGAACATATTGGTGCTGCTAGTTCAAATGCTCACATTGATGCTGCTAGTTTAAATGACCATATTGACGCTGCTAGTTCAAATGTCCACATGGATACTGCTAGTTTAAATGACCATATTGATGCTGCTAGTTAAAATGCTCACATTGATGCTGCTAGTTTAAATGAACATATTGGTGCTGCTAGTTCAAATGCTCACATTGATGCTGCTAGTTTAAATTACCATATTGATGCTGCTAGTTCAAATGTCCACATTGATGCTGCTAGTTTAAATGACCATATTGATGCTGCTAGTTAAAATGCTCACATTGATGCTGCTAGTTTAAATGAACATATTGGTGCTGCTAGTTCAAATGCTCACATTGATGCTGCTAGTTTAAATGACCATATTGACGCTGCTAGTTAAAATGCCCACATTGATGCTGCTAGTTTAAATGAACATATTGGTGCTGCTAGTTCAAATGCTCACATTGATGCTGCTAGTTTAAATGACCATATTGATGCTGATAGTTAAAATGCCCAGACTGCTGCTGCTAGATTAAATGACCACATTGATGCTGCTGGTCTACATGCACATGAAGTTGCTACTAGCTCAAATGCCTTTGCTACCATCACCTTCCATAATGCACTTGTGCAGGACACTGATGCAATGCAAATGCCTCTGCTAAGGTTAGCCTCATAAATACACCACAGCTATTCAATGAGATCAGCATAATTGACCACCCCTCTGCAACAGACATTCACACTAATCCCCCAAAATCTGGCCCCAGCGTATGGACCATTGCCCTATCTCCTCCCCTGCAAGCCTTACCACCACTTATATGCCAAACCACAAACACCTAAAAAGACCAGCACCCACCCATACCAAACTGAAGGACACACAACCCCCTTCCCAATAAAAGAGCCCTACCTAAACTGTGCACTTGTCAATGCTTGCTCTCTAATTGCACATGCCCTTGATGTCATGTAACCTCAATGTCTTAGCCATTCTGAAACCTGGCTTCAGGATACCTTGGACCCTTGCTCTTGCCCTCCCTGTGGGATAGACAATATACCAGAAAGACCGGCCCAACACCAGAGGCGATGGTGTGGCCTTGATAGCCAAAGACCACCTAGTACGTTCAGACAAGTCAACACCTTATTACAAGAAAATGAAGACATACTGATCCTAAAGCTGATCCTCTCTCCCGCTAGCAGCATCACACTCCATATAATCTATCATCTGCCTGGCCCCTCCCATAACTTCAACAAGGAACTCCTTTGTATCCTCAAAGGCAACCTCAAGATCTCATCTAAAATAATCCTCATAGGTGACTTTAATCTGGGCCTCAGTGATCCTGAGCACCCCTATGCTACCTTGCTAGCAAAAGCCCCAGAACACTGTGTCAACAATCCTACCCATTCCAAAGGCTAAACACTAGACTGGATTGCTATGATATGATATAATATGATCATTTATTTATATCACACTCGTATACAAGTGTTTCAGAGCGTGACAAGGCAAGGGAGGGGAATAGGGGATAACAAAACAACGATCTTACTAGGCCCAGTGACATTGAGAATGCGCAAGTGCATGGGAAAGAGAAAGGGGAAAAGTGCATGGATGGGGGAGAAGTGGAAAGTGCAGAGCAGAGGAGAACAGATAAATAATAATAAATAAATACAAGTAAATAAATAATAAAGGCAATAAAGGGTGGTAGGGCAGCCAGCAAGTGACAACTGCTGTGTTTAAGGCAGCAGACAGGGTATGTTTGATAAGTGCAGAAAGAAAAGAAAGGTGGTGGGTGACTGTATGAGTACAGTTAGAGACCCCAGTGCAAGGGGTGGCCCAGAGGCAGTGCAGGGGGGTGGAATGGTGAGCAGGTACCTGGGCCTAGAGGACAGAGGGTGGCCAGGTGCACAGTGCCAAGAGAGAAACAGAACATCAGGGGATGGGGGGTTAAGGCAGAACCAAGAGGAAGGTCTTGAGGTGCTTCCAGAACCAGAGATGGTTTTCCTCATGTTTTAAAAGTGGCAGGCAGGCTGTTCCAAAGGGAGCCCCTGCCGGGCCAGAGCGAGGGTGTCAATGTGGTCCTTGATGGTTTTAGAAGAACAGGGATGAACCTGTTTTGATGAGGCTTTCATAGATCAGAGTTGTCTAGTGACCTCATCAAGGGGAAAAAAGAGGAAAGGATGAGAAAGAGGGTGGGGGGCAGTTGTAGGAGGGTCAGCAAGCACAGACAGAGAGGGGATAGGAGGGTTGGGGAGGAGAGGGTGGACAGGATGTCCTGGGTTTTTTAGATAAAGTGAGAGTTAAGGGCATTGCAGAGAGCCTGGGGTGCAAGAGGAGGGGTAGAGACTGAAGCAGGATTGGCCAGCTCCTTGCAGATTTTAAAGAGTTTGGCCAAGTTGTTAGATGCCACAGAGACACTGGCTTGAATGTGGACTCTCTTCTTGTGCGGACAGGGAGTCGGTATTGCCTTTGGAGCAGGTTGACAGGCCAGGTTGTCAGAGGATGAACAAGAAGCCCTCCATTTCCTCTCAGCCACCCTACACTTATGTTTAAGTGTAGCTAGGTCAGAGTCATACCAGGAATGGCACTTGGCTTTGGACTTCAAGTGGAACCTCATGACAGAGGCAAGAGCATCAAGAGTATCAGAAATAGAAGAGTAGAGAAGGGACAGGGCTGTGTCCAGGTGTGAGTCAGCCAGAGGAGGAGTGGGGGTTGAGAAGGTGGCAGAAAAAGCCTCAACTGACACATACTTAATGGGCCGGATGTCTGAAAAGTTAGGTGGCAATGGTGGGGTAGGCTTGGCTTGGGGGGTAGAGAGGGAAAGATGAAAAGAGAAGAGGCAGTGGTCACTCCAGGAGAGAGGAGTGGTCAGAGGGATAGAGAGCGGTAGGCCAGAGGAGATCAAGACATCAAGTGTGTGTCCTGCAGAGTGATTCAGGCCAGAGAGGGGGATAGAGAGGGAGAGGGAATTACAGAGATCGTGAAAGAGTACAGATGAAGAACAGGGAGAATTGAGGTGGATGTTGAGGTCACCAAAGAGGACGAGTTGAAAGGATGAGGTCAGGTAAACGGAGGAGAGGTCAGCCCACTCGGAGAGAAAAGAGGTGATTTGACCAGGGGGCCAGTAGAAAGTAGCAACAGTAATAGAGTGGCTAGGAGAGAGAGAAAACCTGCAGACAAGACATTTGAAAGAGGAATACATCTGAGTGGGAATGATAGTGACAGGAATCAACTCCGGAAAGACCTGGGCTACACCCCCTCCAGGCCGGGTGGATCTGGGTGTAGCCATCAGGGAGAAGAGTGTTGACATAGCTGGCTGTGAACCATGTCTCTGTAAGGCAGAGAACATCAAGGTCCAGTTCTCAAGGAGCTGGCAAATGTCAGAGGAATGTTTGACAGCAGAGCAAGAGTTGAGAGTGGCAAGATGAAGAAAGTTGCCAGCCTTAAAGACCTTCCAGGGAGGGGTACAAATCAGAGGTATGCCCTGCGGAGGTGTAGAGGTTGCCCAAAGTGGGGCAGTGAAGGAAGGAAGAGTGGGCAAGCTAGCCAAGGGATGAGAGGTGGGGACAGCCAAAGATGAAAGGAAGTTGATGAGGCAAGGGAACCGCCTATCGAAGAGGAGAAGATTGCCCTGAAGTGAAATTAAATGAAATTATATTTTATTTATATCGCACTCATACACAGAGCACGAGGGCCTTGGACCATGACAGTGCCATTTAGGTAGACATTAGGATGACTCTGGACTTCTCAAAGGAATCCATGAGGACTTCCCAGCAAGTGCCGCCATTAATGGGAGAGGAGGGGACAGGACAGAGCACAAAGATAGTATGTGGGGTCTATAGATCTGTTGAAGGAATGACAAAGACGATGTTGGTGAAGGTCCGTCTGGCAGAGCTTCTGGAATAGGTATCAACAGTAGGGAGAACTGGCTTGGAGGCCAAGATATCCTTTTTAAACTTCTTCTTTCCGGATTTGGTGAGAAGGGAAGGATAGTTGATGGAGAAGCAGTTGGAATAGATGGGAGAAACAGAAAGCGCCATGAGTGAGAAGAGGGAGGAGGCAGTGGGAGGAGTACAACAGAATGGAACAGTCACTGGGCTAGCATGTTACAATCAATGGCCAAAGTTAAATGTGAAACACCCCCAAATTTGACTTTCACGTTAAATGTAAAACACACCCAAGTTTGAATCTCGAGTTAAATGTAAAACACATCCAATTTTGACTTTCAAGTTAAATGCAAAACACACCCAAGTTTGACTTTCAAGTTAAATGTAAAAAACACCCAAGCTTTACTTTCAAGTTAAATGCAAAACACACCCAAGTTTGACTCTCAAGTTAAATGCAAATCACACCCAAGTTTGACGTTCAAGTTAAATGTAAAACACACCCAAGTTTGACTTTCAAGTTAAATGCGAAACACACCCAATATTGACTTGCAAGTTAAATGCAAAACACACCCAATTTTGACTTTCAAGCTAAATGCAAAACACACCCACGTTTGAATTTCAAGTTAAATGTAAAGCACAGCCAAGCTTGACTTTCATGTTGAATGTAAAACACACTCAAGTTTGACTTTCAGGTTAAATTCAAAACACACCAAAGTTTGATTTTCAAGTTAAATGCAAAACACACCCAGGTTTGTCTTTCAAGTTAAATTCAAGGGCACAGTAGGAATAGAATGGAGGTATGACTCAGAAGTTGGAGATGAGTGCAGAGACGAGAGCATTTGAGAGCATAACAGGGAGAACTGTGAGAAAAAGCAGAGAAGGGAGTGAAAGGACCCAATAAGGGAAGAAGGGCAATCAGAAGGAGGGAACTAAACCATGGTGAGTGAGGTAAGAGAGTCTTGGTAGCCCAGTTTCATAGCTGTGTGCGTAAGCCATCTCAGGGATGGTCGCATTGTGGCAATAGTCTCATGTAGCATTCTGGTAGTGGACAGGGAGCAGGACAGGGGTCTTCGATGTGGGCCTTAGTTGCTGGTGCCGGCTCCCGCCTCCTGGAGACCCTGATTGGGTAAAATGTAACTCACTGCCCAATGGGAAAGGGCCAGGCTGCATGCACAGGGAACAGCCAGCAGATAGTTAGTATGGAACAGCCTTCTTGGAGGAGTTAGCAATGAAGGACTAAACAAGGATTAAAAGCCACAGAAGCACTGTTTCCACACACAGAGCCTCGAAATGAAGGCTGAATTGATGAAAAATGCATCAAATAAATTCTGTATGCAAAACGGGCCATTTTGCGCTCTCACGCAATATTTTTCAAAATGTTCAAAATGAAGTCAAAGTTGCTCTCACATGTCGGGGAAATGCAGCCCAGGTGGCAAAAATAAGTCAAAGTGAGCCATGAGGCCCCTACCTTGAATGGAGCTGGTAGGAAGCCAATCACCACAGCAGCTTCGTCAAGTGTAAAATTACCTCAACAGCTGACATCAACAGTGGGATTTCAGTCATCTCCAACACACCTTGTCCTTGATCAGATCACCATATTATCTTCTTCTCCATTGCGCACTACAAGAAACAAAATATCTCTTCCCTGCCCTTGCCCCCACGCTCACCCATAGTTCAAGGAAGCTCACCAAAGGAAACCTCTAACCAGTACTGGATACGCCTAACCTCAAACCGCCATTCTCCAAGGACCTAATATCCTCGCCAACCTCTACACTGAAATACTAGCCACAGCAGTGGACATGATTGCACCCCCTCACATCACACAGAGCTAAACCTGTCAGACATTCAAACTCTTGGTTCACCCTGACCTGCTAGAACTTAGGAACAAAAAATGCCTTGCAGAAGCAACATGGCGTAAAAACCCATCTGACCCCCCTAGAGCAGAATACCACAAAAACTCCAACACCTACTAACTATCCATCATTAAAGCAAAATCCTCCTCCTATAACACGAGAATCTCTAATGCTAAAAGCAACACTAGCAATCTATTTATGATCTTCATGGAATTGGAAAGCACCCAGACCCCACCTCCCTCCTGATCACCAAGAATGGAGCCTGGCACACTGACATTCAGGCAGCAATGTTGAACAAAATCGATATGCTAAACAAACAAAAAAACAGAACCACCATGCGTCCCCCCCACCAGGAACACAGTGACCTTAACCGAGTCACCATACTGGACCCACAGCTGAAGGAGACTCCACAGTTTCAATTTAAGGAGACCACAGAAACCAAAGTCCAAACTATCCTTAACAGTCTCAATCTGCCCGGTCCCCATCATCAAGGACTGCGCTGAAACCTTCACCCCAGTCATTACCGCATTCATAAATGCCTCTCCACAGGCCTTGTACCCTCTAGCCTCAAGGAAGCCTGGGTTATCCCATTTCTAAAAAGAAAACACATTAGACCCCCCTACCCCCAATAACTACAGACCCATCACCACTGTGCCATTCCTTTTTCAAAATACTCGACAGAGCTGCATACCTTCAAGTTCTGCATTTCCTTAAAACCAACCACACATTGGGAATGAGGCACTCGGGCTTTCGCCCTGGCCACAGCACTGAATCAGCATTGCTGCATTTAAAAAATCAAATGGATAATACCAGGGACACTGGCAAGCCTGCCCTCCTCCTCCTCTCAGACCTATTAGCAGCCTTGGACCTGATAGACCATAAAATCCTCTGCTACCATTTTAGGACTACCGCTAACTTCTCAGCTGAAGCCACAGCTTGGGTTGCCTTCTTCCTACAAGGAAGAATCATGAGAGTAGTTGCAGAGACCGCCATTGTCGCCCCCACACTGATCCACTATGCAATTTCACAAGGATCATGCTTATCCCCCACATTATATAACATATTCACAAGACACCTTTTTGATATCCTTGACTCCATCGCCATAGCCTACACCAACTATGCCAATGACACACAAATTCTACTCCTGCTCACGGGCAACTATGTGGAGGTCTCCAGCACCCTCAATGCCACTTATGCCACCATCCAGACCTGGATTGCAGTAAACCACGTGTGCCTAAATGGGGAGAAAACAGAAATTCTACTGGTAGGCTCCCCAGCGGTACTTAAGAATATCAATGAACAATACTCTGTCTGCCTCATCAATGACATTACAATCACAGTCTCGGCTTCCATCAAGACTCTAGAGGTCTACCTCGATTACAAACTCTGGATGCCCTGGCAAGTAAATGCCATATCATCTTTGGCGGCCTATGCAATGAAACTACTCAATACTGCCAAACCCTTCCTTACCACAGATAGTTGTGTCATCATTGCCCAGGCAGTCATTGGCTCTAAACTGGACTACTTTAATGCCCTCTTTGCTGGTACTTCCTCCGAAAAATATCCTAAATCTACAAGTCATTCAAAATAATGCGCTCCGAGCAGCTCTCAGCATCTGTAAAAGAGATCACATTTCCGCAGCTAGAAAATTGGTACACTGTCTACTGATTAAAAAACACATTGTCTTCAAAACCATGCCCATTACCCACAAATTCCTTTCCAAATCTGCACCCCTTACCTGTGCCAGAACATTGTTAGAGCCCACTCTGCCAGACCTACCAGAACGCCCTACACTCACTGCATCATCCTACCCAAATTCAGACTCATTAAAGCAGGGGTCTCCAGGTTCCTGTAAATTGCAGCAAAACATTGGAACGCCCTGCCCGCCACCCTAATAGAATAACCCTCCTACTGGTACTTGTGCAAAGCATTGAAAACTCTGCTCTTTGAATAAACTGTGTTACAACACTGTACAGCTGCTTATCTGATGATGCTGAACAATGAGTAACTTGTTGTAACAGCACCTCGATGCCCATGGGCTGTTGTGCGCTTTATAAGTAAATAAATACATACATTGTAGCTTTTTCCCTAACTGTAACTGCATATTTGTTGTAGGCCCCCGTACCATGAGGTGAGGCTTTCCAGTGTCTGTACTCTTACCAAAGTTGCTTTTTATCTAACTGTAACTGCATACTTGTTGCAGACCCCGTGCCATGAGGTGATGCTTTCCAATTTGTGCACCCTTACAAATGTTACTTTTTACCTAACTGTAACTGCATACTTGATGTATCCCCCCGCACCATGAGGTGAGGCTTTCCAAATTGTGCTCCCTTTCCAATGTCACATTTTCCCTAACTGTAACTGCATGACTGATATAGCCCCCGTACCATGATGCAAGGCATTGTCAGTCTTTTACACACACCAATACTGTCCGTAACCTTTATGCATTTTCTTTCACTTGACTATGTACTATGCACTTCCTGTAACTAGCGCCTAGATAACTCTGGGTTTTTGTGTGCTGAAATAAATGCAAAATTAAATCGGATTCTGTGGCTGTAGGCTGGTGCACGTAGGAGAATCACGAGGGCAAAGGCAAGGAGAAAAGCATTCTGGGGAAGTAAAGGACTGGTAGTGCTGATGAGACTTGCTGAATTATTAGTATTCTTTTCAGTTTGGGATATTAGGAAGCCTAAACTATTGCATTAGAGTACAGATAGGGAGACATGCCATATGAGGAGGGAGAAACAGCTTGTAGGTGTTGTTTAATTATTTGGCTGTGCTAATTGCTTTGGCCAGTTGCACCCAGTTCCTGCCCCTCCCCGTCCAGAACACCTCCTCATGGGAACACTTTGAACTAACTTTAATAAACCAAACATTGCACTCAAAGGGTCTGCTAGTGTTTTTTTCAAAGCAGTCCTCTGAGAGTTAATGACTTAATTGTCTGGCAGCGTGACTTTCATTCTCTGAAGCGAGAGCCAGAGAAATATAGTGCGACAGAAATAATGAGAGACAGTACTTGAGAGACAGAAGGTGCTAGATCGGTTCCATGTGTTAATATCCCCACAAAAATATTTTTGCGGCGATATTGACCCATGGACCATGCAGGGGACACCCCCGCATTATTTTAAAATGTGCGGGAGACACCCCAGCAACCCCCGCTCCCACAAAATATTCTACCCAAAAATATCGCCTATGGCGAAACAAACGGCCATATGTATGGCAATATTTTTGGTGGGGATATTTTTTAGGATGTTAAGGATTTCAATCCGGCGACACACACTGCTCTCGGTCTAGTGTACAGCGCAATGTAAAAAACGTATTTGATATATAGATTAAATTATTTGAAAGATGTACCACTTGTATCACATCCCTTACTTAAAAATACCCCGGGTCACGCTGGACCAGGAATTAGGCTGGTTTGTAAAAGGTATTATTTATTTATTTGTTTATTTATTTTTATAGATACAACAATCACCTATGGGGTGACAGTACACAGAATAATATCTTTAATAAAATGGGAATCAATTTATAAATACAAGCAAAATGCAGCCGCAAACACAAAACTTTGAATGGGTCTGAAAGAGATAGCACTGGGGTTAACAATTCCCCCTGTAACACACCTCCATCCACCAATAAGCACATTTAAATAGATGAAATAGTGAGGAAATAGCAGGTATTCTGAAATAGTACAGATCAAACTTTGTCTCACTTCCCCCTTCCCCCCTTAAAGAGAAAGAGAAAAACAAGGTGGGCTTTTCAACTGTCAGATTGACTTTTAAAGTGGCTGAGCAAGAACTCTAAATGTGTGGAAAAATGCTTAAATTATTATAAATTCCTACGGGAGCTACTTTGAACAAATGCAAACAATCACAAGCGATGGTTTAATCAGAAGAAAGTAGTTCGGATCTCAAAGGCAAAGTGGTAAATTATAGAAAGAGAGTTCACACGTTTAAGGTTTTGGCAAAATGCAAATTTGCGGCAAACTTTTTCTTGCACCATATTCGCAATAATGGGAGAATCGCAGTGTTTTGCAATGTTAGGTACAAGTAGGAGTTGAAATTGTGTTTCTATCATAAAAACTGTGCAAGTTATAGAGGTTTTAGTAAAGGTTGTTTTTGTAAAATAGGCGCGAGAATTTGGACAGAGGCTTCAGTTTTAAAATCAGAAAAATATTTACTATGGACTAGAGCATCCAAGCTAAGCCAGCAGGACGGCACAATGTAAGAGTCAGGAGTGATTTGCGACTCAATCCTGGTTCCTCCATGTCCACCCTGGAGCGCTAGGCTGGTCACTCAAATGAAATTAATAGATCAAAGTTGACAAAATGACTAGGACAAGGATGCTTTTACCGATAGACAGCATAAGATTTCACTACGGATTTAGACATTGTTACTTATTGTGGAAGTAAGGATAGTCCAGAGGTTAGGAGGGGACAAGATAATGCATGGTAATCAACAGTTTCTAGCTTCCTGTTAATACTCACAAAACAAATGGATTTAAGATTGTGGACCGTCAGGATACTGGACCATTGAATCGGATCTATCAGGGACTGACAGCTGGGCACATCGGACTGGACAGGATCAGCAAGGCTCTCTGGTCACAGCATGGCACAGGACTGCACAGGATCTGGCCTTCTTGGTTCTTAGGATATTTCAATTCAGCAGGAAAGCATTAACAGCACACCCATCTGTATTATGATGCTTCCCCTAGGCTTTTGGGATTATTTTCTAGAATTTGAGGTTTAGCTGAGAATGGTTCAGCTATGCAAAGGCCTTTGCTTTGCCAAGTTTCTGGAGTCTGGAACAAGGAAGATGTAGATTTCAGCAGCAGAGCGCTCCGCCAGCAGTCAGGAGATAGAAAAGTTGTAGAACTCCCTATGTGTTGTCAGCTGTCCCTATATATTATGCCAGATGACATCACAAAAGGGGAGTATTGGGCCTTCTTAGCTAAGCTTGCCCCTGTGAAAGGTGATTTGGTCAGAGTCTACTCTCTGCCTAGATACGAGGATAGAACCAGAGAATCCATCCCTAGCCACTGGAACACAAAGTCTAATTTTGGCAAAATACATATTTACACATGTGCAACCTCTATAAAAAATCACATACACAGATTGCATATTGTATGGAGTATCTGCTCCTCGAAACCCCACAGCTCTGAGACTTTGTTTTGCCTTTCTGCAGTATTTTGTAAATTTTGTAATGAGAACAGGTTCCAATATTTCTGTATATTTCCACAAATATGCACGTTTACCATGGGAATGTGTGTTTAAAGTTTCACATTTCAAGCTGAAATACAGTCCCCATAAACCCACATTTATTGCAATTCCTGTTCAGAATAAGCTACACGGTTGTACTAAGTTTTCAAAGGTAGTGCTAAAAATTAGGTTAATCTGCCATTTTCAGATTTTGCACCCCTTCTGATAATAAGTTATACACCTTCTAAAAATGTCCATTACATATCCTGTTAATACCAAATGGTCAGTATTTGCAGTGGTCGAAGTGTACGAAAAGAAGTAGTGGAGCTATGTTCCTTGCCGGGCTGCCTCACTCTCCACAAACCCCATTGCTGCGCCCCCTCCCACACAAGTCCAAACCCCCAAACAAACACACCTGCTATTTAAGGGAATGCTCAGTGCAGTGCACTGAGGTGCAAGCTTCAACTTCTTCCTACACTTTTATTTTAAAACTAAACCGTTCCGGAATGGATTCTTTTTAAAAGTATAGGAACAGTGAAACTGAAAAATAAAAAGTATAGGATTACCGCTCCCGACCTCTCCCACCCACTTCGTATTTGTCACTCCTTGAAGCATGTCGTAGCCCCCTCCTTTTGAATTTTCTTCTGTCAGCCAGGAGTTTCCTGGGCTGCAGCACTTTTCACACCTTCAATATCCTGGGTTGGAGGATGCCCATTGTTTAGTCCTGGGCTGGAGTCAATAGTCTGGCCTAGTCTGTATTTAGCACAGTTCAGCCAGCATCTGCTGAGAGGAATGCCCTCCCCCTGGATAGAATTACATCCCCCAGCCAGGCTTAATGTAATTGTTAAATTCTTTTGGCTTTACTTTAGCACAACACAGACTTGTTGCATCAAATAACAGATAGAATTCTCATTCAAGATGTTAAACCTATGGGATCAAAAACAACTACAATATGGGTTACTATCAGTAACAGGCCTCTTATATTGCAAACAATTGACTTTCAGTTAATAACCTTTTAAAGTTTAATCAGGAAGGCCCATGACAGCTGTCATCACAGGTAACCCTCTGCTGCACAGACATTCTTTGACAGATCCACAGGCAGGCCACTTTTGCTGTGGAGATCTCTTTTTGCTTTTAGACTTTCAGGACCTTGTAGGTTCACAGTGATTCCTTAAACTAAGTGAATTGTAGTACTCAGTGAGAATCTTGAATATTTGGAAGATGTTATGTACCGGCATTCTGAAGTTTCAGCAGCAAAGAAAAGGTGATTTAAAGCAATATTTGAAGTTTTATTTAGCAAAGCACTGCTTTTTCCTTCTGTACACCACTTTCAATTGTTGTGGAGCCCAGTGACACATTTCAGTAGTGAGAGCTCTGTTCCACAACTGACAACATGCGTGGCAGATTGGGCAGCCTTTTGTGCACTGAGAAGCGCATTTTTCAGGGGTTTTGGGCACGCACAAGTGTTTTGCAATCATTTTGCTTTTTTGTGTCACCATAACTGGCAGGGTGATGCCGCATAGCATAGCGGAGTGGGTCAATACATCCCACAAGGGATACCACTAGATCATTGTATGATACACCAGTTGATACACCAGTTGCCGCTAGTTTGTTTAATCTCCCTTCTGAAGAATAGTTACCCCATACATGTTGCCTTTATCTGATCTGAAATCAACTGAGAAAGATTCAGAATCCGCGTGAGTAAAACGTAGACTTACTCGAGTGCAAGAAATTCACTTTTTCTGCTCCATTCAAATCTTGAGGTCACAAACTAAATATAAATGTGTTAACCTTTGTTTAAAAGTTGCCAAAAATCCAAAAACAACTGGGTGTTTAAACGGACACAGAAGTGTGACATAAACAAGTACATATAGAAAAATAAAGAGCAAAGGGGACTTTGAAGAGGAGATGGATAAACTGGAAAATACAGAGTACTAAAACAATACCGGTATGATTGAAATGAAGCAGCCGGACCACAAAAGAATCGATAATGTGAGAGACAATCTATCCAGAACCAAAGACACTATGTATTCTCAGGATCGTGAATTAAAGTTAAAATTTGAAGAAGCTCATTATCATACCAGGACACATTTCTGAACACAATTTGCAAACACCAGACATCACCATTGCACCGAAGCAAAACATTAAAAAATCATAACTCTTCACCTTTACAAAACAAAGAAGAAGACATTGAATTTCACTTGTGCAAGTACTCCAGGAGAATTAAAATGTATATTGACGGACCTTTCCTTTTTGTAAAACAGCTGCAATGACTACAATCCCATTAATACATAGAATTACAGTTTCTTTGTTTGTTTTATTATTTATAATAATAATACAGTCACATAATCAGGCACTTCTTATACAAGAAAAACCTCATAAGCAATATCTGATGTCCCCAAACTACGACAATGAATAGATAAATGAACTGTGTGTAAATGGCAATTTAGCACATGGAAAACTCCATGTTGCTCTATTTTACTCGCCAGCCAAGATGTTTTATGATATATTAGCACCTGGTGGGGTGTTGGTGGGGAGTGGCGGCCTCCCAGTGAAACAGGGGGATAAGAAGGGGCTTTTTACCTCATGGTAAAGCCCCCACTATGTGCATCCTCCAAACATGGGGGGTTTCATCTTCTGCACCCGAAATTAGGGTAAGAGCGTCCCTTGCCCTGAGCCCACATTCCTTTTATCCCCCACCCTGAAACCCCAATTTCCACATCCATCACCTACCCCACTTACCTTCTGCTCCCTTTTTCTCCCTATTCTGGGTGTATCAACGTTGGGGCAATTACCACTATGGAAAGGGAGAAGGAATTGCACGTAGTTGTCTTTTTCCTAATCCATGGTGGCCAAATTGGTTTGTATCCATGGCAGCCATCTTGGTGGTCTATTTTTTAAGCCCTAACTTCTCTCAGGCCTCTAGCTTGTACAGGCATTACCTGACCTGGTAAAGCATCTACCCATCAGGGTTTATTGCATACTTACTGAACAAATTCCTACTGCTGACCAACAACACTGAACACTTGCTATCCAGTCCTGACGTTCTGCTCAAGGCCTTCACACCACATGTATCCGCATACATGATGGAGAAGTCTGTTCTTGGGACAATATGGCATGGTTAAATAAAGTGGAAGCTAAAAATCTTTGATTTAGTTCAATCTACACCAGTAGATGTGTTTATCTCTGGACTGTCTTACCTAATGGATGGCCATGGTTAAAACAAGTACCTTCAATATTGGGATCAATATTGTATCTTCAAAATGTATATATATTTCCACAACATTTTTGACTAATAGGATATTGTGTATACTTGTGATTTTTTTTTTGTTTTAATTATTTTTTTGTTTATCAAACCTTTCACAAACATTACACATTTTTAACATGGAAATATTGGCACGAAAAAAGTAGGAAAAAATAAGAAACATAGAAAAAACAATATAACGTACTTAAAAACCAACAAATAATAATCTTAAATTCAGCTGCTTCTTCATTTCATCATTGTTTCCAAATAATCTAAAATATCAATTACTGATATCTCATCTAAACATTTTTTGTTATCCAAAATCTAATAGTTTCTGAAATCAAAGAAACACACTGGGCCTCATTCTGAGTAGGGCGGTAAGGGATACCGGGCACTGGTAAGGAAACCGGTGCTGGTAATCCCTTACCACCCTACTTCAAGGTCCCTTAGCGGGTCCCTCTTTTAACGCCAGGTCTGACCTGGCGTTATGGACGGGACCCGTTAAGGGACCAGGGCGCAAATAACGGGCTTGGCATATGCCAGCCCGTTATTTGTGTCCTCCCCGTTCCCATTTGAGCCCTGTCAGGCTCAATGGGGAATGGGAAATGGTTTGGTGAATGGGGACTTACCGGTCCCGCCAAGGTCGGACTAGACCGGTAAGTCCCCATTACACCAATCTAGACACGGTACCGTTATTGTTGGCAGTCATGGCACAAATAGCGCCATGACTACCACCAAACTCGGAATGAGAGCCACTGTCTACTAAAAATCATCTCCCAAATCTTATCTTCTGATTATTCTCTAAATTGTTCAAAATAATTCACCAAAATGCTTTCCTATGATATAACAAATTAGGTCAAAATATCAACAAGTGTTGCAGTTTGTCCATTTCATCCACATTGTTACAAAATCAACGCCATCTATCTTTCTTTGGCCACTTTAATCTTCTCCCTTCTTGGCAATTGGTACAGTGTTTAAATGTAAGCTTAAGTGGGCAAATGTGTTATTGGTAAAACATCATTACAGGCCTGAGTCTCAGACCATGGTTAAAGAATATGTCAAAATCTTACCAGACATTGTCAACCTATTTTCTATTTGGGCATATGTATATGTTGTACATTGTTTCACTACATTTTGATATAATCAATGTGAAACCAAGTTAATGATGGGTGCACACAATTCAAGTGGTGAAGTGACATGCAGGTTTTATGTTTGTGTGGGAATGGGAACATTGAGAAATGTACATAGATGTCATGGGCCAGTATATATTTGGTAAATTATTTGGTGATTCAATTGAATAATTATATATTTTGGAAATGTATGGTTGAAAAGAATTATCATTCATTATTTCTGCATATCTTGCAATTTTGGATTATGATGCAAATCGTATTTGATCAGAATGAATTTATTATGTTTTTTGTTTCATGAATTTGCATTGCAATACATTTTTATGAATATGTCATATTGTAAGTGTTAGTAGTGAATCAAATCTATAAATCACTATGATAAATAAAATTCCATCTCACAGAAATACATGAGGGAGGATGTACAGGTGTAACTTTAAGGTATTTGTTGGCAACTAAATGAAAACTCCAGTCTCTTTAGGTTAAGTATGGGGGAGAATTTACATTGAGTTATATTTATTTTGGCAGAACTTGTCCAGCCAAAACTTCCTTTCTGTTCACAAACTAATTACACATGGTTGACTTCAGTAGATCTTGTGGGACCAAGAATGCCACTGGATAATAGACAGACAGTGGTCTAAAATATCTATTTTACCAATGTTTTTGTACATCAACTGGTATTAACTTATCATGGGCAAGACGGGTCATGCAAACTTGAACCCACTAAATTGTCCAGGATTCATCCAGGTCAAACTTTACAGGCTAATGTCAAATTATCTACTTAGTATGACATCATGTCTATATGAAGGCATGTGAGTAGAACCCTACTACGGTTAATGGTTTGCATTTACTTCATAGACGTATGGGAAGGCCAAAGCAGTGTTAAGCACTCTGCTTATTGAAGGGCAGAGGTGAATTAATTTAACACATCTTAAACTGCTGCATTACCCAAAATGCGAAGACTATGGATGAGGTTTCAGCGGACAAATGTATCTGTTGCAGAGTTTTTCAGTTGCCAGTTGCTACAGCAGTGGCCGTTTGCACTGGAGAAGCCAAGATTGTATGTGGATATCTGCCTTGGCCATGCAAGTCAAATGATAGCAGCATATCTCTTCCTTTGCATGAATGATTGCCTTCTGGATTGGTTGTCAAAGGGCTACATGTTTTTGGTTTATATTAATAATACAATGATGTGGGTAAATCCATCTCTGAAACAAGGAGGCTTGTTAACCAGGCCCCTTTCCTTTCACCAAGCTCCATGGCAAGAGCATAGTCTAAACCTGCACCCTGCTGTGTCAGGATCCTAATCTGCAGTGCCTGTTCCTCAGTTCAGCAGGGTAGGTTCAGATCTCACACGTTTCCTGTCTGATAGCTGCTGCAACAGAAAAGTCACTGCAACACAAGCACCGCATTTAACATCTGCATCTCTGTTACAAACCTGCATAATTACGGGGGACTATCATCCTGCCGACAATTTAATCTTTAAACATATGCCATGCCTGGGTTGGGGTATGGTGCCTGGTAATATACATACATGTAAAAGTCACATCTGATCTGTACCATACACATGTCAACACTGCAATGGGCAGTGGTGTGTATATTCTCCCTGGACTGGTTTTCACCGCTGCAACAGGACAATAACAAGTGGAGGGTGCCTCTTTTTGTTATTATTTGAAGTCAGGTAAGGCATCTTTTCAGCAGGGTACCCATCAGCAAGATCTGTCCTGGAAATTAGGTTATAAAGGGCACATCTTAAATAAAAGGACTTGCCTCATACCAGGATGTGGCATACCTATGGGACTACCTATGGGACTTGAAAGCTATGGGTCTTAGAAGGGAACAGCATTAGTTTAGCGAGCGGAGTGTGGGCAGAGTGGGCTTGGACGTGTTGGAGGAAGCATCTGTGCTGAAGTTGTGGACTATGTGATAGTCCTCTTTCTTTTTCCATAAATGGACTCTCCGGCTTGCTGAACAAACTCTATATACTCAAAGCCCTTCACGCGTGTGTTTGGACGTGTTTGGCAGAGTCGGCTTAAGGATGGTTTAGTCTCAGAGTCAAGTTAAGCGGTTCCATTTGTCCCCTACACCATGCCCGGTAAGGTAACAGCAAAAGCCAAACACTATAATCTACATAAAAGTAAACCTTATGTTAAAGATAATAAAAATTCTTGTGAAGTTGCGAGCACCTCCACGTCTAATAATATGTCCCCCTCTATGAAAGAACATACGCCCAATAATAAAAGCGTTGCAGCGCAAATCACTGATTGTTTCAAACCATGAGGAAGGCCTTATAACTTACTGCCCCAGGAGCCAAGCCGGTTGTAACGGTAGACATCCATCCTATGCCCGAGAATTGCTCGCCGGTTAGTGCCTCCTCTCATAGACATAAAATTGTGGACAATAATTTGTTACTCGATGTGTGCTACCGTCTATGTGGCACTAATCACGAGACAGCTGAGGCAGAGTTAGCGCTGGCTGAACACATGTGCAATGAATCTGTTTCAATCCCGAACATTACGCAATCTGGTAATGTTCTTCCTACTAACCATCTATCGAGTACACCTTCTTTACTGCCACTTTCTAGAGTCACATGTTTTCAAGTTCCCGAGAAAGTGAAACAACTTGAGACTATTAATATTGTAAGAGCCCACCCCGTCTTACTACGTGCAATACAAATAAATGAGACACACTTCAGATGGGGAATAAGGTTAAGAGGACAGGTTGCGAGAGTTTCAAATTATTTATCTAGAATTGGCATCCAGAGAACTCTGCTGCCTGAGAGCGCTCTGGCAAACATTGCATGTACATGACAATATAAAGTGAAACAGCGTCATAGATGACGCAACTAACACAGGGTATTAGGCCAGTGCAGGATTGGATAGACACTATAGATATATGTTGTCCTCTGGGCGTTGCTCTGTCCAGATTGGTTGTCCAGCTGGTGGGAGGACGAGCGTCCCGGACACTGCCTGTGTCCGGGCGGGGTGAGGGTCAGGTCGCTGCAAGGCGGGGTGGTCAATAACTAAGTTAACATAATACAACCTAATAAAGCATGCACTGTACGATAGTCATTGCACCTCCTTTGAGCAAATCTTTGTAAACCTATAAACTTCATTTGTGTATTTACATCATCACTTATTGAGGCTTATATGGGGCAAAAGGTTAAGGGTCTTGACCAACATAACATTGATTGCACCGAGGGCCTGGACTCATAAAAAGAGAATGGGGCAGGTTGACGTTTGTTAGTAGTGGGAGACAATATACTATGACAGAGGTCTGATGTTAGCTGAGGGCATGCTGGGTGGGCATCATGGCGGGGTCACATATCTGGTACATCAAGAGAATACCTTGCAGGGGCACAGGGTTACACTGGCAGTAATTTTCCAATAGCGAGGGTCAGGGGGCATGAGCATGTTTGTGGAGATGGATGAGCTACAGGGCCTGGCTCAAGCCGGTTCACACACTGGACAGTGATCTCAGAGAAAGAGTGAGATGTTACATTTGTTTTTGTTGCAATTACCTCCAGCTCAAGCGTGAGAATGCAGGCGTGGAGCTTTCAGACAGAGTGAGAAAAAAGGTGGGTCCATGTGCGCAGTGTGCGCGGCGCTGCTGAGGGGAGAGAAGCCTTTTAGTATTATCGCAGTGAGGCCTAGTCAAAAGATGGAGTCGACGGTGCACAAAATGGATGCCACATGTCCTGCGCAACAGCCATATCTATGCAAATGCCAACCCTGTCCCCATTTTGGCGGTATACCGCTGTCATGCGATACTTTGGTGGGTTAGGTTCTCCAGTTTGCATTTGTGCGTCTATCATAGTTGTTTCAAGCTGTGTACAGCTTTTCATCAGAGGCTTAGGTTGCAGCAATAAGAACTCCACATTTAGAGTAGGACAATGCCAGATACAGTTCTCGAAATGCCTCGCAGTGCGGAAAGATCAATGACCGTTTGTTTCAGTCTACTCGTGTTGCCATTGCAACAGCTTGAAACACGTGTCAGGCTTCTCTTCTCACAAACAATAAAGGCTTCTCTTTGCACAAACAACTAATTATAATTTCTTGGCACAGTGAGACTGGGAACATCTTTGCTTTTCTTCAACTATTCCTGTGGATGTGTATTGGCAGTACACCCACACCGCCCAGATACCTGCAGCCTTGATGTTTATTTTCTTAATCACCGAATAAGCGCTGTGACTTGTGACTTTTTCTGCCATAACTTTGTTCTAGTTGTTACCGTTGCCTGTCGGCCCATCGTTACCATCATAATAGTTGAGTTAGGCATAGATTTTGCACAACATTGGATAACTAGTTGGCACACACAGAAAAATAGCATGATGAAGACGATGACAGGAACAAAAATTTTCATCACGGTGTTGAACCAGGATGGTATCCAGCTGAACATGTTGTCAAACCAGTTGCTCGGTTCTATTCCTGCATCTTCAGAGGGTACGAATGTACAGCATGCGCTCCCGATTTTTTGGCAAACACCGCCGTCCATTGCTGTGAGGAGATCTAGGACGTATCAGTGTTCATGAGGGGAGGAATTCACTAACGGGCCCATAGGTCAGCGCTCACCCTCTAGAACTTGTAAGATAAGATAACTGCAGCATATGAGGACAGGGGGTGCAGGATTCACTTACTCCAGCACGACTCAATAAGGAACACTCAGTAAGTTGGCAAAGGGAAATCTGTTTAATGGCAAGTACATCAAACAAAGAAACACATGGGAATCAGCAGCATTGTGATCCCCTGCCTCGCTCCGACTTCCACAAACTTCAGTTGAACAGTAATTCTTATAGGCAATATTCGTCATCATTGACGTCTAGCTCTACAAAACTCGACATGCAACATAATTGGTTAGGAAAGGTAACTTATGTTTAGGTACTATATCTGTCTACCTTATTAAAGGCACAACATACCCCTTATGGAATACTCCCTCTTTTAAAAAAAAAAATACACTGCTGATCTATACATCCAGTATTGTATACCAGTCCCTCCCTGTACAATTGGTCTTGAAAAAATAGACTTTGTACCTAATAATTTTCCACAGTATCAAAACAGTTTATTTTAATAAAGTCTATCACAACAATATTTTAAAAACAGCTCTTAAAACAGATTTTTCTTAAAACAGACCCCACAACACAAAGTGGGTACAGTACAAATCATTTGTTCCACACACATATATTCCTATAAAAATACAACACAGTACAACCACAAACAAAGAATGCTTTTGACAATTCTTCCACAAAACTGAGCATTATTAGCTCAGGTAAAGCGATCCCGACATGTTTCAATTCCTCATAGCGCTGAATGCATGAACTTTCTTCCGGGGAAAAACTCTATTTTCTAATTCTCCACCATGTAATCCAGGACCACACCAAGACTTTTCAAATTAGTGCTCCTCCTAAATAGGATGTTTGTAGTGCTGGTGTGCACACATGCACTCGAGTAACCTCAGACTTCTATAATCAAGTTCTTGAACATTTTTCTTAATGGTTATTTAATAACCCGGATCCAGGTCAATGCTCCTCTGCGGTTGCAGTACACTCGCAGGGTGACCGTTTCATCGTCCCTTCCACGGTCCTAATTAATATTCACTCCTCACGTAGCCAAAATACTTTCAAAGTAAGCAACCTTGTGAATGGATACACACTCCAAAACTCTAATGCATAGACCTGATCCGTCCCACTGTGTTAATCCCAGCGTTCAGCTCATACCTATATAATATAATTGGTTAGGAAAGGTCACTTACGTATAGGTACTCTATCTGTACATGATAATAGGGCATGCGGATTGGATAGCTCTTATCGGGTGGGCTTCTATGCCCATCCCACTACATCACACGTGATTGACGTCACTACAAATATGACGTCTCATTGGTTCTACTATCTATAGGACTCCAGATAACTTGGTCCATTGTGATTGGGCAGGTTACACCTCTAGACATAAATCCACATTTTAATTAGCAGCATGCAGAATGGACACCCAAAGGCCTGTTGTTCCAAGTTTCACCCTGCCTCCCTTCCATCAATTAGTATTTTAGGGCTATGTGTCAATTAGTTGGCTGGGTTTGGCCTCGAAACTGTACCTTCTTATCGGGAAAAGTTATGGCATCCTGGGTTCTGGATGACATCAGGCGATGGTAGCTTTTCGCCCCCGGAGGGTCACGCGTCTGTTCACCATGATTTTGCTTCAGTTTCCAGCTTTTATTGTATTTATTTCTGCTTCGGCCCTACCACCTGCCTGGGCCTCTCTTATCTTGGCCTTCACGGGCAAGCTGGTATGCTCTGAAGTTTTTGGTTCTTGCGAGTTGACGCTCTCCTCCCTTCTCTGGGTGACCTCGATTTCCCAGGCATGAGCCTCTCTCCGTTGAGTTTCGATTCTGCTCTTCCTCTCTATTCTGGCTGAGTTGTGAAACTTAGCCTGCCAGGCCTCTGGCAGCCTGGGCCCATTTCTGCTTTGCAAAATGGAGTCATACTCGTATAACATGCCTCTTGAGGTAGCTATATAGTTGGCGCATGCCGCTTCTAATATTCTACTAAGCATTGCAAGAAGTATCGATTTCTTAGCATCTTGTGTTCCAAGCCTATTTACACACGGTTAACAGGTCGGTTGCTTCCATCTTGTCTCGTAGCTCTGTTTCCTCACGTTTTAACATTGTCTCTTCTCTGTGTCCATTATATTTATTTAGTATTTACTTAAGTTGGTGTGTTCTAGTCGATAGTGACTTTTTGTTCATTCATGAGTCAGTTCAGGCCCTTGTGTCATTTCCACTGGCCTTCCACTAGGGCTCTTGGGGTCTCTTCGTGGACCGTATGTAGGCACTCCTCATTTTGTATTGATGGCAGGTATGGCTGTCTGATAGGGTACCGTGCTGCCCAGGGTTTTCTGGTTATGGGCGCTCCAACAGGTACGGATCTTCTAATGTATACTGGACAGAGTCCTAGTGCAACTGGTTCATTTGCTCCTCATACGCCATGTGCCTTGGCGAGTACCATCCTGGTTGCTCGAAATGAGGGTCAGAGGTGCAGGTCATGTCTGGGCCCTCCTTTACACTCCCCCCTCTGGTCGGTTCATCGACCACTTCTGCTTCATTTTTTATCTCTATTTCCTTTGATTCTTCAGTGTTTTGTTCATCGTCTTCAGGGTTGGCACATGCTGGTGTGAACATGTGCGTCTTTGGAGTCCATATTTTTATCATGCCTTTCAAACTCCCTGCTGTTTTCACATGTTCATCTTTGTTCCAGGTCATTAGCTTGCATTGTCCATTTGGACTGCAATAGATCCATTTTCCTTCATACCTTCTTTGCTTTTTAGGATATGGTGATTTTGTTCCCTCTGGCGCAAATTTGCTGGCCTTCACAAAGTCTCTTAATTCTTCATCGGTCAGGTTTCTAGGCTTCCATCTTGGTTCAACATCGACCATTATTTTCATCCATACGGCTTTCTTCGCAGTTTTCTGGCACTGTGCAATGATTATCTTGATAACACAGACTCCTAGCAATACCATTGCTAGGAGAGCTCCCAGAAACTTCAATATATCTGCCATCCATTGTGGGACCCACGAGAATAGGTCTCCAAACCAGCTGTCATCGTCCACTTCATCACTTTCATCGATCATCTGGTTTTTCAGGTTTGTTAACATGGTTATGGCCTCTGTTAGCGTTCCGTTTTCTTTGTCTTGTGATGGTACAAATGTGCAACATGATTCTCCGATTTTTGCACAAACACCTCCATCCATCGCTGTGATCATGTCAAGTACAAATCTGTTTTGGAGGGTCATCAGTCTGATTGCTCTCAGCTCTTCTTTGATCACGTTGAATCCTTTTATAGTGGTATTGATGGTCTGTAATAACTCCCATCTGGTTATCTGCAACCATTTAGCATTCACTCCAACTTCGATGTGGGGCAGGAGTAGTGTTGTAAATACTGTTGAGGTGAGGCTGAACAGCCTGTGTTCGTACGGGATTGCCTGGAATGGCTCTTCTGATTTGGGAGAAAAGTAGTTTTCCCTCTTTATCCTGGCCACCAGTTCTACAGGTCTCTGTCTTCTTAGATGAGCACCTGCTTTCGGGAAACTGACCAACTTCAGTTCATTCTTAGGGATCACTACCGTGGGAATGTGGACATTCACTAGTGTGTATATGCCTCCCCAGTTCTTCGGCAACCTTATGTATGCCTTGGACCCACACGCCCAGTATAGGCGCCAGGCTCATTATGAAAGTGTTTGGGTGCACTTACCTGACGCAGACTATGCTGCAGAACCCCGGCCTCATTGAGGCCTGAAAGGAACTACTTTACCTGTGGGACTCATTTACCACCCGGGCGTGGTCGGGGAAGGGTACATACCTGATTGGAGGAAGGACACATTCTAGGAACTTCTTTCAAGGCTATTTAAACCACACCCGATCAGCCACACGTGCTTCGCGTTGTTCTGCATCTAGCAGCTGGACGCTCACCGTGTCTGCTCCTGCATCTTGACTTCTGCCACACCTGCCAGCATCCTGAATCACCTGCAAAGGAAGGGAACAAGAGAACAGAAGAAGGAAAAGGCCTCACCTGCTAAATCTGCATCCCAGAGACATTTCGCCGACAATCCTGAAAAGGAAGACATTTATTTTTAAAAGCACATCGCATCGATCGCTGCAGCGCCGCATTCTACTCACCTTTGCAGGGCGCCTCCATGTTTAGCAGCGACCATCCGGATTCGCAGTCGCGCCCCTGCGCCTAGGGAGAAAAAGACAAGAACAAAGGTGAGAGAAAGAAGGGAAAAGGGAAGCTAAAACTCCATGTCAAGACTGTAAAGAAGACCGGTGGGGGGGTCTGTACTTCTGCTCTCTATATGGTAGAGGGGAGGCACAGAGGACCCCAGCCAAGATTCTCTAATACGGTAGCGATGGACGAGCAATCAAGGCCTAGCTTCTCAGGAGGTGATGCAGGCTGGTTCTTAAGTACAGTGTATCCCCAAGCCCCCACAAAGGAATGTCCACACACTGTATTACTGAAAACACAGTCTTTATATAATTAATATTCAAGGGTTATGTACACTTATCACAATAACGCACTTTGTGCTCAGGAAAATCAGCAATGGTAAATATCTACAATTCTAAAGTGGTACCACTAATATTAGACCTCATTAAAGTGCATTCACAATACTGTAGAAATGGCACACAGATCAATAAGAAGGAAACCAGCAATAGAGAGAGGAGAGATAACAGAGGGTTGAAACAATAGGCAGAATACTGGCCCTTGCTACTGGACACAGTTCTGTGTGGAGATCCCCCCACCTGGGCAACCTGCAAAATAAAGAGATATAACCCCAGCCCAGTCCAGATATTGTTCAATAGTCTATTTTTCTCCTATAATGTTTTTACCCCCCCAATGTACCTGGTGGAGTCGAGTTCCTCGAAAAGGCGTCGACAAGCGTCGAGGGACTCGCTGTTCGGCGACGGGGAATCGACGGCCCTTCTTGAATGCCTTCCTTTTCAGGCGGGAGGCACGGGGCGTCGAACGTCCGTCGACGAACGAGGCCGAACGTTGTCGAAGAGGCGGCAGCTCCGTCCGAGCGGTGCTCGTCGGCGTCGGGGCGTCGGCGTCCTGCAAGGCGGAGGTGTGCGGGGCACCTCGATGACAATAGTTCTGGACCGCAAAGATTGTAGAGACGGGAGCCCAGCAAGGGCGTCGAGTCGTCCGAGTCTTTGGGGTCGTCGGGTGGCGGGAAACCCACCGGCAGGTTTCTCCTCGGCGCGTTGGTCGTCCTCGACTTTCTCCGGCAGGATAAGCGGTCGACGATGCGGTCGAGAGAGTCCTTCGATTGAATGTTCTTAGGCAATGGAGCGGACGGCTCCGATCGTCGGCGGCACGGCGTCAAGTGGTTCCCACGGCTGGGCAACACAACTTCGACGGGCCTCCAGCGGTTACACAGACCTGCGAACCCTGGTCGACGGCAATGGACTTCGACAGCGTCGATGTCCGGGTGCTTCACTTCGATCTCCTCGGCGGTCCCGTCTCGGGTCGGCAGCCTTTCGAGGGTCTGACTTCCAGGGCGCTTCGGCGAAGATTCAGCGGTGCTCGATGGTCCCTCGGAGCACGGGAAGAGGGCGCCTTACCAGGTCCTCTCTCGGGTCAGTCCTCGACGATTTCGACAACCTTCAGTTCCGTCGAAGCAAATGCCACAGCAAGTCTTCTTCTTCCAGCTGGACGTCGAGGATCAGCAAATCCAGTTACTCTTGAGTGGAGACTCAGCTTCTGAATGCTTCTGAACAATTTCCAGTGGTGAGAGGTCCCCAGATATACTATTCTGTCTCTCATCCACACTGCTGGCACACACACAGCAGCCAATCACACAGAAGGGCATTCATGCAGTCAGTCAGCCAATCAGGCACACAGTGCATTCAGGCCACACTCCTCCCTTTCAGACACTCACAACAAGGAATGTGGATTGGGACAAGTACCCAGCCATTCAACACTACACACTGCATTCAGGCCAGTTTCGGGCAGGGCTGTCTCAGTCTTTGTCTCTCATGCCAGAAACCAGACAACCACAACAAGGAGTGTATATTGGTCACACACTCCATTCACCCAGGTCCCACCCACAGGAGGTACCCACAACATACAGTCACTGGGAAGGCTCCAGTCAGTCTAGCTGGGCCTTCACAACAACACCATATATGGAACTTCCACCCAACAGCCAGTCAGGGGGAAGGGACAGAGTCAGGGCATCCCAGGACTTTGGGAAAACAAGACAACAGGCAATAGAAAGCAAGAGGCCACAGGGGCCATCTTGTTTCTATCAGGAATCAACTGATCCCAATGGCAGGGCCTGGGTATCCCAAAATGGAGGACACCCAGAGCACCTGTCCAATTCAGCATGGAGCTGCCACCAGCCCATACCCTGCTCTGTGGGCCACCCACAGGTGCCCAAAAACATACACTAGGGGCACAGGGTTGTACCCCCCCCACCCATGGGTGCCATAAGGGTATCCCAGGGGTCTGTTCACCAAACCAAAAGAGAGAGCTGCACTGCCAGGAGTCCCAAATGGATTCCTGGGCAGAAAACATAACAGAACACACGATAAAAGGCAGAAGAGGACAAGGATTCAGAGGCCCTGTCCCTCTGATACATTTCCAGCATCACAGTCGCCCCCCCCAGACTGAGGTGGAGGGTGCCTAATCTCCCACGGGATAGACACCCTCATCCAGACGGTCAACATACCTTCTGGAAAGGCCATCTGCATTATCGTGACTCTTCCCTGGTCTGTGCTCTATGGTGAAGTCTAGCCCTTGTAGGCTAATCGACCACCTGAGCAATTTCGGATTCTCACCCTTCATCTGCATAAGCCACTTCAGGGGCTTATGATCTGTTTGGACCTTGAAGGTGGACCCCGTAAGGTAGGGCCTAAAACGCCTAAGGCTCCAAACTATACTAAAACATTCCTTTTCAACAGTAGCCCACCTAAGTTCTCTACCCTTGAGTTGTCTACTGATGAATATGATAGGATGTTCTCTCCCTTTGTCATCTAACTGGGACAAGACAGCTCCAATTCCGGTGTCGCAGGCATCCGTCTGGACGATAAAGGGTCGGCTGTAGTCAGGCGCACTCAACACAGGTGCCCTACACAGACTTTCTTTCAAGCCATCAAAGGCCCTCTGACAGTCTTCAGTCCAATTAACCTTCCTAGGCTGTTTGGGTGAAGTTAGAGCTGTCAGGGGTGCAGCTATGGTTCCATAGTCTGCCATGAAATTGCGATAGTACCCAGTGAGGCCCAAAAAGGCTCTCACCTGGGTTTGAGTAGTGGGAGTCTCCCAGTTCTGTACGTCCTGTACTTTACTGGAGAGAGGTTGGATTTGACCCCCTCCTACCTCATGACCAAGATAGGTAACTTTCCCCTGAGCTATCTGGCACTTGGTGGCCTTGATAGTGAGGTTAGCCCTTTTCAAGGCCTGCAACACCTTATCCAGATGTGTCAAATGCTCTTCCCAGGTGGAACTGTAGACGGCAATGTCGTCTAAGTAAGCCACACAAAAGGCTTCCAGCCCACTGAGCGCATGGTTGACCAATCTCTGGAAGGTGGCAGGGGCATTCTTCAACCCAAAGGGCATGACCCTAAACTGGTAGAGTCCCTCAGGTGTGGAGAATGCCGTCTTTTCCTTGGCATGGTCCGTCAGAGCTATTTGCCAATAGCCTGAGGTAAGGTCAAAGGTGCTCACAAATTTGGCAGCACCTATAGTGTCCACGAGCTCATCAGCCCTGGGCAATGGGTGCGCGTCAGTTTTGGTGACGGCATTGACTCCTCGGTAGTCCACACAGAACCTCCAATCCTTGGTACCCGCCGGGGAACTTGCCTTGGGGACAAGGACCACTGGACTGGACCAGGGACTGGTGGAGGGTTCAATAACACCCAGATCCAACATCTTGGCGACCTCAGCCTGGATGTGGTTTTTGACGGTATCTGACATACGATAGCTCCTGCTTTTGACAGGCACACTGTCACCAGTGTCAATTTCGTGCTTACACCACGGTGTAAGGCCCGGTGTCAGTGAAAACAGAGGGGCATACTGCTGGAGCAAAGCCCGGCAGGCCCTCTGCTGCTCTGTTGTCAAATCGGGAGAGAGTTGTACTCCCTCCACTGAGCCATCCTGAGGGTTGCTATGCAGCAAATCAGGAAGGGGCTCACTCTCATCCTCTTCTTGCCCTGAAGCTAGCAAGAGACATGAGACTTCTGCTCGCCTGTGGAAAGGCTTGAGCCTGTTGACATGGAATACCTGGGGGGCTACCCCAGAGGCTCCCATGTCCACCAGATAATTGACTTCGCCCATCTTGGAGATGATCCTGAAGGGTCCAGTCCACTTGTCTGCCAAAGCTCTAGGCTTGGTAGGCTCCATCACAAGGATTTCCTGTCCCGGAGTCCAATCCACTTGCGAAGCTTTCAGGTCATGCCAGTACTTATTCAATTCCTGGCTGGCCTTGAGATTTGCTGTTGCCTGACCCATCATTTGTGTCATCCTCCGCCTGAGGCCTAACACATAGTCCCCCACTTGCTTGGCGGGACCTGGAGGGGTGGCTTCCAAGCCTTCTCGGATCAAGGCGAGGGGCCCCCTCACGGGATGTCCAAAGAGTAACTCAAAGGGGCTGAAACCAACACCCTCTTGAGGTACCTCTCTGTAAGCAAACAGCAGGCATGGCAGGAGGAGATCCCATTTCCTCCTTAGGGGCTCTTCCAAAGCACCTAGCATGCCCTTGAGAGTTTTGTTAAATCTCTCAACCAGACCATTGGTCTGGGGGTGGTAAGAGGTGGAGAACTTGTAGGTTACCCCGCACTCTTTCCACATGGTTTTCATGTAACTAGACATGAAGTTGGATCCTCGGTCAGAGACAACCTCCTTGGGGAATCCAACACGGGTGAAAATGCCCAGGAGAGCCCTGGCAACCACCTTGGCAGTAACAGTCCGAAGGGGTATTGCCTCAGGGTACCTGGTGGCATGATCTACCAAGACCAGGATGAACCGATGTCCACCTGAAGTGGGAGGGTCAAGGGGACCGACGATGTCGATGCCCACCCTCTCAAATGGGGTGCCAACCACTGGTAATGGCTGCAGTGGGGCAATGACCCTGCCTCCAGTCTTGCCAGACAACTGACAAGTTGGGCAGGTCCTGCAGTGGGACTCCACCTCTACTCCCATCCGTGGCCAGTAGAAATGGGCAGAGAGCCTCTGCTTAGTCTTCTTGGTCCCAAGATGACCAGCCAAGGGCACCTCATGCGCCAACTGCAGTAGGAAGGGCCTGTAAACCTGGGGTACCACCAACCTCTTGCGGGCACCAGGTTCGGGCTTAGTGGGCTCACTAACAAGGAGCTCACCCTCCCAATAAATCTTGAATGTCCTAGGCACTTCACCTTGTGCCTGGGACAGGGCCTGTTTCCTCAGGCCCTCGAGAGAGTGGCACTCTCTCTGTCCCTTACAGAAGTCTGCCCGGGAGGGTCCCCCTTCAGCTAACAAGCATTGAAGGTCGGGATGATCCTCCGGGTTGAGAACCTCTCCCACAGGAGAGTCTTCTGTCTCTTCTCCCACAGGAGTTGAGTTTGGGTTTTCCGCTGGACCCAGCCCGTCCGGAGCATGGATCCCATTGGGTGCTGTCGGAACAGCAGGAAGAGAAGGTGTTCCCTCCACAGAGGTGGCCTTCTTGGTCTTCCTTCTTCTTGCCTTAGGCCTCGCCTTTGGCTCGGATACCTGACTCACAGCCAGACCCGGTGTCACCTGTGACCTAGTGACTGCAGCAGCAGTCATGGGAAGACCATCCGAGATCAACCCCAACTCTACTAGATCGTTTCCTAACAGAATGTTAGCAGGGACATTGTCCTGAACCAGGACAGGAAGCTTTGCTGTCTTGTCTCCAATCATGAGTGTGACTAGGGTTACAGGCGATAATTTGGGAGGCCCACCAGCTAACCTGGTGGTTCTCAGAGGAGCACCTACATAGTCCTCTGGCTTGAGCAGGGTCCTGTCCACCACTGTCATGCTTGCCCCAGTGTCTCTCAAACCAGTAGAAGGCTGGCCATTCAAGAGGACACTTCTCAAAAACCTACGGGTGTTCTGCGGGATAGTCGCCAGTACTTCTGCGTACTGGTCCCAGGCCCCAAGGGACACTAAGGAAATCTCTACTGGAGCACCAAATGTGATTCCTGTAGAGGAGGGGAGGACAGTGGCCTCCACCTCAGACACGGGGTAAGGGTAGGTCAGGCTGACAGCCTGTACTCCAAGTGCCTTACCTTTACACTTGGGGTCACCCCTTTTGTGATCCAGAGCCCCACAATCCCAACAAGTGCCAGGAGTGCGGGGTACGGTACTGGAACCACTGGGAGCCTGCTTTGCAGCAGGTGGACCACTACTCTTATTCCCACCCACAGAGGACTTATCCCCACTAGATTTTTGGGTCTTAGGAGAGGAAGGTTTTGGTTTACCCGACTGTGACTGCTTTTGGGACTCCTCAGCTTTCTGAGAGGCCCCCTTTTCTTTGTCCTTGTCCTTCCCACTGGAGTCCTTAGGGGACACCCGGTGGGAGACCCACTTGTCAGCCAACCTAGCCAGCTTAAAGGGGTCCAAAATGTTCTGGTCAGCCACATACTGACGCAGCTCTGGTGAACAGGCTTCAGAAAAATGCTCAAAAAACAAGAGGTGGGACAACTCAACAAAAGTTTTCACCTTGTATCCATCAATCCACCCCATCATGTTCATGTGCGCAGTACTCACCCAGTCAACCCAAGACACATTCTCTCTTTTCTTAAATTCCCTGAACCTTTTAAGGTATTGGGCAGGTGTCTTGCCAAACTTGGCAATCAAAGCAGACTTCATACACTCATACTGACCCCTTTCTTCCACACTCAGCTTCAGAATACAGTCATATCCAGTTTGAGGCACTCTGCTTAACAAACACTTAGCCCAATCTCTTTTATCTACATCATGAATTGCACAAGCCATTTCAAACGCTTCAATCCATTGGAGGATATCTGAACCCTCCACAAACACACCAACCAAATCTTTCATAAACTTGGTGGCTGGGGACCTGACACTCTCACTGGATCTAGCTGAAGTCTCCACTCTGGCTTTCTCTAGCTGGATTCTCTGACATTCAGTGTCCTGGCTTTTGAGTTCAAGGTCCTTATTTCTGAGTTCAAGATCCCTATTCTTGAGTTCCACTTGCTGTGCCAGCTCCTCTTTCTTAAGCTCAGCTTCTATTTCCAACTTGCGATATTCAAAGGCTAACTTCATCCTCAATAACTCAAGTTCCATGGAATTGCTGGGGTTTGGAACAGAGGCAGCAGGAATGGTGGCATTCCCAGAAACAGATTCAGCGACAACCCCAGGGGCAGAGTCCTCACTGGTTGCATCCCCCCCTTCCTCAAGAGTTTCACCATCAGTCTGGTAATCCACCAGGGCAGCTATCAGCTCAGCCCTAGACTTATCCACAAAGTCTAACTCCCTGGCTTCACAAGCACTCTGGAGAGCCTCTAAGCTCATCCGAGTCAATTTACCATTTGCAATGGCCTCCATTGCTTGTAATGCAGTTATTTGGTACACACCCAAACCTTAATCTAATAAAAGTGCGGATATTTTGTAAGTGGCACGGTTATACACTGAGTCTTAAAACCATAAGCATCCCACCGCTGCCACCAGCTTTGTAAAGAAGACCGGTGGGGGGGTCTGTACTTCTGCTCTCTATATGGTAGAGGGGAGGCACAGAGGACCCCAGCCAAGATTCTCTAATACGGTAGCGATGGACGAGCAATCAAGGCCTAGCTTCTCAGGAGGTGATGCAGGCTGGTTCTTAAGTACAGTGTATCCCCAAGCCCCCACAAAGGAATGTCCACACACTGTATTACTGAAAACACAGTCTTTATATAATTAATATTCAAGGGTTATGTACACTTATCACAATAACGCACTTTGTGCTCAGGAAAATCAGCAATGGTAAATATCTACAATTCTAAAGTGGTACCACTAATATTAGACCTCATTAAAGTGCATTCACAATACTGTAGAAATGGCACACAGATCAATAAGAAGGAAACCAGCAATAGAGAGAGGAGAGATAACAGAGGGTTGAAACAATAGGCAGAATACTGGCCCTTGCTACTGGACACAGTTCTGTGTGGAGATCCCCCCACCTGGGCAACCTGCAAAATAAAGAGATATAACCCCAGCCCAGTCCAGATATTGTTCAATAGTCTATTTTTCTCCTATAATGTTTTTACCCCCCCAATGTACCTGGTGGAGTCGAGTTCCTCGAAAAGGCGTCGACAAGCGTCGAGGGACTCGCTGTTCGGCGACGGGGAATCGACGGCCCTTCTTGAATGCCTTCCTTTTCAGGCGGGAGGCACGGGGCGTCGAACGTCCGTCGACGAACGAGGCCGAACGTTGTCGAAGAGGCGGCAGCTCCGTCCGAGCGGTGCTCGTCGGCGTCGGGGCGTCGGCGTCCTGCAAGGCGGAGGTGTGCGGGGCACCTCGATGACAATAGTTCTGGACCGCAAAGATTGTAGAGACGGGAGCCCAGCAAGGGCGTCGAGTCGTCCGAGTCTTTGGGGTCGTCGGGTGGCGGGAAACCCACCGGCAGGTTTCTCCTCGGCGCGTTGGTCGTCCTCGACTTTCTCCGGCAGGATAAGCGGTCGACGATGCGGTCGAGAGAGTCCTTCGATTGAATGTTCTTAGGCAATGGAGCGGACGGCTCCGATCGTCGGCGGCACGGCGTCAAGTGGTTCCCACGGCTGGGCAACACAACTTCGACGGGCCTCCAGCGGTTACACAGACCTGCGAACCCTGGTCGACGGCAATGGACTTCGACAGCGTCGATGTCCGGGTGCTTCACTTCGATCTCCTCGGCGGTCCCGTCTCGGGTCGGCAGCCTTTCGAGGGTCTGACTTCCAGGGCGCTTCGGCGAAGATTCAGCGGTGCTCGATGGTCCCTCGGAGCACGGGAAGAGGGCGCCTTACCAGGTCCTCTCTCGGGTCAGTCCTCGACGATTTCGACAACCTTCAGTTCCGTCGAAGCAAATGCCACAGCAAGTCTTCTTCTTCCAGCTGGACGTCGAGGATCAGCAAATCCAGTTACTCTTGAGTGGAGACTCAGCTTCTGAATGCTTCTGAACAATTTCCAGTGGTGAGAGGTCCCCAGATATACTATTCTGTCTCTCATCCACACTGCTGGCACACACACAGCAGCCAATCACACAGAAGGGCATTCATGCAGTCAGTCAGCCAATCAGGCACACAGTGCATTCAGGCCACACTCCTCCCTTTCAGACACTCACAACAAGGAATGTGGATTGGGACAAGTACCCAGCCATTCAACACTACACACTGCATTCAGGCCAGTTTCGGGCAGGGCTGTCTCAGTCTTTGTCTCTCATGCCAGAAACCAGACAACCACAACAAGGAGTGTATATTGGTCACACACTCCATTCACCCAGGTCCCACCCACAGGAGGTACCCACAACATACAGTCACTGGGAAGGCTCCAGTCAGTCTAGCTGGGCCTTCACAACAACACCATATATGGAACTTCCACCCAACAGCCAGTCAGGGGGAAGGGACAGAGTCAGGGCATCCCAGGACTTTGGGAAAACAAGACAACAGGCAATAGAAAGCAAGAGGCCACAGGGGCCATCTTGTTTCTATCAGGAATCAACTGATCCCAATGGCAGGGCCTGGGTATCCCAAAATGGAGGACACCCAGAGCACCTGTCCAATTCAGCATGGAGCTGCCACCAGCCCATACCCTGCTCTGTGGGCCACCCACAGGTGCCCAAAAACATACACTAGGGGCACAGGGTTGTACCCCCCCCACCCATGGGTGCCATAAGGGTATCCCAGGGGTCTGTTCACCAAACCAAAAGAGAGAGCTGCACTGCCAGGAGTCCCAAATGGATTCCTGGGCAGAAAACATAACAGAACACACGATAAAAGGCAGAAGAGGACAAGGATTCAGAGGCCCTGTCCCTCTGATACATTTCCAGCATCACAAAGACTTACCTGTTGGGTCATTCCCTTTTCATTTCGGGTCCGCGCCGCATCCAGGCATTTTCGGACCCCGGCCCCTAAGTGGAAAAAGACATCAGCGTTAATGAGTGAATGAAAAGACATTACCAAAACACTCATTAAAGACTTAACTGATTTCCACAAGGATTTCACCGCTCACCTCGGGTCGGTGCCTGTTCCCCAGCATTCCGTACCCCGGCCCCTATGGGGAAAAAGACATTAGCATTAGAACATTAATGCATGGACACAAGGGGAACCACTTATAGAAAAACTTACCTGGAAGCCAAGCAAGTTTGGTTCTCACCCATCTGAAAATAAAGTGACGTAACTGGATACCAACGCGCCCCTGCATCAGAAGCAGGATGGAGAGCTCGTCCTTCCAGATCCTAAGGTGAGACGCTATGGGGAAGCACAGAAGGGTTTTGAGGAGGGTGAGAGGGGTAAGTGGGAGGCCGATTGCATTACCCCACAGACAGTTAACCCCCTATTCTCACCTACAGAAGGATACTTCTGCGAGTCAGACAAGCCAGATCTGGCGGCCGGTCCAGTCCGTCTTCCGAACCCTGCGCATCACCTTAGACGAGGTCACAGCAGTGCGAACCAGGCCAGCGCCCCCGTGAGAGTCAGGTGAGCGTTACAGATAACTTTGGTTCCTTGTGTCATTCCTGGGGCTTCAAAGATTCTTCCGCAGTTTTGATTCTCTCCCATCTTCCTTGTGCCATTGTTTCTGAAGCATAGTTTCGGGTTCTCCAGTGGCACTATCTGCAGGGGTCCCCCTCTATCTTCGACCCATGTTAGTAACTGTACTAGCTTTGGCCACAGAGTTTTGCATAACCTCTGCAAATTCTCTATTGCTTCCTTGCAGGCTCCAAGGACCATCCATGCTCGGCAGATTACTACTCCGTTCTCCCATCCATCTGGGCAGACCACTGACACTCAGATCTGCATTTGGCCTCTGTTCTTCCAGATTTGAGCCTCTTCTGCAGTCTTCTCTCGGACATTCAGTCTCGGGTTAACTTCCCATCTTATCCCTGATCCTTGGATGCCAGGGTTCTCGTACCTGATCACATGATTTCTGGTGTGCGCTCGGTTTCTTGTTTTAATGTCCTGGACGTAGCCATCTTCATCCGGGTAATCCTTTTTGTTGGCCCATATCAACGAGGCGTCTCTTACCATAAATTGTCCTCTGTTGTTGCACATTGCTACATATGACATACAGTGTGCTGTAGCGACATCAATTTCTACAGCCACAAAGATCTTGGATTTTCCCATGCTGTATGGTAGGAGAGCACAGACGAAGTATTCTCCTTCTGACTGACTTCGTCCCACTTCTTTCATGTGCTGGTACCATATGTTGTTTCCGAGATGGGCTGTGCTGTCCAGGTAAACATTAAGTTCATTATTATCTTTGTGCGGGCTTCTCTTGATTCTCAGTGTTCTTCTGTAGTTTGCTATGACTATGTCTCTAAATGCGTCTGTGTGGCTCTTTCTCTCTGGGTATCTCGGTGGAGCTGGCTGCCTCGACAGCATCGCTGTGGTAGGAGAAGGGTTTATTTTTTCTTTCCTTCCTCTTTGTATGTTGTCATAGACTTCCCCTAACCTCCATTGGCTCCCCATTTCTTCAATGTGTGGCTGTGTCGTAGGTCTGATGCTTGTTCCCTGCTTTTGAGCTGGTGTGCTTGCTGTTATAGTCTCTATAGTCCTGCCTTTCAGCTCCTCGTGCAGTTTCTTTGCTCTGAATATAAGTGGGAACAAGTAATCTATTAGCATTTGTGTCTTCTCTGTAAATTCTCTTGTGGCCACTTCTGTTTTTTTGAGGGATTTTGCAATTCCCTCTTTCTTTGGTATTTTCCTCAGCTTTTCTTGGTCACTTCCACTATTCTCTAGAATTGAATGTTCTACAGGCAGTCTCTCCTTCTCTGCTGCCTTCGTTGGAGGCCTTGTAGCCATTGACAGTTGCCCTTGTTTGTGTGCATTCTGTGTGTGGGGGCGTGCCGTGGTCAATGCTACATTATCATTCATTCCGTTCTGACCCTGTCTCCAGCATTTTCTCTCATTCATCACCTCATGTGTATATGTATCACTGCTAATTACATTACATTTTAAATCATTTGCTTCATCATTAGCTTTTCTTGGAACTGGAATCACTATATAGGGTCTGGGTGCTTTCATAGGCTCCTGACGTTCGTTATCCAGTGGGTGTACTGATAGGGGGATACTTCGTGCACCTATAAAAAAGCAGTTCTGATTGTTAATGACAGAAGAACAATAATAATAACAATACATATACACATAATCGTTCGAACAGCAATTTGCAGCATTTTCTTCCAGGGAAGTGGGGGCGAACTTCTGTTGGGGGTAAAACCAAGTTACTGCTCTGGGCCCCCATTTCTAATGAGTTCATAGTCAGTTATTTATTCCTTCTATAAAGAAAGCAGTTCTGATTGTTAATGACAGAAAAACAATAATAATAACTATACATATCCACATAATCGTTTGGAAACAACAATTTGCAGCATTTTCTTCCAGGGAAGTGGGGGCGCCCTTCTGTTGGGGGTAAAACCAAGTTACTGCTCTGGGCCCCCATTTCGAATGAGTTCCAAGTCAGTTATTTATTCCTTCTCTTGCTCTGGTCACGTAGTTTGAGAGTTCATTACTATTAAGTGTCGAGTGCTTTTCAAGCGTCCCCCCTCTTGCGGGTGATGATGATAGTCTCTGGGTATGCAGCACGGTTCCGTTTGCTATGCTATGGGAAAAAAGGTTAGGCTAGCAACTTTGGTACATCACATTAATTATGCGTATCTATAGCAGGTGAGGTCCCAGTGAACCCCTCGAATTTGTTTTGGTCCAGAGGACATGTTGGGACCTGTTCACTGCGAAGGAACAATTGGATGAAACTGTAAAAAATCCCACAAAAATAAAATGCTGTAAAACCAAAACAAAAATAAAAATAAAAGTGAACACAGAAAAAATAGGAAAAATTAGAAAAATGAAGAGAAAAGAATATAAGGCGGTGAAGTTGTTGTGTCCGCTCCTTTCGCTCTGTCTCTCGGCGACAAGTTGAAGAACAGTGACTTTCTCCTTGATCTGCTCCACGGTGGACAGATGACCAAAGGATAATAAGAAATGGAAGAAAAATAAAAATAACCTAGGGACAAGATGTCGCAATCCTCGTTTCTGCTCTTCTCGAACTGTCCTCGGCGGACAGTCCTATTGTAGATCTCCTCCTTCTAAGGCTCTCCTCAGCAGTGGATGACCATAATTACTTTTCAGTTGCGCTATGATGGCTCCCAGGAGCCTGTTTAATTGTGCATTCTTTACTGGGTCTCTGAGGAATGCGGGTACGTCAACATTGTTTGGTCTGCCAACTAATTCTGGAAAGTTCTCAATGAGGTGGAAGAAGACTTGGCATGCGTATCTGCTGTCTTCTGGTGACAACGACATTCGCTTTGATTTCCTGGTCTCTAGATCACAGGCCTTTCTTGTGACGTGAACAGTTTTTACACTTTCCTGCTGCGTGGATTGCGACCATGTAGTTTAGTTTGTACCACACTTGGTTTAGGAATTAGTTGTTTCTTGGATGTCTGATAAAGGTTAGGGTATCTGTGTTTCTCCTGATGAGTCCTGGGCACTCCTCTATGATTCGGAAAAATAAGGTGTATGTCAATTCATCGATGATCACTTGTGGTGGGAGCATTTGTCCTTATTCCCAGTACTCTGGCACTTCGGCAAAAGCCTACAAGAGGACAAGCAGTAGTTGCTGTATTATCTTCCTGTTAGCTGGATCTTGAATGAAATCTGGGATGCTGATATCTCTCCCTACGAGTGATGGATATGTCTCTACTACTAGCCGAAAACAGGAAAGCACATCCCTTGTAATATTTCTACTGGGGGATACCATAAATTCTACGAACAAAGTCTTGATACTTGTTGTTTCAGGATATCGTTTTGGTTCACAGAAATGCCCCCTTTTTTATTCTTTTCAGAGTTTTAGGGTCCTTTCAGTGCTTTGTGTGGTTTTGAACGTTCATATGAGTAGCGTTACTACAGCTTTGGATGTTTGATTCTCTTCCTTTACTCTGTAATTTTGACTGCACAGACTGTCCATATTAAATTTCCTTTTATCATCCTTCACTTGGTTTGAGGAAATGTCTTGTTTTGAAAGCCACAATTATACTGGATTTTGTTGCCGTTTGTTTTGCTGCTCATGCGTCCTTTTTCCTCACCATAGATCTTGTCTGCACGTGCTGAGGTTCTTCCCTGTTGTCTGTTCATTCTTTGCAGTTAGATGGAGCTGGAGGGCTGTCTCCTATGTAGGGTTTAATGTCATTTAGGAAGATCCATGCCCTTCTGGACTGGAGCTTGACAGCGGATGGGGTGCAGTCTTCTACGATGAACGGGCCATTAAATCTTGGCTCGTCCCACCTTTTCCTGGTAAAGTTCTTCACCAACACGCTGTCACCAGGGAAGACGAGGGGCGCATATGTACACTTTGCTCGGTGTCTGCTTCAGCACTTCCTGTTGTGTTTCGTGCAGCGCTGTCCCCCTTTCGCCGTCGCTGCAACAAGCCTGTAATGAAAGAGGCACTGGATGTCATACAGTCATTGTACTTTTGCATTTCTGTTCCCAGAACCTCTCTAGTTGGCTGGGCATCACAACTAGCACTATCTTGGGGGGTAAGAGGGGTCCTCATCCATCTGCCTGTAACTATCTCGTGCAGCGTGAGATGATGGTCGGAGCCTGGTTGGTTCTGAAGTGCATACAATGCCAATGGTAGACAGTGCAGCCATCACTTCTTTAATGTGAGCTTCAACTTGGCTATCCTTCCCTTAAACAAGCCGTTGATCCGTTCATATATCCCATTCCCTTCAGGATGATACGCCGACGTGTGCTTTATACCAAGCAACAAACTAATCTGTTTGAAAACTGAATTTACAAAGTGGGCCCCATTATCTGATCTCATTGCCTTGCACACGCCCCATCTAGGGAACACTTCTCTTACCAGGAACTTAGCAGCACAGGTAGTGTCAGGGTGTGTACAGGGGCCTGCCTCTATCCATCTAGAGAATGGACACACCACCACAATTAAATACCTGTACCCGTTGCACACTTGAATCATGTCGACATAGTCGATAAGCAAGTGCTGTAATGGCCCATTTGGTCTGGGAATGATTCCTCTTACTACTTTTAATGTGTGCCCAGCGGTGAATTGCTGGCAGATAATCCAGTTCACCATAAAAAATACTACGTGCTCCGCTAAATACGGTGTGAACCAGTCTTCCGCGAGCGTTGCAGCTAGGTTTTCTTTTGACATGTTTATGGGGTAGTGAAGTTGTTCTAGCGCTACCTTTAGGAGGGCGACAGGCATTACTGGTTTACCAGTGCGGTCTTGCCTCCATAACCTGTCAGAGGGGTTTAAAGAACACAGTTGACATTTCCACAGATTTTTCTCCTCTTGAGGTGCCTCCCCCTGGAGCTCCATTAGCTGAGTCTGCCCCATATTGCTATAAGCTTCTGGAGTGACTCGCATCACCATCATCTGCTCATGGGTACGTGCCAACTCCACGTCCATGATTGTTTCATTCTTGGATGCCATATGTTTGGCTTCCGTGTCCGATTCATGGTTTCCACGTGATACGAAATCCGTCCCTTTGGTATGAGCGGCGCATTTCATGACCGCTATGCCCACTGGGAGCTGTAGTGCTTTTATCAGCCTGTCCAATAGGGTTGCATGTTGCACTGGCGTGCCGTCTGCTCGAAGGTAGCCCCTCCTTTTCCAGCACGCTAGACCTGCATGTACTGTGGACGTCACATAGGCGGAGTCACTGTACACCATTACTTCCTGGTCTGCATGATTCTCAATGGTGAGTATCAGTGCCAATAGTTCTGCAGCCTCTGCCGAATAATGAGATGGTATTCGTGCACTAACAAGTACTCGAAACTCTCCATTCACTAGGTATTTTACCACGGCCACGCCTGTATACCTTTGTCCGTCTTTTTGGTCGATTCTCGAAGACCCGTCAATAAAGACGATCTCTCCACTTGCCAGTGCATTTTCTTTCACCCTGGGGATCTCATCATAGAATTCGTGTATATGTTCTCCCTCTGTGACTGGTTCTGCTATGAACGTAGCTGGATTCACAGTTTTACATCAGACTATTTTGATTGATGGGTTGGAAATAATCACTTCATATGCGGATGCTCTCTGAGATGTCAGCGTGCCCTTAGGCTTCTCTAGTATGGCGAACAGTGAGTGCTCAACATACAGTGTCATGAAGCACCCCATCACAATGGATGATGCTCTTTCGATAGAGAATGCGGCAGCAGCTAGGTTTTGTTGGCATGGGAAGTGGCCCTTCATGACTGGGTCCAGATTCCCACTGTAATATGCTAGTGGCTTGGACCCCAGTGAGGTTTGCTGCGCGAGTACTGCTGTCATAAAATGACCATCGGTATGTGAGAACAGGTAGAATTCCTCTGCGTAATTAGGAATCCCCAGAACTGGGGCCTTATAAATTGCCCCCTTAAGCTCTGTGAACCCCTTTTCCATCGCCTCAGTCCATTCAATATCTTCCCTTGTCACCTGGGCCTTCTTTAGGGCCTGAAGCAAGGGCTTGGTGTATGAGCTGAAGTCCAAGACCCATGTTCTGACGTAATTGCACAGGCCTAAAAATCTTTGCATTTGTTTTATCGTGCACAGCTTGGCCGTGTTCATGATGGATTCAGCCCTTTCTGGGGTTACCTTTTTCCCCTCATGAGAGATCAGTTGACCTATGTATAACACTTCTGGCTGACAGTACTGCAACTTCTCCTTATCAACCTTGTATCCCTTCTCAGCCAGTATAGTCAATAGCTGCACAGAGTCATGCCTGCATTGCTCTTCAGTGGTGCTGCAGATCAGAATGTCATCATCATACTGCAAAACAACACTGTCCACCGCAATGTTGCTTAGGTCCATTTGCAGGACTGTGTTGAAGATAGACGGGGACTCGCAGTACCCCTGTGGCAACCTTGTGCTTTTCAGATGCATTTGTCTGAAAGTGAATGACGTCAGGTCTTGTGAGTCGCGGTGCAATGGAATCGAGAAAAATGCATTTTTCAAATCAATCACCGTGAAATATTTTGCTTCAGTTGGCATATTGCATAATATTGTGGATGGATTAGGGACTACAGGGAACTCGGCTTCAACTATGTCGTTTAATGCTCGTAAATCTTGGATTAAACACCAAGACCCTCGAGATTGTCTTTGCGACCCCTTCATCTGCCTCTCTGTACAGGGGATATTGTTGTGCTCGTGGCAAAATTGCTCCTAGTTTCAGTTTAATTATTACTTCACCTGCCCCCTTCAGGGGACCTACGTCATAGGGCCCTGTAGTCCATACTGTGGCAGGCACCTGGGCCATGTCATCATCAAAGTATTCTGGATGTATCAGTGCCAACATCATTCTCTGTGGCACCTCCCGTTTGATTATTTTGACCCAAAATAGGAGACTCACTTCTACCCTTGTCTCCTCGAGGTCAGGGTGCTCTTCGAACAGATCTCATCAGTGACATCAGTCACTCTATACCCTTCTTCAATGGCGATGATCGCACACCATTGTCTGTCTTCATCGTCATTTCTTTCAACCAATACCACTTTTCCTCGCACTACGGCAGATTGTATCATTAAGGTAAATACTTGTCCCTCCTCTTCGTGCATGGGTATTCTTGGTCTGAATAGAAACTCATCAGGGGTTCTCATAGTCTTGTCTGCGAGGCCTGGCAACCCCGCCATAAGCACCTGCACGCCATATGCGAAAACTTCTGGTTCTAATGGTGTAGCCCTCATTGCTACATGTCCTGAGTATGCTCTGATCATTTCGCACACGTTTGAATAATGCATTCCTGGGGTGGAGCACACTATACCATTCTCGGTAAACAAGACGGTCATGTTTAATTTAGTCATCAGGTCCCGACCCAAAATATTTACTGGGGTCTGACGTGAATATAATAGGGGTACATTCATTTTGCGCTCTCCCACCGAAACTGGGAGTGTGTCTGTAAAGGGAACTCTACTATGAGCTCCAGTGAAACTCTGAGTATCTATTACCTCGCTGGACAAGGAAAACTTGCCTTCTCGTATGCACAAGTGTGTTGCACCCGTGTCAACTAAGAAGGAATATTCTTTCCCCCCTATGGTGACATTCACCCTTGGTTCCCTGTTAGGGTCTGGTGTCACTGATAGGATAGAGCACATCAGAGTCCTCCTATTTCATGTACAGGTTCGGTCCACTGTATACTTGTGTGCTCCCCCCATTTCCAGGGTTAACTCCCCCTCCGGAATTATTAACCTGTACCATCTGTGGCAGCGCCTGCTGGGGTTCTCCCTGTGGCGAATTTCCCACGCCTGTGGTTGTACTGCATAATTTTGTGCACCGCCCTGCTGCGGGGTGGCGGTTTGATTCACCATGCCTGTCCCCATCCCTTGGCTGTTTTGCCTCATGCCTTGGCTTCTGCAAATGCACGCCACGTGTCCTGTGTCCTGTCATTCCACACAACCAACACATCGGCGATGGTCAGGCCATTTGTCCATCTGGCATAGCTGGACCACCCATCTGTGCATTCTGAAAGCCACCTTGAACATACTGAAAGCCTCCTTTATTACCTCGAAACCCTCCCTGATTACTGTGCCATCCTCTACTTCCAAAACCCATTCCCCTCGGGTAAATTCCTGTGTTACCCTGATTATTGTGCGATGGGTTAGTCGCTTACTGTGTGCTTGGTTCGGCTGGGCTGGTGAGCATGGTTCCCTCAAGAGCATACTTCGAGAGATTCTTTTGCACCAGCTTTGCCTCCTCTCCCTTACAAGTTGCCTCCTTTTTCCGATTCTTTTCTTGCAACAATCTACAATAGTGTGCAATTGTCAACTGTATTTTGGCCCACGGTTTAGCTTCTATTCCTACCAATTTCTTAAGCTGTTTTTGCACCGGTTCTGGCAACCCTTGTCACAATATGTGGTACAATATGGGGATAGACTTCGTCCAAGACTCATGCGTTTCGAGTACCCATGCATCTTGAAAATTCTGGATATAAATCAATGGATCCTCTGATTCTTTCATTTTTCGAGTCATTATAGCTCCCATATCAGACGTGTCTGGATATAGTGTTCGCAGTGCTTTCCACACTGCTGCCCTACAGTTATTAAATGGCGCTCCGTCATGGGAGGTGTTAGTTAGGGTTACCCTAGGATAGCCAGCATGTTTCCATACATCATCGGCTCTTTCACCAAGTATGGCAATTAGGAGGCCCTTTATGTCCCCTATAGCTAAGGTGACTCCCCCGTCATTTTCTCTAACTCATGTATCCACATTCCGGCTCCCAACGTCAGCATTGGAAGCTTATTTTTTAAGGTTCTCTCGGTCCATGTGTGGCCATGGAATATATTTCTGGTAGCTGGAATTGGAATGCACAGTCCTCCTTCTCTTTCCCCATAGCCGTCCGGTCTATCACCGGGGTGTCGTTCCCGCCTTGCCTCCTACCTGGCAATGCCCTTAATCTGTCTGCATAGGCAGATGCTGCCGCCCCCCTCTGACCGTGGGGCGTTCCTTCTTGTCATCCGGACTGCACGGCAGACTTCGGTGCCCTACTTGTGGACTCACTAGCATCTGACCATCGTACCTCTCGGTCCCCGGGGAGCCGTTTTTCGCACCGTCTGCCTTCTTCATGTGCTACATCCTCCGTTTCCTCACCGGAGTCAGATCCTGAGTAATCCCAGTTTACACAACTTCTTGTATCTTCTTCGTTCTGCCCAATCTCCAGCCTGTCTAGGGACAGTCCCCTGCTCCCACTACTTAGGGTGACATCCTCTGTGTCATATAACTGAGTGCTTTCTAAGCGCTCATCTTCCCTTCCCCCTTCGTAAATTAGTTCCAACCCCATCTCGTCATAGATTTTATCAATCGTTTCCCCAATGCTTCTGGTGTCTAAGTCATCCTCAATATTTGTCCTGCTTGTACCTGGTACCGCATCGCTTGCAGGAAAGAATTCTTCTACGTCTTCCCATTCTACTATAGGTTTGGGTTTAATCACTTCCTGCTCCAAATATTCAAGATATCGTGCCCTCTGTCTGCCCTTACGTTCCATTTCCTCAGCTATTTCCTTTCGCTTCTTCGCTTCTTCTCTAGCCTTATCTACTTCCCTCATCCGTTCATTTCTACATTCCTTTGCCCTTCTACTTTCCTCATCTTCCCGCTTTTTTACTTTCCTTTCATGCACTCTCCTTTGTTCCTCTAACTTTAGCATATTCTGCCTGTACTTTTCATAGGCTGCGTATTGTGTGCAACTGAGCGGTATAGTCCTTGCTCTTCGCAATATAGTTGTTCTCGCCTTAACCTCTCCTTCTTTCCTACCCTCTTGTTTCTCATTTCCTTTTCTTTCGCTTTTTCCTTTCTCTGCGCTTCGTCAGCCCATTCCCTCGGCCTCACATCATCACTTCCTTCTCCATCTAATTTCAATAGTATCTGTCCTCTCATCCATTCGTCTTTTGCGAATGCTGCCTCATCACCTCCTTTCCGCTTATTTCCCTCTCTCTCTTTCTCGAGAGATGCACTATTCTGTGCCAGATTCTTTTTGTCATCAGTGCGTCTCTCCTTGTCCCTTGGGACTTCGGAGGTAAGATTACTTTCCTGCTATTTTTCCTTGGTGTTGTCACTACTATACGTAGGCGACTTATATGCTGGGTTGCTGTATCCCGTGGCTGTCTTAAGTTCTCTTAGCGGGTAAATACCCTCTGACTTACTCCCTTCGATCACTGGCTCAGGTGGGGCAGGTGGTGCGGTAGGCGCCTCAACCCCCTCTGTACATACATTTAATATCCAATCTGCGGGTGGTTCTTACTCCTTCGTCTGCTCAAACATTTTTCTCTAGCTTCTTGCCAGTATATGTGGCGTGTAGGAAGGTAGTCATATGCTGCAAAACAGCCTTATAGAGTGACATTTTATATACAGTACCCTTAACCCACTATGTGATGTATTTTTGCAGCTTTGGTGATTGCTTGGGCAGCTGTTTGCATAAATTTGCAAGTGGGGTAACTTCCACCATTTCTAATTTCGTCACTACCAGTATTCATACAGTTCTTTAACCCTTCACCAGTATGAGCGAGCACCAAATACGCAAGCTTCACTCCAATCTTTTCCCACCAAATTTTATACCAACAATTTACTCAAAACTCATCAATTCAGTGGCGATTCCCTCTTAGTTACAGAATCGCGTAAAGCCAAAATGCATTTCAAACAATCACCAATACAATTAGTTTACATTTGACACACAACAGAACACATATGACAGACGTTTGAAAGACTAGACAGACACCAGCTGGTCATACGTATACCTGCCTTCTAATCAATACCCCGTCATGGGATGTGAACGAACCCCTTTGATACCGTCTGTAATCATCATCATAGCCTAAATTGTCCCCCCACTGTGGGCTCTGAGTTCATGTTCCTTCTGACCATTCTTTAAAGTGCAGGAACAAGGAGAATCCTTACGTTTTTTTCTCAGGTGCCCCCCTGGTATTCCTTACATTTTATTCTCAGGTGCCCCCTGGTAATCCTTACGTTTTGTCTCAGGTGCCGCCTTGGTATCCACTCTTTATGTCTTATGCTCGAGTCATTAACCCCCTATATATACAGTGTTCTCCACTCCTAACTACTTTATTTATTTCCGCCGCCCACCGTTACCTTTCCCTTACTAGCTCTAATACCTACACAACATTTGCCAAAGTAACAAGTTTTATTGCTTCACTCACCGATCGCATCATTTCCTCTCTGGAACTTCGGGATCACCGCCCCTTCCTTTTCCTGCTTTTAAGGCTTTCGTCCGATCCGCTGCCCGTGGGAATGAGAAGGGTTATGCTTGGAAAGGGCGGTTCCTTGAGACCCACTGCAGATTTTTTTAATTTTTACTCTATCATTGTCCTCGGGGAGCTTCTCAGTCTACTCAGCCGGAATGGCGAAAGGACTTGCAATTTTACCAAAGGCCTAGAGTTACTTCGTGCCGTCGGTCTAAAGGTGTTTTATAATTATATGAATCGATAATCTATAATCGATGGCCGTAACCATCATAAGGGGAGGAATTCATTGATGGGCCCATAGGTCAGTGCTCACCCTCTAGAACATGTAAGACAAGATAGCTGCACCATGTGAGGACAGGGGGTGCAGGATTCACTTACTCCAGCATGACTCAATAAGGAAGTTGGCAAAGGGAAGTCAGTTTAATGGCAAGTACATCAAACAAAGAAACACATGGGAATCAGCAGCATTGCGATCCCCTGTCTCGCTCCGACTTCCACGAACTTCAGTTGAACAGTAATTCTTATAGGCAATATTCGTCATCATTGACATCTAGCTTTACAAAACTCGACATGCAATATAATTGGTTAGGAAAGGTAACTTACGTAAAGGTACTATATCTATATATGATAATAGGGCATGCAGATTAGATAGCTCTTATCGGGTGGGCATCTATGCCCATCCCACTGCATCACACTTGATTGACGTCACTACAAGTATGACGTCTCATTGGTTCTACTATCTATAGGACTCCAGATAACTTGGTCCATTGTGATTGTTTATTGTTATTGTTATTGTTATTTTGCATTTATATAGCGCCTTATATACCATTGGTATGGTGTGAAGGCGCTGGTTGGGCAGGTTACACCTCTAGACATAAATCCACATTTTAATTAGCAGCATGCAGAATGGACACCCAAGGGCCTGGTGTTCCAAGTTTCACCCTGCCTCCCTTCCATCAATCAGTATTTTAGGGCTATGTGTCAATTAGTTGGCTGGATTTGGCCTCGAAACTGTAGCTTCTTATCGGGAAAAGTTATGGCATCCTGGGTTTGGGATGACATCAGGCGATGGTACCTCTTCGCCCCCGGCGGGTCACGTGTCTGTTCACCATGATTTTGCTTCAGTTTCCAGCTTTTATTGTATTTATTTCTGCTTCGGCCCTACCACCTGCCTGGGCCTCTCTTATCTTGACCTTCACGGGCAAGCTGTTATGCTCTGAAGTTTTTGGTTCTTGTGAGTTGACGCTCTCCTCCCTTCTCTGGGCATGAGCCGCTCTCCGTTGAGTTTCGATTCTGCTCTTCCTCTCTGTTCAGGCTGAGTTGTGAAACTGCCCTTGTGTCATTTCCACTGGCCTTCCACTAGGGCTCTTAGGGTCTCTTCGTGGACCATATGTAGGCACTCCTCATTTTGTATTGGCGGCAGTTATGGGTGCTTCAACAGGTACAGGTACAGATCTTCTAATGTATACTGGGAAGAGTCCTAGTGCAACTCTCCATTGGTTCACTTGCTCCTCATACGTCACGTGCCTTGGCGAGTACCATCCTGGTTGCTCGAAATGAGGGTCAGGGGTGCAGGTCATGTCTGGGACCTCCTTTTCACCGGTTCTGCATTGTCATTAGGAGCAAAGCACGAAGTTCCACCTTGATCACATTGAACCCTTCTTCAGTGTCATTGGCAAGTTGGATCAGCTCCCAGCAGACTATTCATAACCACTTGCTGTTAGTTCGAGCCTGGAGCCCTGGCTTTAAGAGGGAAGCAGAGAATGTCTCTGTGGAATTGAAAAGTACATTTTGCACTGGGATCTCGCCGGTAAGAGCAGATGATTCAGAGGAGATATAGTTTTATGATCTCCTTTTGCGAGAGAGTCTGTCTTTTAAGTCGCTTTCTGATAACAGGTCGTATGACGGAGGCTCTGTTACTCCTACTTGGGGCGCTGCCGATGTGCCAGCTGAGTGCCCTGCTGCCGATATGTCAGCCGATCTACCAGCTGCCGATATGCCAGCCGAACCTTCACCTCCTTGGATATGGCTTTCTGGGATTACCATCGGAGCTGAACGTAGAGTGGCTAGGGCGCAAGTACCTCTCCATGATGTCGGGAGGTGTAGGTATGCTTGTTTGCCGCAGACCCAGTACATGTCCATGAGTGCAGCTGTTCCTTTCTTCATGTCTGGAATTATAATTGTCTTGTTGCATTGCATGTTGACACCCATAGACACCTTCCCTTCTCCATGAAAGCAAAGCTCATGTGGTATTTCTTATTGCGTCTTGATGGGCGTTTCTAGTCCAGTGACCCAAGTTTTTCAATGTGCTGGGACCAAACAGGGGCGCACATTTCTTTGACCCATTGGAGGTTCTCTTGGACTCTTGGTGAGTCCTCTGAGTGTCTCAGCTTTGCACTCGATCGTTTCGTCATGCCATTTGTTTTACGTGAATCTTGTTCCTTTTATAATGAAGAATGGTTCTATAATGCCGATCACTCCTTGGCGCCTACTTGTCCATGTTCTCTCATTCTGCAGCAGCTCTATTGTATCTGTGTGTGCCTGGAAGGTGCTCCAAATTCTACACAATACAAGATTAATTAAACACTGGGCGTCTGACAAGGGTACTTCTTGTGGTACTAGTACCTTGGGTGTACCTGATGCGTGCGGTATGAGCGAGCAGACTTAGCAGCTCTCATTTGTGGCTTGTTTTGCTGTGGCACTCATGTCTGAGTAGCATTTATTTGATTGGTCAGGGTGGCGGGGGTCTTCTGTTTCATCTAATCCCAGTCCGTGGTAAATATCATATCTTTTCCCACCCGCCCCCCTTTTTCGTCTCCTCCTCCTTCCTTTCCAGTAACTCATTGCTTTAACTTTTCGATAGTGTATAGGAAACACCCCTGCCCATGTTGTGTCATTGAACTCATTCATATTGTACCCTGCTGATAGATATGGGGGCTCTTGGGTAGCAGCAACATGAAAGTGCATTATCGATCCTTGTGAGGTAGGTTCTCTGGTTGTCTGTGTGTTAACATTCATCTGGTTAAGTTCATCTACCAACAGTAGTCACCATCATACTAGTTTGTTTCATTATCATTATAGCAGCACATGGAAGGAGGGGGGATGTTGCTGTGTCATTAATGTGCACCATAGTGAGGTTTGTATCGGCAGAATAATCATTAGCAGAATAATTATCTCTCCACATTGATTTTACCCCTGTCCATATAAGTACTGACCCTTCTCGTATTATCTGCGCCCCGCTCCCCCCCCTTTTTCATTATCTGTATGATACAAAACCTAGTGTAGTACCAGGCCATAAAAAATAGCATTATAGAAAACAATATAGCAGAATACTTCAGTCCATACTCAAAATTATAGTACTTATTAGTTCTATTAACGACCCTATCGCTAACTAACATTACGCCATTATATGTGAGCACGCTCATTTTGGCCATTGTGTTACCTGAAGGGGCGATATAAAATTGTTAAGTGACAAGCATTCATTTCATTAATTAGTTCATTACTTTTTATCCTATCATTCTTATTGATTTCTTATTTGTTGCTGTGCATATCTTGAATATGATTTTTCCATATTTCTCTGATATTCTATTTGCAAGGAGCATCATTTTCTTTCAGTAATTAAGATTATTTCTGTACACACATAGTTTCTTTTACTTTTTATCGATGCTGGTAGAGAGGTAGAAAGGGAGACCATGGAATAAGTTATAGAGAGAAAATAAGGGAGAGAGGGAGAGAAAAATGTAGAGGAAGAGATGTAGGTGCATTCACAACTCCTTTTTTTCTCATTACTTCTTATTCTTTGTCACTTTATACTGTTTCTGTAATTACTTTTCTATCCACTGGCAATTCCAATATTGCTTGTTTGTTCACATTGAGTGAGTGCACTATCGCATGCTCTTCTCACGTCTGAGAGATGCACCCAATATTTCAGTCCCTTTACTTTCACACCTGTCGGTGTACAATAGATGACCTCGTAGGGGCCATGAAATCTTGGTGAGTTCCACCGCTGAACAAAACTCTGCACATACACATTTTCATCTGGCATTAATGGGCCCTCTGGACTGTCTTGGGCCAGCATTGCAGTATCTGTCGCAGCGTTCTCAGTAAAGGGTGGTGCAATTTGTCGTGCTATGATACGTACTGAGCGCGTCAACTGTGTAAGGTATTCCCCCAGCACTGTGGCAGCACTGTGCGCATCTGATGCTTTTCTTATTGGGGAGAGTGGCGTATGAATACGCCTGCCCGTCACTATTTTGTGTGGGCTCAAATGATGGTCCTTGCTTGGCTTTGTTCTGAGTTGGAACAGTGCTAGGGGCAGGCAATACACCCAATTCTTTTTGAGTGTGTTCCATAACTTTGACAATTTACTTTTAAGCAGGCCGTTGATCTTGTCCACCATCCCGTTAGCCATTGGGTGATAAATTGAACACAGTTTGTGCTTAACCCCTAGGAGCGATGTTACTTCTTTAAAGAGGTTATTCACAAAATGTGTACCATTGTCTGATCTTATCACGTCAGAAATGCCCCACCTTGATAACACCTCCCACCATCCTGTTAGCCATTGGGTGATAAATTTAACACAGTTTGTGCTTAACCCCTAGGAGCGATGTTACTTCTTTAAAGAGGTTATTCAGAAAATGTGTACCATTGTCTGATCTTATCACGTCAGAAATGCCCCACCTTGATAACACCTCCCGCACCAACAATTGTGTGGCGCACTACGCGTCCGGGTGGGGACATGGTCCAGCTTCCACCCACCTGGAGAAGGGGCATACCACCACAATCAAGTAACTTGCTCCATTACACCTCTCCCCCATGTCTGCATAATCAATGTGGAGTTCTCTGAATGGACCTACTGGGCGTGGCAGTGTTCCTCGCAGTGTTCTCAGTCTCATCCCTGAACTGTATGTTTGACATGTGCTACATTCTATGGTGAATTTTGACAAATGTTCCTGTGGGTTCAGAACAAACCAATGCTCTTGTATGTCTGCTGCAATATGTTGCTTAGTTACATGTGTCGGAAAATGCAACTGCTGGAACGCTAGTTCTAACAGTTCCACTGGCATTACCACTTTCCCAGTTAATTCCTGCCTCCATATCAGATCTGTTGGCAATTGCTTGCACCCTTCTATCGGTGCTTTTCTTTGCAGTTCTATTATTTGCATTAATGGTGTATTGCTGTACGCTTCTTGTAATGTTTCTGTGTTGGGCGTTTTGACAATACATTCAATTGTTGGGGACACATTGAAATACGCGGCATCTTTCGCTGCTGTGTCTGCTGCCGTGTTTCCCAATGATATTGCATCTGTGTTGTTAGTATTGGCTTGGCATTTCACCACTGCCACTACCGATGGTTCTGCTAATGCTTCTATTAGTTCATTTAACAATGTAGCATGTTGTACTGGAGACCCATCTGCCCTTCGCGACCCTCTTCGTCGCCATTGTGACAAACCTGAGTATACTGTTGTTGTGGCATATGCTGAATCGTTACTGTGCATCCTTTAGTGTTAGGCAGTGCCTCAATTAATGCCACCAATTCCGCCGCTTGTGCGGAGTAATGAGAAGGGAGGCATTTTTGTACAATTATTTCATCATTTTCTTCTTCCATTCTTACCACTGCCATCCCCACGTGTTTTTCCCCTGTTTCAAAATCTATGGATGCTGAACCATCTATGAAGTATATTTCTCCTTCCTGTAATGCGTTCTCACTTGCTTTGGGAATATCATCTTCCCCTCCCTCGTATGTAGCACAGTGGTGTTCCTGCATGTCTTCTACAGTGCATGGTTCAGTAATGAATGTGGCTGGGTTTACTGTTTTATATCTGACCACATGTACATTTGGGCTGCAGATTATTGTTTCGTAGGCTGTTGCCCTCTGTGTTGTTAAGGTTGATTTGGATCTTTCTAGAATTGCAAAGAATGAGTGCTCTGCGTACAGTGTCACTGAGCATCCCATCATGATTTTGGCACTTTTTTCAATGGCGAAGCTAGTTCGCATGCAAAGTTCTCATGCAAAGTGCCCTTGCGTCACTGAGTCCAATGTATCTGTAATAGACCAGTGGCTTGTGGCCTAGTGAAGTTTTCTGTGCCAGTCCTGCAGTCATTAACGTGCCATTGAAGTGTGAAAATAAATAAAATTCCCTGTCATAATCTGGGTTCGCAAGAACTGGTGCGTTTGCAATCAGAACATGCAACTTGAAGTACTGCATCATCATTTCATTTGCCCATTTTATCAGGGCATTATTCTTTTGGGATTCCTTTGGTGCTTGCAGCAGTGGGCGTGTGTATGCCACGTAATCAAGTATCCATGCATGACAGTAATCACAAATAGCGAGAAACTTTTGCATGTCCTTTACTGTTTTTGGTATTATCATATGGCATATGGCAGCTGCCCTGTCAGGCAGTATCCTCTAACCTTCCTTGGAAATTAGTTGCCCTAGGTACAGTACTTCTGCTAGGCAGTATTGCAGTTTTCCTTTGTGGCCAACACATTCAACAATGTTACAGAATCTGCTCTACACTGTTCTTCACTTTTGCTGCAGACAAGCACATCATTTACGTACTGTATTATTGTGCTCTGTACATCAATGTTTCCAAGATCTTCATGTAAAATCTTATTGAAAATGCTGGGGCTTTCACAATACTCCTGCGGTAGCCTGCAGTGTTCATATCTTTTCCGCCCTAGCGCGAACGCTGTGAGGTACTGAGAGCTTGGGTCAAGTGGTATTGAAAAGAAAGCATTCTTCAGATCCACTACTGTAAAACATGTGGCTTCTTTGGGTATGCTGCACAATACTGATGCTGGATTAGGCACTATTGAGAATTCTTTCTGGATGACATCATTGAGTGGGCATAAATCTTGTAGCATTCTCCACGCCCCACTTTTCACTTTGGAAAAATCACTGTGTTACATATGGAGTTGGATGGTACTATTATTCCTTGTTTTAGTAGTGTTTTTATTGTCTCTCTAATCGCTTCTTCTGCTTCCTTTGATAGTGGGTACTGCATAACTCTTGGGGGTATGGCATCTGGCTTCAATGTTATTTTTATTGGTGTTACTTCGTGCAATAACCCTACATCATGGGGACCTGTGGTCCAAATCTCTGGTAGGACCCTTTCCATGTCTTTCTCAAATATTGTGGGTGGTATGTTGACACTAGCCATGAGAGTATTGTGTATTTCCCTGTACTGGATCATGATATTGCATGGTATACTTATTTCCATTATTATCTCCCCATCACTCTCATTGTCAGTGAACAATTCTTCATCAGTTAAGTTGCGCAACATTATGTTTGGGTCTATGCACAGTACTGTTCTCCACTCGTATCCATGTGTGTCCAGTCCTATTACTGTGATACGTTTGCTTGAGACCTAAACCCCTTCTAAATTAATAGACAAAATGGTTCCTGGCACAATGTCTGTATTTACAATTGGACGAAAGACAAAATCTGAGGGTACCTTCCATTCTTTTTTTGTTTATCTGGCACCACTCATGCTAACACTCTGATACCATAAATGAACATGTCCATGTCAATGGGCACCCCTCTTACTGCAACTTTGTTTGTCATGGTGCTAATCATCTATATATTTCTGAAAAGCACAGGAGACCCCACGCTCTAAATTAGGGTATTAACATAACAGTTAGTCTCAGAAAGAAATTCTCGAGGGTACAATTTAGAGATCCAGTATCAAAGGATTTTATTAAGCCTCTTACATTTTTCTATTATGTGAAATGAATCACGATTTAATCTGCATTTAGGCAATAATTTTACATAGCAGGAAAATTAAGATCACACTAATTCAATAAAATTCATATTGTTAAATCATTCAATCATTCATCCACATACATCCATCATACATCAATCCACTCACACCAAACACCAATGATAAAAAGATAAAAAGCCTATAAAAGTCATAGCAAAACAATTCATCATCAATTTAATTTTTATAAAAGAATAGTGCAATCCAAAACGCATGACCACAGGAGATTATGTAAGTGGTCAGCAGTTGAGATGGGCTCCAGAGATCTTCAGGCACAACCTCATCTCAAATTGAGGTTGTGCCTGAAGATCTCCGGGACATGTGGTCATGCGTTTTGGATTGCACTATTCTTGTATAACAATTAAATTTATGATGAATTGTTTTGCTATGACTTTTATAGGCTTTTATAGCCTTTTTATCTTATACCCTGTCTGTCAGTTTTCTTAATCAACCTTAGCTTGTTTTTCAACTTACAGACACATAAGCAGTTACTAACAGACCAACTTGTAACACCTTGACGCATGTGAAAACATAAAACATATAACATATAACATATACTACCTGTGCGCTTTACTCCCTCTTTTAATTACTAAGTTTATTACCCCCTGCTCTAACTTTCTCATGCATTCTCCACCTCTTAGTCCCCTCTCGCTACCTCACCAAGTATTCTGCTCATACGGAAAAAGAATGTTCTAAATTACTACTCCGAGTCTACTACATATACGAGACTCCTACTGTTTTCTCTTTATCTTCACTTATTTACCTGCACTGGACGAGAAAATGCTATGCGGCGCCGCCTTCTACCTCGTTCGGGCTAGGATCCCTTACTGTTCTTTTACCTCTTTTCTCTCCACAAAACCTAATGGCCATATAAAGGATAGAACAGAAAAAGCCTCAGTATCATTCACACAGACCCTAAATTTCGTCTTGCCCACTCTGTTACCTGCTCCCTTCTTCTTCAACCCCTCCTTTACCTTTTGGGAACTTTCACAACCGGTACTCATGTATTCAGTTGGGTGGTCCGAGAGTCACCGTTCACGGTCTATCCACAATCTGGTCCGCACCCCAACCAAGCCTAGCCCACCTCGGCGAGAAGCTTTTTTAGTTGGGTATTTGGTGACCGGGAACTCTTGGTCCCTTCTTGTTGTGTGCAAAGGCTGGTCGGCCGCTGAGGCAATGGTTTTGCGGGGGGGCGTCCCGGATCTCACCGCACGGCATGGGCCTCAGGGCACCGTCCCAAATGACATTGCGGGGGCTCACCAAATGTAAGAGCCCACCCCGTTTTACTACGTGCAATACAAATAAATGAGACACACCCCAGACAGGGAATAAGGCTAAGAGGACAGGTTGCGAGAGTTTCAAATGATTTATTTAGAATTGGTATCCAGAGAACTCCGCTGCCTGAGAGCATTCTGGCCAACATTGCATGTACATGACAATATAAAGTGAAACAGCATCATAGATGACGCAACTAGCATAGGGTATTAAGCCAGTGCAGGATTGGATAGACAGTATAGATATATGTTGTTCTCTGGGCTTTGCTCCGTCCGGATTGGTTGTCCAGCTGGCGGGAGGATGAGTGTCACGAGGTCCATCTGCCTGTGTCCGGGCGGGATGAGGGTCAGGTTGCTGCGAGGCGGGGTGGTCACTAACTAAGCTAACATAATACAAGCTAATAAAGCTTGCACTAAACGATAGTCATTGCAACTCCATTGAGCAAATCATTGTAAACCTATAAACTTCATTTGTGTATTTACATCATCACTTATTGAGGCTTATATGGGGCTCATAAAAAGAGGCTGGGGCAGGTTGACGTTTGTTAGTAGTGGGAGACAATATACTGTGACAGAGGTCTGATGTTAGCTGAGGGCATGCTGGGTGGGCATCATGGCCCGGTCACATATCTGGTACATCAAGAGAATACCTTGCAGGTGCACAGGGTTACACTGGCAGTAATTTTCCAATAGCGAGGGTGAGGAGGCCTGAGCAGGTTTGTTGAGATGGATGAGCTACAGGGCCTGGCTCAAGCTGGTTCACTCACGGGACAGTCATCTCAGAGGAAGAGTGAGATGTTACATTTGTTTTTGTTGCAATTACCTCCGGCTCGAGCCTGAGAATGCAGCTGTGGAGCTTTCAGACACAGTGAGAAAAAAGGTGGGGGGCCATGTGTGCGGTGTGTGAGGCCTTCGTAGTATCGCAGTGAGGCCTAGTCAAAAGATGGAGTCGAGGGTGCACAAAATGGGTGCCACGTTTCCTACACAACAGCCCCATCTACACAAATTCCAGCCGACACTGGTATTACATAAGGGCAATGGAGACATTGCCCACCATTGGAGGCACATGTTCCAAGCTGCACTGAATGCATCTTGGATGGCAGCAACTCTGGTAATAACAGAGAAAAAGAGCAGATGCATGTTGAACATGTACCGTTTCCCTCAATTGGACTTTTACATTTTGCTCTCAAAATGCTTAGGGCTTCATTACGACCCTTGCGGAATGGGTTTAATGGGTGCCGCAAATGGATGCGGACCCGTTAAACCCATTCTGCCTGATTACGAGGTCCCCTCGCGGGACCCAGTAAGGACGCCTGGTAAAACCAGGCGACGTTACTGAGTCCCGCGAGGGTATCAGGGAGCTAACAACGGGCCGGTCGTAATCGGCCCATTGTTAGCTCCCTGCACCCATTCCCATTGAGCCCTATGGGGAAGGTCCGGGCCCGGGTTCCCTGAGGGAGGAATTACCGCGCCTTCCAAACTCGGAATGGCCCGGTAATTTCCCATTCAGGGAACCTGGACCCGGTTTTGGATGCAGCCATGCCGCCAATACCGGCATGGCTACCGCCAAAGCTCTAATGAGGCCCTTAGAGTTATCAGACCAAACTTACTATCAAGCAGTTAAAAACGGACAGATGTTGGGAACGCTGTTACAGTATGGACCCCACCCAGCTGGTAGTCCTGTCAACGAGAGATTTAAAGACATGGATGTTCAACTGATACATACTCAGCAAGTTGACAACCAGCCCACAGATTGTGTTGAAGCTAAGGCTGAATTGGCTCAGGAAAATGGATGAATCTCCTATTATGCATCTTAATAGGAAACAAAAGCGCAGTTTAGCTAAACAGCGTCGACAAAGTTGTGCTACAGTAAAGGTGGTTAGTAAAGGAGGTTAATAGCACTTTAGTCGATATTCCCAACTCCTGTTCAGTGCCGGTCTCCATAGTGGAGGCATGTCTATCCATAAAAGCAAGATCTAAATGTGCATGCAAACGTATTAATAAGAAAAGGAAGAAACTATCCCTTAAAGCTGGGACATTGACCAGCTGGCTAACAAGTAACAATAACTCTGGAAACTCCATTGTGAATGAGGAATTTGATCTCTCCATGGCTGAATCTTCCATTGAACAGTCTGTGGAGATAGAGGAACAGGAGAATGTCAAAGTCCTTAAAGGACTAATAAGGGCAAAAAAGATCAACCTGAAGATAAAAGACATAATGACCTGGTTAAACTTGATGAGTTAATTGTAACCATTGGTGACATTTCTGAACAACAAACAAAAAAACCTATAAATAGGGCTATATTCTTGGCGTTATGTAGCACGATACCCGCCCTGCGAATTATAAAAACATGTGATTTTTCTTTTATAGAACCTTTGAAACAAAAGTTTGGTGCTATTTCAAAAATTCATTGTATTTTACCTGCTACGGCTGAATTGATTAGAGCACAAACAGCCTCAATTCATTTTCTGGGATATCAACTAGACATACCTAGTAGTAATACATATGATCGTTGTTGCACATCTAAAAAACAATCTGTGGTGAAAGATTATGTGCCTGGGGAGGGACAAGATTAAAATGTAGTTGGTTGGACTAGGTTAAAAAAATGATTAACCAAACTTGAGTGTGCCTTGCCATGAGAACTGGTCATTGCTTCTTGGAATACCAGAGGCCACTCTCATTTCATCTGCTCCATCGGTTCCATCAATGATATTGTAAAATTTCCAGTATTTATGCTACAGGAAACTTGGCTACAATCTGATTTCAATGTCGATTCTCAATGTGTATTTCAAATATCTGCTAAAAAATGAGTGAAAGGCTGCCTATATGGTGGATTAATGATTGGTTTCTTCCATGATTTTTATTCGAGTAGAATACTTTTGAATGGTGTGAGTGACAATATTCTGATTGTGCAAATACGAGCTAGAGTAGGAAACGTTACCCCTAAATAACTCATCGTTAATATCTATGACCCCCCCTCCAATAACCTTACCATTCAATTACAGGATGAGGCTTTTAAAAATTGGTTGCTAACAGAGGGTAATGAAATGATTATACTTGGGGGTGATTTAAATGCAAATTGCCAAGTGTCGACCATGAAGATGGCATATGAAAATACCGCTAAGACGAACATGATGACTAAGGGGAACAGCAACTATAGAGGTAGATTATGGAATACGTTTCTACGTGATTGGGAACTTTGGCCTCTTAACGGTAGAACTACTAGTGACACGCCTGGCAATTGCACATGGAAATTGGGCACGAAGGTGGCAACCCTTGACTATATATGTGGTACTTTGCCCATATTAGACTACATTTCTGATTTTGAAGTCACTAAGGTATCATATAGTGATCATGCATTGATTCTGTCCAAATAAAAAATTGGAATTGATAATACCATCCTCCGTGGCCCAATTGATATTGGGGTTACAAATGACAGATGTAAAATCACATAGAATTTCACTAAAATTAAATCTATGAATAAGTTGATTCTCAAATTTCTATCCGAGAAATAAGATCTATCTTGTAATGAAATAGAATCTCTGATTTGATCTCTTTCGATTAATGTTGCATCAGTCAAAAATGTTGCTAGTGTAGTTGTGGGGTGTACCCATCTCCGTCCGTATGATAGAAAAGTGGTGCTTGCTAGACGGGTCCATCGGCGTGAGCTTTGTAAACTGAAACAGCTACTTTAGGGTTGAATGTTTATGTAGGTTTGCATAAAGCTGAGTTGAATCGATACCGGAGATGGTGTAAAAGACACAGCTTTGAGAAAATTAACCTTCAGTGACAGACGTGAATAGGGGTCATCCAAAAAGGTGAGAGAAGAAACATCTGGAAAGTACTCTATAAGGTCCAAGAAAACACCTCCCCTAAAATATTTAATGTCATTGCTGAACCCATTTGGATCCAATTTCGAACATATAAATATGTTTGCTAGCAATATGAGTGATTTGAGTATCGAAACCAATGGCCCATGGCCCCTACACATGTCCCGAGATGCTATTATTGTCATAATTGATAAGTTGAATAATTCTAGAGCCTCTGGCCCCAATGGCCTCACCTCAACTGTGGTTAGATCTGATCCCCAGACTTGGTCTACCTTGCTGTTGTCCTTATTCAAAAAAGTATGTGAGGAAAAAACAATCCATAGGTCGTAGTCTACATCTATACTCATCCCTGTATTTAAGACAGGTTCTTGTTCCAATCCTGAGAACTATCAGTTACTCTCATTATTGGATACCACGAGTAAGATCTTTGCAGGTATTGTTTTGAATCTCCTTGAAGATTGGTCTAATACCAATCACATCTTACATCCTTTTCAAACAGCCTTTTGTGCCGGTTCCAGCACATTGGTTAACATTAGACTGTTAGACGCCATTTTTGATAGAGCGAAGCAACACCATAGTCCGTCCCTTTATGCAACTTTTGTAGATTTTAGTAGAGCATTTAATAATGTTGATAGAAATAAGCTTTGGGAAATATTGCACCAATATAAATGTGCAGTTTGGCTTCTTGAGATCTTAGTTAAATTACATCAGAATAACAGTTCTCAAGTACGTTTGGACAATAGAGGCTCCCTATCATGCCCAATTTTGATTAATAAAGGTGTTAAACAAGGTTGCCACTTGGCAGCACTGTTATTCAACTTATTTATTGCTGAGCTCATACGCAGACTGGAAAAATCTGATTTCAACCCTATCAGATTAGCATCTTCCAATGTAACGGCCTTACTATATGCTGATGATCTCGTCTTTGTGGATCATACTATCCATGATATGAAGGCTTTACTTGAAGAGCTGAGACGTTTCTCTGAAGAATATGGAATGACAGATAATTTAAAGAAAACGAAGATCATGCTTGTTTCTGCAAGAAAAATCAATACACCCACTATGTGCACTCGCTGGGGTACTATTGAATATACTGACTGCTATAAATATTTGGGAGTTGAAATGGATTGTAAAGCAGGCTATGTTTCTTTAATATCTAGTAGGATTATGCGCACAAGAGAGATATCAATGTTTGTGAGAAAGTTTGTTAAGGACTATGCTAGTTACACATTGAGTGGAATAATGAGTTTGTACACCCAAATGTTTATACTGGTTGTGTCCTATGGTCTAGAAGCAGTCACTATGGGCTGTCTCCAAGATACGGTACACTTTTGGCAAACTGGGTTGTGTCTCCCGCAATCATGTGCTATTAATTATATTAGGGCTGAATTCGGTTTGACCTCTCTTAGAGCATTTATTCAATATTGTCACACCCTTCTCCCTTTAAAAGCTCTCTGTCACCCCAAGAGTGAATTGCTTTCTATAATAGGTAAGGATGTTGATCCATTGGAATCTAGTAAAAAGACAGTCTCATTTTATGTTACCAGCTGTTTGTCTTATTATATTAAGTTGAATTGGTCATTTAAACGTTCCTTTTAGCGGATTATGAGACCATAAAACAAGTATTTAAAAACAAAGCTAAGTTAAAAGACTGGGAAGATAATTTTGGTTGACTTAGTCTACTACATAATTACATCATGGGTATAAGCATGTCCCATTGACCTGTTCTTGGGTGGATGGACCCCGGGATGCTCTCAACCACGCTTTAGCTCACTGTGCTTTTCCACAGAGGAGAAATTTCCATACACATATCAGTTTTATGTCATTCTTACTGCATGTCCTAAAATGGAGGCCGTTTACTGTTCTTTGTATAAATAATACTACCATCGGTTTGAATACATCATCACAAGCAATGATGATTGCCCTTTATAATGTCTGGCAGGCAGCGCTGCCTTTCCTTAATGCCATTTCAAATGCTTTGTGTCACCATAGTAATTACACTGGGATTAATTCATGGGAGCTTGATATAATCTGTGATTTTGAGGTTTGTAGTTTGTGTTGGAATCTGTTAGAAAATCTAATTCTAGGATGAGTTAAGAACTAAGATGATACATTAGTTTGTTTTTAGTTATAATGTGGAATGTGTAATGAAATATGGAAGTGTGTACATTGTACAATTGAATGAGAAAGTATGAATTTTTATGGAATTTGTATGGAAATATTAAGTATGATTGATATTTTATGAACGAACTTCGTTATAAAAGTTTTATTAACTGAAAACAACAATAAATAAATAAAAATAAAAATAGTTTAGTCCGAGGGAGCTCAGCACAGTTGAGGAAAGAATGTCTCCATCTTGCTGTACTGTGTACCAATCATTCATGACTGTCTCCTAGACTTCCTTTAGCACAAAGCACTTTGGGTATGATGAAACCAGACAAATGCCACTTTTCAAAAGGCCATGTAGTTGACCCCTTTAAGCAGTCTTACTTTCGTCCAATGACATTGGGCCTTTGCCCTATACAAGTGGGGAGGTCTTGCACCCCTTCTTTGATTCACTTTTGGAGAATCTAGGACTCAAGAAAGAATTCATTTGGACCTCTTTACAGTTGATTGTTACAAAGACATCAGCCACTGTGATAAACAAGTACTGCTAAAAGACAGAGACACGCTTTGCTCCTAATCCTTTCCCAGGGCATATTGAGTGTGACTCTTGCTGAGGACCAAGGCATGCACTCTGCTTTCAAACCTCCCTAGTATGGCAGAGAAGAACCTGCAAGTATTCACCTTGTCCTAAAGACCCCTGCAGTGGGACACAAATCATCTTGAGGGCCAGAGCAGCCAGGATCCCTGCTGTCACTGCATTGAACTGATTTAATCATATTCAAGCCGTGTTCACCACATTCCACAAGAAATAATCTGCCAATGCTGCTTTTTTTAACTCAATCAAACTCAGAAGCACAACTGCTGCAATTTCCAACTGACTCAATGCTGCATCATACCAGGTATAGTCCAACACTTGTTCAGCTCAAACGACCAGCTCACTGCTGTGGATGACTTCTAACCACCACAGCTTGAACACTGCATTGCACCATCAAGATCACATCTTCAAACCACCAGACCTCGATTTGAACAACTGAAGCATCATGTCACATGTATTTATTTATTTATTTATTTATTTGTATTTATAAAGCGCACAACAGCCCTCGTGCATTGCAGCTCTATTACAGAAAGCTTACTTAGTTACATAAGTGCTTGCAAAAACACACATACATACATGTTGCCTAGCCGCATGTTGCAGGGCAGCTTACTTAGTTACATAAGTGCTTGCAAAGAAATACAGATTGCCCAACCCCATGTTGCAGGGCGGCAGCAGCATACAATGCAGAGTCAATTTAGGTGGCACACACATGCTGCCCAACCCCATGTTGCAGGGTGGCAGCAGCATACAATGCAGAGTCAGTTTAGGTGGAACAAACATGCTTCCCAACCCCATGTTGCCGGGCGGCAGCAGCATACAAATGCAGAGACAATTTGGGGGGCACAAACATGTTGACCAACCTATGTTGCAGCATGTCAGTAGCATACAAGTGCAGAAAGTCAGTTTAGAAGGGCGTGGCTTGGAGGAGTCGGAAAAGGGGGGAGGGAGGAAACAAGGGGGGGCACACAGCATCATAGGTGACAAAGTGGATGTGGGGGGCACACAGCATCACAGGCAACCAAGGGAGGGTTCGAGGGGCACACAGCATCGCAGGTGACAAAGTTGGGGGGCACCCAGCATCACAGGTGACCAAGTGGGTGGTGGGGGGCACACAGCATCACAGGTGACTGGGGGGTAGTGGGAGCACACAGCATTACAGGCAACCAAGGGGGGCACACAGCATCACAGGTGAATGGATGATGAGGGGCACACAGCATCACAGGTGACCAAAGAGGGGTGGGGGGCAGACAGCATCACAGGTGACCAAGGGTGTGGTGGTCACACAGCATCACAGGTGAACAAGGGGGTGTTGGGGGCATACAGCATCACAGGCAACCAAGGAGGGTGGGTGGGGGGGGACACAGCATCACAGGCGACCAAGGGGGTGTAAGGGGCACACAGCATCACAGGTGACCAAGGGGGTGTGGGGGACACAGCATCATAGGCAACCAAGGGGGGAGGTGTGGGGGGCACAAAGAATCACAGGCAACCATGGCTTCCCTGTAGTGGACTGGTAGCTGACAGGGGCCTTAGGATCGGGCCTTTGGAGGAGGGCTGGCCAAGCCTGCCGGCTCTCCGATTGGGCAATACAAGCAGGACCCCAGCCAATCAGGGGCAACAGTGGAAACAAAGGCATCTGGTGGATTGAAGTGGCCCTATCCCACAGTGTTAGGCAATACTATATGTATTAAGCCTGTGGGAGACTACACCAACCGTGTCCTCTTGGTGTTAGGTAACCCTCCTTTTGTATAGGTCTGTACTTTACAAGTTGGTAGTGTGACTGAGCAGCCAGGCTTATCTCAAGAGGGGTACATATGAGCTGTTGAGCTGTAGCAATGAAATCCACAAATACAAGTAGTCAAGTAACCCTTAACTCAAGGTTTTAGTAATAAATAAGTATTTATTTATTGATTTAACAGTAGTTTTTAAATAAACATTCTTTAAAAGGGGCAATGTATGTAACAATCAAATATACTTTAAAATATTTTCCCAGAATCAAAACAAAGCTAGTAGATACTCTTTAGAGATGCGTCTTACACATGTCCTACACCCTGAGGTGACTTCACTAACTAGGACAATAATGACATTTATAAATCACTAGTACCCTGTGTAGACTCTGATGTTTGTAGAAAAAAAAGGGTAAGGGAAGGAGAAAGGTTATACAAGTTCTCAGCGCATGGGAGCACTTAAATCTTCCAATGAAGTCTAGACAAAAACCTTTCCCAGCAATAATAGTTTAAAACAATGTTATCTCCTCTGAGGGACAGTAAATATCAAAGTCAAATGAACTAGAAGTCTGCACGGAGCCAGGGCAGTCAAAGTCAGATAACAAAGTCTTGCACAAAGTTAGAGAGTTTGTTGAAGAACAATCCCTGTAGGGTCACAAGCAATTACACTTGTAAAGGGTAGAGCTGAAATCAACTCTAGCAAAGTAGCCACTGTGAGTCTCAACTAACAAGAGCAAGGCTAAAGATACTGAGGTAAGTACCCCAAGTCTGACCAGTACCTTTGGTTAGAAGAAGAGTGGTCCAGCTGGCTTCTGTCTGGTTGCAGTGATGCATATCCTGGGTTCCTGGGTCTCAGTGAAGGGGACAAGAGGGAGGAGGTCTGGAGGACTCCTGCAGCAGCAATTCGGAGGTCGGCGGCAGCTACAGGCTCTTTTCGTATCATTAGCACTTAGCGGTTTCAGCGCTCAGTAAACAGCACCAGTGCGTATCTTGGACACTGGTTGGGTTTCCTTCACTCCTTGAGTCCTGCACTCTGGTGAGAGGACTTGAGCTCTTGTCGTCCTGCTTCTGGAGGGTCTGGCAGAGACTCCTGGTGCTTCTGGCCGGATTGCAGACATTGCACTCGACTACAGATGTCTCGACTGCTGGCACTTAGTTCCTGCAGCAGCAAATAAGTACAGCAGTCAGGGAAGGTGGTCCAGTGGAGTTCCTCTCTGGGTTAGTTGATCCCACTAACCCAAGGGAAGATGTTGTCCCTTCCAGAGCTTCTCTTGTCGATTATAAAAAGGAGTTTCTGAACAGCAGCTGTGCTTCACCGGACAATTCAAAGGTCCAGGAGGATGCAGCAAGCTTCATTCACAGTTTCTAAATTGTTTTCTTCTTCCCAGTGGTCGACTCTGTCTTCAGTCCCAAAACCCTCACCTTTTAAGCAGTTTTCTCCAAATCATGTACAGCCTAGGTGTCACTCAAGAAGCAGGGTGAATTTTCTTAAAGGACAGCCAGCCAATCAGGATTGTGTGCATTCAGGCATTCCTAAAGACAAAGGACAGGAGTGATTTGCAAACCTTCCTCATTTCCTGCACTTCCAGACACAATGGAGCCAGAGCAGGTTTCAATACTGAGGCCTGCCAAAGGCAAAACAAGAAAATGGCTCAAATCAGGTTTAGCACGCAAAGTAAAACCCAAGAAAGACCTCACAAACAGAAAATGGTGAAAAAAGAAGACCGGGCTATTTTGACCAAATGGTCACCCATGGGTGCTATACTGCAGCTGAGGATTCAATCTACAGTAGAAAAGCACAATGGTAGGAAAATTAAACTACTGCCACCAGCCATTTAAAGTAGTGAGGGTAGCATAAAAAATGTTATATGAGTAGGTAGGAAAAGGGGCTACTAAGTGACCCCCTCAGCACTCCACATCGGATCATGTGTGCTGGACCTACAAAGAGAAAAGGTAGGTAACGTCAATGGGGGTCATTACGAGTATGGTGGTAGGGGGTTAATGGCACTGGTAAGGATGCCAGTGCTGTTAACCCCCTATCGCCGCATTCCGAGGTCCCTTAGTGGGTCCCACTAAGGCCGGCTGGTTTTACAAGCCGCCCTTAGCAGGAGCTGCTAAGGCACCATGGAGCTAATAACGGGCCCGCTATTTGCGGGCCCGTTATTAGCTCCTTCCCCATTCCCATTGAGCCTATGGGGGCTTCAATGGGAATGGTGAATGGTTTTCAGAATGGGGACTTACCGGGTCCTCCAAGGTTGGAATGACCCGGTAAGTCCCCATTCCGAGAACCCGGACACGCTAGTAGCGCCATGGCTACCTCCAAATTTGTAATGACCCCCAATGTCTCTTTACTATCCTTGGGAACAGTAGTTCACCGAAGAACAGGTATTCAAACCTTTGGATAAATCTAAAAGGATTTCTCTGTGACACTGCACTGAAGGTGATGTGTGTCACCATACAAAATGGTAAATGCCTATGGAGTTTGTCAGACTCCAAAAACAAAGGAAACAAATAATCCATATCAGGTCAAAACACATGAGAGAGTGGGAAAAAGGCTCAGTCAGTCCAGGGTTACATTTATAAAAGTCCTAAAGTCCAGCAGAAGAGCTACTGGTCTCTAAGGTTGAAGGGAATTAGCACAGAAATGAGAATTCTCCCTAACACGTGTTCACCTTTTGTGGTTCTGGGGACTTTTTAAGTACCATTTGCACCTTTTTCAACCAAGAACATACCCTTTTTGAACTTCCTCTTCCTTTGCTGTATCCTTACAATCTGTATTTCTCGGTCTACCTTTTACAGTGTTGAAATGTTATAGTGTTGTTGTTAATTAAGTGTACAACTGATTTGTGTAATTACATTTTGTATTTTTACAGATGCTTAGTTGGACAATATAATATTTGTTGATCTGTTATAATATTGCTGCTTAGGCTGCTGTTGGTTCATTTTCACACCCCTTCTGAGCACATAACCCTCCCTCTGCCTACATTACCACAAAGGGTGTAGGAGGCACATCTCATTGCTGTGCCTGTTTTATCTTTATGATTGCTATTACTGATGGTTTGTATAAGTGTAGGGGTGGAGAAGGTGGTTTAGCCACTGCTCATCCGTGTACTCCTGAATATATAAGCACATGATAGTAACAACATTTACGACCTCTCAATGAATTCTGCTTCCTGGGTTAAACTTTAGAGGACTAGGGATGACTACGCTGTTATATTAGTTGCTGATATGATGTTATTTATAACACGCTTAATACCCAGAGGTTTGTAAGCGCAGACCTGTGGATCGAACCTGTACTGCTCCATGTCATCTTGTTTTCCAAGGTGAGCACGATGCCGCTGAGCCATCCTCCCAAGACTGATGTGCTGATGTGTCATGCTATGCAACCCCACGCTACGTTGGATTGATATTAGTTAGTCTACCCGACACAGGTAGCCACCATCTCCAATTGCACCTATGAGTGTATGTATTGGATTTATGAAGTGCAACCCTAACTAGTAAGCAATGGAGCACAGTACGTAAAGGATTATATTATGGGTACTTCCCACCTTTTTGGTCTGGGGAGGTGGGGGGCTGTTTCATGAGGGGAAGGAACAATCTGACCTACAAAACTAAAGGAATCGGGCCACACCAGCCGTACTCAACGTATGTTCGTAGACTAAAGCCATAGATGGTACTAAGGTACAACACTCGAAAGCAAACGTAGTCAGAGGAATATAAAAAAAATGTAATATTCTGTACTCCAATGTGAGAACATACATATAGGAAATTAAAACATACATCTAAAGAATACACAAGTCCATACATAGCTACTAACTGGAGATGACCACTATTTAACCTAAGAGCCATGATCTCCAGAAACAAATTAAACACTGTGAAACGCCAACTTCATCATCAATGTGGGGTTAGTAAAAATTGCGACAAATGTACCACAATTGATAGCCAATATACACTCTACTGACTTATACATTAATTTAATGTTTTATTTACAAAACTGACAAATACATTGAGTTGAATTATATGCAATCAAGTTTGTTAGTTTACATAAGCCTACAGGTATTTGAGGCTTAGATCTTCACTGGGGCTCCACTGCAACACACACAACTAGGTGCTAAAATTCCATCTTGAATAGGCTGCTTGTGGATATTGGCTGGGAAAACCGCTTGTGTACCTTAACTAATTTGCTATAGTTTTAAGCTTTTCATTGTCATATATTCGGATACCTGATCGTGTGTGATAACACCTCCTCACTCTTTCAAATGGGGGTTGCGGTCTGCAGCTTACTGGTTGATTCAGAACTCCCTCATGGATACCAAATAAGTCCACATTTTGAATAAACATTTGGAGGCATCACAAAAGCCCTAGCTTTCCCTTCTCTAATGCTATCGAATGACCTCGGTACTGCAAACCGCACAATGCACTCTCTGTGCACGGGCATCTGTTTGGATAATACAGTTTTTTATTTCCCAAACAGAAGCAGACATCTCAAAATGAGTACACCTGTGCCTTCTATAATACACTGTTTGGCTAATTGTTCACTGACTTTACTAAATAAGCAAAACAAACAGCCTTCTGTCGGTGATGTCTTAATTAGCTGTTTATGCGAACACCTATTTCTGAAATAGGTCATCCCTAAAAAATTGTGCATAGGAAAATCACCTGCTGTGGCATTTGTGGACTACTCATACCGCTGTGAGTCTCTCGTTCCCGGCAGTATATTGTGCTCAGCCATTTCATAACCTCTGTATCCACTTAAGGGCGGGTATGTTAACCCTGAATAAGTGGTTAAACTAAAGTATTCAGTCTTTATTTGCAAATGGTGTCAATGACTGAACTATTCAAATGCACAGCATTTGAGAAAGTTGACACGAATTGGGCGACTGCAAACATGTTCCTTTTTGGCTGTTCTGTGGAGATAAAGTGGAACCTAGTGGGCACTGCTAAGATATGATTGTCCGCATAATGGAAATGCGGAGGTAGCTGTGTGACAGAATAGCAGTAACTGCCTGATGTGTCAGCCATTTTGACAATCACGCTCTGTAGAACGAGGACCTTTGAACTTCAATGAGTTCATTATGAGACAGGGGATGCCATTTCTCTCATGCCAAGATATAAAATGATGAATGACATTTATCCACAAACCTTATTAACCAGCTTTCCACTGGAGCTCTCAGTGATTAGTTTAATACAAAAATGAGGTTTAATTCACTTACACTGCCGGCCATTAAATGACAAATGCCGTTAATTTGATTGGTTTGTGCGCCCATTTTTTAATTAAAGTGTAGTTATTCTAAGCTGCACTATGTCATATTGGAAAATTATTCTGTAGTTTATTTCGTGGTCTCATGAGAAAATATCGGCCTATTGAAATGATAGAAATATATTCTAGGTATATTACTAATATAACTACGGCTTTATATTTCAGGTTCTGTCCTCCAAATGATGTGATATTCTCTTTAATCCTCTTGTGGAAATTCCACTAGAGCAGTACGATGTAGCTACATGCTGCCATATGGGTACTAAGACATTTATCGGGTATGGAAATATGCGCTGTTGGTTCTAATTGCATTCGCAATTGTTTGTTGCTATAGTGGTATCTCTCAGATTCAATTGATTTTGTACTCAATTGAACATGTGCCTTTTTCCCCACAAGTATCTATTGATTTAGATGTGGTTGCTTTCATAAAAACCCATCAGTGATTTCTTTTTTCCAGTAAATGCACACAGATGTGTTGCCAGAGTGCACTATTCTCCTTCGTCTCACAACATAACTACGTTCAGAGATATTTTTGTAAGCTTTTGTAAGTTTTTGTTACACTCACCTGGTCTCTGTGGAGGCGTTGGTGCATGGTTGCAGCACTCCCTGGGGTGAGGTCGTTCGAGTCCGACTTCGCTCTCTGCGCTTCTGTGGTGACTGGTGGTAATAGGTGATGCTGCTCGGGACTGCTCCTGCGTGGAGAATAGAGGGCATGAGTATGCCAGCTTGTGCGCCTGATCCCCTTCCACACCCCTTCTCCCAAACTGTGGTACCCGTGGGATGCGCTGTCCATGGAAAGCTCACCTGTTGATTAGTTTTGGCAAGCACTCCGTCCTGCTGCTTCTGGCAGGGGTGCTTGTATGATCTGGACCAAGTTCCTTCACTGTTCCCTTGCACGTGGTATTCCAGTCCTGCTGCGACTAAGCCACTATACTTCAGGTAAGTGTTCCTGTTTGCCTTTGTCTTTCCTCGTCTGTTTTTGTTGCATTGTACAGTTCGTTGTCTTGTATTGCTGTCCGTTCCACTTTTAATGTTTGCTCTTTTTCTTTCTTCCCTTGCAGGTGATGTTGCTGGCCCGGCAGAAACTGTGGAGCTCGAGGTGGCAGCCAGAGGGAATGAGGAACAAAGCTCCAGCGGTACAGCAGCTGGTGAGTTGTTAACTAGGGGGCGTGCAGGGTTCAAATGCGGCGCGGCCCTAGGACGGATGTTCTAACCTTGTCTTTCTTCTTCTTCACAGGGTCCGAGTTTGTGGATGCAGAGTGCGGCATCGGGATTAAGATCACTGGATGTCAGGAGATGAGTCTGCATATGATGCAATGAAGCACCAGTTTCCTGGAGGTGAGTATGCAGGAGAACACCTGGTTTCAAAGGTAAGTAAACTGGTCCAAGCAGCGGTGAGCATCACGATGCACACGAGTGCACAGTAATGCAAAGCACCGGCTTTAAGGATGGAGCAGCTTATATAGCTGAGCTTCGCAAGCCACGTCCACCTGGTTCAGCCTGCCTGCCACACCCTGCCACACCCGATGATTTAACACATGAAGATCAGGCCTAGGGAGCCACACCCGATGAGTCAGCACATGAGGATGTTCTCTGGAATAAAGGCTTTCAGCTCCTGGAAAGTTCTTGTAAAATAAAAGCACTCCTGCACTGAAATAAAGTTTTCCTGCTTACATCTCTATGTGAGCCTGGCTTCAAAAGTGCCAGGATTGAGTACAGCCAGGGCCCTATGTTTATGGGTCCCAAAGGGACATACCTGAGTCAAGTGACCCATTGCCCCCATCACCAGATGGTGTGGTTTTTGTGTTCTGGGGCCTGTGGCCATGACAGTTTTTGTAAGTGTTCACATAGTATTTTGTCCTGAAAAGATGGATTCCCGCTTTACTGCTGTTTCCAAGGATTGTTGAAGCTGAGTCTGTCTACCATTTCTATACCCAGCTACCCTTTAAAACTCCCACTCTGGATGCAGAGCATTGCAGAGTGTTTGCAGAGTGTTTGCAGATGTGTGAGCTGACCCCTGTGACACTCTGCATGAACTGATGGAGACTTCTATAATCCTGAATGAGATCTCTGAAGCAGGACAAGCTCAACAAACCAGAAGTAAGGTACATCAATGGGTTATTAGTAAATCTGTTGCTAACAATAGTGAAAGTGGCGTAGGGGCGGGACTCGAGCCTCATATAAATAATGCAAGGTTAAAAATGCAGCCCCAACAGAGAAACAGAACATTGTGTGCCCCAAGAGTAGTAATACTGTTATTCCACCTATTACCCCACCCCGACTCCTGACAGAGCCCCTTTCCACAACAAAACTCACATAGGAATTTGAGATAGATGCTTTATTACTCGCACCAATGGGGGAGGTGTGGAATTCACCCCACGTGCAGGGCAGAACGATCAGGCTTTGATGCACAGCACGGAAGATGGTGTGAGCCGCGGCGTGCATGTAGAGGTGTCAGCCCACATCGAAGTGGAGGCCGAAGATAGGAAAAAAGAAAAAGATTAAGTGGCTTCTGAGTCTGCACAATGCCTGATGCCGCAATCAGAGGGCAAAGTACAGAAATTAATAGTCCCAGAAATGACGCGAGAAACTTAGAGTAATGACTGGGACTTAATAGTCAGGAGCACTGAAGGGTTACCAGAGTAGCGAGAGAATGTGAGCAAACTCCCTAAAAGAGGCGACTCAGTTGAGTTTGCAACACTGACGTCAATGATTAAAGGAAAGGACCCAGTGAAATGAAACACTAGTGGAAAACAACCCTTACAAAAAAAGAAGCTATTCCTACTCGGACATGGGGACATCGAAATTATATTTTAAGCCAAAATCAAACGAAAATGAAAAACATACTGTAGCTGAAAACAAGTTAACATAACAAACATTATTATTGAGTCCACTTTGAACAATTGCTCAGTTGTTGAAATCACAGATGATGATTTGCTAAATACATGTGAAGAACTCAGAAAAAAAAGAACTTGTTTTTTGAGAATATATTAGAAAATAATGCAAAGTGTAAAGATCCTGACTTTATCTATGTAATAGATATTGGACATAGCATAAAGAGGAAAAATGTACGAAATTCAAATGAAGATAGGTCAGCGATAGAACCTCAACAATATCTCAATGTAACCAACAAGTGTAACCAAATATTGGAATCTACCAATGAGATTAGTATAGTCACAAACATTAGAACCCTGTTTAAAGAAGCTGTAATGATCAGTCATCAAGCAGCCAATAATACTGAAGTGCTAAATGAACAGTTACATCAACTTCTGATGAAAGATGGCGGAGAATGCAAGATAAATCATTGCTCCCTCAAGAGAAATGCCTTAAAGCGATCAATTGAATTAAAGCTAGGCTTAACAGCATCTCCAGGAGTTTCAGAAAGAAAAAGACAAAAAATAGCTGGAGAGAATGAAACAATGGATGAAACTGATATTATCATGGAAAAAAGGCCATTGTATCACACAAGATTAGCCTCAGAAAGCAAATAGAACTCATAATCATCAAGTGACTCTGACACCACTGACTCAGATGACTCAAATCAAAGAGAGAAAGTTCCCCACCTGAAGAACCTGGAAAGAAAAAGACAGTCCTCAATGAGTGGTAAGGCGGAGACATCGCCTGAATGGGTGAAGAGTCTGCATACCTTGATAATATCTGCTGTAATAATAACACTTGCTCCATATCTAAACCTATATGAGGCTTTAAATGACAATCAAAAAGATCAGGCTACACTTATTGCCCAGATGAGCTTGAAGTTAACTCATATAGAAATCCTAATGGAATAATTTCGATAACAAAGAGGAAGAGAAAACGATCTTGAAGGTGTAGTCCTGGAAACACTAATTGACTCACTCCAATATGCGAAAACAGATAAAAAGATATTTTTAGAAGGCGTAAAAGAGATAGTATCCAATTTAAAACCAGGCCAAAGTGAAAAGTATGACTCAATAGTGTCAAAGAAAAAGAAAGAAAAACAGCCTGGAAATAATAACCAAAGAAGTAACTTGAATGATGATATTGTATGCTTAGATGATTTAACTGACACTGCTATTTTGGATAAAGATAAAGAAAGTGAAAATAACAAAGTAAAAAAATAATGAAGCAGCAAATATTATTCAAAAAACAGCAACAGCTGCCACAAACCTAACTGTGAGTGCAATGATTCACAATTCTGAGACAAAACAAATTAATACAAATGCTTTACAGAACACAGTTGAGACAGAAATAGTGCCATCAATACAGGCGAACCCATTTTCAATATTCACGCAAAAAACTACAACTATAGTGGAAAACATGATGAAAGGAAAGAAGAAACAAATACAAAAAATGAAAAATATTAAAAGATGGTCAAAGAAAAAAATCTGTGGATCAAGAAGATTCCTGATAATCCTACAAGCAGGGGACAGTCACAATGAGATCTTGCACGAACAGAGAATAGAGAGAGAAGCCGGTTCAAAGCCCAGTCTATGTATAAAACAAATTTGAAAACTTCCAAAAACTCAAGAAATAGAAAAGAATTCTATGACATGTTGTGATGTCAGCAACAGAAGTGTTACTGACTTACTAAATGTTTCAATATATGACGACGAGCCATCCTATGCACCTACCACAGTAAAGAGGCCGGTAACATTTAGCTCAATGAAAAACATCACAGAAGATTCAAGGAGCCTGCATGCACAATCAAACATTCCATCCTTCCACACATTGAGGGAAAAAAGAGATATAATGAACCAGAAGCTACTAAAAGAATTAACATTCGACTCTACAGAGGCCTTGGTAGAGATACAAGCAGAGACATCAAAAGAAGTGCATTTTGTACCAAAAAAATAGCAAAAAAAGACCAAGTTCAGTTTAATTTAAATAGTAATAAACGGGTAGAGAATAAAAGTATAGAGAACAAGAACAAAAAGAAAGAAGAAGGTTTTAATATAAACCTTGAAAGAATAGAAAAAACAAAGGATAGCTTGACGTTGAATCGCTCAAATGTAATGATCCTATTTAACCATATTCCAAAGCTGCGGGCAATAAAAACTAAGGACACAACAGTGGTAAGCTTTCCAGATGAAAACTTAAATGATAACGTCATACTGACTATGAGATCTGCCATTGTAACAGCATTAATAAGAGAAGCAAGAGTAGACCTAAGTTAGCTTGGTTTCACAATAACAGACTTAGAACCTTGGAATGAAGAAGAACTAGAGAAAGAAGATACACAAATGACAATTAAGAACTTTATAAATCAAAAACTGAGACCAACAGCAGTAGTGACCATGAACAAAAATATGGAAACATGAAAAACATTGATATGGTCCACCCCCACATTAGGCGAAAAGGAGAACAGCGGCACTATACAAACCACTGCCCCAAAAAATAGTCAGCTAAAAGAGATTATTAAGATCACATTCCAATGCAAAAAGAACATACTGGACAAATCGAAAATGTAAATAAGAAAAAATGATGAGGCCATAAAAGAGCAACAGTCCACTTCATGGAACTGGTTGGCAACAGTGCTTGTGGCAAACCAGTATCATTAGAGCCAGAAGGGAAAAGAAAGTGAGCACTGGAAAATAGGGAGCTGGGAAACCGGTGGCACCAGCCATCTGTTTAATGAGATGCCAAAGATCCTCTCTGATCTAGAAATAATTTGTCTCCAAGAAACTTGACTTAAAGAAGTGACAATACGTGATGGATATAGTGCCTATTTAAATCCAGCTAAAGGAGGTATAAGAGGAAGAGGTTCTTCAGGATTACTTAGGTTAACAAAAAATACACAAACATTGAAATTAAAGAAGTAAATAATCCTAATGCATATATACAGACGATTATGTTGGGTTCACCAAAAAACAAAGTCAAAGATGAATACTTACTGATTATGAACTTATATTGGAACCCAGAAACCAAAGAGGGAAACACGTTCATTGAAATAGTGACATAGATAATTGATGATGCATTAGAAATACAACCAAACCTCCAAGTATGGATATGTGTAGACTTAATCACAAATTGTTTCAACAATATAGATCAGAGCCATAATGAAGGGAAATCGAATAGACTCATGAAAATGAAAATAGGGAAAGAATGGTTGCGAGAAATGAAGATAAGAGATTTACAAATAATAAATAAAATAAATAAATAAATACATTGGGCCTCATTAGGACCCAGGCGGATTTCGCGGTGCTAAATGCACCGCGAAGCATGGCGGAAAGCCGCCGATAGCGCCATGGGGGTTGGCGGATTTACCGCCCCATTCCGACCTCGGCGGAGCGGTAAATCCCCAATCCCCATTCTGCCCTTCCCCATTCCCATTCTTGCCCCATAGGGTATAATGGGAGTGGGGAAGGAGTTAATTACGCCACCGTAAAATACGGTGGCGTAATTAACAACGAGGTCCCGTAGCGCCATGGTTTTCTCCGGCTGGTAAAACCAGGCGGAGAAAACCTCCATGGCGCTACGGGAACTCGTAGTATGGCGGAGAGGTACGCCATGCACTACGCTGGCGTAACACCCTCTCCGCCAGGGTCCTAATGAGGCCCATTGTCTAAATGGAAATGTTCCAGGAGATACACCTGCAGCTATTATATGGATGAATGGAAATAGTCGTGCAATTCTGGACTCTTACTTTGCTTATAGCAATCTTTTTCTAGAGGTCATAAGCATGAGAGTGGAAAAGAGCATTCACAGCGACCATGATCCCTTGATAACAAGATTAAGAAGAGTCCAAAGTAAACCAAGGAAAATGTCAAATCACGAAATAGATATTGAAAAAATAATTAGCAAATCAAACACCAAGACACCCTAAAACTACCTTCAAACCTCACAAGACTATTAAAAGAAAATCCTTAATAAGTAGAATATAAACAAATTCAAGTAGCATTCAAAGAGGTCAAAAGGGGAAATATCAATATGAGCTTCAAACACATGCATGTTTATAATAAAGAAATAATAACCCAAAGGAAATTACTTCCAGAAAGAAATATACTAACAAAAAAAGGAAGCAAACATATAGAATCTGGATAACATCCCAGAAAGACAATATGCTACAGAATGACGTCGAAAGTATGATAAGAGCGCGTGCGGTTTCAATTTGCAGATACTTCTAGCAAATGCTAAAAGAAAAAAGTGTTTCAATAGCATCTAATTTGATAAACCCTATAGCAGAAGATGATTGGATAGTACATTTCACTCAACTATTCGCAGGTGCAAACATCATAGACAAATGCAAAGAAATTAATTCCCATGAAACAGAACAATGGGAGCTTAATTGTGAAAAAGAAGAGATTGCAAGGCTTATAAAGAACAGCAGCCGATATCGTGGTCCCGGGCCGGACGGTCTCTCTAATGTAATGCTGAAAGAAGCCCCTGAACAATGGGCAGAATTTTGTGATATACTATTCACCAGAATATGTGAAAAACAAAAGATCCCATAAACTTGCAAACAAGCCATAATCATCCCAATTTTTAAACAAGGTGAAAGACATGCTCCAGCGAATTATAGGCTGATCGCCTCACTATATGTAGTGGGGAAACTCTTGGCTACAATCACTTTAAATCGATTAGAAGCTGTTAAAAGAAAACGAACACACTAGACAAAAGACAACCTGGTTTTGTTAAGGAAGTAGGGTGTAGTCTAAATGTATTAATCCTCAATCTACTGAAAACATGAACTGAACATAATAAAGGTAAAATCTATATGGCCAGTGTTGATTTGAGACAGGCATTTGACAGCATAAACCGAAAGTTATTATGGGAAAAATAGAAAAATAAAGGCTGTCCAAATGACTTAATAAACATCGTTGAAGAACTATACTCAGAAACTCCCATGCAGATTAAATTGGATGATCAAGGATTGCTGAAAAAAAAAATAATAATACATCAGTTAACTTGAAAGAAGGCTGTCTGCTGGCAGCAACTTTATTTAATGTATTTATCGGAGACATACAAGAAGAGCTGTCCGATAAATCTACCTTCCCACCAAGAATTAATGGCATAGAAGCAGGATGGCTTCTTTGTGCAGACTATCTGATTTTTTTAGAACAGACCAAAATTAGTCTGCAAAGAAAATTAAAATGACTACTGAAGTATGTAGAAAAAAACATCTGCGAATAAATGCCGAGAAATCTAGAATCATGGTATTTGGAAGAAAAAATAATGGACCAAAGAAAGTAAAAGAATCATGGGTCCTTAATAATGTACGTTTATATGCAGTAAAATAATTAAAATATCTAGGAGTCATTGTGAATGTATTTAAAAGTGAAAAACCTTGAATTGAAAATTTGGAGAAAAAAGTTCTACACAAGGTAAAGCATTAGATAGGAGGTTCGGAACATTTTCACTTACTTCTATATTGATATATTATAAGGCTAAAGTAACACCAGCACTAATATTTGGAGCGGAAACTTGTATCGGAATGAAGGGAAACATCTGGGATCTGCTAGAGGGATACTTTTGGATGAAAATATTACAATTACCACAAGCTGTACCTATGGCTAGAATTAGGATAGAATACTCTAACATCAAAAATACAATGGAATAGAATCTCACTGTATAGGAAAACAATCCCTGAACAAGGACCACCCCAATTCGAAATATTCAAGAACAACAAGAGTAGAGAAAATTAATGGGCACTTAAACAATGGAAAGGCTCCTGTGAAAAATACATTTCAGCTTTGGTTATTAATAGTGAAACCCTTTGCAGAAACCCCATATTAGTGAAAAGAGTTATTCTGGCTAATGACTGGAGAAATACCGAAGAAAAAGAGCCGCATCGAAGACTCACACTCTGTTGGAGAGCAATTTTGGTCTTTAAAACACTCCTAAAAGCTACATAAGTAAATTTCCAAACAAAAGAATGCAGACAATACTTATGATAATGAGGCTTAACCCACACGAGAACAACACTCAAGAGATATAATAAAGTGGGAAAAGATGAATGTCGGTTATGTTCCAAACAAAAAAAAACACTAGAACATCCATGTATATTCTGCCCGGAATTGAGGGACCTAAGGGGGTTATATCTTTTTAAGGAGCTATACAAAAAAGTAGGCCTTGATGCCGCACAGTGGTGGGAAAGAATATATGGAGCAGATGGTCAAAGAGTAAACTATGCAACTGCAAACTTTCTTAGAGTTGTCATGAAAAGTTTTGAAAAAGACAATTGAAAGCAGATGACCAAAGATGAAACTATGCAACTGCGAACTTTCTTACAGATGTTATGAAAGGTTTCAAAAAAGACAATTGGAAATCAGCAAAGAGGAAATGTTTGACTCCCAGATTTAGGAGAACAGTGGCTTTTCCTTTTCTTTCTCTTTTTTTTTTGTAAATGTATTTTTATTACCATTTTTCAAAGTCATATAACATTTAAACTTAACAACACAAGGCGATTCCCTCCCTTTGATCACTCTGACTACAAATCCCAGGGCATAGTCTAATGCCGGGCCAGGCCGATTGCCCAAACACCTCGTTCTATTGTTCTTCCTTGTATCAGAGTATGTTGTGAAACTCCAGCCATTCTGCCTCAACCGGCATGGCACTTCCATGGAGCACTGCCATGATCTTTTCCATAAGTAAAGGGGGTAATTCATAGAATTCAGCGCACAAGTGGCGCACGCGGCTGGCGCACAGTGTGCGCGTGCGAATCCCTGCGCCAGCCGCGTGCGCTAAAATCCATTTCCACGCACAGCGTATTCATGGATTCCAGCCACCAAAACCAGCCGTGGCGCACAGTGACGCAGCGACCCTGCAGCAGCGCCAGTTACGCCCCCAAGAATGCCTCTCGCGCAGGGAAAAGCCATCAATATACCCAATCCAGCGCAAAGGGCTGCGCTAACCCTGTACCAGCACGGCAAGCGGGCTACGTGTATCACTGGGGTGCGCGGGAAGTACCTCAAGTGATTGGCCCCGTGCGAGCAGGGTACGCGTATTTCAGGGGTGCGCGGGAAGTTCCACACGCGATTTCCGCAGGGTACGCGTATCTCAGAGGTGCGCGGGAAGTGCCACACGCGAATTCAGCAGGGTACGTGTATTTCGGGGTGCGGGGCAAGTTTCACACGCGATTTCAGCAGGGTACGTGTATTTCAGGGGTGCGTGGGAATTTCCACACGCGATTGGGCCCGTGCGAGCAGGGTACGCGTATCTCAGGGGTGCGCGGGAAGTGCCACATGCGATTTCAGCAGGGTACGTGTATTTCAGGGGTGCGCGGGAAATTCCATACGCGATTGGGCCCGTGCGAGCAGGGTACGTGTATTTCAGGGGTGCGCGGGAATTTCCACACGCGATTACATCATGTTACGTGTATTTTGGGGTGCGGGGGAAGTTTCACACGCGACATCAGCAGGGCACGTGTATTTCAGGGGTGCGCGGGAAGTTCCACACGCGATTTCATCAGGGTACGTGTATTTCGTGGTGCGGGGGAAGTTTCACACGTGACATCAGCAGGGTACGTGTATTCCAGGGGTGCGCTGGAAGTTCCACACGCGATTCCATCAGGGTACGTGTATTTCAGGGGTGCGCGGGAAGTTCCACACGCGATTGGGCCCATGCGAGCAGGGTACACGCATTTAGGGGTGCGCGGGAAGTTCCACATGCGATTCCATCAGGGTATGTGTATTACAGGGGTGCGCGGGGAGCACCACACGTGAATTGCACGTGTGGGTCCTCCCAGGTGTTCCCTCTACACCCTCCATGGCCCCTGCAGGTGGCTCACACCACAGGGGCCTACCCTGCACATGTCCTGCAGGCACACCATCCACCATGGCCATGACCCCCAGCCAACCCACATGTCAACTTGCACTACTGCCCACCAACGCATGCCCCCCTGCATCCCCAGCCACCAGGGGCACCCTCCACCAGGCCCCCACCCATGTCTCCCACCACCCCCACCCCCCAGCAGTGCAGGGGCACCCTCCACCAGCCAGGCCCCCACCCATGTCTCCCACCACCCCCACCCCCCAGCACTGTGGGGCACCTGCCAGCATGCCCCCACCCATGTGCAACTCATGTCTCCCACCACCCCCACCCCCCAGCACTGTGAGGCACCTGCCAGCAGGCCCCCACCCATGTCCAACTCATGTCTCCCACCCCCCCAACCCCCAGCACTGTGGGGCACCTGCCAGCAGGCCCCCACCCATGACTCCCACCACCCCCACCCCCCAGCAGTGCAGGGGCACCCTCCACCAGGCCCCCACCCATGTCTCCCAGCACCCCCACCCCCCAGCCACCAGGGGTACCCTCCCCAGGCCCCCACCCATGTCTCCCACCACCCCCACCCCCCAGCACTGTGGGGCACCTGCGAGCAGGCCCCCACCCATGTGTAACTCATGTCTCCCACCACCCCCACCCCCCAGCACTGTGGGGCACCTGCCAGCAGGCCCCCACCCATGTCCAACTCATGTCTCCCACCACCCCCACCCCCCAGCACTGTGGGGCACCTGCCAGCAGGCCCCCACCCATGTCCAACTCATGTCTCCCACCACCCCCAACCCCCAGCACTGTGGGGCACCCTCCACCAGGCCCCCACCCATGTCTCCCACCCCCCCACCCCCCAGCACTGTGGGGCACCTGCCAGCAGGCCCCCACCCATGTCTCCCACCACCCCCACCCCCCAGCAGTGCAGGGGCACCCTCCACCAGGCCCCCACCCATGTCTCCCACCCCCCCACCCCCCAGCACTGTGGGGCACCTGCCAGCAGGCCCCCACCCATGTCTCCCACCAACCCCACCCCCCAGCAGTACAGGGGCACCTTCCACCAGGCCCCCACCCATGTCCCCCCAGCACTGTGGGGCACCTGCCAGCAGGCCCCCACCCATGACTCCCACCACCCCCACCCCCCAGCAGTGCACGGGCACCCTCATCCAGGCCCCCACCCATGTCTCCCAGCACCCCCACCCCCCCAGCCACCAGGGGCACCCTCCACCAGGCCCCCACCCATGTCTCCCACCACCCCCACCCCCAGCACTGTGGGGCACCTGCCAGCAGGCCCCCACCCATGTCCACCTCATGTCTCCCACCACCCCCACCCCCCAGCACTGTGGGGCAACCTCCACCAGGCCCCCACCCATGTCTCCCACCACCCCCACCCCCCAGCACTGTGGGGCACCTGCCAGCAGGCCCCCACCCATGACTCCCTCCCCCCACCCCCCAGCAGTGCAGGGGCACCCACCACCAGGCCCCCACCCATGTCTCCCAGCACCCCCACCCCCCAGCCACCAGGGGCAGACTCCACCAAGCCCCCACCCATGTCTCCCACCACCCCCACCCCCCAGCAGTGCAGGGGCACCCTCCACCAGGCCCCCACCCATGTCTCCCACCACCCCCACCCCCCCAGCACTGTGGGGCACCTGCCAGCAGGCCCACACCCATGTGCAACTCATGTTCCCCAGCCAACATGTCATCACAATCTAGATCCCTGGTCCCTATGATCAGCCTCCAAATGCAAAACACCCACCCGAGTATTGCATCCACCCACTCATAAATTGCAATTACATCACAGAACACCAATTGCAAGTTCCGAAACAAACACATCTCCCTCACATACACCCAATGGGTGTCAGTGAATCTCAAAACCCATATCATGAAATGCATGAAACCAATGAGATACCACACATTGAAGTTCACCAAAAAAATATGTATTAAAGGAAACATAAATAGAATCAAAAATAAAGAAACAGAAATGTGAATGTACAAAAATTAAAAGAAGCATATCCGTGAAAAAAAGCAAAACCAAAAAAATAATTCCAAAGTAATGTCCAAAGTCAATGTCCACAAAACAAAATCCAATGGGAAATAAAAAAGAAAGCCATTGCTCCATGGTTAAAATGTGAAAAAAAATACAATCCAACAGTGGACTATGTACATGGGAACAAGCCAGGGTCCATTATCCCAACAAAAGAAAGGAAAACTATCTAACTACACTAACTAATAAAATAAACTATATACAAAAATGTGGCCAATATCCGAAAGGTCCAAATAAAATCAAAACAAAAATGAAACCTAACACTACCTACATAACTATGTACAAGGGCAGCGGGCTAGTTTGACGGCTCACTTGTGGATGTCCCGGGCCAGGGCATCATCGAACTCCTGCTCAATGTCCCGGAGGCGGTCCTCCTCCATGGCCCCGAGGGTCCGCAGGGCCGTCGACGTGTCCACCTCCAAACCCCTGCGGATTACCTCGAGGCACTCGGCCCGCCTCAGGGCCCTCCGCATGGAGTTCTCCGCCCTGACCATTGTGAGCTGTGCCTCTTCCGCCCGCTGCCGCTCCGCATCTATGGCGTGGCCCAACCGCTGCCACATGGAAGACACTCTCTGTCCTGGGTCCTCCTGCCCTCAGGCCGATGCCTGCCCCTCCGATGTTGAAGGCCCCGAGCCTTCATGGCTCCCACCACGTTGCTGCTGCTACTGTGCCGCTGCCCGTGCACTGCCTCCTGCTGCCTGCACATCCTCCGCCGGCTGGGGTGCAGTCGTTGATGTGGCCACCCCTGCTGGATTTCCGACTCCCGACTGTGGCAGGGATGCCTCCTCCACCAGCCTGGCCGCACCGTCAGAGGCAGCTCCACAGGGCACCCAGGTGACTGATGGGTGGGAAGATGGCACCGAGAACGACTGGCGCGCAGGGGGTCCAGTTGAGGAGGGGGTCGGAGCAAGCCCCATCAGACGGAGGAATCCGGCCTGGGTGACCTGTCCCAGCAAGCTGACGTGGTCAACGAGCCATTTGAGATGACGTGCAGTCTCCTCATGAAAAGACTGCAGGTCACCTTGCATGGCCCGTTGACGCAACGCCACACCAGTCAGGACAGGCTCAACCCGGACCCGGATAGCCACGTCCGCAGGCAGAGGAAGGCCAGTTGATGTGAGCTCATCCCCTGCCTGAAAACGGGTCTGGACGTAGGCATCCCTGCTGGTGCAAGATGATGCAGGGACAGGATCAGGACAGGATTGCACACAGGCACCTCCGCAGCGGCCTGTGCTGTCTCCTTTCCCTGGTCCTGCACTGCACCACTAGCACCAGTGGGATCCCCACCTCCAGACCCCATCTCTGGTGCTTGCACGGCCTCCTCCTCCACCAAACCCCCCACCAACCTGGATGACTCCGTGCCATCTTCCCCTGTTGGGCCCTGTGGAGTCCCAGCTGCCCCTTCTGCTGCCGAGGAGTCCAACTCCAACTTCCGCCTCTTGGACCTCCCCCCGGCAGCTGCGGCCTGGGACGCGGCACCGGACTCCTCACTCCCCGACGAGATGACAACATGGGAGGGGAGCCGGGCCTTGCGTCTCCGGCTGGCGGTGGGATCCCCGCCGCTGTGCACCACAGCACCTTCTCCGCCCTCTTCATCAGTTGACGCTGCAGACAGGGAGAAACAAAACACAGGCATCAGGGCACTGTACAATGGACACATACACACATGACAGTTGTACATGAGTGGCATTGGCAAACCTCAGACATGTCATCACAATCCCCAACACACATGTCATTTCATCTCACACACATGAGCCATACCACAGCCATATCGCAACTGCCAGCACCATACATACATATACAACAGCATGAGCAGGCAAAGGTGAGCCAGACATCACATGCAACACAGGAAGTGCACCACACATGTGCACACACCACCACACTTGCATGCATGTGTACACCTCTGCCAAGTGTCGCAGTGTTCAGACGGGCATACATGTCACATCTGCCAATCAGGCTTCCACATACCTCTGTCACATGCATCCATGTTGCATCACTGTTGCACCCTTGTCAAATACACACACATGCACATGTACACAGTGCTGATACATGCAGCCGAAAACAACATACATGCGTGACATCACGGACATGTCTACTTACATACACATTCATCCAAACATGTGTGCCCACACAACTGCATTTGGCATGCAAGCCTACACACACAAGCACCATCCATGTCTCACACATTCCAGCCCTCGCATGTGTTAGCCCCACGGCCGTGTACACCCCCACCCATACTCGACCCCATACAAACAGATGTGCAACCTGCACACTACTGAAAAATCACCACACGCACTGCTCACAATCAGGATGCATGTACACTTACCGCTCGACTCCAGACGGGTCTGCCTCTCAAGGACCTGGACGTGGAGCGCTGGGGATATGCGTTCCAGGACCCTCATCTGTTCTTCCGACAAGTGGCCCCGGCGCCCCTTGACATCCGCTGCCTTCAAGAGGCGCCGGGCCTTGTTCAGGGTCCTGGACCTGAAGTCCTCCCAGCGCTTCTTGACATGTTGTAAGTCGCGGACTGCCACCCCCTCCGCGTTGATGGCAGTCACAATGTCAGTCCAGATCCGAGTCCGTCCTTCCTTGTCGGCGCGGGAACTTCCGAAGAGGGCATCATACTGCCCCAGGACTTGCTCCACCAGGACACCAACTTCGGTGGCACTGAAGCTGGTGCCCCTCTGCCTCTCTGGCCGGTGGTTGTCAGTGGTCTCAGATGGTGTTTGCCCCGACATGACAACCCCAGAGGCAGGAGTGGGTGGGCAACTGGGTCCTGGGGCTGGGCTGTGGAGCGATGGAATCCCAGTCGGGAGTCTTCGGTTCCAGCAGGGGTGGTCACAGCAACAGCACCCCTGGCTGATGTGCAGGCAGCGAATGGCAGGGCACCTGGGCAGCAGGCAGTCAGGCAGCAGCAGATTGCAGGTGGGAGTGTGGTCAGGGCTCTGGGGGGCAGTAGTTCGGCCTTCTGGGCAGGAGCGTGGTCTTCCGTGTGCTTACGCGTGGCCAGCTTGATACGGAGTGATTTGGCACGTGAAAAATCTGCACGTCAGCGTGTAATTCGAGGAAAGGCCCTTAGCGCGTAAGCAGAAGGCCCCTCAAGCGCAAGCGCCCCTGTGACGTGACGCGTACAGACGTGCATGGGCATTTCAGCGGGCATGAAAAACTGCACGTCCGTGTGTAATACGAGGAAAGGGCCCATGCGCGTAAGCGCGCGTGAAAAACTGCACGTCCGCGTGCAATACGAGGAAAGGGCCCATGCACGTAAGCGCGCGTGGAAAACTGCACGTCCGCGTGTAATACGAGGAAAGGGCCCATGCACGTAAGTGACGTGACGCGCGCGTGCGTTTCCCTCAGCACAGGTTAAAGGTGAGCGGGCCCAGCAGTTCGCTGTACGTGCCTTTCGTGGAGACCGACGTGTGTTGCTGCTTCCTGTTGTTTCGCGCGCCATCACAACTTCACAGCTATCAAGGACGTATCTCTTCTTTTGGCGGGGGTATTGGCTACGCGTGTTTTTCTGCATCGCGCTAGTCAGACGGTGAGTCACACACGCTCTTTTTCCCACTCCGGGTGCCCCTGTGTATCGCACCCATTTTTTATGTCATAGTAGCCTGCGTGTCCCACGCGTACGCGTTATTCGTGTTACTGGGTGCCACTGCGTACTGCGGGAGGTTGAATCCACGAATGTAGGCTGCAGGTTTGCGTGCACGGTTTTACTGCAGTTTTGGGGTGCCTGAGCGTTGTGTGACCCGTCACCACATCACCGGGGTCACATACAGCCTTGCAGGTGCAGGGGGGCTGTTAACATCTTGCTTCCCACCCCCTTCACCCCAATTGCCCAGGTCAATTGTGGTGTACACCTCCCATTGGCACCACTCCATCTGTGCCAGCACTACTACATCTGTGCCATGGTTGGGAGGGCATCAAAGGTGAGGGGCGCCTCAGCTGGGCGTCCTCCTCGTGGCGGGCGTGGTCGGGGACGTGGCCGTGGTGACCAGGGAGTAGGGGGACTCCAGGGTGTCCAGGGCAGCCACAGAGGGGGAAGAGGCAGGGGTGCGCCACTTGAGGCCAATGTTGTGCCATGTGTCAATGCAGCCATGCCACCACCCCCTGTGGTTCCGGGGGATGCAGCTCCTGCATCTGGCACTGGCACCCGTACGACCCGGCAGTCCGTTCCATCGACTGCCACGGGCCCAAGGGTAGTGGTAGCTGCAGGTGCAGCTGTGGACACCGCCACCCAGGCTCAGGGTCTGCCAGCGCAGGCTGCGTTGGCACTTGAAGAGCCCTTGGTAGATCTCCAACAGGCCAGGGGGAAACCATAGGGGCACGCCGGGCTGCTCAGACCAAGACACGTGTCCCTGGGGCAGTCATGTCATCTGCTGCCCCGAACAGCCGGGTGTTGGCAAGTGCAGTGGCAGATGCACCCAACAGCACCCCGGTTGTGAGTGTGCCAACCAGGACCGTTGCGGTCAATGACCCTGCCACAGCTGATGTTGCTGCGCAGGGTCCATTAGTGGGCACCCAGCTGCCACTGACACAAGTCAGGCCTTTGGTCATCCCTCCACCTACCACTCCCTTGGCTCAATCCACCGAACCCACTGGCCATACTGGTCAGGGCGGCATTAGCCAGCCAGGGTCTGCGCCACAGTCCAAGAGGAGGAAGGTTGCACCTGCAGCACAGGCTGGGACCCCACACACAGCCACGACCTCCTGCACGTCGAGGAAGAAGCCTTTCTGTAAGCAGGAACTGGACTTCCTCGTGGACTACGTGCGGAGCCACAGCCGTGACATGCTAGTGGGTGCCAATAGTCAGACTACGGCTGCCCAACGTGACACCCACTGGAAGCATGTTGCGGAACATGTCAGTTCATTCGGCCATGAGGTGCGCACGGGGCAGGAGTGCAAAAAGCGTTGGAATGACATCAAGCGCAGCACTAAGGCCAAGCGTGCCTCAAATTACAACTTGACTCTGGTGACTGGCGGTGGGCCTGCACCAGAGGAGGAAGAACTCACTCCGCATGAGGCTCTCGTTGCGGAGTTCATACCACCTGAATTGGTCGAAGGAGTGGGAGAGATGCTGGACTTTGATGCCCAGTCCAGTGAGTGTTGATGCGTGTTTGTTGAGGACGTGTGTGTTTCACTTGTGGGATGTGTTGTGCATGATTGCTGCTACATGTGACGTGTACATGGTTCTGATGTGTAAGTAATGCAATGCTTCCGTCATGCATGTCTCCTCTGCCTGCATGCGGGACTCCATGTGGGCATGCTCCCTTGCCCCTCCTCCGCCCTCTGCACCCCAGTTCCACCTTTGCACTGGTCTGCTTCAATCTTGCCAATGTGTAGTTTCTTGGTCATGTGTCCTGTGTAGATTCTAACTTCCAGCGTAGAAACTGCCAGACATATGCCGTGTGGTACAGCCTTAGTACTCGATGCAGGGTATCTCACTTGTACTGTGCCTGGGTCAGATGTCCCGCAGGGACATGATTGCCCATTCATGCTCCATGTGCATTGCACGCATGCCCCGATGTGTCCTTGACTGGATGATCACTGTAATATGAGTCCTTGGTTACATACATTGCCTGCCATCTCATCGGCCTCCCCATGTCAACTGTGGCTCAGTCCTGCGTTGCACACATGTTTAGGCTCTGACAATCTGTGTGGCTCACAGGCCTCAGCCTGTTCAATGGCCAATGACTCATGTGTCCTGCCCACTGTCCCAGCATCATTTGCAGTGTTGTAATTTGAATCACACTAAGCTGTTGATGCCATTCAACACTGCCTGTCAATACACAGGTGTATGGTCAGCCTTTTGATACCATGCTAGGCATCCCTGCTTTGGTACTGGGGTGGAGGGGTGCTTGGATTCTAGACATGGTACACATTGAATGCACAATGCACGTGATGTGTGAATTTGACATTGCACTGCCTTCACATTTCCTGGCACACACCATGGAGTGCTTGTACATATAGGTAGTGAGTGGCGTACACATTTTCTGCACTGCATAGACCCACTTCCATGGAAACTGCCACCTTTCAACAGGTCTGATCACAGAAGCTATTCAAAAAAGACCCAGCATGCATGCCAGGTCATATGTTGTGTGTCACATGTCTGCCGGATGCCTTTGCTGTCGGTGTGTGTGTGTGTCGTGTGCTTCTGACATGTGTAGTGACCTTTTTTCTCTCTATTTTTCAGGTGATGACGCAATGGAGGCAGAGGATGGTGTTGTCATGCCAGACACAGGGTTGGTAACACCACATTAACCCGGCACTAGTGGGGGTCATGGGGTGGTAGGCCACGAAAACCCCCAAGTGCTGCAGTCCATCTTGTCTCTGGCTGCCTATGAGTCCAGCCTTGATGACGACTCTGACGTCGATGTTGAGTTGGATGAGCATCAAGTCCATGTGTCAGGGGTGAATGATTCTGATGTGGACACTCCTCCGTCTGCGACACCTGCACTGAGGGATCAGACAGTCTTGGTTCTTCCGCCTGTGGTGGATCGGGACGCAGGGTCACCCTACACAGCAGTCACTGATGTGCCTGGGACATCACATCGACGGGGGCATGTAGTCGTGCAGCCGCAGGCGGTGCCAACACAGCGAGGACCCCCGGTCCTTGTGTCCCGCAGTGGTCAAGCCCGGCAATGCGGTCGCCGCGTGCAACCGCTGTATACTGAGTGGGAGCAAGACATGACTGCCAATTCCGAACGGCAGGGGGCAGCAATGGAGAACATCGCTGAGAGCATGGAGCGTGTGGCCCGATCTGTGCTCCCCCCTGCTAGGCAGGTGCTTCTCCAGCAGCAGGCAGCACGGTCCACGGCCCGCTCGCTCAGGCTGGGCATGGCGGCCTCAGACAGGGCACGCCAGGCTGAAATGTCGTCTCTGCGTCAAGCAATTGCTGCTCACGCAGAGGCACACATGGATGCTCTGAGGGAGGAGTATGCTTCCCTCAGATCCACTCTGGGTGTCCTTATGATGTTCCAGAGGCAGCAGGCAGAGGAGAGGTTTGCACAGCTTGAGCGTACCATCTCAGCTGAGCTACAGGCTTGCCCGGAGGTGCAGCGGTTGTCCAGCCAGGCCTTGCAGGAGGAACTCCGTGTTACACGTGCTACCTTGCAAGAGGAAGCACGTGTATCACGTGAGGTTCTGCATGCAGACCTATGTCACATCGCCACACAGAACCAGGCTCACCCGTCCGGCAGACTTGCTGCCGACGAGGGGCAAGCTGCGGCTAGGCGTGGCCAGGCTACTGTGCCACGTCCTCCTTTACAGGATGAGCCAGACTCGGACGACCATCTATCTCCCACATAGGTCGGGCTGTGCAGGCGTTGAGCCCATGGAGGTTTTTTTTTGGCTCAGCATCATCGCATGTGGATGTTGAGCAGCACCCTGTACCTCCCCCCTCCTGGGTGCCTACCCTCCCCCCTGGGTCGTATGTGGCCATTTTTAATTTTTCTTTTAGTTTAGTTAGTTAAGTTTCTGTTTGATAGTTAGTTTAAATAGGTAATGTAGTTTTTCCATTGTTAGTGCAATTAGTTAATAGTTGATTTAGTTTAAAATTGCTAGTCTATTGTGCTTTCATGTGACAGTGCGATGCTTTGTGGCTTTTGAAGGCATCCACTGTCTGTTCCAGCTGGGCCCTTCATGGTTGTCTTGTGTATGTGTTTGCTGCTTGGGGTCCTTGACTCACATATGCCACTCCTGTCTCCCTTATCCATGGGCTCGCAAGGATGGTACGGTGTTACAGAATATTACACAAGGGCTTTGGACTGTCATATCTGTGGCATGTCTGGTGCTGTGTGACTTGTGTTGACACCCCTAGTGGGGATGATTTTGGTGTCATTGTCCACTGTTCGGCTTTTGCTAGATGGGGTGTGTCATGAATAATGTGTACATTGATTGCTATGCATTGTGTAGTATGTTTCATATCTTGCCTGTACACATGCTTGTTGCAATTCATGCTGTAGATAGTGTACCACACTTTGGATGTGAAAGACGGACTGATGGTGTGATTTGTGATGTGACTCTCTGACATGGTCAAGTAATGAGATGCCTGATTAGACACACACAGATGACTTTGAAGCATTAATCATGTGTTTCATGCCCTTTCTGCAGGGGGATGAGCCTCCAGAGCACCTATGCCAGCAGACATGGCCCATTGGACGACGGAAATCTGGACCCGTTTGTTGGTGCCCACATGCACATGTGTGCACAAGCAGAGGCACAGTGATTGCAGACCCACATCCTAGAACTGCTGACATGTTCCAAGGAACTCCAGGCAAGGTGAGCATCACAGGGGGGCCACGACACAGCAAAGCTTGCACCAGGTGAGTTGCACATGCAGGCTTAGTCACAGCACTGAGGGTGAGCTTAGACGAATATTGGTGTTGAAGCACACAATGCAGCTCAGATGTGTTTGTGGACTGATGGCTGTTGATAGTAGGGTTGTCTGGGACACATGCAGGGGCAGTGGCACATACCCTCCGGTACACCAATGTCCATTGAGGCACTTGTATCAACCATGTAGCCTTCCGAGACATGGAAAGGGGCAGCTCACAGGGACATACAGCAAGGGACATTCTCGGGTGCAGTGCATTTCATTTTCATGTACTTTATGATAAATGCACTGCCAACTTTGTTTCGGTCATGGTGGTACGCAACTTGTACTGAAGTCATGGCTTGTTATATTGGTCTGTCTGCTTACCCAGGGAACATTGCATGTTGTGTGAATTGTGACACATTGGTGTTCCATTTGCCACGCACCCACCGGCGGCTGACTTACTGCATTGACTGTGTATGACCCGTCACAGGGGTACTGATATATATGGGTACGAAGCATCTACACCAGATTGTCTGTTTGTAGAGTACTTTGTTGCTATGGAGCATGTTTGGTGGTGTGTTTTTGTGTAATTGGCAAGTACTGGTTGTTGACTGTGGCTCTCTTTGCAGCATTGCAGTGCTCCTGTAACCGGACCTGTGGGTGCGCAATCAGGAGGCCAGCACTCAAAACCAGAGCTAAGTGTCTTGTTGTTTTTCTTTCAAACTGCTCCGCATAGGCTTGCTGGGGGGGTGCACTAATGCATGGATGTATGTGTGATTCAATTTGGTATGTTTTTTTTCCCCCTCATCACCCGGAATCCTATGCAATTTTGAACCCTGTACCCTCTACCCGGTGTTCCTGCTTCCCGTACCTATCCAAGCAACGTTCCCTAACCCTCTTTCCCCGCTGGGGTTGCGGATGCCTGTGTAAGCCCCGAATTTGCAGGCGCCAAAACCCTAGAGGGGGTGGTTGGTTCGTACCACTCCTAAGCCTGGACTACAGAAGGCCATAACAATGATGTCCAAGTTTGTTTGGATTGTGTATGTGTTCATGCAGGTAGTACATTTTCGTTCATTCCCTACTTTCATGTGTCATTGCTCCTCCCCTCTCCTGCCACTCATTCCAGTTATCCAGTGTGCCAACACCTGTCCCGACTGCATATCCCTGAACCTCCTTCCCCACCAGGGTCTCAGGGGCCTGTGTGAGTTTGACCTTGCAGGCACCCGGGACACGGTGGGGGTGGTTGTTTCGTGACACTCCCGCGCCTGTACACGGGACCTGTGACAATACACATCCGTTCATGATGCATCATCCTATGTTATGTACCACACATAGTTCACATCCTGTTGTGACATTGTTTTACTGTGCTACCTTGGTTGTTGCATCATTGTGGTAGTACTTGGCCTTTGTGAGGTACTGCTACGTCAAGTCATCTACTGGAGGGTGTTCGGGTTCGTTTTTATGCCTTGGATTTTGTGATTTTGGAAATGAGTGTGGATTCTGAGGGTTCAGGCATCTTTTTACACACAAGGTGGGCGATGGTGACAAAGGGTAAAGGTGATCCTGTGGCCAGGTGGAATTGAGGGTTGGAGGCTCCATGACCCAGGTGCAGTTGTTCAGTGGGTCATGGTCATTTGTGAGGAAGCGGGGGGTTGTTGTTGATAGTTGCCTTGCCCTGCAGTGTGATGGGAACTCTGACATTGTAATGGTGGTATCCTATGTACATGTTGTGTTCTGCTGATCAATGCCTGTTCATGTGTTGTGTTTTCCTTTCAGGTGCGAGGGGATAGTTGTGGTTTGACATGCTGGGGTGTACACATGGTGAATGTTCACATGTGATGTGTAGGGAACACTGATGGTCACTTGAGTGCACATGCATATGTGGAGTGCATGTCCTTGCAGAATCACACACTTGCACTCTGATGCACTACATGTACTCCCACCCTTGCATATCCACGTGTACACTGTTTGCCTTCTGGTGCCCACTGTGTCCCTGCAGCACATGTTCTGTGACCGATTATGGATCCAGTACATGCCTAATTTGATGTTTGATGTGGTCTGTCACTTAGATGTGATGCTCAGGGTGTGCATCACATACAATGGCTGTTCACTGTGCTGTGCGCTGAGCAGTGTGTTGCAGGAGTAGGACACTGCACTGATGAGCTGCAGTGTTGATTTTGCAATGCATAATGTGCATGTAGACAGGCATTCATTGTTATGTTACGTCTACGACTGTTGTAATGCATTTGGAAATGACTTATTTTGGGTGGGAGATTTTGTTGGTCTGTCATTTCATCTGATTCCGGGTCAGGCATCATTGTCTGATGCCACTGTACATTTAGGACATGGCAATGTGTACCTTATCGTTACTGTGTTGGTGTATGGGTATTGCTTGCCATGTCATGTTGATGGTTGGGAGGGTTTGAGTGACATGACAGTGATGGCCATGGCCCGTTTTGCAGGTGTGTGTGATGCACACCTTGCATGTCAGGGTCATCCGCTTCTCAGAGCAACTAGCTGGGGGTAGATTTCTCTCCGCGGCAGGGCCCTCCCCCTGGAACAGACTTCCTGCCTTACTCGAACTTGAGGGGAACCATCTCCAGTTCTGGAAGCACCTCAAGACCTTCCTCTTTGCTTCTGCTTACTCTCTGCCTCTCCCTTGCAGAATTCTTCACTGAAACTGCACAGGAGCTGCAACTGGGCCACTCTCACCGGCCTCGGTCCCTGGCCCAGCCACTCTCCACTTGCACTGCCTCCCTGGCAACCTCTGCACTGCAGTACTGTCTCTCTATCCCTACAGCCCTCCCTTCCCAGCACTTGTCTGCACTTACCTTTGCAGTTGCCACCAGCCGACCTATGTATTATTTTTTTGGGCTACTTCCCCTGTACTGGACTCCCCCCCACCCTTCCCCTTGCACTTTTCCCTTCCCCCTACCCCTGCACTTGCACGATCTCAATGACACCTGGCCTAGTAGTACCGTTTTCTGTCTTCCCTTGTTCCCCCCTCCCTGCCTCATTGCGCCTTGAAATACTTGTGTATGGGCCATATCATGTCATATGTCATATGTGTGCCTTTTGGTCACACAGGATAGCTTGTGTTTAAGTAGCTAGGGATGCAGACGATGTGGCACTTCCATGGCAACTATCTCAGGGTGGTAGGGTTATGACAGTTGACTGTCTCTTTGTCATCATCGATTGTCACCTGGTATGTGCCAGGCGTGTGTGCACTCCGCAGGGGTGGGTGTTTAGGTGAAAAATGTTGCCACAAGCTGGTTCCGGGCTTCCTCGCCACGTGCCCTGTCCCCTCCCATGGGCAGCGCCTGTGCCTGTGGTTGGGGATGTGGGGGCACCACCATGTCCACCGGGACGCCCTGCCGTGTTGCAACATTGTGCAGGACACATGCTGCCACAATGATCCTGCACACTACTTGTGGTGCATAGAGTAGTTGCCCACCAGAGCGGTCAAGGGAGCGGAAAAGTGACTTGAGCACTCCGAATGTGTGCTCCACTATGCCCCTGGTTGCAATATGGGCGGCGTTGTATCTTACCTGGGGTGGTGTGGTGGGGTTCCGGATTGGCGTCATCATGTGGTTGCTCAGAGGGTAGGCACTGTCCCCTGGAGAGGTGATAATAGTTGAGATTATTAGGGTTTGGATATTTGTCTGTGTGTGACTTGCATGCATGTGCAAGGGCATTTGTACTGACCTAGGAGCCATGTGTCACCATGCTGCCCAGCTTCCAGGGCCCGGCTCAGGGCGGACATTCTGTATATGAAACTGTCATGGGTGGAGCCAGGGTAGTTTGCATAGACAGAGGTGATGATTCCCTTTGCATCACATACCACCTGTACATTGATGGAATGCCAGTGCTTGCGGTTTCGGTTGATGTGCTCAGTGGCCCTAGGTGGACGTAGGGCCACATGGGTGCAATCTATGGCACCGAGCACTTTGGGGAAGTGTGCCACCCCGAAAAAATCCAGGACAACGGCCTGCCTTTCTGCGGGTGTTCTGGGCATGTATATGTGCCTGCGGACTGAGGGGCGCGCTGTCATGATTGCCAGTACCTGGTGTAGGCAGCGTGACTGCGTGGCCTGTGAGACCCCCCCCCACTATGGCAGTGGTCCGCTGAAATGACCCAGTGGCCAAAAAATGCAGGACATTGAGCAGCTTCTCCAAGGGGCTCAATGCTTGGGAGCAAAGGGTGGGGGATGTAAGGTCACATCTTCCCACTCCCTGACCAGGTCTAGGATGATATGGGGTGGAAACCTATACCTGCCGTAGACCTGGTCGTCAGGCATCCCAAAAAGGCTTGTCCGTGGTGCGAAAATGCGTGCCCTGGCTATTCTCCTCCTCCTGCGGTGTCCCACGATCAGTGCAGCGACAAATGGGGCATTGATCGTAGCTGTATATACGCGTTTGTTGTTTGCGCGCACTTTTATGCTGTGCGCGGGGACGCCTCCGCCTGCCTTCGTGTGGGCAGACGCGTTGACGCCTGTGCACGTCTTGTGCCGTGCGCGGGTTTCCCGTATTCGGATACGTGGTAAGACTATACGTCCGAGTGTCATCGCGTGTGATCGGAGGGGAGTGAGCGTACACGCGATTGGCCTGGGTACGTGTGTTTCGGGGTGCGCGGGAAGTTCCACACGCGATTAGCCTGGGTATGTGTGTTCCGGGGTACGCGGGAACTTTCACACGCGATTGGTGGAAATCCACGTGTGTTCTGTCATCACGTGCAATGAGGGAAACACCCGAGCGCGTCACAGACGCGCTCACGCGCTAAGAGCCTTTGGTCCAATGAAATCACGTATGCGTGCTGCCGTGCATACGCGCTAAGGGCCTTTCCTCGAATTACACGCTGACGTGCAGATTTTTCACGTGCCAAATCACTTCGTATCAAGCTGGCCACGCGTAAGCACACGGAAGACCACGCTCCTGCCCAGAAGGCCGAACTACTGCCCCCCAGAGCCCCGAGCACGCTCCCACCTGCCATCTGCTGCTGCCTGACTGCCTGCTGCCCACGTGCCCTGCCATTTGCTGCCTGCACATCAGCCAGGGGTGCTGTTGCTGTGACCACCCCTGCTGGAACCGAAGACTCCCGACTGGGATGCCATCGCTCCACAGCCCAGCCCCAGGACCCATTTGCCCACCCACTCCTGCCTCTGGGGTTGTCATGTCGGGGCAAACACCACCTGAGACCACTGACAACCCCCGGCCAGAGAGGCAGAGGGGCGCCAGCTTCAGTGCCACCGAAGTTGGTGTCCTGGTGGAGCAAGTCCTGGGACAGTATTATGCCCTCTTCGGAAGTTCCCGCGCCGACAAAGAAGGACGGACTCGGATCTGGACTGACATCGTGACTGCCATCAACGCGGAGGGGGTGGCAGTCCGCGACTTACAACATGTCAAGAAGCGCTGGGAGGACTTCAGGTCCAGGACCCTGAACAAGGCCCGGCGCCTCTTGAAGGCAGCGGATGCCAAAGGGCGCCGGGCCACTTGTCGGAAAAACAGATGAGGGTCCTGGAACGCATATCCCCAGCGCTCCACGTCCAGGTCCTTGAGAGGCAGACCCGTCTGGAGTCGAGCGGTAAGTGTACATGCATCCTGATTGTGAGCAGTGCGTGTGGTGATTTTTCAGTAGTGTGCAGGTTGCACATCTGTTTGTATGGGGTCGAGTATGGGTGGGGGTGTACAGGGCCGTGGGGCTAACACATGCGAGGGCTGGAATGTGTGAGACATGGATAGTGCTTGTGTGTGTAGGCTTGCATGCCAAATGCAGTTGTGTGGGCACACATGTTTGGATGAATGTGTATGTAAGTAGACATGTCCGTGATGTCACGCATGTATGTTGTTTTCGGCTGCATGTATCAGCACTGTGTACATGTGCATGTGTGTGTATTTGACAAGGGTGCAACAGTGATGCAACATGGATGCATGTGACAGCGGTATGTGGAAGCCTGATTGGCAGATGTGACATGGATGCCCGTCTGAACACTGCGACACTTGGCAGGGGTGTACACATGCATGCAAGTGTGGTGGTGTGTGTACATGTGTGGTGCACTTCCTGTGTTGCATGTGATATCTGGCTCACCTTTGCCTGCTCATGCTGTTGTATGTGTATGGATGGTGCTGGCAGTTGCGATATGGCTGCGGTATGGCTCATGTGTGCGAGTTGAAATGACATGTGTGTTGGGGATTGTGATGACATGTCTGAGGTTTGCCAATGCCACTCATGTACAACTGTCATGTGTGTATGTGTCCATTGTACAATGCCCTGATGCCTGTGTTTTGTTTCTCCCTGTCTGCAGCGTCAACTGATGAAGAGGGCGGAGAAGGTGCTGTGGAGCACAGCGGCGGGGATCCCACAGCCAGCCGGAGACACAAGGCCCGGCACCCCTCCCATGTTGTCATCTCGTCGGGGAGTGAGGAGTCCGGTTCCGCGTCCCAGGCCGCAGCTGCCGGGGGGAGGTCCAAGAGGCGGAGGTTGGAGTTGGACTCCTCGGCAGCAGAAGGGGCAGCTGGGACCCCACAGGGCCCAACAGGAGAAGATGGCACGGAATCATCCAGGTTGGTGGGGGGTTTGGTGGAGGAGGAGGCCGTGCAAGCACCAGAGACGGGGTCTGGAGGTGGGGATCCCACTGGTGCTAGTGGTGCAGTGCAGGACCAGAGACAGGAGGCAGCACAGGCCGCCGCGGAGGTGCCTGTGTGCAATCCTGTCCCTGATCCTGTCCCTGCATCATCTTGCACCAGCAGGGATGCCTACGTCCAGACCCGTTTTCAGGCAGGGGATGAGCTCACGTCAACTGGCCTTCCTCTGCCTGCAGACGTGGCTATCTGGGTCCGGGTTGAGCCTGTCCTGACTGGTGTGGCGTTGCGTCAACGGGCCATGCGAGGTGACCTGCAGTCTTTTCATGAGGAGACTGCACGTCATCTCGAATGGCTCGTTGACCACGTCAGCCTGCTGGGACAGGTCACCCAGGCCGGATTCCTCCGTATGATGGGGCTTGCTACGACCCCCTCCTCAACTGGACCCCCTAAGCGCCAGTCGTCCTCCATGCCATCTTCCCACCCATCAGTCACCTGGGTGCCCTGTGGAGCTGCCTCTGACGGTGCGGCCAGGCTGGTGGAGGAGGCATCCCTGCCACAGTCGGGAGTCGGAAATCCAGCAGGGGTGGCCACATCAACGACTGCACCCCAGCCGGCGGAGGATGTGCAGGCAGCAGGAGGCAGTGCACGGGCAGAGGCACAGCAGCAGCAGCAATGTGGTGGGAGCCATGAAGGCTCGGGGCCTTCAACATCGGAGGGGCAGGCATCGGCCGGAGGGCAGGAGGACCCAGGACAGAGAGTGTCTAACGTGTGGCAGCGGTTGGGCCACGCCATAGATGCGGAGCGGCAGCGGGCGGAAGAGCACGGCTCACAATGGTCAGGGCGGAGAACTCCATGCGGAGGGCCCTGAGGCGGGCCGAGTGCCTCGAGGCAATCCGCAGGGGTTTGGAGGTGGACACGTCGACGGCCCTGCGGACCCTCGGGGCCATGGAGGAGGACTGCCTCCGGGATATTGAGCAGGTGTTCGATGATGCCCTGGCCCGGGACATCCACAAGTGAGCCGTCAAACTAGCCCGCTGCCCTTGTACATAGTTATGTAGGTAGTGTTAGGTTTCATTTTTGTTTTGATTTTATTTGAACCTTTCGGACATTGGCCACATTTTTGTATATAGTTTATTTTATTAGTTAGTGTAGTTAGATAGGTTTCCTTTCTTTTGTTGGGATAATGGACCCTGGCTTGTTCCCATGTACATAGTTCACTGTTGGATTGTATTTTTTTTTCACATTTTAACCATGGAGCAATGGCTTTCTTTTTTATTTCCCATTGGATTTTGTTTTGTGGACAGTGACTTTGGAAACCATTACTTTGGAATTTTATTTTTGGTTTTGCTTTTTTTCACGGACATGCTTCTTTTCATTTTTCTACATTCACATTTCTGTTTCTTTATTTTTGATTCTATTTATGTTTCCTTTAATACATATTTTTTTTTGGTGAACTTCAATGTGGGGTATCTCATTGGTTTCATGCATTTCATGATATGGGTTTTGAGATTCACTGACACCCATTGGGTGTATGTGAGGGAAATGTGTTTGTTTCGGAACTTGCAATTGGTGTTCTGTGATGTAATTGCAAATTATGAGTGGGTGGATGCAATACTCGGGTGGGTGTTTTGCATTTGGAGGCTGACCATAGGGACCAGGGATCTAGATTGTGATGACATGTTGGCTGGGGAACATGAGTTGCACATGGGTGGGAGCCTGCTGGCAGGTGCCCCACAGTGCTGGGGGGTGGGGGTGGTGGGGAACATGAGTTGGACATGGGCAGGGGCCTGCTGGCAGGTGCCCCACAGTGCTGGGGGGTGGGGGGGGTGGGGAACATGAGTTGGACATGGGTGGGGGCCTGCTGGCAGGTGCCCCACAGTGCTGGGGGGTGGGGGTGGTGGGGAACATGAGTTGGACATGGGTGGGGGCCTGCTGGCAGGTGCCCCACAGTGCTGGGGGGTGGGGGTGGTGGGAGACATGGGTGGGGCCTGGTGGAGGCTGCCCCTGGTGGCTGGGGGGTGGGGGTGGTGGGAGACATGGGTGGGGGCCTAGTGGAGGGTGCCCCTGCACTGCTGGGGGGTGGGGGTGGTGGGAGACATGGGTGGGGGCCTGGTGGAGGCTGCCCCTGGTGGCTGGGGGATGGGGTGGTGGGAGACATGGGTGGGGGCCTGGTGGAGGCTGCCCCTGGTGGCTGGGGGGTGGGGGTGGTGGGAGACATGGGTGGGGGCCTGGTGGAGGCTGCCCCTGGTGGCTGGGGGGTGGGGGTGCTGGGAGACATGGGTGAGGGCCTGGTGGTGGGTGCCCCTGCACTGCTGGGGGGTGGGGGTGGTGGGAGACATGGGTGGGGGCCTGCTGGCAGGTGCCCCACAGTGCTGGGGGGTGGGGGTGGTGGGGAACATGAGTTGGACATAGGTGGGGGCCTGCGGGCAGGTGCCCCACAGTGCTGGGGGGTGGGGGTGGTGGGAGACATGTGTGGGGGCCTGGTGGAGGCTGCCCCTGGTGGCTGGGGGGTGGGGGTGGTGGGAGACATGAGTTGGACATGGGTGGGGGCCTGCTGGCAGGTGCCCCACAGTGCTGGGGGGTGGGGGTGGTGGTAGACATGAGTGGGGGCCTGGTGGAGGCTGCCCCTGGTGGCTGGGGGGTGGGGGTGGTGGGAGACATGGGTGGGGGCCTGGTGGAGGGTGCCCCTGCACTGCTGGGGGGTGGGGGTGGTGGGAGACATGGGTGGGGGCCTGCTGGCAGGTGCCCCACAGTTCTGGGGGTGGGGGTGGTGGGAGACATGGGTGGGGGCCTGGTGGAGGGTGCCCCTGCACTGCTGGGGGGTGTGGGTGGTGGGAGACATGGGTGGGGGCCTGGTGGAGGCTGCCCCTGCACTGCTGGGGGGTGGGGGTGGTGGGAGACATGGGTGGGGGCCTGGTGGAGGCTGCCCCTGGTGGCTGGGGGGTGGGGGTGCTGGGAGACATGGGTGGGGGCCTGGTGGAGGCTGCCCCTGGTGGCTGGGGGTGGGGGTGCTGGGAGATATGGGTGGGGGCCTGGTGGAGGCTGCCCCTGCACTGCTGGGGGGTGGGGGTGGTGGGAGACATGGGTGGGGGCCTGGTGGAGGCTGCCCCTGGTGGCTGGGGGGTGGGGGTGCTGGGAGACATGGGTGGGGGCCTGGTGGAGGCTGCCCCTGGTGGCTGAGGGGTGGGGGTGCTGGGAGACATGGGTGGGGGCCTGGTGGTGGGTGCCCCTGCACTGCTGGGGGGTGGGGGTGGTGGGAGACATGGGTGGGGGCCTGCTGGCAGGTGCCCCACAGTGCTGGTGGGTGGGGGTGGTGGGGAACATGAGTTGGACAAGGGTGGGGGCCTGTTGGCAGGTGCCCCACAGTGCTGGGGGGTGGGGGTGGTGGGAGACATGGGTGGGGGCCTGGTGGAGGCTGCCCCTGGTGGCTGGGGGTGGTGGTGGTGGGAGACATGGGTGGGGGCCTGGTGGAGGCTGCCCCTGCACTGCTGGGGGGTGGGGGTGGGGGTGGTGGGAGAAATGGGTGGGGGCCTGGTGGAGGCTGCCCCTGGTGGCTGGGTGGTGGGGGTGCTGGGAGACATGGGTGGGGGCCTGGTGGAGGCTGCCCCTGGTGGCTGGGGGGTCGGTGTGGTGGGAGACATGGGTGGGGGCCTGGTGGTGGGTGCCCCTGCACTGCTGGGGGGTGGGGGTGGTGGGAGTCATAGGTGGGGGCCTGCTGGCAGGTGCCGCACAGTGCTGGGTGGTGGGGGTGGTGGGAGACATGGGTGGGGGCCTGGTGGAGGCTGCCCCTGGTGGCTGGGGGGTGGGGGTGGTGGGAGACATGGGTGGGGGCCTGGTGGAGGGTGCCCCTGCACTGCTGGGTAGTGGGGGTGGTGGGAGACATGGGTGGGGGCCTGGTGGAGGCTGCCCCTGGTGGCTGGGGGTGGGGGTGCTGGGAGACATGGGTGGGGGCCTGGTGGAGGCTGCCCCTGGTGGCTGGGGGGTGGGGGTGGTGGGAGACATGGGCGGGGGCCTGGTGGAGGCTGCCCCTGGTGGCTGGGGGGTCGGGGTGCTGGGAGACATGGGTGGGGGCCTTGTGGAGGCTGCCCCTGGTGGCTGGGGGGTGGGGGTGCTGGGAGACATGGGTGGGGGCCTGGTGGTGGGTGCCCCTGCACTGCTGGGGGGTGGGGGTGGTGGGAGACATGGGTGGGGGCCTGCTGGCAGGTGCCCCACAGTGCTGGGGGGTGGGGGGTGGGGAACATGAGTTGGACATGGGTGGGGGCCTGCTGGCAGGTGCCCCACAGTGCTGGGGGGTGGGGGTGGTGGGGAACATGAGTTGGGCATGGGTGGGGGCCTGCTGGCAGGTGCCCCACAGTGCTGGGGGGTGGGGGGAGACATGGGTGGGGGCCTGTTGGAGGCTGCCCCTGGTGGCTGGGGGGTGGGGGTGGTGGGAGACATGAGTTGGACATGGGTGGGGGCCTGCTGGCAGGTGCCCCACAGTGCTGGGGGGTGGGGGTGGTGGGAGACATGGGTGGGGGCCTGGTGGAGGCTGCCCCTGGTGGCTGGGGGGTGGTGGTGGGAGACATGGGTGGGTGCCTGGTGGAGGGTGCCCCTGCACTGCTGGGGGGTGGGGGTGGTGGGAGACATGGGTGGGGGCCTGCTGGCAGGCGCCCCACAGTGCTGGGGGGTGGGGGTGGTGGGAGACATGGGTGGGGGCCTGGTGTAGGGTGCCCCTGCACTGCTGGGGGGTGGGGGTGGTGGGAGACATGGGTGGGGGCTTGGTGGAGGCTGCCCCTGGTGGCTGGGGGGTGGGGGTGCTGGGAGACATGGTTGGGGGCCTGTTGGAGGCTGCCCCTGCACTGCTGTGGGGGTGGGGGTGCTGGGAGACATGGGTGGGGGCCTGGTGGAGGCTGCCCCTGGTGGCTGGGGGGTGGGGGTGGTGGGAGACATGGGTGGGGGCCTGGTGGAGGGTGCCCCTGCACTGCTGGGGGGTGGGGGTGGTGGGAGACATGGGTGAGGGCCTGGTGGAGGCTGCCCCTGGTGGCTGGGGGGTGGGGGTGGTGGGAGACATGAGTTGGACATGGGTGGGGGCCTGCTGGCAGGTGCCCCACAGTGCTGGGGGGTGGGGGTGGTGGGAGACATGGGGGCCTGGTGGAGGCTGCCCCTGGTGGCTGGGGGGTGGGGGTGGTGGGAGACATGGGTGGGGGCCTGGTGAAGGGTGCCCCTGCACTGCTGGGGGGTGGGGGTGGTGGGAGACATGGGTGGGGGCCTGGTGGAGGGTGCCCCTGCACTGCTGGGGGGTGCGGGTGGTGGGAGACATGGGTGGGGGCCTGCTGGCAGGTGCCCCACAGTGCTGGGGGCCTGGTGGAGGGTGCCCCTGCACTGCAGGGGGGTGGGGGTGGTGGGAGACATGGGTGGGGGCCTGGTGGAGGCTGCCCCTGCACTGCTGGGGGGGTGGGGGTGGTGGGAGACATGGGTGGGAGCCTGGTGGAGGCTGCCCCTGGTGGCTGGGTGGTGGGGGTGCTGGGAGACATGGGTGGGGGCCTGGTGGAGGCTACCCCTGCACTGCTGGGGGGTGGGGGTGGTGGGAGATATGGGTGGGGGCCTGGTGGAGGCTGCACCTGGAGGCTGGGGGGTGGGGGTGCTGGGAGACATGGGTGGGGGCCTGGTGGAGGCTGCCCCTGGTGGCTGGGGGGTGGGGGTGCTGGGAGACATGGGTGGGGGCCTGGTGGTGGGTGCCCCTGCACTGCTGGGGGGTGGGGGTGGTGGGAGACATGGGTGGGGGCCTGCTGGCAGGTGCCCCACAGTGCTGGGGGGTGGGGGTGTTGGGGAACATGCGTTGGACATGGGTGGGGGCCTGCTGGCAGGTGCCCCACAGTGCTGGGGGGTGGGGGTGGTGGGAGACATGGGTGGGGGCCTGGTGGAGGCTGCCCCTGGTGGCTGGGGGATGGGGGTGGTGGGAGACATGGGTGGGGGCCTGGTGGAGGCTGCCCCTGGTGGCTGGGGGGTGGGGGTGGTGGGAGACATGGGCGGGGGCCTGGTGGAGGCTGCCCCTGGTGGCTGGGGGGTCGGGGTGCTGGGAGACATGGGTGGGGGCCTTGTGGAGGCTGCCCCTGGTGGCTGGGGGGTGGGGATGCTGGGAGACATGGGTGGGGGCCTGGTGGTGGGTGCCCCTGCACTGCTGGGGGGTGGGGGTGGTGGGAGACATGGGTGGGGGCCTGCTGGCAGGTGCCCCACAGTGCTGGGGGGTGGGGGGGTGGGGAACATGAGTTGGACATGGGTGGGGGCCTGCTGGCAGTTGCCCCACAGTGCTGTGGGGTGGGGGTGGTGGGGAACATGAGTTGGACATGGGTGGGGGCCTGCTGGCAGGTGCCCCACAGTGCTGGGAGGTGGGGGGAGACATGGTTGGGGGCCTGTTGGAGGCTGCCCCTGGTGGCTGGGGGGTGGGGGTGGTGGGAGACATGAGTTGGACATGGGTGGGGGCCTGCTGGCAGGTGCCCCACAGTGCTGGGGGGTGGGGGTGGTGGGAGACATGGGTGCGGGCCTGGTGGAGGCTGCCCCTGGTGGCTGGGGGATGGTGGTGGGAGACATGGGTGGGTGCCTGGTGGAGGGTGCCCCTGCACTGCTGGGGGGTGGGGGTGGTGGGAGACATGGGTGGGGGCCTGCTGGCAGGTGCCCCACAGTGCTGGGGGGTGGGGGTGGTGGGAGACATGGGTGGGGGCCTGGTGGAGGGTGCCCCTGCACTGCTGGGGGGTGGGGGTGGTGGGAGACATGGGTCGGGCTTGGTGGAGGCTGCCCCTGGTGGCTGGGGGGTGGGGGTGCTGGGAGACATGGGTGGGGGCCTGGTGGAGGCTGCCCCTGCACTGCTGTGGGGGTGGGGGTGCTGGGAGACATGGGTGGGGGCCTGGTGGAGGCTGCCCCTGGTGGCTGGGGGGTGGGGGTGGTGGGAGACATGGGTGGGGGCCTGGTGGAGGGTGCCCCTGCACTGCTGGGGGGTGGGGGTGGTGGGAGACATGGGTGAGGGCCTGGTGGAGGCTGCCCCTGGTGGCTGGGGGGTGGGGGTGGTGGGAGACATGAGTTGGACATGGGTGGGGGCCTGCTGGCAGGTGCCCCACAGTGCTGGGGGGTGGGGGTGGTGGGAGACATGGGGGCCTGGTGGAGGCTGCCCCTGGTGGCTGGGGGGTGGGGGTGGTAGGAGACATGGGTGGGGGCCTGGTGGAGGGTGCCCCTGCACTGCTGGGGGGTGGGGGTGGTGGGAGACATGGGTGGGGGCCTGCTGGCAGGTGCCCCACAGTGCTGGGGGGTGGGGGTGGTGGGAGACATGGGTGGGGGCCTGGTGGAGGGTGCCCCTGCACTGCTGGGGGGTGGGGGTGGTGGGAGACATGGGTGGGGGCCTGGTGGAGGCTGCCCCTGCACTGCTGGGGGGGTGGGGGTGGTGGGAGACATGGGTGGGAGCCTGGTGGAGGCTGCCCCTGGTGGCTGGGTGGTGGGGGTGCTGGGAGACATGGGTGGGGGCCTGGTGGAGGCTACCCCTGCACTGCTGGGGGGTGGGGTGGTGGGAGACATGGGTGGGGGCCTGGTGGAGGCTGCACCTGGAGGCTGGGGGGTGGGGGTGCTGGGAGACATGGGTGGGGGCCTGGTGGAGGCTGCCCCTGGTGGCTGGGGGGTGGGGGTGCTGGGAGACATGGGTGGGGGCCTGGTGGTGGGTGCCCCTGCACTGCTGGGGGGTGGGGGTGGTGGGAGACATGGGTGGGGGCCTGCTGGCAGGTGCCCCACAGTGCTGGGGGGTGGGGGTGGTGGGGAACATGCGTTGGACATGGGCGGGGGCCTGCTGGCAGGTGCCCCACAGTGCTGGGGGGTGGGGGTGGTGGGAGACATGGGTGGGGGCCTGGTGGAGGCTGCCCCTGGTGGCTGGGGGTGGGGGTGCTGGGAGACATGGGTGGGGGCCTGGTGAAGGCTGCCCCTGCACTGCTGGGGTGTGGGGGTGGTGGGAGACATGGGTGGGGGCCTGGTGGAGGCTGCCCCTGGTGGCTGGGGGGTGGGGGTGCTGGGTGACATGGGTGGGGGCCTGGTGGAGGCTGCCCCTGGTGGCTGGGGGGTGGGGGTGCTGGGAGACATAGTTTGGGGGCCTGGTGGTGGGTGCCCCTGCACTGCTGGGGGGTGGGGGGGTGGGAGACATGGGTGGGGGCCTGGTGGAGGCTGCCCCTGGTGGCTGGGGGGTGGGGGTGGTGGGGGACATGGGTGGGGGCCTTGTGGAGGCTGCCCCTGCACTGCTGGGGGGGTGGGGGTGCTGGGAGACATGGGTGGGGGCCAGGTGGAGGCTGCCCCTGGTGGCTGGGGGGTGGGGGTGGTGGGAGACATGGGTGGGGGCCTGGTGGAGGGTGCCCCTGCACTGCTGTTGGGTGGGGGTGGAGGGAGACATTGGTGGGGGCCTGGTGGAGGCTGCCCCTGGTGGCTGGGGGTGGGGGTGGTGGGAGACATGGGTGGGGGCCTGGTGGTGGGTGCCCCTGCACTGCTGGGGGATGGGGGGGTGGGAGACATGGGTGGGGGCCTGGTGGTGGGTGCCCCTGCACTGCTGGGGGGTGGGGGTGGTGGGAGACATGGGTGGGGGCCTGCTGGCAGGTGCCCCACAGTGCTGGGGGGTGGGGGTGGTGGGGAACATGAGTTGGACATGGGTGGGGGCCTGCTGGCAGGTGCCCCACAGTGCTGGGGGGTGGGGGTGGTGGGAGACATGGGTGGGGGCCTGGTGGAGGCTGCCCCTGGTGGCTGGGGGATGGGGGTGGTGGGAGACATGGGTGGGGGCCTGGTGGAGGCTGCCCCTGGTGGCTGGGGGGTGGGGGTGGTGGGAGACATGGGCGGGGGCCTGGTGGAGGGTGCCCCTGCACTGCTGGGGGGTGGGGGTGGTGGGAGACATGGGTGGGGGCCTGCTGGCAGGTGCCCCACAGTGCTGGGGGGTGGGGGTGGTGGGAGACATGGGTGGGGGCCTTGTGGAGGGTGCCCCTGCACTGCTGGGGGGTGGGGGTGGTGGGAGACATGGGTGGGGGCCTGGTGGAGGCTGCCCCTGCACTGCTGGGGGGTGGGGGTGGTGGGAGACATGGGTGGGAGCCTGGTGGAGGCTGCCCCTGGTGGCTGGGTGGTGGGGGTGCTGGGAGACATGGGTGGGGGCCTGGTGGAGGCTACCCCTGCACTGCTGGGGGGTGGGGTGGTGGGAGACATGGGTGGGGGCCTGGTGGAGGCTGCACCTGGAGGCTGGGGGGTGGGGGTGCTGGGAGACATGGGTGGGGGCCTGGTGGAGGCCGCCCCTGGTGGCTGGGGGGTGGGGGTGCTGGGAGACATGGGTGGGGGCCTGGTGGTGGGTGCCCCTGCACTGCTGGGGGGTGGGGGTGGTGGGAGACATGGGTGGGGGCCTGCTGGCAGGTGCCCCACAGTGCTGGGGGTGGGGGTGGTGGGGAACATGCGTTGGACATGGGTGGGGGCCTGCTGGCAGGTGCCCCACAGTGCTGGGGGGTGGGGGTGGTGGGAGACATGGGTGGGGGCCTGGTGGAGGCTGCCCCTGGTGGCTGGGGGTGGGGGTGCTGGGAGACATGGGTGGGGGCCTGGTGAAGGCTGCCCCTGCACTGCTGGGGTGTGGGGGTGGTGGGAGACATGGGTGGGGGCCTGGTGGAGGCTGCCCCTGGTGGCTGGGGGGTGGGGGTGCTGGGAGACATGGGTGGGGGCCTGGTGGAGGCTGCCCCTGGTGGCTGGGGGGTGGGGGTGCTGGGAGACATAGTTGGGGGCCTGGTGGTGGGTGCCCCTGCACTGCTGGGGGGTGGGGTGGTGGGAGACATGGGTGGGGGCCTGGTGGAGGCTGCCCCTGGTGGCTGGGGGGTGGGGGTGGTGGGGGACATGGGTGGGGGCCTGGTGGAGGCTGCCCCTGCACTGCTGGGGGGGTGGGGGTGCTGGGAGACATGGGTGGGGGCCAGGTGGAGGCTGCCCCTGGTGGCTGGGGGGTGGGGGTGGTGGGAGACATGGGTGGGGGCCTGGTGGAGGGTGCCCCTGCACTGCTGTTGGGTGGGGGTGGAGGGAGACATTGGTGGGGGCCTGGTGGAGGCTGCCCCTGGTGGCTGGGGGTGGGGGTGGTGGGAGACATGGGTGGGGGCCTGGTGGTGGGTGCCCCTGCACTGCTGGGGGATGGGGGGGTGGGAGTCATGGGTGGGGGCCTGGTGGTGGGTGCCCCTGCACTGCTGGGGGGTGGGGGTGGTGGGAGACATGGGTGGGGGCCTGCTGGCAGGTGCCCCACAGTGCTGGGGGGTGGGGGTGGTGGGGAACATGAGTTGGACATCGGTGTGGGCCTGCTGGCAGGTGCCCCACAGTGCTGGGGGTGGTGGGGAACATGAGTTGGACATGGGTGGGGGCCTGCTAGCAGGTGCCCCACAGTGCTGGGGGGTGGGGGCAGTGGGAGACATGGGTGGGGGCCTGGTGGAGGCTGCCCCTGGTGGCTGGGGGGTGGGGGTGCTGGGAGACATGGGTGGGGGCCTGGTGGAGGCTGCCCCTGCAATGCTGGGGGATGGGGGTGGTGGGAGACATGGGTGGGGGCCTGGTGGAGGCTGCCCCTGGTGGCTGGGGGGTGGGGGTGCTGGGAGACATGGGTGGGGGCCTTGTGGAGGCTGCCCCTGGTGGCTGGGGGGTGGGGGTGCTGGGAGACATGGGTGGGGGCCTGGTGGTGGGTGCCCCTGCACTGCTTGGGGGTGGGGGTGGTGGGAGACATGGGTGGGGGCCTGCTGGCAGGTGCCCCACAGTGCTGGGGGGTGGGGGTGGTGGGGAACATGAGTTGGACATGGGTGGAGGCCTGCTGGCAGGTGCCCCGCAGTGCTGGGGGGTGGGAGAGACATGGGTGGGGGCCTGTTGGAGGCTGCCCCTGGTGACTGGGGGGTGGGGGTGGTGGGAGACATGGGTGTGGGCCTGGTGGAGGGTGCCCCTGCACTGCTGGGGGGTGGGGGTGGTGGGAGACATGGGTGGGGGCCTGCTGGCAGGTGCCCCACAGTGCTGGGGGGTGGGGGTGGTGGGAGACATGGGTGGGGGCCTGGTGGAGGGTGCCCCTGCACTGCTGGGGGGTGGGGGTGGTGGGAGACATGGGTGGGGGCTTGGTGGAGGCTGCCCCTGGTGGCTGGGGGGTGGGGATGCTGGGAGACATGGGTGGGGGCCTGGTGGAGGCTGCCCCTGCACTGCTGGGGGGGTGGGGGTGCTGGGTGACATGGGTGGGGGCCTGGTGGAGGCTGCCCCTGGTGGCTGGGGGGTGGGGGTGGTGGGAGACATGGGTGGGGGCCTGGTGAAGGGTGCCCCTGCACTGCTGGGGGGTGGGGGCGGTGGAGACATGGGTGAGGGCCTGGTGGAGGCTGCCCCTGGTGGCTGGGGGGTGGGGGTGGTGGGGAACATGAGTTGGACATGGGTGGGGGCCTGCTGGCAGGTGCCCCACAGACCTGGGGGGTGGGGGTGGTGGGAGACATGGGTGGGGGCCTGGTGGAGGCTGCCCCTGGTGGCTGGGGGGTGGGGGTGCTGGGAGACATGGGTGGGGGCCTGGTGGAGGCTACCCCTGCACTGCTGGGGGGTGGGGGTGGTGGGAGACATGGGTGGGTCCCTGCTGGAGGCTGCACCTGGTGGCTGGGGGGTGGGGGTACTGGGAGACATGGGTGGGGGCCTGGTGGAGGCTGCCCCTGGTGGCTGGGGGGTGGGGGTGCTGGGAGACATGGGTGGGGCCTGGTGGTGGGTGCCCCTGCACTGCTGGGGGTTGGGGGTGGTGGGAGACATGGGTGGGGACCTGCTGGCAGGTGCCCCTGGTGGCTGGGTGGTGGGGGTGGTGGGAGACATGAGTTGGACATGGGTGGGGGCCTGCTGGCAGGTGCCCCACAGTGCTGGGGGGTGGGGGAGGTGGGAGACATGGGTGGGGACTGGTGGAGGCTGCCCCTGGTGGCTGGGGGGTGGGGGTGGTGGGAGACATGGGTGGGGGCCTGGTGGAGGGTGCCCCTGCACTGCTGGGGGGTGGGGGTGGTGGGAGACATGGGTGGGGGCCTGCTGGCAGGTGCCCCACAGTGCTAGGGGGTGGGGGTGGTGGGAAACATGGGTGGGGGCCTGGTGGAGGGTGCCCCTGCACTGCTGGTGGGTGGGGGTGGTGGGAGACATGGGTGGGGGCTTGGTGGAGGCTGCCCCTGGTGGCTGGGGGGTGGGGGTGCTGGTAGACATGGGTGGGGGCCTGGTGGAGGCTGCCCCTGCACTGCTGGGGGGGTGGGGGTGCTGGGTGACATGGGTGGGGGCCTGGTGGAGGCTGCCCCTGGTGGCTGGGGGGTGGTGGGAGACATGGGTGGGGGCCTGGTGAAGGGTGCCCCTGCACTGCTGGAGGTTGGGGTGGTGGGAGACATGGGTGAGGGCCTGGTGGAGGCTGCCCCTGGTGGCTGGGGGGTGGGGGTGGTGGGAGACATAAGTTGGACATGGGTGGGGGCCTGCTGGCAGGTGCCCCACAGTGCTGGGGGGTGGGGGTTGTGGGAGACATGGGGGCCTGGTGGAGGCTGCCCCTGGTGGCTGGGGGGTGGGGGTGGTGGGAGACATGGGTGGGGGCCTGGTGGAGGGTGCCCCTGCACTGCTGGGGGGTGGGGCTGGTGGGAGACATGGGTGGGGGCCTGCTGGCAGGTGCCCCACAGTGCTGGGGGGTGGGGGTGGTGGGAGACATGGGTGGAGCCTGGTGGAGGGTGCCCCTGCACTGCTGGGGGGTGGGGGTGCTGGGAGACATGGGTGGGGGCCAGGTGGAGGCTGCCCCTGGTGGCTGGGGGGTGGGGGTGGTGGGAGACATGGGTGGGGGCCTGGTGGAGGGTGCCCCTGCACTGCTGTTGGGTGGGGGTGGAGGGAGACATTGGTGGGGGCCTGGTGGAGGCTGCCCCTGGTGGCTGGGGGTGGGGGTGGTGGGAGACATGGGTGGGGGCCTGGTGGTGGGTGCCCCTGCACTGCTGGGGGATGGGGGGGTGGGAGACATGGGTGGGGGCCTGGTGGTGGGTGCCCCTGCACTGCTGGGGGCTGGGGGTGGTGGGAGACATGGGTGGGGGCCTGCTGGCAGGTGCCCCACAGTGCTGGGGGGTGGGGGTGGTGGGGAACATGAGTTGGACATGGGTGTGGGCCTGCTGGCAGGTGCCCCACAGTGCTGGGGGTGGTGGGGAACATGAGTTGGACATGGGTGGGGGCCTGCTAGCAGGTGCCCCACAGTGCTGGGGGGTGGGGGCGGTTGGAGACATGGGTGGGGGCCTGGTGGAGGCTGCCCCTGGTGGCTGGGGGGTGGGGGTGCTGGGAGACATGGGTGGGGGCCTGGTGGAGGCTGCCCCTGCAATGCTGGGGGATGGGGGTGGTGGGAGACATGGGTGGGGGCCTGGTGGAGGCTGCCCCTGGTGGCTGGGGGGTGGGGGTGCTGGGAGACATGGGTGGGGGCCTTGTGGTGGGTGCTCCTGCACTGCTGGGGGGTGGGGGTGGTGGGAGACATGGGTGGGGGCCTGCTGGCAGGTGCCCCACAGTGCTGGGGGGTGGGGGTGGTGGGGAACATGAGTTGGACATGGGTGGAGGCCTGCTGGCAGGTGCCCCGCAGTGCTGGGGGGTGGGAGAGACATGGGTGGGGGCCTGTTGGAGGCTGCCCCTGGTGGCTGGGGGGTGGGGGTGGTGGGAGACATGGGTGGGGGCCTGGTGGAGGGTGCCCCTGCACTGCTGGGGGGTGGGGGTGGTGGGAGACATGGGTGGGGGCCTGCTGGCAGGTGCCCCACAGTGCTGGGGGGTGGGGGTGGTGGGAGACATGGGTGGGGGCCTGGTGGAGGGTGCCCCTGCACTGCTGGGGGGTGGGGGTGGTGGGAGACATGGGTGGGGGCTAGGTGGAGGCTGCCCCTGGTGGCTGGGGGGTGGGGGTGCTGGGAGACATGGGTGGGGGCCTGGTGGAGGCTGCCCCTGCACTGCTGGGGGGTGGGGGTGGTGGGAGACATGGGTGGGGGCCTGCTGGCAGGTGCCCCACAGTGCTGGGGGGTGGGGGTGGTGGGAGACATGGGTGGGGGCCTGGTGGAGGGTGCCCCTGCACTGCTGGGGGGTGGGGGTGGTGGGAGACATGGGTGGGGGCTAGGTGGAGGCTGCCCCTGGTGGCTGGGGGGTGGGGGTGCTGGGAGACATGGGTGGGGGCCTGGTGGAGGCTGCCCCTGCACTGCTGGGGGGGTGGGGGTGCTGGGTGACATGGGTGGGGGCCTGGTGGAGGCTGGCCCTGGTGGCTGGGGGGTGGGGGTGGTGGGAGACATGGGTGGGGGCCTGGTGAAGGGTGCCCCTGCACTGCTGGGGGGTGGGGGCGGTGGAGACATGGGTGAGGGCCTGGTGGAGGCTGCCCCTGGTGGCTGGGGGGTGGGGGTGGTGGGGAACATGAGTTGGACATGGGTGGGGGCCTGCTGGCAGGTGCCCCACAGTGCTGGAGGGTGGGGGTGGTGGGAGACATGGGTGGGGGCCTGGTAGAGGCTGCCCCTGGTGGCTGGGGGGTGGGGGTGCTGGGAGACATGGGTGGGGGCCTGGTGGAGGCTACCCCTGCACTGCTGGGGGGTGGGGGTGGTGGGAGACATGGGTATGTCCCTGCTGGAGGCTGCACCTGGTGGCTGGGGGGTGGGGGTACTGGGAGACATGGGTGGGGGCCTGGTGGAGGCTGCCCCTGGTGGCTGGGGGGTGGGGGTGCTGGGAGACATGGGTGGGGCCTGGTGGTGGGTGCCCCTGCACTGCTGGGGGTTGGGGGTGGTGGGAGACATGGGTGGGGACCTGCTGGCAGGTGCCCCTGGTGGCTGGGTGGTGGGGGTGGTGGGAGACATGAGTTGGACATGGGTGGGGGCCTGCTGGCAGGTGCCCCACAGTGCTGGGGGGTGGGGGAGGTGGGAGACATGGGTGGGGGCCTGGTGGAGGCTGCCCCTGGTGGCTGGGGGGTGGGGGTGGTGGGAGACATGGGTGGGGGCCTGGTGGAGGGTGCCCCTGCACTGCTGGGGGGTGGGGGTGGTGGGAGACATGGGTGGGGGCCTGCTGGCAGGTGCCCCACAGTGCTAGGGGGTGGGGGTGGTGGGAAACATGGGTGGGGGCCTGGTGGAGGGTGCCCCTGCACTGCTGGTGGGTGGGGGTGGTGGGAGACATGGGTGGGGGCTTGGTGGAGGCTGCCCCTGGTGGCTGGGGGGTGGGGGTGCTGGGAGACATGGGTGGGGGCCTGGTGGAGGCTGCCCCTGCACTGCTGGGGGGGTGGGGGTGCTGGGTGACATGGGTGGGGGCCTGGTGGAGGCTGCCCCTGGTGGCTGGGGGGTGGGGGTGGTAGGAGACATGGGTGGGGGCCTGGTGAAGGGTGCCCCTGCACTGCTGGAGGGTGGGGGTGGTGGGAGACATGGGTGAGGGCCTGGTGGAGGCTGCCCCTGGTGGCTGGGGGGTGGGGGTGGTGGGAGACATGAGTTGGACATGGGTGGGGGCCTGCTGGCAGGTGCCCCACAGTGCTGGGGGGTGGGGGTTGTGGGAGACATGGGGGCCTGGTGGAGGCTGCCCCTGGTGGCTGGGGGGTGGGGGTGGTGGGAGACATGGGTGGGGGCCTGGTGGAGGGTGCACCTGCACTGCTGGGGGGTGGGGCTGGTGGGAGACATGGGTGGGGGCCTGCTGGCAGGTGCCCCACAGTGCTGGGGGGTGGGGGTGGTGGGAGACATGGGTGGAGCCTGGTGGAGGGTGCCCCTGCACTGCTGGGGGGTGGGGGTGGTGGGAGACATGGGTGGGGGCCTGGTGGAGGCTGCCCCTGCACTGCTGGGGGGGTGGGGGTGGTGAGAGACATGGGTGGGGGCCTGGTGGAGGCTGCCCCTGGTGGCTGGGGGGTGGGGGTGCTGGGAGACATGGGTGGGGGCCTGGTGGAGGCTACCCCTGCACTGCAGGGGGGTGGGGGCGGTGGGAGACATGGGTGGCGGCCTGCTGGAGGCTGCACCTGGTGGCTGGGGGGTGGGGGTACTGGGAGACATGGGTGGGGGCCTGGTGGAGGCTGCCTCTGGTGGCTGGGGTGTGGGGGTGCTGGGAGACATGGGTGGGGGCCTGGTGGTGGGTGCCCCTGCACTGCTGGGGGGTGGGGGTGGTGGGAGACATGGGTGCGGGCCTGCTGGCAGGTGCCCCACAGTGCTGGGGGGTGGGGGTGGTGGGGAACATGAGTTGGACATGGGTGGGGGCCTGCTGGCAGGTGCCCCACAGTGCTGGGGGGTGGGGGTGGTGGGAGACATGGGTGGGGGCCTGGTGGAGGCTGCCCCTGGTGGCTGGGGGGTGGGGGTGCTGGGAGACATGGGTGGGGGCCTGGTGAAGGCTGCCCCTGCACTGCTGGGGGGTGGGGGTGGTGGGAGACATGGGTGGGGGCCTGGTGGAGGCTGCCCCTGGTTTCTGGGGGGTAGGGGTGCTGGGAGACATGGGTGGGGGCCTGGTGGAGGCTGCCCCTGGTGGCTGGCGGGTGGGGGTGCTGGGAGACATAGGTGGGGGCCTGGTGGTGGGTGCCCCTGCACTGCTGGGGGGTGGGGGTGGTGGGAGACATGGGTGGGGGCCTGGTGGAGGCTGCCCCTGGTGGCTGGGGGGTGGGGGTGGTGGGAGACATGGGTGGGGGCCTGGTGGAGGCTGCCCCTGCACTGCTGGGGGGTGGGGGTGCTGGGAGACATGGGTGGGGGCCAGGTGGAGGCTGCCCCTGGTGGCTGGTGGGTGGGGGTGGTGGGAGACATGGGTGGGGGCCTGGTGGAGGTTGCCCCTGGGGGGTGGGGGTGGTGGGAGACATGGGTGGGGGCCTGGTGGTGGGTGCCCCTGCACTGCTGGGGGGTGGGGTGTTGGGAGACATGGGTGGGTGCCTGGTGGTGGGTGCCTCTGCACTGCTGGGGGTGGGGGTGGTGGGAGACATGGGTGGGGGCCTGCTGGCAGGTGCCCCACAGTGCTGGGTGGTGGGGGTGGTGGGGAACATGAGTTGGACATGGGTGTGGGCCTGCTGGCAGGTGCCCCACAGTGCTAGGGGTGGTGGGGAACATGAGTTGGACATGGGTGGGGGCCTGCTGGCAGGTGCCCCACAGTGCTGGGGGGTGGGGGTGGTGGGGAACATGAGTTGGACATGGGTAGGGGCCTGCTGGCAGGTGCCCCACAGTGCTGGGGGTGGTGGGAGACATGGGTGGGGGCCTGGTGGAGGCTGCCCCTGGTGGCTGGGGGGTGGGGGTGCTGGGATACATGGGTGGGGGCCTGGTGGAGGCTGCCCCTGCACTGCGGGGGGGTGGGGGTGGTGGGAGACATGGTTGGGGGCCTGGTGGAGGCTGCCCCTGGTGGCTGGGGGGTGGGGGTGCTGGGAGACATGGGTGGGGGCCTGGTGGAGGCTGCCCCTGGTGGCTGGGGGGTGGGTGTGGTGGGAGACATGGGTGGGGGCCTGGTGGTGGGTGCCCCTGCACTGCTGGGGGGTGGGGGTGGTGGGAGTCATGGGTGGGGGCCTGCTGGCAGATGCCCCACAGTGCTGGGGCGTGGGGGTGGTGGGAGACATGGGTGGGGGCCTGGTGGAGGCTGCCCCTGGTGGCTGGGGGGTGGGGTGGTGGGATACATGGGTGGGGGCCTGGTGGAGGGTGCCCCTGCACTGCTGGGGGGTGGGGGTGGTGGGAGACATGGGTGGGGGCCTGGTGGAGGCTGCCCCTGCACTGCTAGGGGGTGGGGGTGGTGGGAGACATGGGTGGGGGCCTGGTGGAGGCTGCCCCTGGTGGCTGGGGGGTGGGGGTGCTGGGAGATATGGGTGGGGGCCTGGTGGAGGCTGCCCCTGCACTGCTGGGGGGGTGGGGGTGCTTTGAGACATGGGTGGGGGCCTGGTGGAGGCTGCCCCTGGTGGCTGGGGTGTGAGGGTGGTGGGAGACATGGGTGGGGGCCTGGTGGAGGGTGCCCCTGCACTGCTGGGGGGTGGGGGTAGTGGGAGACATGGGTGGGGGCCTGGTGGAGGCTGCCCCTGGTGGCTGGGGGTGGGGTTGTGGGAGACATGAGTTGGACATGGGTGGGGGCCTGCTGGCAGGTGCCCCACAGTGCTGGGGGGTGGGGTGGTGGGAGAAGTGGGTGGGGGCCTGGTGGAGGCTGCCCCTGGTGGCTGGGGGGTGGGGGTGGTGGGAGACATGGGTGGGGGCCTGGTGGAGGGTGCCCTTGCACTGCTGGGGGGTGGGGGTGGTAGGAGACATGGGTGGGGGGCTGCTGGCAGGTGCCCCACAGTGCTGAGGGGTGGGGGTGGTGGGAGACATGGGTGGGGGCCTGGTGGAGGGTGCCCCTGCACTGCTGGGGGTGGGGGTGGTGGGAGACATGGGTGGGGGCCTGGTGGAGGCTGCCCCTGCACTGCTCAGGGGGTGGGGGTGGTGGTAGACATGGGTGGGGGCCTGGTGGAGGCTTCCCCTGGTGGCTGGGGGGTGGGGGTGCTGGGAGACATGGGTGGGGGCCTGGTGGAGGCTGCCCCACAGTGCTGGGGGGTGGGGTGGTGGGGAACATGAGTTGGACATGGGTGGGGGCCTGCTGGCAGGTGCCCCACAGTGCTGGGGGGTGGGGGTGCTGGGAGACATGGGTGGGGGCCTGGTGGAGGCTGCCCCTGCACTGCTGGGGGGTGGGGGTGCTGGGAGACATGGGTGGGGGCCTGGTGGAGGCTGCCCCTGCACTGCTGGGGGGTGGGGGTGGTGGGAGACATGGGTGGGGGCCTGGTGGAGGCTGCCCCTGATGGCTGGGGGGTGGGGGTGCTGGGAGACAAGGGTGGGGGCCTGGTGGAGGCTGCCCCTGGTGGCTGGGGGGTGGGGGTGCAGAGAGACATGGGTGGGGGCCTGGTGGTGGGTGCCCCTGCACTGCTGGGGGGTGGGGGTGGTGGGAGACATGGGTGGGGGCCTGGTGGAGGCTGCCCCTGGTGGCTGGGGTGTGGGGGTGCTGGGAGACATGGGGGGCCTGGTGGAGGCTGCCCATGCACTGCTGGGGGGTGGGGGTGCTGGGAGACATGGGTGGGGGCCTGGTGGAGGCTGCCCCTGGTGGCTGGGGGGTGGGGGTGGTGGGAGTCATGGGTGGGGGCCTGGTGGTGGGTGCCCCTGCACTGCTGGGGGGTGGGGGGTTGGGAGACATGGGTGGGTGCCTGGTGGTGGGTGCCTCTGCACTGCTGGGGGTGGGGGTGGTGGGAGACATGGGTGGGGGCCTGCTGGCAGGTGCCCCACAGTGCTGGGTGGTGGGGGTGGTGGGGAACATGAGTTGGACATGGGTGTGGGCCTGCTGGCAGGTGCCCCACAGTGCTAGGGTTGGTGGGGAACATGAGTTGGACATGGGTGGGGGCCTGCTGGCAGGTTCCCCACAGTGCTGGGGGGTGGGGGTGGTGGGGAACATGAGTTGGACATGGGTAGGGGCCTGCTGGCAGGTGCCCCACAGTGCTGGGGGTGGTGGGAGACATGGGTGGGGGCCTGGTGGAGGCTGCCCCTGGTGGCTGGGGGGTGGGGGTGCTGGGATACATGGGTGGGGGCCTGGTGGAGGCTGCCCCTGCACTGCAGGGGGGTGGGGGTGGTGGGAGACATGGTTGGGGGCCTGGTGGAGGCTGCCCCTGGTGGCTGGGGGGTGGGGGTGCTGGGAGACATGGGTGGGGGCCTGGTGGAGGCTGCCCCTGGTGGCTGGGGGGTGGGTGTGGTGGGAGACATGGGTGGGGGCCTGGTGGTGGGTGCCCCTGCACTGCTGGGGGGTGGGGGTGGTGGGAGTCATGGGTGGGGGCCTGCTGGCAGATGCCCCACAGTGCTGCGGCGTGGGGGTGGTGGGAGACATGGGTGGGGGCCTGGTGGAGGCTGCCCCTGGTGGCTGGGGGGTGGGGTGGTGGGATACATGGGTGGGGGCCTGGTGGAGGGTGCCCCTGCACTGCTGGGGGGTGGGGGTGGTGGGAGACATGGGTGGGGGCCTGGTGGAGGCTGCCCCTGCACTGCTAGGGGGTGGGGGTGGTGGGAGACATGGGTGGGGGCCTGGTGGAGGCTGCCCCTGGTGGCTGGGGGGTGGGGGTGCTGGGAGATATGGGTGGGGGCCTGGTGGAGGCTGCCCCTGCACTGCTGGGGGGGTGGGGGTGCTGGGAGACATGGGTGGGGGCCTGGTGGAGGCTGCCCCTGGTGGCTGGGGGGTGGGGGTGGTGGGAGACATGGGTGGGGGCCTGGTGGAGGGTGCCCCTGCACTGCTGGGGGGTGGGGGTAGTGGGAGACATGGGTGGGGGCCTGGTGGAGGCTGCTCCTGGTGGCTGGGGGTGGGGTTGTGGGAGACATGAGTTGGACATGGGTGGGGGCCTGCTGGCAGGTGCCCCACAGTGCTGGGGGGTGGGGTGGTGGGAGAAGTGGGTGGGGGCCTGGTGGAGGCTGCCCCTGGTGGCTGGGGGGTGGGGGTGGTGGGAGACATGGGTGGGGGCCTGGTGGAGGGTGCCCCTGCACTGCTGGGGGTGGTAGGAGACATGGGTGGGGGCCTGCTGGCAGGTGCCCCACAGTGCTGAGGGGTGGGGGTGGTGGGAGACATGGGTGGGGGCCTGGTGGAGGCTGTCCCTGCACTGCTCAGGGGGTGGGGGTGGTGGGAGACATGGGTGGGGGCCTGGTGGAGGCTTCCCCTGGTGGCTGGGGGGTGGGGGTGCTGGGAGACATGGGTGGGGGCCTGGTGGAGGCTGCCCCACAGTGCTGGGGGGTGGGGTGGTGGGGAACATGAGTTGGACATGGGTGGGGGCCTGCTGGCAGGTGCCCCACAGTGCTGGGGGGTGGGGGTGCTGGGAGACATGGGTGGGGGCCTGGTGGAGGCTGCCCCTGCACTGCTGGGGGGTGGGGGTGCTGGGAGACATGGGTGGGGGCCTGGTGGAGGCTGCCCCTGCACTGCTGGGGGGTGGGGGTGGTGGGAGACATGGGTGGGGGCCTGGTGGAGGCTGCCCCTGATGGCTGGGGGGTGGGGGTGCTGGGAGACATGGGTGGGGGCCTGGTGGAGGCTGCCCCTGGTGGCTGGGGGGTGGGGGTGCAGAGAGACATGGGTGGGGGCCTGGTGGTGGGTGCCCCTGCACTGCTGGGGGGTGGGGGTGGTGGGAGACATGGGTGGGGGCCTGGTGGAGGCTGCCCCTGGTGGCTGGGGTGTGGGGGTGCTGGGAGACATGGGGGGCCTGGTGGAGGCTGCCCATTCACTGCTGGGGGGTGGGGGTGCTGGGAGACATGGGTGGGGGCCTGGTGGAGGCTGCCCCTGGTGGCTGGGGGGTGGGGGTGGTGGGAGACTTGGGTGGGGGCCTGGTGGAGGGTGCCCCTGCACTGCTGGGGGGTGGGGGTGGTGGGAGACATGGGTGGGGGTCTGGTGGAGGCTGCCCCTGGTGGCTGGGGGGTGGGGGTGCTGGGAGACATGGGTGTTGGCCTGGTGGAGGCTGCCCCTGGTGGCTGGGGGGTGGGAGTGCTGGGAGACATGGGTGGGGGCCTGGTGGTGGGTGCCCCTGCACTGCTGGGGGGTGGGGGTGGTGGGAGACATGGGTGGGGGCCTGGTGGAGGCTGCCCCTGGTGGCTGGTGGGTGGGGGTCCTGGGAGACATGGGTGGGGGCCTGGTGGAGGCTGCCCCTGCACTGCTGGGGGTGGGGGTGCTGGGAGACATGGGTGGGGGCCTGGTGGAGGCTGTCCCTGGTGGCTGGGATGGGGGTGGTGGGAGACATGGGTGGGGGCCTGGTGGAGGGTGCCCCTGCACTGCTGGGGGGTGGGGGTGGTGGGAGATATGGGTGGGGGCCTGGTGGAGGCTGCCCCTGGTGACTGGGGGATGGGAGTGGTGGGAGACATGGGTGGGGGCCTGGTGGAGGCTGCCCCTGGTGGCTGGGGGGTGGGGTGGTGGGAGACATGGGTGGGGGCCTGGTGGAGGGTGCCCCTGGTGGCTGGGGGTGCAGGGGGACATGCGTTGGTGGGCAGTAGTGCAAGTTGACATGTGAGTTGGCTGGGGGGCATGGCCATGGTGGATGGGGTGCCTGCAGGACATGTGCAGGGTAGGCCCCTGTGGTGTGAGCCACCTGCAGGGGCTGTGGAGGGTGTAGAGGGAACACCTGGGAGGACCCACACGTGCAATTCACGTGTGGTGCTCCCCGCGCACCCCTGTAATACATGTACCCTGATGAGATCGCGTGTGGAACTTCCCGCGCACCCCTGTAATACACGTACCCTGATGGAATTGCGTGTGGAACTTCCCGCGCACCCCTGAAAAACAAGTACCCTGCTGATGTTGCGTGTGATACTTCCCCCGCACTATGAAATACACGTACCCTGATGAGATCGCGTGTGTAACTTCCCGCAAACCCCCGAAATACACGTACCCTGATGAGATCGCGTGTGTAACTTCCCGCGCACCCCCGAAATACACGTACCCTGATGTGATCGCGTGTGTAACTTCCCGCGCACCCCCGAAATACACATACCCCGCTCAATCGCGTGTGTAACTTCCCGTGCACCCCCGAAATACACGTACCCCGCTCAATCGCGTGTGTAACTTCCCACGCGCCCCCGAAATACACGTACCCCGCTCAATCGCGTGTGTAACTTCCCGCGCGCCCCCGAAATACACGTACCCCGCTCAATCGCGTGTGTAACTTCCCGCGCGCCCCCGAAATACACGTACCCCGCTCAATCACGTGTGTAACTTCCCGCGCATCCCCGATGTACACGTACCCCGCTCTATCGCGTGTGTAACTTCCCGGGCACCCCCGAAATACACGTACCCCGCTCAATCGCGTCTGTTACTTCCCGCGCACCCCCGCAATACACGTGCCCCGCTCGCACAGGCCCAATTGCTGTATGTTGCCACTTTTGTGATGCGTTGGGACTCTACCACCTGCCTTCGTGTGGCGGACGTGTTTCAGCTTGTGCGTGTCTTTGGCTGTGCGTGTCTTTGCCCTATTTGATTCCATGAATACGTGTGGTTCGAGTGCGTGTGGGCGTTCCGTCTGCTTCCCTGCAGTACATCCCCAGTTACGCCCTTATTTTCGCGCGTTGTTCACCATTCCACGCGTTACGCCCCGTGTCCCGCCCACTTTCTGGTGTATGCGCCGAGGTTGTGCGCTTTCACTGTGCGCGTCGCGCACGACTTTCGGGATGTTGCAGTGACTGGTGCGCCATGCACGGGTTTGGCGCACATCCCGAGGTAAACACGCGCAGGGACTTCCATGAATCGCACGCGTGCGCGTGTGCCTGTTTTTTTGCGCTGCGCCTGCTTGCGCCTGCTTGCACCTGCTTGCGCAAAGATTTTCGGCGCACGTTTGTTCCATGAATCGGCCCCTAAATGTCTTCAGCTGTCACGGCCCACTTATGCACCAAGGGGAGGAGCACCCTTTTCCAGTGCCTGGAACGGCAGGCCCTTGCTGCCAGCAAAAGGAAGTGCACCAGTGGCGGTGGCGTGTCCCAGTGATCCTCACTATGTTCTAGGCCAAAGAGGACCAGGAAAGGGTCTATCGCGTAGGATCTCCCCCCTGCATCTTTAATCTATCCCAAGACCTCAGTCCAGTACACCTGCACTCTGGCGCCCCCCCCCCACATGTGCAAGTAGTCAGCTCTGTCTCCACATCTATGCCAACAGTGGGGGTCCACTGCAGGGAACATTCTATCAAGTGATACTAGGTCATATAGCCATTGGTGGAGTAATTTTATTGTGTGCAGTTTATACTGGCAGGAAATCAATGTTTTAAAAGCCCTTCTACACATCCTGCCACAAATATCATTTCCCAGCTGTGAGCCCAGATCCCTTTCCCATTTTGCATGAAGACTCCTGGTTGCCCCCTCCCTGGATTCCAATAAGGCCCTATAGAGGAGAGAGATGAGGCTTCCCCTTTCTGTGTGCCCGTTTAGGACCTTCTCAACTGGGGTGAGATCCTTCTGAACATATGATTTCCAGTTTTCTGACATAAGTATCCCCTTTAACCTCAGTTATAGAAGCACAGACAGTGTACAAATGCCTAATTCCTCTTCCAGCTTCTGTATCAACTGGCACACCCTACAAAGACCGGCCTCGAACCAGGACTGGTGCTGACCAACCTCTGGTATGGCATCCCTGACCAGTGGGGTCCAGATATGACTTATGGGTGAGGGCCACCTGGTCACCCCCGCTCTGTTGCCCCCCCTCACAGCCATTGCTTCCCTCATGTTTCCCAGTATCGTGTGTTCCCTAATACGTTTTGGGAGTCTCTGCCTCAGGAAACAGAGCCACTGCCCGACTGTAGCTGGGAGCAGGTATTGATTTTCGAGATAGACCCACTGTTGTTCAGGGTCCTCTCCTAGGTGGGGTGCCAGTATACTAAAATCTTCCACCCTATAATACATCTGCAGATCTGGAAGGCCCACCGCCCCCTTATCCTTTGGGAGGGTCAAAGTTTCATACCCCACCCTGGGTTTCCTCCCCTGCCATATACATTTTGTGATGCGCTACTTGGCTTTTCGTAAGAGGTCATCTGGGGCACTAATTAGGAGCATCTGAAACGCATATAATACATGTGGGAGGAAGTTCATTTTAATCACATTGAGCCTCCCCATCCATGATAAGTGCCCCATGTCCCAAACCTCCATCTCCTAAAATAAACAGTCAAACAGAGGGGGGTAGTTATCCTGGCCCAGGTCCATGTCGGGACTAACAATGTTGATCCCAAGGTATTTCACTCCCTCCGTCTGTATTCGAAAACCCAAGGATTCCAGTGCCTCCACATTCCCAAACTGATGAAGGGCAAAAGGGAAAACCACTGATATACCAACATTTACCTTGAACCCCGAAAACCTCCTGAACTCTTCAATAACCTTCATGATTGCTGGAATGGACTGGGTGGGGTGCTTCAAGTGAAGCATTACATCATTCGCATAGAGCCCAAGTTTACATTTTCTATCCCCAACCCTAATACCCTTCATGTGGCCGGACCCCCTAATGTTTTCTGCTAGTATGTCCATCATTAGGGCGACAGCAGAGGCGACAAAGGGCACCCCTGTCTCGTCCCCAACTGCAGGCAGAAGGACCGGGACAGACGTCCATTGACCGTAACCCTGGCTGAGGGGCGCTCAGAAAGATCTCGAATTGCATGCAAAATCCCTTCGCCAAAACCAAATTTCTGGAGTACCCCCCTGAGGAATTCCCACTCTACCCGGTCAAATGCTTTCTCTGCGTCTATAGCAACCAAGACCGGGTTCCCTGTGTCTCCCATTGCCTCCCTCATAAGATGTGTTTTCCGCCTGGCATCCGCCCCTGCCTGCCCTGAATAAATCCCACCTGATCCAAGTGAATAAGTTTCGGCATAAGGCCCTCCATTCTCGTGGCTATAATTCTAGTGAAAATCTACGCGTCCATGTTTAATAGGGATATGGGTCGGCAGGACCTGCAGTCCTCTGGGTCCCTGTCGGTTTTAGGGATGACCATGATTAGTGCCCTCCCGAAGGATGGGGGCCCTACCTGTAGCCAAGATGGCTGAAAATAAGGTCACCAAAAACCCTGAGAGCGGTCCCAAGAAAGTCTTATACAAACCTGCTGTGTATCCATCCTCCGCTGGCGCTTTCTCCAGTTTCAACCCAGCTATCGCTTTCAGCACCTCTTCCTGTGTGATGGGCACGTCTAGGGCAGAGGACTCCCCGAATGAAGTGTGGGGAGGGTCACTCCTTCGAGGTAGGTGTCTAACGCATCCCCATCCGAGATCCCCTCTCTCCCGAATAGCTTTTCATAGAAAGTGGCAAATTCCTCCACCACTGTCTCAGGTCTCGGGTTTGTTTGCCCCCGCCCCTTGGATTCTCGTTACCCATCTCTCTGCTCTCTGGCCGCTGAGTTTTGCCTCCAGCAGGGCATCCTTCTTCTCCCTTTTTTCATAGTATTTCTGTTTGAAGTATTGGAGGCTGGCCAGAACCCTTCCCATCTCAATCTCTTTCAGATCTTGATGTTCTGAGGTCACTTTCTTTCTCCTCCTCTTCCTTCCCCCTTTACCCTTTCCAGGAGGCGGATCGCTTCCCGTAGATTCCAGGACAAGAGTACCCTAATTCTCTTCTTCTCCGCACCCTCCCTAATAAGGAAGCCCCTCCAGGTGGCTTTCGCTGCATCCCACATCAACCCCTTGTCCACTTCCCCTGTGTCATTAAACTCAAAGTACTCCCTAATGGCCATGCCCACCTCTTCCTTAAAGACCCCATCTCTTAGTAGCAGATTGTGCAACACCATAATGATTCTCTCTCCTTCAACCCAGCTAGGGCTAGATCAGTCCTTACAACATCATAGTCCGACCAACTAATGGGGCGATGTTCACTGGTACCTACCCTATTGTTGTACTGCTGTTCCAGAAAGATTTAATCTATTCTGGTTCTAGAGCTGTGGACCTCTAAATAAAATGTGTACTGCCTCTTTATTGGGTGCCTGTCCCTCCAGACATCGATCAGCCCCTTGTCCCACATATAATCCATGAATCCCACCTTCGCAGAACCTCACCTACTTCCCGAGAGAATGAGCCCGCCACTGTGGTCCATTTCCCTGAATGGCCACATATTGAAATCACCCCACAGCAAGAGAGGCCCCTCTACCTTGCCAGGGACCACCCCCATGATTTCCTTTAAGAACTGCATCTGGCCTTTGTTTGGGCAGTATATGGAGGCTACACTTATCCTGGTGTTAACAAGGTTCCCCGAAACCACCAAAACCCTTCCATCTGCTTGTTGCCATGTTGTTGGTTCGAAGAGTCTGAGCCTTTTGTGAAATATAATCCCCACTCCCCCCTTTTTAACAGGCCATGATGCCCAGAAAACTTGGCCAATGTGGGCCCCTGGGATCCCTCTTTCTTCCCCAGATACCGTCTGGGTCTCCTGCACCAGGAGCACATCTAGGTCTGAATTTTTCATCTCTTTCTCCAGCAGTCAGTGTTTTGTGGGTGAATTAAGGCCTTTTACATTTAAAGAGCCCAGTTTAAGAACCTCGAACTGGCCCCCGAACTCAGCATGTGCCATCTGAGGTTGAGTACATACCTCCTGAACATTCGTTACTGTGGGGCCTCATAGTGTTCCTCTGTGGTCCAAATCTGTCCCTTTCAAACTTAGATTTCCCCCTCTCCCCTTCCACCACCCTTTTCCCTCCCCCTCGATTTGAGATGCTCACCCTAGTTCGAGCCATTATCGGATAAGAAGCACTACTCCCCCTTTGTCTTCAGTATGATCTCACCACTCCCGCGCGGAAACATGGCCACCTGTGGCGCCTCCGCCCACAAGTTTTGTAGCATCTAACTTCCACCCCTATTCCCCGTTCTCCCTTTCTGGTGGGGTGTTCGTTTTTTTGTTTTTTTAACTTTCCCCTTCATCTTCTTCTTTGTGGGCCAGCGGCCGCTGTGTTCCCGTTTGAGCTCTGGGGGGGGTTGGCCTCCTTTACCTCCTCTTCTGCTGTTGTGTCTTCATTCTTGATTACTTGGAGCACCTGGAGTGCCTCTGCACCACTGGTCACCCCGTAATCCACTTCACCATGCTCAAATGTCAGAGCAAATAGATATTACCACCTGTAACTGATGTCCAGCTCGGGGAGCCATTGTGTAAGTGGACGGCAGTCTCTGTGATTGGCAAGCATCAGCACAGAGAGCTCTTAGAATACCTTAATCGTATCTCCTTCAAAGATGAAACTTACCAGTTGCTTTTCTTTCTCCCGCAATTCCATCTTCTCCCGTGTATCTTAGGAAGTGTACCACTGTGGACCTCGGGCCCTTCCCTCCTCCACCTCCACCCCTGTGGGCTCGATCCAGTTGGACCTCCTTGTCTCCCTCTAGGGTGAACAACGGTTTATGAGGACCTGCACCTTCCGTCCGACCTCTGTCGCCGTTTCTCCTCTCTGTTCTTTCACATCTAGAATTTGCAGGTTGTTACGCCTTTCCCTGTTTTCCAGGTCATCCAGTTTTAACAACATGTCCTCTTCTCTTAGTTTTAGGTCAGTGAGGCGTGCTTCAGATTTCATGTCGAGTACATCAACCTGTACGTGGTTGTGTTCCATGCCTTCCATCTTCGCTTCCAGTGTGTCCACCTTGCCGTTGAGATTGCATATCAGGGCCTGGATGTCAGTTCTGATCACCTTGATCTCCTGTAGTATGTCCTTAAGATTGTTTTTGGTGAGTGCCAGTGCTGGGGGGGCCTCCCCTGATGCCATCATGCCTGCTTCAGTGGGGGACACTTCCTTCACGTGCTCTTGCGCTCCACAGAACACTGTAGTGCCAGAATTCCATGTGTGGGCGCCCCACTGGTAGAGACATCTGCACCTGTCCTCTCCATGATCCCCCCTGTGCCTCCCTTGGGGTGAGAGCTCTGGGCAAGGGGATTGGGGTAATGCGTTTGGCAAGGGACTGCTTGTTTGCGGCGCTTTGCTGTAGTGTCCGAGCCTGTGGCGTGTGTATCTGCCCGTCAGGGGTGGCATTGTTGTAGGTGGGCCACTGCGGCATGTGTTTCTCCCGGAATCTAGGGAGGGTCGACGGTGTGCTCTTTCAGGCGGTGCCTCCTCACTGGGTCAGCTCGCCACCCCTGGGGCTCCTCTCCCAGGTTTGCTGGCCCCCTATGATGGCACGCATTACCAGTCAAGGGGGTCATAATCTCTGGTGTGGGCTTCCAGTGTATGAACCTCCGCTGGAGGGCCCTCGGGTATCCTCCTACCATGGGGCCACAGGCGGTACTTGTTCTCTGATGGCCTGGGGGTGCTCTCAAACAGCCCCTCTGTCACCTGGTTCCTTGGCGGCTGGCAGGGTGACTTTCTCTTCTCTGTGAGTGGGCCTGGACAGTGGGCTGCGTCAGAAGCTGGGCCCTGAACCCACTGGCAGTGCACTCCTCACTGCGCCACAGCTTCTCTAGGGTCCTGATGACCCGGCCACTCCTCTGTGCACCCCTCCCCTCGCAGGCCCTCGGCCAGGTTCTCTTGTGTGGCTGCTCCGTCCCAATTAACAACATGGGGTCCTCCCCCGGGTACACTCCTCCTGAACTCGGTGTTGGTGCAGAGAGAGTGGGGCCCAATCCACTCTGATGAGCCCAAGTGTCTGGTGTTCTTATGTCCTGCTCTAATTTGGATTGGGCAGCCTTACTTTTTGCCAGTGTTTTATGGGGCCACTACCTCCATAAGTCCCACTCCCTTTTCTTGGGGCTGATTCGCCTTGGGCCCTCCCCCTACTTGTGGCCAGGTGCCCCGTCTCACCATCTTGGCCTCAGTCAGTGGGTCCAGGTGCCGGCCCCTCCTCACCTTGGTCTAATGTTGGTGTCGGCACTCACGCAGATATGCGGAGAGGCCTCAGTATGGCCAGGTAGGCGGACAACTTTTCCCTCCTCTTTGTTCATGCCTCAGGGGGGGACGGCCCGGGGTTCTGGATCCCTCCTGCTGCTCTAAAGAATGTCCCAACTTGCCTCCACCACCGATGCGCTCTCGACCTATCGACCCGGCCCGGCATTAGAATATGCCCCAGGATAGGGACACAGGTAGTAAGAAATACGAAATGTACAACTTAGGGAAGTCCATCCGGGTCCTCACACAAAGGCATGCTACTTGAACCCAGATCAGTCCAACCAGAGACTTCATATAGGATGAAGAAGGAGGGAGGAGGAACGGGGGGTTAATTAAAACTTGGGATTTGTAGTTAGAGTGATCAAAGGGAGGCAATCGCCTTGTGTTGTCAAGTTTAAATGTTATATGACTTTGACAAATGGTAATAAAAATACATTTACAAAAAAAAAAAGAGAGAAAGAAAAAAAAAAGGAAAAGCCACTGTTGAGCTCAATCTCCCTGTCTGTTATGCCCTCGTTGTGGGGGCTTCTCCACCCCACAGAACCTACGGGTTGCCTCCGACACTCTGGGCTGGTCTCTGGGCACGGCATCAGGTGAGGTCGCTGCACCACCACGGCGCACAGCGCGGGCTCCGCGTCCCTCTGTTCGTACTTGGCCACTCCATCGGAAATGCCTTCCCAGGCTCCTCCCTGGTCTAGTCAGTGGAAGGGGGACACTGTGTGCCTCTCTACAGGTGTCCCTGGGGGCAGAAGTTCAACCAAGACTGCCCATTCTCCGCCGGGGGGAGAATATGCTCACTGGGCCCAACAGATCAGAGCGGAGCATGAGCCTCACGCGTCCATCTAGCTATGCGCCCCTTAGTTGTCCCCCTTTTCTTTCACTTTTAATTTGCTAAAAACGAGTAGAGAAAAATATGTAAAGAACGGATTGTTTGTTTTCTTTCTGTCTTTCTTTGTGTTTTTCTTTCTGTGTTTTACCTATGTGTTTTATGTTTTGCTAAAAGTTTTTAATGAACTAAAAGCAAATAAAAAAATTGAAAAATAATAATGCATATTTATTTTCAAAGTTGTCTTAGGATAGTTTCTCTGAATATCATGAAATAGAAGACTGCAAGACACCATGTGTAAGGCATTGGGGTTTATTGCGAGTTTGGTAGTGAACACAGTGCCAATTCTGTGTAAAAAAAGTGCCATCACAGCCATAGTATTCCAGTGGAATCACTACCAAGTTATGAGTCCACCGCTTTGTACCGCAACCTTCAGTGGAAACAGTCATTCTGCCCCATTGTATTTAGCATCAAATCCAACACTAATCAGCAATTTCCCCACTTTTCAGAAGCAATAACGTTACTGGCTGGAATGTGGAGGAACTACCAATTCGTTGTTTCTCAAGAGGAATTATTGCCAAGAAGAAACTCAACATTCCTCAAAAAGGAAGCCCAGAAGTGTCCATCTTTGATAGCTCAATCCATTCAAAATTACCACCCATTGCGGTTGCCATCCGAGCCCACAAGTTTTGTCAAACTTACCAGGGTAAAAGGAAAAGGGAAGGTGCCTGACATGTGGTTGTAGAAGCCACATTTCAGTGAGGCAGAGTTCCAGGTAGTTTCTAGTGAGGTGGTGAGTCGTGCGGAGGAGCTGATGGACTGTAACTGGAGGAAACAACTGTCCAGAGAAATTAGAACATTGGTAGCTATGGGCACTGTACCGCTGTAAGTGGGATGATGGCCTGAAGGAAAGGGTTCAGGGTTTAACATCAATCCACAGACAGGAGACTGGTACCACAGGCGATTTCATAGTTAAGCAATCGACACTCATGCCCGTGAGGACTAGGCATGCAGTGCCCTCCACATGGCTGGCTTAGAAGGTATCAGAGATGTAGAGGTTGGATGAGGCAGTCAATCCAAGAATGGTGAGTACAGCATGGATGAAAATGTCGTCTCCATGTTGTGAAAGCACATTCTACCTACCTACCTATCTAAAGACATTTGCGCTTTGGCGAAAAGGGCTTTGGTGCTAAGGGCTGCTGTCTGTGGCTGCTGGAGGCGCTGTTCCACTTGGCTGCATTTACACGTGTGTTACTTCCCGGCTGGAACCACGGAAGAAATTTCAGGGAAACTTTCTAAGTCCCCAACTCCTCCTCCTTTACCCACAATACAATATATTGTATGGACACGCGCTTTTGCGCGCGCGCTTTGGCGAAAAGGGCTTTGGTGCTAAGGGCTGCTGTCGGTGGCTGCTGGAGGCGCTGTTCCACTTGGCTGCATTTACACGTGTGTTACTTCCTGGCTGGAACCACGGTACGGAATTTGAAAGACAAGAACTTTCCATTGTTTGGATTGTGAAAGTTGCGAGGCAACTTCAACTTTCGTCTCCTTTGTTTCAGGAAGAAATTTCAGGGAAACTTTCTAAGTCCCCAACTCCTCCTCCTTTACCCACAATACAATATATTGTATGGACACGCGCTTTTGCGCGCGCGCTTTGGCGAAAAGGGCTTTGGTGCTAAGGGCTGCTGTCGGTGGCTGCTGGAGGCGCTGTTCCACTTGGCTGCATTTACACGTGTGTTACTTCCCGGCTGGAACCACGGTACGGAATTTGAAAGACAAGAACTTTCCATTGTTTGGATTGTGAAAGTTGCGAGGCAACTTCAACTTTCGTCTCCTTTGTTTCAGGAAGAAATTTCAGGGAAACTTTCTAAGTCCCCAACTCCTCCTCCTTTACCCACAATACAATATATTGTATGGACACGCGCTTTTGCGCGCGCGCTTTGGCGAAAAGGGCTTTGGTGCTAAGGGCTGCTGTCGGTGGCTGCTGGAGGCGCTGTTCCACTTGGCTGCATTTACACGTGTGTTACTTCCTGGCTGGAACCACGGTACGGAATTTGAAAGACAAGAACTTTCCATTGTTTGGATTGTGAAAGTTGCGAGGCAACTTCAACTTTCGTCTCCTTTGTTTCAGGAAGAAATTTCAGGGAAACTTTCTAAGTCCCCAACTCCTCCTCCTTTACCCACAATACAATATATTGTATGGACACGCGCTTTTGCGCGCGCGCTTTGGCGAAAAGGGCTTTGGTGCTAAGGGCTGCTGTCTGTGGCTGTCCGTGGCTGGTTGGGGTTGGAGGGTGCACCAAAAAGAAATCTGTGGTTATTGGAGCGCTCTGTGAAGCTCGAAAAGTACTGTTTGCTGTGCGCGCTCAGGTGCGGTGCTTCCTGTGTCCCGGTATCCAATTTACCGTTTAATCTCGTTCAATTACTGGTAACATGCTTATGATGCAGTAAAACGTTGCCTTTTAAGCTGAAAACTTACATATAATTTTATAGGTGCAACACTATTGTGCTATTTTCCACTGTATTTAATTTTATCCTCCTTTTTTTTTTTCTCTCTTCTCTATTTCACTGTGATTCTGATCTTTAGTACGTTTTTATTAATTATTTATTTAATAAATCATTACAGTTATTTTATTCTGAAGAGGGAAAGAAGAGGGGGAAGGTGATAGGTTGGAATTTAAAGGGAATTGGAGAGGAAGAAAGGAAGAACTAAAAAGAAAAAGAAAAAGAAATTATACACTAATGGCCTCAGGCATTTATACCCTGAAGTCAGGCATGCCGGACCATCATCCAGCTAATGTAGAAAAAACAAGAATGACACCACAATCTCTGAAAACCAAATTAGGAGGTTTAGAGAGAAAGAAAGCACGATCCACTTCCTTAACCTCTGATATACGGCAGTTCTGCACGATTGATCCATCAAATTGTGATTTGAGGGACCAACCTTCATCAGTGCCGCAAAACTCTGCGTCATACGGTATTATTCAGAACCCACTCAGTGAACCAAATAATTGTTCCCCACAAACTGACCCTACACAAGTTCAATCGACAATAGGTCAGATCACAGTAGTAGCCCAAATGAACTCGGGAACAACTTCCTTACTAAATCAGGATTTACAACCCTCAATGTTTATTGTTACTAGTCCCCAAGAAGCGCTGCCGACAGCAATTCTTGACGTGTCGACAGTAGTGCTGGGTAAAGAGACCTCAGATCTGACTCTTCTCGCTGTATGCAGTAACAACGAGCCGTCCACCCTTCAACAAACAATTCTAACTGAATCCACTGCATCTCTGGCACAACCTATACCACTTTGCACAGTCCTCGCTCAACAAAAATTGCGAGCTGCCCACGAGGCAATGATCGCAACAGGTGAAATAGAGGAGGACATGATTAGTTTTATTGGTTCCTCGAATATCACCTGTACTGATTTGAGTGAGGTTTTGTATATATGTTCCAACACAGGTGATTTAAGCCAGTTGGATCAGGACAAAACAGTTATTACTCAAAAGAGAATGTCTTCGCCTAACGTGACGGTAAGTCATGCGGAATCCGTAGTGGGTGAATTGAGAACTTCGATTAATGAACTATCTAAGTCTCCAGCCTTGTTCGATAAATATCAAGGTGATCCATCTAACAATTCCGCATCCTTCATTGCTCCGACTTCAAGAGGCTCAAGATTTGACGTACGGCCCTCAGATAATAATAATTTCTTTATCAACGGGCTGAGATCTGGTCGTTCCTCCTTTCCAGAAGCCCCGGCGCTCAATAATACACTGAGCGCCATGAACACTGCCCTGCTAACAATAGCAAGGCTGTATGAGGTCTTGGAGAGTAAGATGAATGTGCAGACCCAAATACTACAACAATTGCTTAATAAGGAATCAAATAGTTTGGATCTAGTACAGATGAGAGGAAGAGACTCAAATTTGAATACTCTGAACTCAAAATCACCAGCAGCTTGTAGCACTGCCTCGCAAACAGAACAACTCAATACCTGTCGAAGATCGACACAATGTGAACAAGAGCTGCTGAAAATCCCAAGAACAGAAGGGTCATCAGTTATCTTAAATAATGCTGTGGCTAGCCCAAAACCTACTCCAAAACCGGAACTTGGTACTTTAAAGGAGACATCTCCAGTAGTGATCTGTTTGGACATGTCTCAGGAAGTGGGCCCCAAGGGAAATTCCAAAAATCCAATCTTAATACGAACTACAAGAAATGCCGGTGAGACGGGGGGGCCGCCTCAGGAGCCCCCACTAGATGAGTCTCAGCTTGACAGAGATCCATCTATTGGCCAGCTCCCATTTAGCAATGTGATTAACCCATTTTCCTTGATGGGCAAGACAGTTCCTAACTTGCAGGGAAAAAGGAAAAAAATAGGTATGTTAAATAAACCAAAAATCACAAAGCCTCCTCCTTCAAAGAAGGTGTGTGTTAAGTTAATTGCTCCCCACACGGGTCAGTCTTCGACTCCTACAGTAACTCAATCGAATCAGCCCATGGTCACATCAATTGTGGCTGCAGCAAAACAACCATTGGCCCTAGCTGTTCCACATCTGGGTCAATCTTTTGTTAAATTGTTTCCATCTCCTACAGTACAACCATCGTCCATGGTTGTAACTCAACCAACCTCGGCTGTAACTCTACAGAACTCTACGATGACATGCCCCCAAGAACACGAACCCTTGACTAAACTAGTGGCGCTAATGTCAGACACAACTCCTCAAAACTATATAAAAGTTCGGAATGATGACATTATTCAGTCTATTCTTTCTCCTGAAGAAATCCGCCAAGAGATTGCTAGAATAGTAGCTCTACACGTTGCGCAAATTACAACATCCTCTGTTATAAATGCTCAGGCCTCTACTCATTCCAAATTGCCTGTTGATATAAATTTGCCGTGGGCTGCTCAATCCCAAAACAATTTTACATCTTGTCCTACGCTAGAAGAGATGCAACGTGATGGTAGAAAAGTTCCTTCACAGCAGATAGCGGTGTTGGCGGTACCTTCAAACTTGACCCAACAAGACATTTCCATTCAAACCAGGAATCCGAAAGGACAAGATACCGTGGTGGGGCAAACTCCCGATCGGCAGGAACTGCGGGAAGAAATTAAAGCTGCCCTAGTACAGTATCTGCACCACTCTTCGGATCCCCTGGGTCACACCTTACTGTCTCAGCAGTCATTGAACAAGATGCCAGATGTATCACAGCTGTTAAAAGGTCCGATGACTGAACGAAATGAGTCAACATTCACAAGGCCTTCCTCTCAAACCTTTAAAACATCCGATGCCTCGGAATTTTTAGGATTTAATAAACATGTGCCTGAATTTGAGACTTCACGAAAAAAGGACTATAGTAAGCAAAACCCTACTCATAGCGTATATGCCCACTGCCATCGATTGATAGTATCATGCCGCCCTCAACCATTTCCTAAATATGATCTAAATCGCAAGAGTATTCTAAACATCTGTGCCGAGGTGTCCTCTTTACAGGATTTATCGAGCACAGACATTGACCTGGTGGAATTTATTTCTCATAATGATCTATCCAGGGTTAGAATATTCATGCGATCGGGAATTACCCTAAATGCCATTTGGCAAGCTAGATCAGAATTTTACGCCTTGGGCTTTCTCATTTCACAAGATTTGGCTCAAACATTGCCATCCGAAGTAACCTCATTATCAGAGAATTACTCCAACACCCTGGAAATTCCACAGGCAAATGCTAATGCTAATGCGATCACAAGCAGGGGCGTGAATTCTCAAAGGCGAAACTCATAACAATCCAGGTCTGATAAAGACATTTCGTTGATATCGTGGAACACACGTGGACATAGGCATTTTCTAAATACATCCAACAGAGAACTGAATACCTACGATATTGTTGTCTTGCAGGAGACCTGGCTTGTTGAGGAACCCATTTGGGACACACACTACATTTCTATGGTTCCTGCAATAAAAAACATGTTTGGTCGACCTATGGCGGGTCTTTTGATCGCCATAAGGAAATCTTTACATTTGCGCATCACTTCCTGCAAAACCTCCTCCCCTTATATCCAAGTTGTAAAATTATCAAGGTCAACTGGCACAACTGTGATAATCAATGTATATTGGGGAAAACAACATCTATCAGCAGATCTATTCTTTGCACATATCGCTGATATACTTGACACATTAACCATGGATATAACCATTAAATATATACTTCTTCTAGGTGATTTAAACTTGCACCTCCTTCCATCTAAGCCCGGGAATCATTTATCCCATGAGTCCCAGTGGATACACCTAATGGAAGAGAGGAACCTCATGATGCTTAATGGCATCATAAATGGAGACATACCCCCCAAGGCAACATGGCATAGAGAGCTATTGCGAGCACACTTAGATTATATATATGCCAACCAGGCCCTCATGGATGCTTCAACATCTCTGGAGATATGCGAAAATGACATCAGTGATCATAATCAACTGTGTCTAACCTGGAAGTGGGCTCAATGGTTTGATCTTCTAGAACTAAAAACTAAAAAAAATATGCAACTTGTTGAGATTAGTCAAGCTGGGAACCGTGTTCGATGGTCGGATCATAAACTCATGTTATTTGGTAAAGTCCTGGAAAGTGAGTTTGGGCCGTATCATAATAACGAAGGAGGATGTTACATCCATTCTATGCAAATGTTTAGCACCAGGGGGAACGGTGGACGTTGTCATATTATCAAGCATCTCCATGCGTTTGATTTGGAGCTTAAAACAAAGAAGGCCCAATTACGCAAAGATATCCGACATTTATCACTCGACCTGACACCCACTAATGTCAATTTGATAAAAAATCTAAAACAAATGTATAAGAACTGGTGCAGGTCAAGGAGATCATTGCGATACCAGAGAGACGGAGAAAAAATGTTGTCTCAATGCCTTACTAAAACTACCGCTGGCATATGGTCTCTCCTTAATGAGGCGGTCGGTACGCTGCAAAGCGCCTTCCAAATTAACCCAATCCCTGAAAAAATCTGGAATGACTATTATGCTGACCTCTACCGCTCTCCCTTTTTTCGCGAATTGAAATTGATTGGACCCTCATAAGAGCGAACTCTAAACTCCATTTTGATACAGATGACATCATACATTGTATCTCTAAACTTAGTAGATCTCGCGCAGCCGGGCCAGATGGCATTAGCAATTCAATGATGAAGCAAAATCCAATAAGATGGGCGACAATATTAAACCACATCTTCCAACATACACTTCAAACTGGTAAAATCCCTGATTCGTGGAGAAAATCTATAATAGTTCCTGTCTATAAGAAAGGCGCGAGGGGCGATCCTAGGTCATACCGACCGATCGCCCTGTTAGACTGCCCTGGTAAGATCTTTGCGCGCATCGTGTTAGTAGCATTCAACGCTTGGTTAACAGCAAACTCCTTTAGGGATGAGTTCCAAACAGGCTTTGTAGCCGGCCTTGGTACTTCTATAAACCTAATTACGTTGAATTCTCTGATAAACGCGCACAAGCAAAGGAAGCAGCCCATTTTTGTTGCCTTCATAGATTTCCGCACGGCATTTGATGGTGTTCCTCGTGAACTATTGTTCAAAAAACTCCTGGAAAAGGGCTGTCCATGGCCCATCCTGCGATGGATAATTCAGCTTCACTCCAAAACAACCATTCAGGTTCGACTTCGCAGGGATGGACTCCTATCCGGCGATATTCAAACAGACCGGGGTTTAAAACAGGGCTGTATCTTGGCCTCGGCTGTTTTTAATTTTTTCATCTCGGACATAGGTATCGTATTTAAAGATATAAGAACTGATGCCCCTCGCCTTAAGGGAACGCCCATAAACTATCTGCTTTATGCGGATGATATGGTTCTTATGTCTAAGACCCCCCAGGGACTCAAAAGTATGTTGAAAGCTCTTGAGGGCTATGCTCATTCCAACTGCATAGCCATCAATACTTCCAAAACACAAATCATTCAATTTGGGAACCCTAAACAAAGATGCAGAACCTACTCATGGATATTACAGAACAGCTCCTTAAGCATTGTTTCAACGTATACCTATCTAGGTGTTTTAATAACTAACCACCCGACTGATTTACCTTTTGAGGAAGCTAAGAGAGCAAAACTTCACAATGCAATTTCCCAAGCAAGAATTATCAGGGCAAAATTTTGTAAATTTTCGATATTTCCAATCATAACTTATTATAAACAGAAAACATCACCTATATTATTATATGGGACAGAAACCAAACACTGGCGACCATATACCTATTGGGCTAAGATGGAAGGAGCTTTTTGGAGAAAAATGTTGCATCTACGTAGTTCGGAACCACTACCTCTAATTCGCTATGAATTGGGATTAATATCACTTCATGCCAGATATAAGTGGCTCTGCTGCTCCTTGTATCGCAAACTTGTAATGGGTAACTTGGAAAATGGCCTAACTCGAATTATGGCCGACTATGCTGCACAAGAAACCCATGACGTATTTATAAGAGTTTGGAGACAAAGAGTGTTGAAATTGCTTGATGATGCTAACATAACCATCCAATTGTTAATTGATAACCCCTGCAAGGCCAAAGAAAGCATGTGGCGATATGATTGGATTCTCACTATTGCCCAGTGTGCACAATATAAAAAATTTCAGGAGAACCCATTTGAGCCAAAAAGATTTGGCCAAACTGCTCGGTACTTATTGATCTCCCCAAGTCCTCAGCACCGCCAGGCATTCATGCGCTTTAGACTAGGATTGTGCTCTACAGCTGACCTTCTTTATAAGCGCAAAATTCTATCAAAGGAAGAAAACAAATGTAGGTTTTGTCATCACATGTTGGAGACTGTGCGCCATTTATTGGTTGATTGTGACCATTGGACAGAATTAAGAGCTAAACTGTTCAAACCGTTCTTTGAAGGGCATATCAATGTAACCTATGACCAACTATGGTCTACACTGTTTCACACGAACAAGAAAGCGATACAGTATGCGATTGTTAATTTTTGGAAAATTATGAAGATTTGAATATGTTGGGAAAAAATTTGTTTTAGAAATGAAAAAAAAGGAAAAGATTGAATTATATACATTGTTTCTTTTCTGAAAGCTCTGACTGCTCACAGGGGTTTTAATTCAACTTTTAATTTAACTTTTAATAGAAATTTATTCTGTTTGTAATGTAGATTTAAATGCATTGTTGAAAGGTTGGAAAAATTTATTTTTCTTTGCCAAAACAACAACCAATAATAAATAAAAAAAATAAAGACATTTGCCATGCTATGGGGTCAGATGACCACAATGGCATCACTGAGCGGACAATCAAATCAAATGGCCATGGACAATCCAGGGGAAACGGAATACATGAAACACCCTGCAAGGGGGCCCTGGTCAAAATGCCTGTGATAATAGAAATGTAGCATTGCATCAATAAAATTGAAACCTTATTCAATCTTGACAAGTATTCGTCAACCACGAAACCCTTCAGGCAAACAAACAAAACGAAAAACACACTAGCAAATATCTAATAAGAGCAATGAAAGTGACAAATGAGCCATGAAACGGCCATTGATTTGCAGCACAAATGGAAGGCCAAGTAAAAATGTCGCCTTGCCCTACTCTAAACATGCCATTATGGCATGTGGCAAATTAATATATACCACATCCCAGATTGTAGATTAGCATGATGACTCCGAAAAGCTAACTACGGGTGCACATGTCAAGAAAAACCAAGATATACCAAACTCCCTTGTCACACCTTCCAAGTTGTGAATGTCATAACAGACACATACTATGGTTTGAATAGTGTTCTCCCTGCATGTCAATCTACCTTTTTCCATTGGGCCTTTGGAACAACATCCGCCAGAATGCATGCGAGTCATGCTCAGCAATAAACCAGACAACATATTTACTAACCGCATGCCATCATTCCCAAACAGGTTCTCTGGCTACCAAGGGGAGAGAAAGTAGAAACTAACATGACTTGGTGAACTTCTCTGCCATGGCCACCATTGAGATGCACATACCAACCATCAGCACTTTAGCCACCATCCCTGCACCTATAGTAACTGCTGTAAGACCTTGGCAAGAAGAGACCTGCCACCAGTATCTGCAAGGCAGCTGTACCCAACAGACAAACTGCACCACTCCAGTAGTTGTGGCTACTTACACCGTTGGTTTATGTAGCTGCTCCATCTTCAGGCCCCTCTGGAGTTAGCTGTCAGAAGCTCCACCCATGGGGCTACACTTCAAATTACCTGCTCCCCTTCGTCCCCCTCGACCGCTGCTCCAGCAAAGCAGCGGTACCAGCATCACAGCACAGAGGGAAGATAAGCAACTGTGAATGCCAGTGGGTGGGGGACTGGAACCTGTACAACACTGTGTTCCCCAGTACATGCTTGAAGGAATATTAAGCAGCCTTATCAGCATCAAGAAGGGTCAGTAGTGTATTGAAAATATAGCAAAGCAGAAACTACGACACCTGCAGACCATCAGGGATGCTGTGCAGATCTCCTCCCTATCAATGGATAGGGTGCTGAATAGGCAGTGGCACCACCCCACAGGTGTGAGCACAACAAATAAAGAGGTTGACTAGAGGGTGTGACAGATGTGATATTGCAGGCGCAGAGAAAATGCAGAGGACACTGCCCCTGACAATGCAGCATATCCCCTGGACAGAATTCACAAATGTCCAGTTCTGTCACTCCCACTGAATGCTCACTCCAAAGGAGCCCAAACTGCCAGCCCCAAAGCTCAACCACATGCTCACAAGTTAAGCAATTTGCCATGGAAAAATGATGACATCAATAGGATTATTCCAGAGTCAATCATGTTGGGAATAAGGGTGGAGGGAGTGGAAGGGTTTTGGGGATCAGGGCAGAGACAAGACAAGAGCATTACGATGAGGCTGAGGAAGGGGGTCAAAGGGGTTGCATGGTTGGACACTAAAGTCATATCTAAACTTGAAATGAGGACAGAACAGTCATCTGTGAGTAGATGTTATTATTTGCTATGTGACTACACACACTCTCGTAAGGTTGTGTAATTCAATGTTCTTAAAGGAAATCCTCATCAGTATTTGATGCATGACTCTTCTTTCCACTCTGGCCCTCATGAATGCTGTCACCATCCTTTGGGTGTGCAATGTCGACATCCATAGGCATGGGGACATGCCTACTGATGCACATGTTGTTTAGCATGGTACACACTCCAAATATTGTCCAATTTAGTCTGGCCTGTACATGACAGCTTCTCCTATATGATGGTGGCACTGGAACTGTCACTTTAGCATGCCAAATGTGTGCTCAAACCAAAGTCTGGTCCTTATATGCGCCTGATATTATGCAACGTTCTGTTCTGTCTAAGGTTTCTGGATCGTGTCATCATCCATGGGAGCTGGGGATAGCCGAAGTCGCCTGCAAAAGCAATGGGCATGGCCGCTGGATGCATTACAATGTGCTGTAGTAATCAATAGTTCTGGCATGATTGCCTAATTATGAGACAAAGTGCATTCGGCAGCAGCAATTTCCACCATTGGGGACTGTGAGACTTAGTTATGTCATACCTCAAGAAATAAAGGGCAATCTGAAAAATGTCATTAGGGAAAGCCCCCATGTCCAAAATCACTGAACCCAACAGACATGACAACTGTACACTGTTAGCTGATTGCAAACGTCCATGTTATTAGTGGATCTTCAATACATGACACTCGTGCATGTGCTGTGTTGCAATTTCTGTAATTCACATGCAATTTGTGGTAGATATCACTCACTTAGAAAATTCAATTCATAGGGCGTTACCTTCATAACTTTGCTACATGTGTGTGCTGCACAGTTATCTTCCACATGTGATCAATGCCATGACCAATCTATGTATACTGCAAAATTCCCCTATGCATTGTGGCACTTGTTTTCAATCTTTATTTATGTATCAATTTATTGTTTGCTAATTAGGCACTTATGCAGGATATACAATCTGTTTCAAAGCGCCCACAGGGCAGCACAGAAGGAACGTGGGATAGTGGGATAGCAGTACAATTGAATACAAAAAATACAGAGGGGGAAGGGACAGCCAAACCAACTACGCCTTGTGAGTATTCAGAACATGCAAATACAGGAAGGATAAGTAGGGTTTCGCCATGCAATGAAGGACCAGGTACCACTTACCCCTTGTCCTGGTTAGGGGACATTGTGAACCTACCGATCTGGCTTGAGTCAGAATGAAAATGAGAGGACTCCAAAAAAGAGAACACAGAAACTGAGATTTGGAAACCCAGGATCCAATTGGAAGCACTCCCAATGCCACAAAATTGCATCCCCTGATTAACGTGGCATCAGGACAGTGCAGTAAACACTGGCAGGGGAGCCAATAATGCAAAGTCCAAGATGACGGCATGCTAATATCTCATCAATTGCAGTGAAGGCAGGATCCAGCACAAGGCAGTTGGCCAAAGAGGCAGCAGTCATACTGGAAGGCAGGGTACAGAGGCAACTGGCATAAAATAGAAAAGCAGACAAGAGAAAGTAATGAGAAAATGATGCCAATGAGGCTGCCACACAAATGGGAGCAGGGAACAGGCAAGAAGAAGGGAAGGCAGAGTTCACAGGGACATGACTGAACGGGGGCCAAATGTCCAGGGAACTTAGGGTGTGCTGAGATGCAGTGAGCAACAGTCAGCAGGCAGGAAAATATCTGTTGACATGCCGAGTAAAACAACAATAGGACAATGGTGTCTGCCTCTGGTGAACATAGCATCCCCCAAATGGCTTGCCATGCTGTGCTCTGTGTGGATTATTCTCACAACACCACCCCCACAAGGGGGAGAAGTACCAAGAGTCGACTGCCAGCATGGCTAGACATGACATGACATGAACAGCTGAGTGAATGGGAATCTGCAGAGCAGGTAACACACATGCAGTCACTTACTAGACTCCCATCACCTTGTGTCCCAACACCTATGCAGCCAGATAGGCCACCAATAAATGCCCTAGAGTGACAGCCTCCCTCACAACAATCCTCCCGCAGCCAGTTCCCCACTGAATGACATCCACAAACAACAAGCATGCAACCAGCAGCCTACCATCACCATGTGTACCTTCCACCTATGAAACCAGACCTGCTCACATCAATACAAGGAAACAAGTACACTGCACACAGTGCCAGACTCCCTGCCACAAAAAACACCACAACTGCCACTCTGCACATGGTACATGGTACACACTTGTCTGGCATCCACAGTATCCCACCTGAAACAACATTCTGCATTTACAAAGAGATGGATTTCATCAATGTAAAGACACTGGAGAGCCATGCCAACTCCTGTATGTAACAATGATATAGCCATCTGGAACTACACAAAACCAAGCGTCCTCAACTATCAACATAGCAACAGCAAAACTCACCAACAGAGAAATCACTGGCAGCAAAGCAAACAAAATTGAAACATAGCACAACATGCACCCTGCAAACAGGCGTCAGTCACCCCCCCCCTCCCCTGGGATGCAGCTGTATAGGGGTCGCCAGGAAAAAACTCTCCCAAATATTACAAGCGTAGTAAAAAATAAGTGTATGTCGCTTCAAGAAATAACACAGATTTATTCAGGGCCCAAGATGCAGCTGAGACAGCAAATTCAAACAGATCGCGGAACAGAACTCTGTCAACGAAATGCCCCTAAGGTTAGAACCTTTATACAATGAAAGTAATAAGTGTTCATCACTGTGCAACATGAACAAATCTCCCCGCACAAAGCTGATTGGACTTTGCACTTTGAACTCTTATAGAAAAGCATACATAGCAATCAATAATTGGCTCCACAAACCTTCCCACAGCGTCCTCAATTACAGCTTGTGATGTCACAATCCACCCCAAATTCCCACAGCACAAAGTTAAGTAATTTAAACATTTGAGATGGTCAACAGAACTTTAACCAACTACCCTGGTTGCCTCATCCTGATTCTCATAAGAATTACTTTCAGCCATGACACCACCAGAGCCTTGAACCATGGACATACTGCTATACAAATGGTGCACATCTGGGACACTCTAACCCTTTTCCAAGGGAAAATGTTCCACAGGGCAGTTTGAAACCACTGTGGTTGTGTTCGGCTCCATTGGAAAATCGTATTTCATAAATGATTTTCAATTATAAAATGTTCATGTATTTGTTATTTGTTGGCAGAACCTGTGAGCTCTAATTTATGAACTTGAAAAATAACAACCACTGTGTACTTCTCTCAGCGCTGGCCTGTTATTGCAGACTCTGCACTAAATCACCACCCACATCAGCCTTTTCCGTACATAAAATGTTAAAACACGCTTTCTGCAAAAGCAAGCTTTTAAGGCCTATTTATCACATTTCGTTCTACCATGAAGTTTGTTTATACTTACCTCTGCCCCTGTAGCTATGGATTTGTTTTATAAAAGGATTTTATTCCACAGATATTTCACAGATATCAGAAAGAGCTCACACCCCTTTTACAGTGCTACTCTTGCAGCTGATAAGTGTGTTCCTTTATACCTCGGTGAACTTGCATCTTTATTACATACTACAAATTTCCCCCCTTTTTGGTCCTCTCATTCCTTTTTAGCCACTTCCAAATTGTTTCCAATCGTGTCATGTCTCCCATAGTCTCATCCCAACCATTCAGATCTTACCCCACCCATACACACTGTGCCACATAGACATTGAATCCAGAACTCCTTATAATTATCAACATCTGCAGGCTGTGTAAAAACCCATCCAAAAGGATCCTCCTCTTAATCTTGCACCATTATTATGTTTCTACTCTTCATTTCAAACCGTTTTTGTCAACACTCAAAGGTTAAATCAAATTTCCTTTTTGCTTGTCAAAATATACTTTCATTTCATTTAATATACTTATAGCATTGAGCTTTGTATATACAACATAAAAACAACCATCAAACAAAACACAACGATTTTATACACATATATAAACAACATATATGCAGTTCCATAAAATACTATTACAATCACGTTAAACGACAATTATTCCAATATCTCAGAAATCTCTACATTTCCAATAATATTTTACAATAAAATATATAAGATTTAAATAATTTCCTTCCATAAAACAGTGCCATATCAAACATTAATCTTTAAGATCTACTTGATTACAGTACAATTTCATGTACTTGGTTCTTAAGGTAACAAGACTAAAATATGTAATAATAATATGTTCAAGTGTTTGTAGGACATCTTCCCCACATAGCCTATATTTGCTTTGAGCAGGAGGGATCCCAGTTTTCCCACCCTTAATTTCCAAGACATCGCACCCATTAAATTTGAAAAGAAGATACTGTCTTCTGAGGCAACTATTCGGGAATGCCACAATATAAGAAGGACTGTGTGTTCTATCTGGTCTATAGCTTATAAAAGGGACAATATTTGATTTTGTAGATAACTGTAGTATATGATTTTGAAAGATGTAAATGATTAACTTCAGTTTCAGCCATTGTTTTATTGCCTGGATAGAGCCATAGGTGATGAGTAGGTTCAGATCCACATGCCAACAGTTATACAGAGCAATTATCTCACTCAATGTACCCAACTTTGTGCAATTCTCAATACGAAGAAAAGCCTGAATATATTTCACAATCTTTGTACCAATATGGAGCACCCTTAAATTGAGCCAACACATAAACGTTCTGGAAATACAAGTTGACAATATTCCTATAAGATCATATTCTAGATACAGGAATTCGATAGAGAGTGTCTGAGGCATTGTGAATAATTTTCGTAATATTTTTGCATCAAATCTAATTAGTTTTGTCGCAAATGTGTGACCCCAGATTTCAATTCCATAAGTCAACACAGGCAATTCTTTTGATGTGTATAGTAGCAGGATAGTGTGAACAGAAAAGCTACCATTCATACCAATAAATGCACTAATAGAGTTAGCCATTACCATACATTTACATTTTGTTTCATGCCAATGAGAGTTCCATTTTAGAGAGTCATCTATGTAGAGCACAAGATATTTATAGGTATACACTCGTTCGAATTTGCTACCATCCATTAACCAAATTGGGCTAGATGTCATCCTCTTCTTAGCTGGGAATATCATGATCTTACTTTTAGCTGTGTTCATTTGTATCCCATTTTGGTATGCATACAGGCCAAGTGCCTCGATCGTAGACTGGAGACCTCGGGGTGTATGATCCAACAGCACAAGATCGTCAGCGTAGGCAAGCCAATTTAGGAATTAATTGCCTACTTTGATGGGCACTGAGTTGAGTTATAGAAAACTCCATGTAAATTGGCAAGGTAAAGATTGCTGGTTTCGGCTATGATACATCCCTGCTTCACTCCACTACAGGTAGGTATAGCAGTAGATAGTTTCCCAACGCAAACCAGACACACCCTTACACTTGTATCACTATGGAGTGGCATGATCATCTTCAATAATCCAGGGGGGATATCCCATGCCACAGGTTGCTGCCATAATCTATTCCTCAACACAGTGTTGAACGTGACACTAAAACCAATAAACACACAGTATGCATGCGTCTCTCTTCTAGACCTTGAATATTCAACTGCAGATACTAGGTTGAGAATGTTATGTGATGTCGATGATTTAGGTGGAAAACCCAATTGTTTTGGACTCAGAATCCTCTAAACATTCATCCATTCTGTCAATTCGGCTAGTGTATCTCTTGATAAACTTAAAAAAGTTCTTAAAAATGCAGAAGGTGATGAGAATGAGAACTAACAGTGGGACAGTGACTTGAAAACAATCTGGAAAGCAAGGTGGGTAGCCATGTGAATATATTGTCCAGACAGTCTTTTGCTTGCACTCCACTGACCTTGCTTGTCATCTTTCCCTGTAGTGTCCATATGTCTTGTATGGCTGCATTTAGAGTTTCATTTGAGGCCTCCCCATCAGCTATGGCCATTGTCAGAAACCAGATGGTTTCTCACCCACTAGTCCCTAGGGATCTATCTCTCAGGTGGGCAGTGCATGGACATCGCCTTTGGAACCAGACCCTGGTGGTGGACCAGTGGGTGAGGAGTCTTCAGGGAGTGGGGGTGAGACAGTCGATGGGTAGATGCGGTATTCCCCCCTTTTCTGTACATCCAATCCCTCCTATTTTGTAAGATCCGATGCCCCAAATCCCCCCCTATCTGCACAAACACTATACCAAGGAAGAGGGCGACTGAGTCTTGTACATCGTACTGGACATGTCACGCTAATCGGGTCAGGCAAAGTCAGGCACTTGACCTCAAGTGCATAAACCTGATACCTTTCCATTTAGCTCTCCTCACACAGATAAAATGGGAAACCTAGAGACACATTCTGAGCAAGGTGGAACACGAGTACAAGCAGAACTTCCGGGGCAAAGGCGAATCTACTGGAGCAGAGCGACGGACCAAGCAACGCACCAAGGAATGAGAGCAGCGGGTAGACAACCCCAAGAGTTCCCTACAGGAGGTTGTTGCCTCCACAAGGCCATGGACAACACGTGGAAAAGGCCAGATCCCAATATCGAAGACTGCATTGTGTTTCAAGGACGCCAGCGACCCACCTGGTTGAACGACAGAGTTGGGAGGCTGGGCCAAGCCTGTGGTACTAACCTTGACTCCTAAATTGGAAATGGAGAAAGCAAGAGAGAACCTTGTACAGCCCGTGAGCTGGCAAGTGACCAGAGAGACTGGTGTGTGCTAAGAAAGATTAACGTTTACAAAAAAAATGGCAAAATATCACAAGTGAAGGCTGCACATGTGTGCATGAGACGGAAGGAGAGGCAGCCCTGTGAATTAACTTTAAAGCAAGAAGGGCTGTGGTATCAGCAATACTGAGTACCGGAGTGGTCAGGCAAAAAGGAGTAGCCCACTGGAAAGTCTCTGTAAAGGTACATTGTTTGAGACAATACAAGCAAATGAACTATACAAACAAAAATGAACAAAGTTAACCGCGAGAGAAGGGGAGAGGAAAAGCTAAGCATTGAATATTGAGTCAAAGTGGTCCTGCGGTAGCCTGTAAAAGAAAACCTGAAGATTTGAAGGGATTCCCGGCCAGTGTTGTTAAACTGTGAAAGGTCTAAGCCCGGCAGAGGGGGACCAATGTAGAACTTTTGTTTTCTTTGAAGATGTCTGAGCCCAACAGAGGGGGACCTGTGTGAACCTTTTGTTTTATAATTTTGGGAAAACAGGAACAGGAGCCTTTACCGTTGAAGGCGAAGCGGGCCTTGATCCACGTTCCAAACTGTTTCAGTGTTAAAGCCAGAGTGTGTCATCAGGTCTTATTCCGTGCTGTCTAAATGTGGTGAGGAGAGCTAATTCAGCCACATTTATTCTCTGTCGAGCACACACTTTCCTTTTATATGCATATTTCCTTTACACACTTTTTTGACCAAGAGATAGAGCAGGTATTAGGTTTTTGTTAGCATAGGCCATTTTGACTTGACAGACGCGACTACGATTATTTGATGGTCGAGACAACTCCTATTTAGTTATAGGGCAAAGTAGGAGTTTCTCCAACCCCCACTAAGTTAATAAAGGTTTTACAAATTGTATCTTTTCTGTCAATGTGAGACTTGTGATGCCATGCTTCCCCTACACTGTACAGCAACTTTTCCCAAACTTGGTGCAGACACCTCCTTGAATGGCTTTTAGGAGGTCCAGGACAAAATAATTTTGAAGGACCACCAAATGAAAAGCCCTCGTCTCTTTAATTGAGTAAAAAAGTTTTGCTGTTGAGTTGGCCAGTTGCAATAACTCATATCGAGTCAGCTGCAACCATTTTGAATTTGCTGCAGCCTGTACTTCTGAACGCAACAATGAAGTGAAAAAGGTAGCAGCCTTGGAGAACACACTCCACTCATCTGGGGTAGAGGCCAGGTTCTCTGCACTCTTCCATGAGAAATAATTGCTTTCTCATTTTCTCCTCCTCATTATTCTTTGCTGCTCATTTTGTTGCGCCATTTTCCCCTGCAGTGCAACCTTCATGGCAGTACTATGTTGAGGCACCACACGTGCAGGGCTGTGCAAGGTGATGAGGGCACACACTCAATTCCAGTGTGGTGGAAGCTAGGCATATGTTTTGGATATGCAGGCCAATCAGAAAATCCATCACTGCTGCTGTTCCCCTCAGCGCTGCATTCTTCACCACCTTGGCAAAGCCCAAATTAGTCCCCAGGATAATTGACCCTCTTGATCCGAAACACAAAGGGAATTGTATAAAACTCCTATTTCAACTAGTTGATGTTTTTCATGTAACCACGTGAAAGCATGAACATATTTTCCCCAGGTTGCTTGGCAGCTTCCGTTAACCTTGGCTGCCACGTTTTGCTCAAAGCCTACCAATCCTTCAGCACAACACTGCATTATTCCCCCTCCCATTTGTCCCCATAACATACTTCTCCTTCTATCCTCATCAGTGACCTTGTGTGACACAAAGGGACTCTTTGACCTTCTTTAGTTGTTCACTGCAATCTTTTATGGTCTCTCATTTGTAATTCCCCTTGTTTAGGACCCTCAGTGACATACTCCACCACCTTATGCCGGGTGTCCTCATTTTGAAGCATTTGTGTTCATTTTATGACATTGTCTTCATACCCATTTTCCCTTCATCCACCCAGTGAACGACTATTCAACAAAGGTGAACGACTATATTTGTCCCCTGTAAAAACCTTCTAGTTCTACAGACAACAAGTGCATTAGGCATCCAGTCTCCTCATAGGACATAGCTTAGGGGAGGAAAAGCTTGGACACTCCAACTATGTGTGGAATGAGAGATCAGATGTAGCATGTACCATGTACTCTCTCTCTTCCCACATGCAACATTTCAATATACCAAATGTTTCCTGTTAATGAATTTTGCATCTCTTCAGTGCCATAGTGGAAGTCCTCCCCATTCATCATTTTTCTTTTTCCCCATCTTTCTTTTCTCATTAATTTGTTTTTCACTTTTTTCTTTAAAAATCAACTTAAGCAAATGCATTACTATTATACTAAAATATTAACATCATTACGATCCAGAAAAATTGAAAATGTATTTTTCTTTGCCACACATTTTACATCATACACTTCATCACCGCCTTCTTTCACTGGCTTTTCATAAGTTGTAATGGCTGTAAGAAAACTGAAAGAAAGTTCAGACGTGCTCCAAATTATCATTTGCTTTGGGAGATGATGCTTTTGTCTCTGCGAACGTCCATTATGTGGCCTCATCCTTGCCGTCCTTTGAGCTTGACAGCAGGTGGTATTGAATAGAAGATGGTATGTGGACCTGGCAAAGCGCTCCTCTTTCCACTTTCTGACATGATAAAGAGGTGCTGCTTGTGGGAAATGTCCATTTGGAACATCTAATTGTCTGTATTGGTTTTTTGGCCTCCTCTTCAAGAAGATAGAGTTAAGGGACTTGGTAAGTTCTTTAAGATCAAATCCCCCCCAACAATAGCAGAGGAAGAGCGAGTGTCAGAGATTGTATGTGATGGCTGAATTGGCACATGTATTCTCCGCCATGTAAAAATCTCATGAAGAGTCAGGTGTTGTTACACTCACCCGGTCTCTGCAGGGACGTTGGGGCACGGTTGGAGCCGTCTCAGGAGTTGACTACCTTGGATTGCTTCTCTCCCCCAACTGCAGCGTTATCGAGGACCCGGGTTTCTGGTACTGTTCCTGAGAGAAGATGAGAGGCGGTGAGGATAGCGTGGTGGTGCCGTGATTCCCCTCAACCCTTTCGTGCCAAAATGTAGTGCGCAAGAGTTTGCCCATGCAAGCTCACCTATTCTGATGTAAGGATGGGCTCTCCGTCCTGCTTTCCTTCAGCAGTGGCACTGTGGTTGGACTTAGTTGCTTCACTGGTCCTGAGTGTGCAGGTCCAGACCGGCTGCAACCATTCCGTCTTGAAGGTAGGTTTATTACTATGATTATTGTCCTTATACTTGTGATAATTTTCCCCAATGATTATTGTCCGTAACCATATATTGTCCTTTCTCTCCCTAGGTATGAAGATGGCCCATGAGCGTGTGAGGATGAAAAAAGTCTATCCCGGAGGATCTACTGGTGGTAAATAGGTTGTTCCAGAAACTGTGCCAAGTTCGTGAGTTGTGCTGCTTAAGGTATTGTAGTCTATGCGATTGCTCACCTAGTGTTTTCATATTCCCTTTGCAGGGGCAGCTGGTCAGTGTTAGTTGGTGGGCGGTTTCCGGACTCCTGCAGGCTGCCGGAGATGAAGATCTGCATGGATGTTGCACCAGAAGGTGGTCCCGTGTTGATGGGAGTCTGGGACAGGTAAGGATGCTAGGCGGCACCCGTGGAGGACTCGAGAAGACTGATAAGTTGAGTGCAGCTATTGCAGAGTCAGAGGCAGTAGCAGTGCTCCTTCAAGCGAGGCTGACTCAGGTAAGATGCATGCGGTGGTTGCAGATGGAAAGCAGATAGCAGTGCTTCTAGCGATGGGGTGGCTGATTCCAGGTAAGATGCTGGAGGGTTCCGGAGACTGAAGATGCACGTGCTGAACCAGGTAAGAGTCTTCTGGATGGTGGTAAGTGTTACGCTGCTCAAGAAGACTAACTCGAAGCACGAGCATGCGGGTGGGGCTGGCTTATATAGCCTGGCCCCAGCCACTACCCTTAGGCCCCGCCTTGTGGCCCCACCTTGCCACTCCTCCTGTCTTCGGCACGTGCCTTCCCTGTATTGGTAGGGCCCCGCCCGGCCCAGGTGCACATGTTCTCTGTATTCTGTGTGCAGAGCACATTTTGTAATAAGCTTGGTGGCACAGGCGCCAAGACTGGGTCCATTGGAACCCTGCAGGTGGTGAAGTAATTGGCCCTTCACCAGTGGTCATGACAGGTGATGATCGTATTTCATGAGGCTTATTTCTCAGTGTAAACAAAGCAAGCGGCAAGCAGTGCACCCATAATGTTTCAAGCATTGCGTAAGCTTAGCCAATCATATTTTGAGCAGTTCATTAATCTTCTCTACCAAACTGTTGGCTTGAGGATGGTAAACCATGCGTAGCTTATGCTTTATCACCAGGAGTGTTGTTATTCCCTTTATTAACTCGTTGGCTAAGTGCTGCCCATTATCAGAATAAATTTCATATAGAATCCCCCACCTCGGGAACACCTCCCTCACCAGTAATTTAGCCACAGAGCTGGCATCATTGTGGGCACATGGACCTGCCTCAAGCCAACAAGAGAATGAACACACAACTACAAGCAGCCACTTGTAAGAAGTACATCTTTCTTGCATATCAACATAATTGACATGCAAGTGCCAGAAGGGGCCATCCAACTCTCAATGTGTGACCTGGCAGAAATGTCTAGTAGGTCATGCAGTTATTAACATACTCAGTGACATATTCAAACAGATTTGGCACAAACCAGTCTTCACATATCCCAGCAGCCACATGCTCTTCTGATACCTGGGTAGGATAGTGAAGCTGTTCTAATGCTAATTGTAGCAATTGTTTTGGTATGACAACATTTCCTGTGCAATCATGTCACCAAACCAAGTCAATTGGTGACAGAGAACGTTCTCGATTTTTCCACAGCTCTTTTTCAGCATCTGATGCTTCTCCCTTCAATTCAATTATCTGCAATATTGGGGTTGCATTCAAGTTTTCTGTCAATTAATCTTTTTCTTTGCTCTCTGTTAATACTGCTATTAGGGGTATTTGTTCTTCTTCAACAGGGAACAGCACATGCGATCCCTCTGGCAAATATGCTGCTTCTTTTTCTGCTATGTCTGCTCTTTCATTTCCTAATGAGATAACATTGTTCTCTCCTGAATGGGCTTTGCACTTTATTAATGCTAATTCTACTAGGTGCTGTAACATTTCCAGTACTTGACTCAGTAATGCTGCATGGTAAATGGGAGTTCCATCACTTTGTTTCCACCCTCTCCTTTTGTATCTTGCTACCCTGATACGGTTCTTGCGGAAGTGGGTATTGCTTTACTGGTAGGAATAGTGCACTGTCTTTTAATTTCATGTGTACTGGCCCGGCCCCTTTAAATATTCCTACATCATTGGGTCCTGTTGTCCACAAATCGTTGGGTACCTTTTCCAAATCTTACTGCCAATATTGCGCTTTATTTTTTGTTATCTGGGTCATTTGGGGCACTGCCCTTTCTTTTATGTACAAGGTATTCCCAGTTTGAAAATGTCCTCCCCTTCTTCATTGTCTTTTGTTACAAACAACTCTGTGTGTCACTTACTCCTGTCAATGTAAGTGTGTGGTCAATACATAATATTGAACGCCATTCCATGTTGTTTTCATGAGTTCCAAATAGTATAATCAAGTGTTTTCGTACCACTATTTCTTCTAAGTACAGTAGAGTGTGTGTGCCTGAGCTAACTGAGGAGGGACACTGAGGCCTGAACAAAAATGTATTGGACAGATGGAACACCTTCCACTCAATCTTTGACAACCAACCCAACAGCACCTGTACCCTGTACACAAACACCTCTATGTGTGTGGATATCCCTCTCATTGTGCTGTGTGCATAATATGCCTGAATCAGTACTGACACCCGAGCTGGATACATCCCGGGTGTGGTGCACACCATCCCTTTCTCTGAAAATGAAATGGTGGCGTTCAGTTTACTGAGTAGGTCCCTCCCTAGAATGGTGATGGGAGTGTATTTTAAATGCAGTAAAGGTGCTACAATATGTTGTGTCCCTATTGTCAGGGGAAAATCTTTTGTCAAAGGAACTTTCAAAATTGCCCCAAAAGCCTTGTGTGTCCAAACCTTCATAAAATAATGGAAATCCTACTTCATGATCTAGTTGTTCAGTATCTACAAGAAAGGACAATCCTCCTGTCCTATCTGAACTGCTACCTCTGGTTCCTCCTTGGGGCCTTCAGTTACTGCTAGAACAAGACACACTCACACTCCCCGTGGGCACCTCTATTGGGAAAATGTGTTCACGGATGATGTAAATGGGTTACTGTCCACCACTGTCACTCCAGTGTTTTGGGGCAAAGTGTTCTGTCCCAATATTGTTATCCCTTCTGGGATGTGTGTCTGTACTGGTGCCTGAAATACTTTCACTGCACCTTCACATAGTGCCATTTCCCCTCCTTCTACATGCACTTGTCCCTAGGTAACAATATCTTGTGTTTGTGCGGGCTGTATCTGTAATTGATGTTGCTGCGGCATTACCTGCACCTGTTGAGGAGTCTGCTCCATGTATGTCTGCTGTTGCTGCCCTGCCTGTGAAATAAGTGGGCATGGTTGGCAAAATGTCAAATATTCTCACATGCAAAGCACTGTACTCTGAAACGTGGAGTCATTGCCCTGTATCCCTTTCCCCTACCATGTGCATAATATCCTCTTCAAGTCTGATGCTGTCCCATGTACCCATTACCTCTGCCTGTCTGCATGAGCCCTGGCTGTCGCACGTTTATGAGTGTGGGTTGCTTCTGCATTTGTCCCATTACCACTGCTGGTTGGGTGACACCTGAGTGAAACATCGTAGCTGCATTACTATGGCCATTGGAAGTCCTCCTTGCTAAGTATGAAGAATGGCTACTGGATCTGTGAGTACTGCTCTCTCCATGTGTATTTTAACCAGTTATTTCTGAAATAATTTGTTTTCTTCCTTGGTTGCATTATTGACTGTCTCCTCATCCTTCTCCTGCTTCCTTTTTCAATAGTGTACAATTGTCAACTGTATTTCACGCCATCCCTTTGCCTCAATTCCCATTATCTTTTCTAAAGAAACCTGTACATCTTGGGGAAGCCCCCTCACTAAGATGTGGTAAAACAAGAGTATGTTTTCATCCCATGACTGTTTATCTTCCTATGTCTACATTTCTTGTATGGATCGTATGAATTCTCTGGGATCCTCATCAGGCTTTATTTTACGAGCCAACATAGAACCCATGTCTGACATATCTGGATACAACTCCTTTAAAGCCTTCCAAACCTGTGCTTGATAGTTGTTAAAGGGTGCTCCATCGTGTATATTAGAGCTTAATTTTCCTCCCACTAATACAGTCTATTGCCATATTTTGTCACTTCTCTCCCTAACCAATACTGCCAATAAACATTTTATGTCTCCTATGGCCAATGACATTCCCGCTGTTCAAAAACATAAATCCACTTACTCGCTCCAGCCATTAATGAAGGTAAACTGTAAACCAAATTGTCCCTTTGCATTGTCTGCCATGATATGTAATGAACCTCGCCCCTCACTTTCTGTAAAAGGGGCATGTGCGTGCAAGCTCTGCGTTTATTGAAATTTTGTGGTCTTTTCACTAATGTTAGTCTGGTTTTCCTACACTGAAGCCTGTTTCCCCAGTCACCCAGGGATTTGTGTCTTTCCTCCTCTTCGCTCTCATCTCATCTCCTTTCGCTTCTTCTGTCTGTCAGACTGTGTTTCTCTATTTTGTCATTCCCATGATTGCTGTCACCATTGTCTTCCCAGTCCGATGTGGTGTGCCCTTCTTCTGACGTATCAGTTTCACTCTGGTCCAAGTCCTGTCCCCACTTGTCTATTTTAAACTGTATGAATCCTAATGTCCAACCCTATTCGTTGGGTCCCTTCTCATGTTCATCTCCTTTCTCCTATATTTCCTTTTCCATTGCTCTTTCTGCTTCCTTGAACACTATGTCAAGTTTTTGCTGCATGCTCTTTTTTATGTCATTTAAATATTTCCTCCTCCCTTTCTCGTCATGGCAAATAATGCTTGTGTCACTCCCCTCTTTTTTCTTATGTGTTACTTCCTTGTCTTGAAACACTAGTCTAGGATTCGCATACCCTGCAGCTAGTTTTAATAAAGGGTATATCCTATAGTCTGGGGTCGGTGTACTTCCCTGCTCCTCCCCCTCTTTCCCTTTCTCTGTCTCTTGTTCCTTTTATTCGTACAGTTTCCAAAGCCCTAGGATATCCTGTCTCTTTTTAAGGTGTGCCCCTTTGTGTGTACCTGCCAAGTACGAGTACATACTTCTTTAATGTCTTTATCGAATGTTCCCTCTCTGGGCCATGTATTATAACATGTTCCCACTGTGTCGTGTACCCACTCAAAATCGTGCCTTGCTATTTTGTCACAATATTGGGGTTTTTATTTGCGCATGTGATTAAAAAGAGCATCCATCCAATAGAATGACATTGTCTCAGCCTTATTCTTTTCTATTGAAATATTCTTCTCTCCCTTTCCCTTCCATCCCCTTATTATTTTAAACCTTTAAACTCTCACTCTCCAAACAATCCCACTTGCTCAATTTGTAATCTCACCATGTTGTTCGATCGTCCTAGTTTTACTCGGACTGGCCTCCTGAGCAGGCCTCACCCTTTCAAACCTCGCACTCAATGCTTGCACCCAATGGCCTTCTCCACAGGCCCACCTTATTACATCTTGTTATTAAAGCAAAGGCATTCTCCCCAGGCCCACCACCTTAGCAACCAGGCCCTATGTCAGTACGTTAGAAAGAGTAGTTACTCCTTCCCTCGCTCAACTGCATCAGTGACTCATGCTATTTTGGCTCTGGCACTTCTGTTTTTCCAATGCCACATACAAAGAACGTCATCACCACCTTCTACAACACTAAAAAAAAAAATGCCGTTACTCACGAAACATGAGCGCGCATGTACCCCAAAATCATTTTTCCCAAAAGAAAGATAAAATGATGCAACTATACCAATTGCTTGAACTACACGCAACTCTTGTCTAACAAGGTCTGCCTCTTACTATGCAACCCTCCGCTCTAGAACAGATATGCCACTGTCTATCTGCTCCCTATCAGAACGTCAGACCTAACATCTAATACTACTAAGGTCAATCGCCTTCCATCACTAATGCGGTTGCTTCTTAAACACCACAAAAAGAGTGCATCCTACCCCTAGCGTTTTCATGCACAGGTACACTAATATATCCTTTTAGGAGATTCTTCATTTCATTCAACTTCAGTGCCTCCATTTAAAGGCCTGTACCTCAGTTGGAATGAAGGCGGAGCCAGTACAGGCAGACCTTTGGGAAATGGCATCAGCTGACCTCTCCTGGCTTGAGCTTTTGAACTGGCCAACAGATGCTGTCCCTCACTCCTCCGGGAGCACAGCTGGAATTTCCACACTTCATTCGAACGGCAGAGATATCTTGCTAGGGCCTCTGGAAAAATGTATGGGGGTCACATCGAAAAGCTCAACAAAATATTACAAAAGTAGTCAAAAAGGAGTGTACGCCGATGCAAGAAGTAACGCACTTTTATTCAGGGCCCTAGATGCAACTGGGGCCAGCAAATTCAAACCGATCGCGGAACAGAACTGCATGAAAAGGCGCTGTCAAAGAAACACCCCAAGGTTATAAGTAGGTAGTATTCATGACCGTGCAACATGAAAAATTCTTCCAACACAAAGCTGATTGGACTTTGCAGTTTGAACTCTTATAGAAAAGCATACATTGTGATCAATAATTGGGTCCATGAACCTTCCCACACCAGCCTCAATTACAGTTTGTGATGTCACAATCCACCCCCAATTCCCCAAGCACAAAGTTAAATCATTGAAATATTTGAGACGAAAAGAAGAACTTTAATCAACTGCCCTGGTCGCCTCATCCCGATTCTCATGAGAATTGCTCTGCACCATGACAACGCCAGAGCCTTGAACCACGGACAAAATGCTATACATTTTAGCATATCGGGGACACTCTAACCCTTTTCCAATAGAACATGTTCTACGAGCAATTTGAAACTGGCCTGGTTCTTTTCGGCTCTATTGCAAAATCATATTTCATAAATTATTTTGAATTATAAAATGGTCATGTATTAGATATTGCTGACGGAACCTGTGAGCTCTAATCTATTACCCCCAAAATTACAACCACTGTGTATTTCTCCCAGCACTTGCCTGGGATTACAGGTTCTGCACTAAATAACCAGCCACAGGGGCCTTTGCCACACATAAAATGTTAAGACGTTTTCTGCAAAAGCAAGCTTTTAAGGACTATTTACTGTGTTTCGTTCGACCAATAAGTTTGATTATACTTAGCTGTGTCCCTGTAGTTTTTACAATGCAACTCTTGCAGCAAGTGCATCCCTTTATACCACATTGAGCTTGCATCTTAATTACACGGCCACAAGTAGGGACATTGTTTTCCAGGCATTGTTTTTCTGACTTGTTGAAAGTCAGAATAGGGAAAAGTATTTCCCTATTACATTTCTCTACACACCCTTCTTTCTTTCTGTTGGGACACAAACAAAACCACTGCATGAAAAACCAAACATTCAATAATCCTGCCTTCAACACGTAATCAATGTGTTATCTTGGGCAGAATTATACCTTGATCCTAACAATGAATCCAATTAAATAGATCTATTAGAGTCAAACAACATGCAATTGGTAATATTCATGCAAAAACATCATATATACATTTTATTTTTAAGAAAAATACATATTTTTTAATTTTTGTATTATTATTTTTGTTAATATTTTAGAATTTGTTTTTTAAATCTTATATTTTAATCTTCTGATCAACTTTATCTTTTATCTTCTTTTAATTGCTGATCTCCTACTTGTTATTTTTTTGTTTTTTGTTTTTTTAGATTTGTATTTTTTGTATCTTTATTATAAAACATTAAAAGGAGATATTTTTCATTTCAAACAACCTTAAATCCATACAACTGTGCCAGTGGCCTCAGTCTGATACAAAAATCAATGTTTATAAAATAATAAAAATAAAATATGATGTTTAACTGTGAATTCAGAAATTGTTCAGGGAACTGTTCTTGGTGAAGTTAACTTCCATCCTCTGTAGGTGGGACTTCTGGGGTCATCATCTTCACCCCTTTTTTAGTCCATGTTCTTTTCCAGGAGACTCCATTACAGTGGCATCCTCCATGGATTTGAGGCTTTGAGGGATCCGGTGCACTCTAACCCCCAGAGCGCTAAGGGAAAAATGTATTGTTTTCTAAGATAAAAAGAAAATGACTAACTAAGAATCAAGTACATCAATCCATATAATTTCCAATTTGCAATTGGATATCTGAATTCTAAATTAATTATGCACACAAATGCACATTAAACTGAAAATAGCATGAAATGCAGCAAAGACATATCTTTAGGACCATCTAAAAATAACATAAATCAAACACACTAATACAAAACAGCACATTTTCAGGCAACTGTTTCAAACACAACCAATCTTAAAACAACATCTAATAAAAATAATATAAATTAACTAAGCTTTTACCTATTTACGATACCCCTTTCTCTCAGTTACCTGTTTATATTTCTGTTCACTCATTTGATATATCTTTCCACTTTTATCCCTTCAAATCCCATTTTGATTTCTTCAAACTATTTACACCTATTCACCTGCTATAGTAAGTCTATTTAATATGTCAGCACTTTCCTTTCATACCATCACATGTTTCACTCCCTGCTAGTCTGAATTCGCTCTAGCCTTTTAACCACATGTGGAAGGGCTTAATCTGATTAGCATGGACAAACTGTACCACTGTTAATTCTTCCTCCTGTCTAGCAATTCTGTAGACCACAGATGAAACCTTATCTACAATTCTATATGGTACGTGCCATGTTTCAAGACATTTAGAGACTTTATGCTTACCTTTCCCGAAGTTGAGTTTGAAGACCTGGTCTATCTCATATTCTCCCACAGATGTCTTCCAATCGTAATATAAATATGCACTGTCAGCAGCCTTTTCCAAATTTCACTGTGCAAATGCAAAAGCATATTGTAAGTGCTTTCTCTGTTCTTCCACATATTCATTGATTGTGGGCACATTTACAAGAACCTGTCCTGTAGAGCAAGTGTTGCAGCAAACCCATTGTCCTACCTGTCAACATTTTGTGGAGGCTGTTATTTGTTTGTTTAGAAGGCGTACACCTGAGAGCCATTACTACCAAAGGAAGCTGTATGTCCCAACTAGATCCCGCTTCAGCTACAAACTTTTTGAACATGTCAACTATTGATAAGTTACACTTTTTTCACTTCAGGGCCAATATGAAATGTGTAGCTTTCTCTTCACACCCAAGATTTGCCATATTTTTGACATTGCTGCACTGGTGAAATGACTTCCATGGTCTGATTCTCTTCTTTGAGGTAAACCAAATCTTGCAAAAATATGATTCACAAGTAAAGTGGCCACATATAGTGCACTGCAATCTGGAGATGCAATGCACTCCAACCATTTAGATAGTAAACAAACACCCATTAACATGTATCTGTTTCCCCTTGCTGATCTCCTCACAGGCCCTATAAAATCCACTTGCAGATCAGACCATGGGAGTGTCTATCCTCTTTTCATTAATGATGCTCTATATGCTGGTGATGCAGGCTGAAACTGTGCACACAATAAAACACCCTTTGGTTAGAACTCAACATCTTGAGCCATGTGTGGCCAATAGGCATAATCTTTTAAAATGTCCACAGACTTCTATGAACCTCTGTGGCCTGCAGTTATGGCATTGTGGACATGATGTAACATCAATCCCCAAAATGACAACTGTACTACCCATTGGATTTGGCCTGTCACAGAGTCTTTAATCATCAGTCCATCTTGCAACCTAATTATCTTTTTGAAATGGATGCAAAATGTGCTTAGGATAGGATCCTCGTTTTGTGCCTTAATCAAGTCTTGATCTTGAGTATCAAAAAATCCATTGTGCCACAGGCTGTTCAACTGTATTGGGAGTTTTGGAGCATTCTATCGCATTGACCCGTAATTCACCAAGCAAGCGATGAATAGAAAATAACTCCCCCATTACAGCTTCAATATTGGCTAATTGATCTGCATTATCATTTATTTCCTTATCCTCACCTGAAGTTTTCAAATGACTGCATATTTTCCTCCAAAGGATTAGACACAAGCTTGTCTAAAGCTTGAATGATCTTGCCATGTGTAAGTGGCTACTTGTTATATGTGAACATGCCTTTCACCTTCCAGCCAAGTAAATACTCCACAAACTATTTTGTGCATAATCATAATCAATTACTAAAACTATTTATTTAAGTCTGTTTTCTACTGCTGTAGATATTGCCTTATACATGGTGGTCAATTCTGTAACTGGACTGCTTTTGGGGACTATCCTCTGCTTACTCTTGTAATGTTGTTTCATTTAAACCACACATTTCCTATTCCTGCCACAAGTTATTTTTCAGCATCATTTTCTACGTGATATGGACATCCATCTACATACACAGTTGGTAAATCCTTCCACATTCCTTCGTTGAAAGCCCTGTGTGAGGATTTCTCAAATTCATTTAAACTTGTCTTTAGCTCTGAGTCATCATTCGCACAGACAGCTTCACAATCATGCAACTCCCCCAGCCCTTCACCAACTTGGCTCTTTTTATTTTGCCCATAACTCACTTCCACTGGAAATTCCTGAAGTGCTAGTATAGATTAAATGATTCTTGACTGGGTCAAATTCTCTGATCTGATCCTCTTACTTTGCAAAAGTTGCAGAGGCTGGTGATTTGTTTCAGCAATCATCCACTCCCCTTGAATTATGGGATGGAAATGTTGCAATGCCCAGACAGTGGTAAGAAGCGCTTTTTCACATTGACTAAATTTGATCTCTACCTATGACTTGTTAACTTATGCAATGGTTTTGTTATTTGCATCATGTTTTTGATATAACACTGCTGACATACACTGATCTGTGAATCCTATTTCTACAAAGAAATCAAGGTTTTTCATTGGATATGCCAAACATGACACTTTCATTAGACACTCTTTTAGCATGGCCACATGTTCCTTTTCCCATTTCCAACGTAAACCCTGCTTCAGTAACCTCATCAAAGATTGTGTAATTTCTGCATCGTTTTAATAAACTTTCTGTTGTAACTTGTCATTCCTATCAAACTCGTTAAACTGTAAAAGTTAGTGGGATCTTTTAGTTTCTGAATTGCTTCCACCTTTTTCTTTTGTGGGTTTTATCAATGCTCTGTCACTTCATGGCCTAGTATTTTTCCCTTTTTTCTGCACCACTGTGCTTTCTGTAAAGATGCCTTTTCCCCACCCTCCTGTAGCTGACTGAGTACATCTATAATCTCATTGAAATGGCTTTTGAAATCTTCATTTTTGATTAACACATCATTCACCTAAACTATTGTTCTCTTTCCGCTGCATCCGGGAATGACTTGCTCAGGAATATCCCAATCTTACTCCCACTATTGACATACCCAAAATTGGTACGGGACCATGAATATTGTGATTTGTCATATGAGAATGCAAATACATTTTGAATTTCTTCACTTAGTGGCACACACCATTATCCAACTGTAAAATCTAAGGTGGTACATACCTTTGACCCGCTAACCTATGGAAGGCCCTGATCAATTAATTGAAGGGGCCACCTTTAAATAGGTACCCTTTTGTTTAATTCTCATTGACCTTCTCAAAAGCACCATTGGACATTGGGTTTTAGCACACCTAATGCCAGGGTCAATCTATTTTGCTGCAGAAATACCGGCTCCCTACCATGTCCTTCTGGTAGTGTGGCAACATGCAAATAGGCCAGCCCACAGTCATAGGCATCTTTGGCAAAAACCGGTTTGAACTCCATAAATATTTTCCTCAATTGGTCTTTTTCTTCTTCATTTGGGCAAGCATCTGCAGTTTGGATCTGCTCCTCTACCAATTTAGAAAACTCTGGGAAATTCTCCAAAGGAGGAACCTCTGTACTTTCCTATAACCGTGTGGCAGAGTCTCTTTGTACAGTTACTACATTTAAATATTTTGGAATATTGACCTTCACTTCCATATGCTGATTTTCTCTTTTAGATTCACCTAATTTGAATAGGATACAATCATCCTGATGACAGCATACCATTTCACTTGGCTCATAAGGGTACTCAGACTGAACTTGAAAGGCTCCCTCTTAGGCTTAGACTCCAATAAATCTGGAAATTCACCCTGTGTAGTCACGTAGCTTTCAGGGATGTTCCCGATAACTGGGTTACTGAAATCAGCAGTATATTGAGATTTCTGTACTGCCATCCCTAATGCTCTATTGTCTTCAAATGAATGTCTTGACACCCCTTATTGTTCACCAGAATTTGAATGGGTCCATCCCCAATCTAGATCAGTGGTGTACATTTGCATTCTAATCCTTAGCGCTTTATGGATTCATTTAGGCACACACATGCAACATAATCTTTTATCTGTTGCCCCTTCCTGCATTTTGATGCTACTGTAAATTGTATGGTAAATGCAGGAATGGTAACATCCTTTTTCACTTGAAGCTCAATTGCAAATGGCGTCATTTGGGAACAATGATAAGCTTGTCTCTTGTCTTCAAATTCAGGTGCAGCTCCACCAAATTTGGACCTTTTGATTTAGAAAGTCTAATGCCATACACATTCTGTGCATAATGTAATTTCCCAAATAGAATTTCTTTTGTGTTCCGCACACAATCCACACATTGTGATGAAAGCTTTAAGAACCAATTGTAATCTTTAGCATGCATCTTCCTACAATTATTTGTCCCAACTCATGGTCATCTAGGCCAAAGATGTGTTTGTTCTTTATTTTAAACTTTGGGATCTCCTCTCTGTCAAGTATTTGCCAGCGTACATTTTCACTAATGAAACTTCTTTCATGCTCAAGCGCCAAAGTGGCTTCAATCATTTCAGAATGCCTATTTGTATGGATAGGGATCCATGGCTGCCCTTCTCCCATTTGTATTTCTGCAATTGTTGAAATGTTTTTTTTCCTGATTTTACTCCAGAGTAATATTTGGTTTGTATTTTTCTTCATTTAGATAAAACCGCAACAATTTTTCATCTATGTTTTCTCTCTATGCTGGACTATTGCAACAACCTCTTTCTAAATCTGTCTGCTTCTACTTTCCGGCCTCTGCAACTGATGCAGAAAAGGACTGCGAGACTTATCCTTGGCCTCAAGCCCAGGGATCGTATCTCTCCAGGACTGAATTCTCTGCACTGGCTCCCAGTGGCTGCGAGGATTAAGTTCAAAACCCTCTGTATCGTCCACAAGGGCTTCTGGGGCCTGGGCCTCAATACCTTCAATTCTCTCTTCCTAAATATCTTCCCTCTCGAGCTTTTCGCTCATCCGCCTCAAACTCCCTCAGGGTCAGTCGCTTCTCCAAGCAATGAGTTGGTGCTAGATCTCTTTCTTCGGCTAGCGCCTCCCTCTGGAACAGCCTCCCTGCCTCCCTTAAACTTGAGGAGAACCATCTCAGGTTCTGGAAGCACCTCAAAACCTTTCCCTTTGCTTCTGCTTTCTCTCTTCTTCTCCTCTGCTGACTTCCTGGCTGTAACTTGAACTGCACTGGCTACCTGGACACCATCTGATTTCGGGCCCAGGTTCCACCCCTGCCAGCATCACACACCTGCTCTGCCCACCTGGCAACCCCCGCACTTGGGGACTGTTTCTGTATTCCTACAGTACTCCTACCAGCCCTTGACACCTGATGTCTGCACTTACCCATGCACTTGCCACATGTTGACCGTTACTTTACTTATTGTTATTATCTACTCCCATGTACTGCACTGTCCCTGCCCCCTTCCCATGCACTCGCGCAATCTGAATGACACCTGGCCTAGTATGATCTGTTCCCCTCCCTTGCCTCGTCACACCTTGAAACACTTGTGTATAGGCGCGATATACATGCCATATCATATCATATCATAAATCATATCATATATCTGTTTGCCAGTTTTGCTTATGGTCCAAACAAATCTACAAGGACTGTTTCTTTTTTACTCCTCGCATTTCATCCTGACACATGAGAATAACAGTGACACTAGGCACGGTGCCATTGTGAAGATATACTTTCACTGTACTTTCTGATCTAGCAATGGTGTGGCATTCATTTACATGGTTGTTTTGAGTCATTATTTTCTTAGGTTTCCATGGCATTTTAGCTAAGGATCACAATACCCCATTGACCCCATCAATGAGGGGCGATAATCTCCTCAGGCAATGTATCCCTATGAGGAATGGCATTTCATTTATAGGTATGACCAACACTTCCTCTCTCATCGGATGCTTCCCTATCTTAATGTCAAACTCAGTGACACCTTTGATAGGTATTTTTTCCCCATTGAAATTGTGCACGGGGTCTTCACTAGTTCTCACCTTTACATGATTTTGTGGGGATCTCCCTTCATTGATCATTTTCACCAGTTCTTTTGACATTATTGTTGCTTGGGCACCTGTGTCAATCATTGCAAATGCATTACATTTTTCTTCAATAGCGATAGGAGCATAGTACATAACCTCAACCTCTTTTAGTACACATACAAAATGTGAATTTTAATTAATTTCAGGACTTACTTTTCTTAGCCCATTTTTACTTTTTGCTAGGCAAATGGGCATATGAAAGGACATTTTCCCCTCCTTTTTGCCCACTTCATTTTGGATTTCTTTTTCTATTCTCTTGGACTCAGAACCCATCTGGAGTGTAGCCACTGACTGCCCCTCTGACTTTGCACCATTAGTGTTCACACCACAATGTCTCATCATGCCTTTACCATTGTATGGGTCCTCTCTACTTAATTCCACATTACAACCTATTGGCTGTGTATTTTCACAAGTGTCACATGACAGCATGTCCATTTCTGGTGAGTGACACTTGTCTACATTTTGTATGGAACCTGTCAGTTCTGTCCCTTGGAATATCCGTGGCTCAAAATACTCCTCAGGTGACTGACCTGCACCTGCCTTTTGGACAATTGTTTCTTCTTCAGTATGTTGATCATCAAGAAGGGATAACCTATCTGTTGATCCTAATTCTTCATGTCATGTTTCATTTTCACATTGTATATTCTTTGTAAATCTCCTTCTCTGTTCTTTGGGTTTTTCTTGTTCATTTTCCCTTTTTTGTTCTTCGTCCTCACACACCAGAATGGTCTGACTAAACTCCAAATTAAACCACACTCCCTTGTTGTGTGTTCTATAATTCCCTGTCTAACTTTCATGCATTTGTTTTTTGTTTTTAAATCAGCAAGCAATTCAGTAGGCGATTTTTGGGCATCTGTGTTTTCATCAAGCCAGAGGTGATTAGCTTGTCACTTGTTGTCGCCACATACAAGATCACTCCTATGACCTTCTACACCATCACTTGGCTGTTGCTTTTGAACTGTACATCATTTTCCTCTCTGTTCAGACACATTTTGACTTGGGCCTCTAAGCATTGAAACCTGTCCATGTCTCTGAATTCCACTCTTTGTGGTCTGGGCCGGTAATGATTCAATGTGCCCTGGTTTGGCTTGTTCTAACATCTTTCAAGAGATTGATTTCTATTTGTGTTACCTCTGAATTCACGTGACACAGAATGTGGGAAACGTGGAGTGGCCATCCTTTGACCATGGTCAAACTGTGGTGGCTACTGATTATATTGGTGAGGTACATAATTCATATTTTGTCTTTCTTTTGGTGGGAACTGTTTCCTATGATGATTTCCATTTTCAATGAATCTATCCACATATCTTGGTCTTTCTTGGTGGCCATATACCGTTGCATTAGGGTCAAATCTACTCTGGGCCCCTGGTGTCTGGTATGGACTGTTGTACATTTGATTTTTATTGTTATTTTGGCCTGGCATATCATGGCGAAATCCCACTCTGCGAGTGGTACTAAGGTATCTAGGACTAATGTAAGAACTTCTGTCACTGGGATCAATGGATTGGAACATAGGGGTCTGAAGTGATGTCCTCTGTGGAGCTACGCCCCTTTGATGAGGTGTCATGTGATGCGTTGCCTGAGTTTGGGCGGATTCTAGTGGCCTCTTAACAGACTTTACCTCCAAAATCGATGGTGTGGATTCCTTAGGCTTTGGTTTTGCCTCTTTATCCTGGGCCTCTCCTCTTTCTGACCAAATGTCACGGGAGAAATGGCGTGTCGTTGATATGCTCAGCATTGTATTGCAACGAAACTTCTCTGAGGAAAGTGATATAAACAAATACTGGAATTTTAACATCTAAAAACCATTGATGGTGTGCGCATCCTACTGAAACTGGAGGACACTGACCAGCATTTGTTCAGTCCATACAGTAACACTCTGTATGTGGTATGTTTTGTTCTTATTGGTTTTAGAGTCAGAGGTTGCTTGATAATTTCTGAGGACATCCAAAGAAAATATTGTGCCGGAGAAATACGTGGATATTTATCTTAACAAAGTTATAGATGCCAGTGGAGGAATGAATCCAACTTCCTACTTGCTATCCCTAGAGTTGAAACATGGGGATTTAAAATTGGCTTATGAGATTTAAAAAGGGCGGACCAACTATATCTTGCCCTACGTCCTGAAGAAGGTCTTGAAAGAAGAGAGACAGTTATTTCTGTTATATGTGGACCGAAACACGTGTCGACGATTATATGAACAATCTGGAAAATAAAAACCAGATGAGATACGACACTTCATATTAAGGACTGGGTCATAAAACAATTGTTACAGCGTATGGACATTTCTGTGTAGTATTAGAATATGAATACACAATGTATAAAATGCCAAATTGGTTTAATATAGGAATGTGTGAATGAGAAAGTATGAGATTGAGAATGGATGCCTGGAATATGAAAGATATGCTGATAGAGTGAGTTAATTGTTTTAAGCAATACATACAGTTACTTGTTATATGTGTATTGATTACAATTTATAATTATTGAATAATCTGTGTCATCCCGATACACTGGTCCACCTTTTGCTCTAATTTCAAATATCACTTCATACAGTTTGGTCCCCTGTTCTATTATCCATTATAGTGGGTTTTCCCTGTCAAATTTACATATTAATTGGGAGACAATTTATTTTTGGAGTCCATAAAAGTATGCAGCTTTACATTCTACTGAGTTAGGGTTAAAGGTCACATCAAATCATGAAAATGCTCTTTTTAAGTTTTGAAAGAACTGGCAAGGAGATTCTTGTTGCTGTGCCGGCATACTACAATCAGCTTTCTTATCTTTATGCATAGAATGAGAAGGTGAGAATTGGTGTCTCATCTCTTTCTCAAACTCTGCCTATGACAGGGTGTCCTGTTCATTGAGACCACAAAGGATACAGGCAGATGCTGCATCTAGAATGAGCTAAAATACTGTCTATATAGTTCCCTAGGAATCTGAAGAGACTTGAATATATCATGAACAGCCTCCAAATGATCTTCCATGAAACAATGCCCTCACCTTATGAATGGTTTAATCAAGGTTTTGATCGATTTCACAATTTTTAAAGGACTACATGGTGCGTTATGGTATATGTCATTTTGATGCCCATTCCAGTTCTTTTGTGGGCAAGAATGTGTGTGAGTATTTGCAAGTTTTTCAGACCCTGACATTGGGTTATAGCCAGGCCTGACCATGTGACAGCTGCTGGTCCATTTTCTGGGCTAGGGATGTGATTATGTTCAGCTCCAATTAATGTAGTACACTGTTGTTTTTCCTTAGACTTAAGATTAAATATTTGCTGTTCCAGGCTTTTGCACTGTCCATGAAGCTGTTCTGTTTCATGACAGAGAACAGAATTCTCATCACTGACCTTATTGATTATTGCTTGCAATTCATCAATCTGTGTCAATGATCAAGTGCTTTAGCTTTTCTTTCATTTTCAACCAGTAATGTAAATATCTCATGTTTCATGGCATGAAATTCCTTATCTTTCTCACTGTTATCTTCTCTAAGGGTTGGATCTTCGGAAACTGCAACATCTTTATCTTGCATTATCCATCCAATATTGTTTTTAAATTAATTCATTCTTGCTCACTCTCATTAAGTTTTTTCTCTCTTTGAGCCAATTGAGCAGCAAGGTCGCTACATTTGGTTTGCAGTTCCATGTCTAACACCCTGTGCTTTAATTCTACTTTCTATTGCTGCACCGGACCACATTAATTGTCCAAACTGCACTGTAATCTGCTAATGACCTCACTGTCTTTCCCTTGCATCGTTATGGATCTGTGTAGCAAAAACCAAAGTGTTGTGCACAGTTGATGATGCATTTCTTCTCCTCTGTGCGTTCTGGTGCTCTGAACAGTCTAAGGAGACACACCTGCACAATACTTCCTTCATCAAAAATACCATTAAAAGCCTTTTTTCCATTTCTCTGCTGATCCTATTTTTCCATGTTTCCAAATTTTCAGATGACCAGTTTGCGTGATCATAAAGCTTTGCCCCGAGGTAATCGTATAATTCCAAAAATGTAGCCTGAATCTCGGACGTGGCGGTACTATTGCCAACAACACTATACAAGAGTCAAGTTAGCACACAGTACTGCACTACCTCACAGCTCTAATTCAGAGAATGAGTGCACAATATGACTATGCTTTATGATACAAGACCATGCCAGTAATTATTTTACCGGTTCCCGGCCAACGTATCAAGATTTTAGAGATCTTTTTGGCTATGTTTTTGATATTTTGTGGTATTGTGTGGTATGGAGGTATTGTAGTATGTTTGGTACTTTGTGGTATAGTGGTATTTTTGGTATAGTGGTGAGCCTAACTTCTGAGTACCGCCTGATAATTGTTCTTTTAGCGGAATCACTAAGAGTAATCAAATACTTGCCTTAGTACACTCTTCCGTGGTATTTTAGCTACAATGCAAAAACACTTGGTGAAACCACTCAGTAGAGCAGACACTCACAAACTGCTCTTGTACAAAAGCTGCAATGCTTGTTAGGGATATTTTCTTCACATTGTTAATAAACAAATAATTAGAGAATTATTTGCGATGATTTAGACGTAATTCACAAAGTGGTATTTAATTATGGTAAATAGAGGCAAACAACACCTCAGCAATATGGGCTTGTTAGCCAATGCATTTCAGAGAAACTTCATCTTCAGGGCTGAGCACTAATTAATTGCAACACATGAAGCATACATATACAAATGCATATCATTATGATCAATACATTTCAGGAAAAGAGTGTATATGTTTTACAGTGTTCAAATTGAAGTGCATACATCCTGTGAAAATCAGTAAGTCGTGGGAAAAGAAAAAGAAAAAAGAGAAATGGAGCAACACATAAGAATGTGTAATGGTGAGGCTGATATATAAGTATAGATGAATAATACACACAGGACCTTAGCGTGGGGACCTTAGTGTTTGTAGACACAATGAAATACATTACTGCATGCCAAAGGGTGAATAATCATGCAGATAAAGTGAGGATTGGCGGTTATCTGAGCTGCAAGATACGCGGTCCAGGGACACTGTTAGAAGAAGATCTGTGGGAGATCCATAGAAGTAGGGTAACTATAGTGGGAAATTACAGGAGTTACAAATATGGAGAGTACGACAGTGTGGGTTACATACCTAAAGTTGCAAGGGGCAGCTTGCAATGGTTACGATCACGAGTGCATGCCAGGAGTTATGTTTATCTCATTGCCCTGGTTACTGTGGGCGTTGTGAGGTCATGCGCCGGGGACTTCAGTGATGTCATCATTTCCACCTCGCGTCTCGGACCCTCTATAGTGACAGAGGGGCTGGGAATGGCATAGCTCGAATGAAATGCGGGGGTCTGATAAAAAGAATCTCCAAAAATAGTCAATAAGTCAATAAACTACATACACCAACCTGGTCTGATAAAACTGACATGCACCAAATTACAAGGGTAAGTAACGTTGTGGACAAACAAGTCTACTTGACTATAAGTACATATCACTAAGTGCCAAACTTTGTGTGGAAAAGGTATAATGGCTGTCTCAAGGTAATAAAGAACCGTAGGTCAACTGGGCTGATGAGTCAAGAATGGAGTGTGGGCACATAAGGGGTGAAAAGTAAGAAAAGAAGTAATGGAGAGGCAAATCCATGTGCGGTATTTAAAAAAAAAATATTCAATGACAATCCAGGAAGTCGTTCTGCAGATAATCCAGCTGTTTGATTGCTTGGCAAGTAATAGAAACAGAGAGTAATACTGAGATATGTGCTAAGACATCAAATGTAACACATGTAATTGATATCTTCATTAATGCCATTAGGTGTAAGTGTTCAGAGGCAGTCCAGTACTTTTCTCTACAATCAGGTTTTTTGCTCATGTTCTCATGTAGGTTAAACCTGGTCACAGTTTCAAGCATTTGGAATCTTATTTGAGATATGTTGTGTTTCTTTTCAAGCCTATGTCTGGCTACGGCTGAATTGAGATTATGATTCCTAACGCTTTTTATGTTTGTTCCATATGAGTTTGGCAGGATGCTTAGATTGTCCAATTTAGTACAGCCCACAGGGGCATTTAATTGAGTAAATAATGTTGGAGGTATCGCAAGTGACATAGTTTCTAAGTTTAATTTTTTTCTCCTGTACATGGGTGGTTGATCATATTCCCTTTAGTGACAAACCTGCAGTTGCTGAAATGTAGACAAGGAAAAGTCCCAATATGTGTTGTACTGTGCTCATGTATAGGAGGTCTAGTCGAGACGAGGTGGTCTCTAACGTTTCTGCTCCTCTGAGGCAAACAGTGGTAATTCCTTGAAGAGATGTTCAACCCTGAGGTCGCGCAGGTCAGGGTTCTCCAATTTTTCTTGATGATAGTTTTAATTCTGTTACTCTGAATTAAGAATTTAGATAGACTAAAGGAAGTGTGATGTAGTTTCCTTCTTATGTGTAAGTAAGACGTTGTGCTGTAAGTTACCCATTTTAGTGGCGGTTGCTTCTACCTCTTGTGTCTTGTACCCTCAGACAATACATTGCTTCCCCATTTCTGTTATCTGACGGGTATACTTATCAGGATGACTCACAATGTGTTTGACTCACAGCATTTGGCTCAAAGGTAGGTTTTTGATAAGACTGGGTTGATAGAACCTAAGTCTGTGAAGCAGGTTGTTTGTTTGCAGTAAATATTGGTAGTATACCCATCCACACCTGCCTTGATGGTTTCATCCAAAAACTGAATCATTTCCCTTGATGTGTCATGGGTAAATTGGCTCCTAGGATCAATTGAGTTAAGGTAAGTGAAGACATTGTTAAGATCATCTTCTGTGCCAGTGCATATTCCAAATATATCATCAATGTATCTGATCCATAGGTTGATGTGGTTGTGCCATACTGCGTGATTACATGATCCATTTCATATTTGTGTATGAAGCAGTTAGCATAATTGGGAGCCATGGTAGCACCTGACACTTGCTGATAGTACTGATCCTTATATTGCAAATATGAATTTTCAGCAATGAATTGTAGCAGTACAAAGATACATTAATGGTAAGCTTTGATTTCATCTTCGTTGAGCAGCATCCACTGCATGGCTTCCGTGCCAAGGTCATGGAGTATGGATGTACATAAACTCTTGACATCCACTGTAAATAAGATATTGCTCGGGTGGTAAGTGGTTCCTTCAAGATGTTGTCAAAAATGAGTCGTATCCTTGACATAAGTGCTTATTTTTTTAACAAGGGGTTGCAAAAAATAGTCAATATATTTGCTGAGGGGCTGTAGTATGCTGTCCATTCTGGCAATGATGGGTCTATCTGGTGGTCTGGTAGGGTCTTTATGAATTTTACGGAGCCTGTATAAATTCGGGATCCAAGGGTGTTGAATCCTCAGGAACATATGTGTGTGGTGATTGATCCATACTAAATCTTCTGCTTTGGGCAGTAGATCTTCAAGCTTTTGCATTATGGTAACAGTAGGATCGCCGCTCAATAATGCATAGACATTGGCATTGCTGAGTCGTCTCCTGCACTCTGTGTCATACTCAGTTTCATTCATAATGACTAAGGCTCCTCCTTTATCAGCGGGCCATCAGCCTGTTAGACATCTTTGATTTTTTGTGGTATTTTGTGGTATGGTGGTATTTTTGGTATTTCATGGTATAGTGGTATTTTTGGTATAATGGTGAGCCAAGTTCAGAGTACCGCCTGATAATTGTTCTTTTACCGGAATCACTAATGGTAATCAAATACTGGATACTCTATACAATTAACGCACCCCCTTTTGTGGTATCTTATGCACAATACCATATTATGCCCTTTTGGCTTGCATCTCAGAATACATTTACTATGTAAATGAAACACAAGCATTCATTCAGAGCCTCTCAGAGTAACACAATTTACAATGACTAACTTTGCTTTTATATTTCTTTTGCTGCACGTTCTGCATCTCTCTGTATGCCAAACCAATAACGCTGAGCACAGAATAAGTACACTGAGGCTAATTCAGCTTTTTGAATTGTTATTCTTTATCAGAAGTTGGAAATATGCAAGTTACCCAGAATGCCAAGTGCAACCATGGCGTTATTCAAACATAAGCAACGCCTTTCCTGCAATGAGTTCCAAATATTCTATTTGTGATAATGCCTAGAGTTCTACCACACCAACATTGCCCTTGAACTTAGCAGCAGAAATAGACAGAGCATGGGCTTCTGTCAAATCTGAGTTTTAGTGCAGGAAAACTTGGAGAAACATGAACACAGTTTTACATACACATTTAAAATGTCATGGTGCAGCACCTATAAACGAAATGACCTACTCAATGTACACTATCTAACATCAAGCATTCACTTATTAGCACGCTCCTCAAATTGACTGAACTTACCAAAGAAATATTTATTTCTTGTGTGTGTCTTGAACTGCTTGTGACCGAATCTAGTTGGCAGACAGAAGAACTCTTTATCTGATCCACTCCCTTTTTGCCTTTCACAAAACCTCTACCAGCCTTTCTGTTCCAAAAGTCAGCCAGAGGAAAAGAGCGCCTGGAAGAAGTCCTCTTAAGATAGCTGCCAGCTTCCTGAGCCAGTGAGTAACTGAGTTATAGTGGCTCAGCCCTTTCTGCTGCAAGCCTTTTTCTAAGACCTCGTGTGTCATTCAAACCATCTCCCTTTTTGTCAGTCAGCCAATCCAAGAATGTTCTGAACAGGTCTATCCTCACCGCTTAGAAGCGGAAATAATAGCTACATCTCAATGCTATCTTCCTGCTCTGAAAGCTTTTTCTGAACAATGCAATGTCTTTGGCAGAACACATTGCACACTTCTGATTTGTCATATCCCCATTCATAGACAGCACAGCTGTAAGCCTGCATATTTAGTTTATTTAATTTCCAAACTACAATGCATTTCCATCAATCTGCACCAGTTTATATAACTGCCATGGACTGGATTGCACTAAATGTTAGTATGGGAAGTTGTTATATGTTAAATGGATAAGGTCAATTAGTATGTTAGTTTCATGTGTGTTTTTTTTTTCAGTGCAAGTCAGACCACCACTGCGGCCTCGTGGAGCAAAGAGATTCTTTTCTAGCATGTGTTCTGTGCATTCCCAACATTGGCATCTATCAGATTGAGCCTGAGTCTCACACCATTGTGTCACACACATGAATCTCGCACCCTTGGCCCTAGTTAAAATTCAGACCTTTGCTAAAATGTGCATGATGAAATTTGGAGCTACCCTTGTTGAAATTCAAAATAAAGTATTTCCTATTACATTTTCCTACAAGCCCTAGAACCTGACACCAACTCATGGGAGGGTGGCCGTGCAACTGTAACCACCACGGATGTGTGGCCCACCACTGACTGGCCTTGTGAGCCAGCTGCACTGCTGCACAAATAATGGCCCCATCTGACGTGCCCATTGGGGCACTCACCTTCTCCCTCAGTGAGTTTTCCACGTCTGGTTCTACAGCCAAATCAGCAGAGTCAGAAAAATCCAAAGAGGATGGGACACAGCTGATAATGGCCTGTAGCACCTGTGGGTTTTTACGTTGCACTACACCATGGTCTTGGATGGTGAAATGACGTACCAAGACCTCTTCTTCCTCCTCCTGCTCCTCTGAATCCGCTGCATTATCACCTTCACATGGACAGAGATTGACATTTGGAGTCATGTGTCTCATGACAAACATGCACATGTGCATCAAAGGGCCGACAGGTGCAAAATGGCATTGTGACTTGGAAGACTGTGAGCTGGAAGCCACAGATATATGACATTTGCTGACATGTAGCACCACCCACCCCTGGTGCAGTCCATTTCATTAGTGGACACATACCAGACATAATGATGCAAGGGATAAGGCATGCGTCTGTCAGGCATTGATTGACAGTCACATACAGGGCTATCATGTGAGACAGGTATTACTGTTTTGATTTGAACTATATGAACACATCTGTAAATCGACCATGCACCTACATGACATGCAATGAGATAGGCACCAGAACTGTGGCAATGAACGATTCATGTGGATTTGGCATTGACACAAAGGTGTGCCCTGTGGGTGATGTTTGCTTGTTAGGGGTGCACGTCTTGGGGTATTGCAATTTGCACACGTATCAGACATTCAAATCCTGCATTCAAGTACTAGCACGGCTATGTGGGTCAGCAGACCATGAGGTGAAAAGTCACACTGACATGTGCCACACATGTGGATCACACAGGAAAATCACTGAATGCAGTCCATGTGCCAGAAGTCTACACATTAACAAACATGCATTGCCAAGGATGGCCGACAACTGCAACCACAGACATGAGTAGGTATGAGAAATGTAGGGTTATTCTCCCATTAAGACCCAGAGAGTCATCTATTCAGGTGGCCGGGGAGGGCCATTGCTCTTGGATCCCAACCCTGGGGGTGGACGAGCAAGGGAGGATCATCTGGGTAGGGGAATCCAGTTATATGTCACCAATGCACCAATCAATGTGCGACTGTAAACGTGCTCCCAATTTATGGGAACATCTCACAATGGTGTTCGGTCACATAGTCAACGAGGATCTCGAGCACCTCATCAGTGAAGTACCTCTTCCTCTGCAGACCTGTCTCCTGTGTGTGTCTTGGAGCCTCTTCCTGCTCTGCAGCGCATCCCTTATTGTCCCTAATGGACATAGGTGGTGCTGCTCCACTTGTCTGGATGCGACCACGTCGACGTCCAGTTGCCAGATCACCTGTGGGCTAAGACCCACTGTGTCCACCTGGGGCTGGGGCAGATGTGCCATCACCACGTACCCGACCCTGTCCCTGTCTACTCCCTTTCTCTCTTGGGGCCTTTCCACTCATGTTTCAAATGTTAAGGAGAAATGGAAGGCACACCAGTGCATTGTTTATGTTTATGTTTATTGTGTTTATATAGCGCTTTACGCCAAAGCGCTTTACTTTATAAAAAGTATACAATAAAAAACAGTAGAAGCAATTACAAAATATGAATCAAACCAGTAATACAATAAGTAGAACTATTTGCCAGTGAAAATAAACAAGGGGGGAGGAGGTGGAGAAGGGGAAGGAAGTGGGCAACAGGAAGAGGAATAGGCTGAGGATGAGAGAGGAGGAGAGGGGACTTAAGAGGAATTTTTCTGGGCAATATGAGCAAGGGAACAGTCTATTTGATGTGTGACGTAGATGTGTGGTCCAGCAAGTCTCCAATGTACCCCAAAAGCAAAAATATGGTTACACGATATGCAGAGGCACCCCTAGACAAACTCAAAAAATTACGTACGCGATACCCGAAAAGCTTCCAAAGGTTGAAAAAATTAGTATGCAATATGCAGAGGCACCCCATAACTCAGAAATTGCATATGCATCACACCGTAGACTTCAAAATGAAGAAAAAGGCATGCTTGTTTACGTAGAGACATACCTAAAAAATAAAAATGCAGTGAATGTTACATCAAGTAAACGGCATGTGTTACACCCCCAAATACGTGTATGCAATACTCATCCATCTCCTACCTTTGCCTGCACAACCAGTGATGTGCATAGCACACCTTATATTATACTGTCATTGCCTTGAGCTGCGTAGGTGTGCTGCGTCCCACGCATAGAACGTAACTTATGTGTTAAGGGCATTTACTCTGTTTTCGGCTCCTACGGATGAGAGATGCACAGCAGAGTTCCTCCTGCATGCAAACTGCTGATTTTTCTCCTACGGCCCTGTTTTGCCTCACTCACTCCTTATCTACTGATGCATGCTTGAGTGTGAGTGCCTTCCTGCAATCAGCACTGGCTCAGAGAGCCATCTGTCCTACTTTTGCGTGAACTCCTACGTTGGGCCTGTGACCACCTCTTCTTTATTTGGGACTTCCACCTCTCCCCGCCAACAACACCAGAGCTCCACAACTCCTACCCAGCAAAGCCTTACCTGTCTCTGGAGTGCCATGTCTGTACCATCAACATCCTCAGAAGAGTGCAGCACCCCCACGTTGAGGCAGAGGGCTGCTAAAATCACCTCCACTGAAGTTGGCATCCTGGTGGATCGAGTCCTGGGAGCCTATAATGCCCTCTTTAACCCAGCAACTCAGCTGGGCAATGACACAATGCAGCCGATCCGGGACGACATCACGTCTGCCATCAATGCGGAGGGAGTGGCAGACCACATGAAGAACACAGTCCAGACATTTTGTGATGACCTGAAGGCCAGAGCCATTCCAAGATAGTGGGAGCCCTCACCAGGGAGCCCACCATTGAGGTGTACCATTCGACTGCCACCGGTTCTCCCAGGTAGGCCTGCAGGTCCTTCTGAGGTTCTGTCTGGACCTTCACGCCCAGATCGTACATGGTGAAGTCATCTGGAAGTTTCTGGTGAGTACCCATGTGGAGCAATGTTCTACATTATATGTGTGGCATGCATGTTTGCAGATGCCACATTCTGGTTGTAGCTTGTATGTGTTTAGAGATGCAGAAACTTGGTGTATATGGCATTGCATACTGGCATATTCATGGGTATGGGCAGAATTTTCCTCAGTGACTTGTTCGACTTGGGCACATGCAGGACGAGTACGAATGCAGGCCTGCTATGTTGAGTGCATGTGAGAGATGTGCATGATGGACAACTCCATGTGTGACACACCAAGTGACGCATGTGCAAGGATGTCTATGAATAGTAAGTTGTTGCATTGACATCACAGGGACAGCGATCTGACATCTCATCCCACTGCATTTGGAGCAAAAGTGTGCGTGTGTACATGCTATATGTGTATGATGTTCCACACAGCATGAGCAATTGATTCCCAGATATGTGTTGTGGTACGTGTTGCTTGCTCGCAGGTCATGGTGTCACATATGCATGTTGGTCACTGTGTTTGTGAGGGAAAGTGCCCTGGTGTAGTTCCCATGCCCCCGGCTTCATGTCATACTTGTGTTGGTTGGTCATTAGTATGGGGCCGTTGCATGTTTTAGATGATGTGTTGGTGGCCACACAACAATGTGCTGTGTTAACATGTGCTTGTGTCATGACTGTGATTAATCCTTCATACTACACTCATGCAGCTGTTTACATGAAGTTTGCATGGGCAAGTGCATGTGTGCTTGCATTGTGTGTGTATCAGTTCCTCGTTGGAACATGTTGCATGATTGATACAGTTAATGTTGTGTGTGCCACTCATTCATTGACAATGAAAACTGATGTCAATGTCTTCTGTCCCATTTTACAAAGTTGCTGCAGCTCCTGAAGAGGTCGGAGGTATCAAAGTGGAGCAGAAGGGCCATGACCGGGCCACCAGACCGCAGTGCACACCCAGGCCAGCCACCATTGAGACCACCTTATCTGAGGGAGAGTTAGCAGGGGGAGTGCAAGTAACATTGGGTGGCACTGCTGGGGGTATGTCCCAAGAGGTTGTTGTGGTGGAGGATTCCACAGTGGCTGTGGGCCAAGGTGCAAAAACAGAGGGACCATCCAGGGAGGAGGGCTCTCTAGAGTCATCCAGGGAGGTGGAGGGGTTGGTGGAGGAGGAGTCAAGTGAAGACCAGCACATAGGGTTTGGCGGGGGCATCCAGGAGGGTGTTTAGGCTGCACCCATGGGCCAGGGATGTGAGGATTTTCAGTGCACTTTAGAGGTAGCTGCACAACATCCTGTCCCTGATCCATCTACTGCAGCAATGCCCACCTTCACGGATGCCTCAATCCAGTTCGAGCCCCCTTTGTGCCCGAGGAGACCATCCCTGAGTTGGAGTGCGCCCTGCTGGCTGGTCTAGCGAGGCAGACGGGTATGATTCATGATGCTGTGACAGCTACTCATGATGAGCTGTCACAGCATCAGCAATCAATGTGTCTCAACATGAGCCTGCTGGCATGTGCACTATTCTGCGCGCTGGCACATTCACTTGCCGCCTCCACCACTGACCCCTCTGTACCCCAGTCGTCTTCAGGGGAGCTTTCCTTGTAAGTTAACATCAAGGCCCCCTCTACACCAATCCCACCCACAGCACCCAGTCTGGTGGCAAGCATGCTCCTGCCTCTGGTGGAGTGCCACCTACAACAGAAGGGGTGGTTACTGTAGCTCCTCAGGCACCAACACAGGGACAGGTAGCAGTAGGACAGCTTTCACGTTAGGACAGTTCCCACACTGTACCACCCAACGTGTAACATCCAGATGGCGGGGGTACCTGCATAGTCTACACTCAGCCAGGCAGTGGCAGATAAGGAGCGTCCAGAGGCAATCTTCACAGGGCCATTCAACATCGAGGAGACAAGTCAGGCGGGACAGTTCTGACACCTGGCAGGATGAATGGAGGAGTCTCTGCAATATGGTCTGCATACGAATAGATTTAGAAGGCAGCTGATGGCAGAGAAGCAGCGTGGTAGGGAGGTGAGGATTGCTATTGCCCAGGCAGAGGTATTGGAGATATATACTCTGATGTGAGTTGCCATCCTGGAGAGGGCTTGCAGGGATGCTGTGGAGGAGGAAAGAATGTTTGGGTGCCTCCAAGCCATCCAGGAAAGAACAGAGGTAGGCCTCCATGTCGAGGATGAAGAATACGATTCCGCCCTGGAGGACGTGGTGAGAGACAATTGAGTCTGATGCCTGTGTAAATAGGTCTTTGTATGGATTTTCTTTTCTGGCTTTTGTTAATTTTTGATCCTTGGACATTTCCACCTTCCACATAGTTGTTTTTTGTAGTGTACATATTTTGAATACAGTTTTAAGTTTCTTGATCACACAGTTGTTGCTGTCTCGTCGTTCATGTATTGAATTTGGTTTACTATGGTTTTGGAATGCATTTTTTTCTTTCTGTTACTGTCACTTGGGATGGGATAGGTGGGATACACTCATCACTTGTGCAGTCATTATTTGGTAGGTGTGTCCCTCCCAATGCATGGCCACCCACCTTCACACATCAGCTATCACCCAGGAGATGCACTCAAATGCTGCATCATCACATGAGTGTTTTTTTTAACTCTGGCTGCACACATCACCCAAACACATGCCTGTTCAACTTGTGTTACTTCCAGAGGCTTTGACTGCTTAGGCTTCCTGCCTGACTCGTTTCATTCATTGATGTTTGCATGCTACTATGCACATTCACACTACATGTGACTTTGTCCTATCAGTGATGCCTTGGACTTGTGTCCTCCTAGGTCATTCACCTGCGGCACTTTGAGGTCATTGCAATGGCACATGGGCACAATGATACCTCACATTGCATTACATTGCTTTACTATGTTACATGTACATGGTCCGTTCACACTGTAGTTGGTACTACATTCTGTTGTCCAGTTGCTTTGCAACTGGTTGTGAAGTACCAGGGAGTTCTGTGGTAAGCTGTGGACATGGATTCTGCAGCAGTGGCCCCAGTTGTTCAGGCTAGGGGTGGATATGTGGCTGTTGTGCTTCATGTTAGAGGCAGGCCAGCAGAGTTGAGGTAAGTTGTTGGTCAACATTGGACTTGTAAGGGAGTAATGTGGCAGTGCCAGGCTTGGGTTGTGTTGGAGGTGTGGGAGGCTGGTGTGGGGTGTTAGGGTTGCCTGGGGGTAGTGACAGAGGTAAGGGGAGCCTGTGGGCAGTGTCCGGGATGCCTGGGAATAGTGTCAGAGGTGAGGGGGGTGGTGAGTTGTGTCAGGGATGCCTGGGGATTGTGTCAGAGGTGGGAGGTCTGGTGGGTGATGTCAGGACTTGAGTGACTGTCTGGGGGTGTGTCAGAGTTGAGCTGGTGGGTTGTGTCAGGGCCTGAGGGCTGCCTGGGGGTGGTGTCAGAAGTGACAGGGGCTGGTGGGTGGTGTCAGGGCAGCCTGGGTGTGGTTTCAGAGGTGGGGGGGATGGTGGGTGTTGTCAGGGCTGCCTGGTGTAGTGTCAGAGGTGGGGGGGCTGGTGGTAAGTGTCAGGGCCTGATAGGCTGGCGGGGGGGTGGTGTTGGAGGTGAGGGGGGCTGGTGGGTGGTGTCAGTACCTGAGGGATTTCCTGGGGGTAGTGTCAGAGCTGAGGGGGGCTGGTGGGTGGTGTCAGGACCTGAATGACTACCTGGCAGTAGTGTGGAAGGTGAGGGGGGCTAGTGGGTGGTGCCAGGACCTGAGGGGCTGCTGGGGGGTGGTACCAGAGGTGTGGTGGGGTGGTGGGTGTTGTCAGGGCTGCCTGGGGGGTATTTCTGGAATTGAGGGGGGTTGATGGGTGGTGTCAGGACCTGAGGTGCTGTGTAGGGGTGGTGTTGGAGGTCAGGGGGGCTGGTGGGTGGTGTCAATCAGGACCTTAGGGGCTGTCTAGGGGTGATGTCAGAGGTGAGGGGCTAGGGGGTGGTGTCTGGGCTTGAGGGGGGTGCTGTGTATTAGGGGTATATGCTAGTGGTTTGGGTGCATTGGGAGTAGGGTGGACGGTTTGCAGTTTTGCAGGGGTACAGCTGTTACTCACGTCGGACCTCACATAGAATCGCAGGTGTGCAGACATTACTTATGTGGGACCACACACAGTTTTGCAAGGCTGCCACTGTTACTTATGTGGTGCCTCTCGCAGATTTGCAGGGGTACTGTCATTACTTATGGAGGACCTTGCACAGATTTGCAGGGGTACAGTTATTACGTACGTGGGACCTTGCGTAGATTTGGAGGGGTGCACCCTTAACTTACTGGGGACCTTGCGCAGTTTATCTGGGGTGCAGCCTTTACTTATGGGGAACTCGGACAGTTTAGCAGGGGTGCTGGATGTTGGGTCAGTGGTGGACACAGAGGTTGGAGGAAAGGTTGGTCTACGGCTATGTTTCTGGTTTGTGTGGGAATAGTTGTGCATGTTCCTCTTACAGCTCGGTTTTGTTTGCAGATCGGGTTGCTTTGCAATTTGGATTCCGTGAATACGTGGCCTGCGCATTGGAAACTTTGCGCGTAGAGCTGCGCAGTTATTTTGGGCACAGAGACTTTGCGGGATCAATCCAGACTTTTGTGTGAATTGGGCCCTTTGAGTGTTATGTCAGAAGGGCAAAGCCCACTTCATTTACGAACAGTGATTGGACCCCCAAAGCAGGCTTGCTTTAGTCTAATCACCTGTGGATATGTACCTTTAAAAGAAAGGGTCTCACACGAGTTCTTTGATTCACTTTGGAACCTGAAAAGGATTCACTGGGCCCCTTTTGAGAGTGTTTTACTTTCCAAAGCCCCCAACCACTGTGGTGAAGAAGGAGCAGTCCAAGGCAGAGGAAAGCTCTGCCCCTATCCACTCACACGGCACATTGGGGGTGACTCATGCTATGCATAAGGAAATCTCCTGAAGCTGGTAGAGCAGACCCTGAATGGACTCACCTTGTCCTCGAGGCCCTGAAGTGCATCTCGCAGGATCTAGTGGACCAGATCAGCTAAGACTCCCCATTTTGCCACTTCAATGCCAGTAGAACTGATGTCAAGCTGTGTTCGATGCTGAAGGTTCCCACCATTGCTGCTTTTTGGCGCTATCCTGAACCTTGGAATAAGTGCCTGCATCTTGCGTCCATTCGACGTTGCATTGTGTCCTCACTGAGCCCATCACCTGCTAGGTTCAAATCAACCACTAGACATTGGGATTCGACTCAAACTGCTGGAGAGTCACTTGCCGACTCAAACCAGGGGTTATGACACAAATTAACATGACTCACCCTCAAACTGCCACTTCGCAGAAACACACATCTGAGCAAGAGGATCGCTGTTTCAACAATCGACGCCTGCTGACCCAAAACGCTGGAGCATTACTCATTGACCGTTCTCTGTGGTTACAACCTGCTTGACGTCAAACAGATCCTTGTGAATTCCCATACTTACTTCACTGAAAGCCGCCTTCGAACAGCACAGAGCTACCACATTCAAACCTGCTCGATGCCCACTTACCACTTGGGCACACACAATCCAACATACCCGAACTGAACTGCTTGAAGCTGAGTTTGATGCTGTAGAACCATCAAGAACAGCAAGACAGTTCCTTTTGACTTTTATCTGCCGCCTTAGCCTAGTTTTGGGTGCTTCAGAATGGTGTGGTCCCAAATCCCCTTTCTGCATCCAAGAAATGTATCCTTTTTTAAGAACATTGTGGTTTTTACTTCTCTTGCATCCCAGAGTCATTACTCAGAGTGATGCATTGTGCTAACTTTGCTTACTCTGTTTTACTATGTAGTTATTTTTCAGATGGTGGATTTTATTAAGGTATGTCTATTTTCATAGAAGCTTGATTGGACATTCACTTTAATTAGGACTGTTAGGCTTTGCTATTTGGGTCACTACTGGAGCACATTTGCACTCTCCTTAAGAGCATTGTCTTCCCTCGGCCAACGTTACAACAAAAGGTGAAGAAGGTATATATCTTGACTTCATCTGTTCTCAGTTTGTAGCAGTGTGAGGGATGACTGGGCATGTTAGCCTGTATTCATCCTTGTAATTCTACAAGGCAGAATCCAATATCTCACACCTTTCACTTCAAAGATGGCTCTCCAGATGAGGATAGGGGAAGCAGTGGCTCAGGTATATGGGCCACATTCAAAGTAACCTTGTACTGGTCAGCCTCCTTTTGTTTTTGCACTGTCTCTCTTTCTTTTATGTTCCTTGTATTCGTCCTTGTTTCCACACTAAGGTTTATTTTCCTTGACAGCATTCTCTTCTGTACTGATGGGGTGGCAGTGGTGTAAATCATTGGTAAAGGATTGGTTCTCGGGTTGCTCTTGTTTTAGCTGGCCCACTGCATCTTGATTGCTTCCTTGCAACTTCAATTTCATCAGGGCATCGTTTCATCTACGGTTGCAATGTGTGATTTTCTGAAGATCGCGCATGTGTCATCAACTGATGCGGTAGGGTGCCGGAAGGTACGGGGAGTGGAGTGAGTGGAAGGGGCACGATGTTCAGTTCGGAGTTGGAGAGCATTAAGTCAAGAGGTGTTTAAAACCTTCATGTTATCTGTGCCTCCTGGTATGCATGGCGCTGTGTGGGCTTGTATAAAAACCCGTGCCATGGTGATAGGCAGTAGTTCCTCGATATTGGTGATGATGAGGGAGTAGAAGACCTGCTCATCAGATGTTGGCGGGGATATGGAGGCACGCAAGAGAACAGCACAAATCATATTGGCAGCTGTCGAAGAAACAGAAGACTGCACACAATTGCGCATGGAACAGAGGAGCAAGACCAGGCAGTAGCAAAGTAATGAGATGCTGGGGGAGGTCCACTGGGCACACAAGCCTGCAGCACACACTTTGTGTGAAGCAAGGCCCACACAATTCAGGGCAGCAGCAGCAAGGAGCTGTAAAGTGAGGCCTATAAGCACCAGTTAAACTAATATGAGTACTGGAAAGACACAGTGAAATGGTGAGACCACTATGCCACCAACTATATACACATTGTGGGTAAATATGAGCCTGAGACTCCAAGATAAAGGAGACTCAATGTAAGGAAGCCCTCCAACCCGACAGGGCATTGCACCAGTCACGCCTGGCAGGCTAATAGCCATGTCGAGGAGAGAACCATTTCAAAGTGGTTTGCTGCATTTCTCGCAGCCAAGCAAGAGGGGAAGGTACACACTTTGGGGCACCAAGGCTGAAGGACAGATTGACCACACTCCAGATGTGGGCACCGGCACCATATGAACCACCGCACAGATGTCAAAAAGACTGAATGGAGGAAAGCCATCATATCGACAAACCAATACTAGAATGGCATTCTCGTTGCTCATCTAGCTTGTGGCCCAAAAGGAGGTCCGAACGCTATGTTAGATACCTGGTAGAACAATCTGTCTGAGACAGTGGCTCCAGCTCCTCCTCAGCAGACAAATACAGAAGAAGACACAACTCCAGACAAGCAGCACTGGAAGAACCAAAGAAAAAAGTATGTTAGTATGCCCTGGAAAATCCTACAGCCAAAGAACACAGTCCCATTCTGTTGCTACATAACAAGGGCTGTCGCGTAATTCCTAGTGGACACAGGGGAGACCATGAATGTCATTAGTGAAGAGGTATATGAAAAGATCCCAAGTGACCCCAGATTCAAGCTGACAGAAGTGAACATATATCCTTATAGGTCCAAGACACCCCTACTTTGCAAAGGGTATTACATGGCTGAATACAAATACAAAGGGCAGGCCAAGACACTGCCCGTCCACGTGCTTGAGGGCGAAGCAGAAAACTGATCTATTCTAAGCTTCAAGGCAGCTCTAGACAAAGGCCTGATCCACAACCTATGCCATCTCATGGCACATAAGTACATTGATGTATAAGTGATTTCAATCTGGCACACACCCAAGTCTCACCCAGCATGTAGTGCGCAAATTAAACCCTTATTTATTTTTATCTATAAGTTCAATATTCCGAACAAGATACCACTCATATCACACACTTCTCCTGAGCCCCCCCCCCACCCCCTGGTCACACTGAACCAGGAATCCGGCTAGTTTGCAAAGGTAAGTATTTATTTATGTATTCAGGATTTAAATCACAATATATTTTAAAAGGTAACAACAATCACCAATGGGGTGACAGAACACTGAATAAAATCTTTAATGCACTAGGAATCAAGTCATGAGCATGAAAATACATGCAGCAAAGAAAATAATACTTCTGGATTTGTTTTGAACAGATGGCACTATGGTTAGGGGTTCCCCCTGCAACCTCCTCAACCCACCAATAGGTAATTTAAAGATATGTGAGGAGAGATCAGGTACTCAGAAATAACACAGATCAAACAGAATATCACTCCCACCTTCCCCCTTTAAACACAAGAGAAAAACGGAATTGACTTTTTAACTGTCAACATGGCTTTGAAATTGGCTGAGCAAAAACACCAAATGTGGTAAAAATGCTTAACTTATTATACATTTCTATGGGAGCCACTTTGAACAGATGCAGGCAAACAAAAGCAATGATTTAATCAAAAGAAAACATTTGTAATCGCAAAGTCAAAGTGGGAAATAATTTAAAGCTAATCCATACGTGCAACACTTTTCAAAATGTAAATTTGTGGCAAACTTTTCCTTATGCATTTTTTGATATTAAATGTCAATTGCACTGTTTTGAGTTCTAGTGATAGCTAAGGATGTTATGTACAAGTGGTTGTTCAAATTTCGCTTCTATCTTAAAAATTGAGGGAGTTATAGAGGTTTTAGTAAGGGGTATTTTTCGAAAATAAAGACATGAAATTTGGACAAGACTTCAGTTTAGGATCAGAAAATATGGCTTATGCTTTTACTCAAGGCTAGAGCGTTCGGCTACGCAACCAAGCCGGGACACAGTATGTTCTAAAACTGATTCATGACTTCAGTAACAAATCCCCATCACTTTCCCAGCGGCACCAGTCCAAAGACTCTAAGTGGGATTATGTATCAGAGTTACACAATAAAGTTGACTATGAAAAATGGCGCTTTAGCAACTAGACAGAAGAAGTTAGCACTACAGATTTTGACACTGTTGCAGGTTATGAAAGTAGGGATAGTTCAGAGATTAGAGTAGAACAAAATAAGCACAGTATACAATAGTTCTCTAGCGTCCTATTAATACTCAGAATCCACTGGGATTTAAGATTTTGGACAGTCACGGTTCTGGTCAATAGATTGGGTCTATCAAGGAAGGACAGCACATCAGGCGTGGGACTGGAAAAGCTAGAGTGGTCACCGGATTTGCACAGGATCTGCCCTTCTTGTTTCTGGGTATTTCAAATCAGCGGGATAGCTGGTTCATTAGGCAAGCCTTATGGCAGCAAGCCGGATAAGTTCAGGATGCTAGTTCAGAATGATTTTCCACACCACATCACTCCACTGGGTTGTGAGAATAAGTTTGAGGATTGAGGTCTTGCTGAAAATGGTTCAGCTACTGCTTGGCAAGATTCTTGGCATCTGGATCTGGAAGGATGTTAAAGGCTGGATGTAGAATGCAGGAACAAAGTGCTTCACCGGAATTGGGTGAATCGGTGAGTGAGTCAGTCAGTCAGTAAGTGTTGTCAGCTGTCTCTATTTATCCTTCCAAATGACATCACAAAATGGGTGTATGGGCCGGCTTCACTAAGCTTGCCCATGTGAACTGGGATTGGATCAGGACCTCATCTGCGTCTTGCATCTGAGTGATTGGATCAAGGACGGATGATGTCACATTTATGGTTTGGCTTTTACAGTCCTTAGAAACCTCGCCTAGCCACTAATATTAAAATTAAATGTAGTGCCTCTACAAAAATCACACACAAAGATTCAATATTTTATGTGGTAGCTGTCCCTCAAAATCCCACAGCTGTGGGATCTTGTTTCACCTTTCTGCAGAATTTTGTCAATTTCGCCATGAACACATTTTCCAAACTTTCTTAACATTTCCACAAATGTGTGTGTTTACCATAGGGATGTGTGGGTAAAGTTTAACAATTGTAGCATTAATACATTTCACATAAAACCACATTTATTGCCATTCCTGTCCAGAATATGTTGCACAGTTCCAACACTTCTTAAAACATAAAGCCAAAAATTAGCCTAACAAATCTGCTATTTTTATATTTTTCACCACTTGGGATAATAAGTTATAAGTCTCTAAAAATTGTTCATTATTTATTCTTAGCAGCAAATGGTCCGCCCTTTGACTCTCCCTGGAGCTGAAGGAGTAGCCCCCTCCTTTGGGGAATTACTTCAAGGAGCAGTTTACGACCCCTTCACATGTCTGTTTCCTGGGCTGGAGAATCTGCCATTGTTAATTCTCTGGCTGTAGACAAAAGTCTGGCCTAACCCACAATCATCATCTACGAGTGCGTTTCTGCTTAGAGGATTTCCCTCCCCTTGGGAAAAACCTGTTTTTCCACTTCTTGCAGGCCCAGCCAGGCTAATTTATTCTTAAATTCTTAAAATCCAGCAGAAACCAAACTTGTTGCATCCAATGGCATAAATAAATTACTTTCTTAGCTTTAAACCTGTGGGATCAAAAACACAACTGAGATCTATATTCCTTTTAGCAACAATCCTTTTATGTTTGCTAATCCGGCAGACTTTTAGTTTAGATACTTTGAAGTTTCATCAGGAGAGTTCATCTGACAGGGCTGTCATTCCCAGCTAGCCCAGTGTGCTGCACACAGATTTTGACAGGGGCTGTCATCCACAGGCAATCCGTTTTTTTCTGAGAAAATGTTTTGCTCTTCACATTTAAGGACCTTGTACATTCTCAATGCTTCAAGAATACTGAATTTTAGTGCCAAGCAAGATTTTGAATGTTGAGAAGTGTTGAGTACAGGCATTTTGGAGTTTTTAGCACAAAGTAAATGTCATTTACAGGCACATTTTTGAGTTTCTTTTGCAAAGTGCTGCTTCTCCCTCTGCACTCCATGTTTGCTTGTCATGGAGCCCACTGTCATATTTTCTGCAGGGTGTGCTCTATTCTACCACACATGCACCATGTGTGGCAGGTTGTGCATCCATCGTTTTGTGTGTTGGAAAACGCTGTTTTGGAGGTTTTTGGCATGCACAAGAGTTTTGCCGCCATTCTTGCTGTTTCTTGCACCATAACTAGCAGAGTGATGACGCATAGTATAGCAGAGTGGGTCAATACATCATAGAGATGCCACAGATAAACTGGAACAGTTGTCCCCAAACAGTTTAAAGGACTAGGAAAATAAAAGAATAGACAAATAAGGTTACACATCAATCCGGAGTGCACCCAGTAGCCCACTTTACAGGGGAACCCCAGTAGACATCCAAAGGCAGGAGGAGGGAGAGCAGCACAAGTTGCTTGAGCAAGACATTATTGAGCCGGCGACCGGAGCCAACCCTTGGATCTCACCCATAGTGCCTGTTCCCAAGAAAAGATCTGACAACATCAGGATCTGTGTCGACATGCACAGGCCCAATGAAGCGATCATGAGGGAGAGACATAAAGCCCCAAGAATCACAGACATGATCCATCTGTCCAATGGAGCGCATCTGTTCAATGGAGCACATCTTTTCTCTAAAGCTAGACCGTAACATGGGATACCACACTAAGAGCTGAGTGAGGAGTCCCGATATATTACAACTTTTGTCATACTTAGGGCTGTTTAGATACAAGTGCCTGAGCTTTGCAGTGTGCTCTGCCACCAAGATATTCCAGGTTGAAATGTACAATGTCATCAAACACATTCCCAGCTGCTTGAACTATAATGATGATATACTAGTGTTTGGGGAAGATTAGGACCAGCACGATAACACTTTGGCAAGGGTATGCATGGCGCTATAAGCAGCAAATCTTACTCTAAATAATGAGAATTGTGAATTTTACAAAGGAACCCTACAATTCTTTGCACATGTGTTCTCTACGCAAGGAATGATGCCAGACCCAGAAAAAGTGGCTGTACTCACCAACATCGACCCGCCCATCAATGTACAGACTCATTTTTGGGGCCAGCCAGTTAGCACCAGATATATACAAAACGTGGTGTCATTGAGTGAACCTCTCTGCATGCTAAACAAGAAATAGGTGCCTTTTGTATGGTCGGAGGACTGCCAGGAAGCTTTTGATACAATTTGCATGCGCATTTCGTCTGCGAACAATACGGCTTACATTAACACAGCCCAAGACACAGAGCTCAGGGTTGATGCCAGCCCTGTGGGACAGGGGCCCATCCTGGCTCATGTAGACCCAGAGCCACCACACAGAAGGCACATTGTATCATATGCTAGTAGAAGTCTTTCCCAGATGGAACAAGCATATTTACAAACTGAAAAAGAAAGGCTGGCTATGGAGTTGGCCTGTGAGCATTTCACTTCAAAGAAGAGAATCTTGCAGACTTTCTATCCAATCACATGATCACTTCAGAAGAAACAAGCTCCTTAATTGCGGAACAATACATTCACTACGTGATCCAAGCAGCCTCCCTGGAAGGGGTTGACATCACTCAAAACGCTCAGGAGTCAGAGAATTTCCAATCCGTCCAAATCATCCTCCAGCACCAAAGGTCAGGTAGATGGAAACAAGCCATGCAGCTGGGGAAAGACACCTTTCCCGAGGTACAGAGAGACATTGAGAGACTACTACTTGTAAAGGAGCAACTAACATGGCCTGAAGAAGGCATTTGCTTGAAAGGAGAAAGGAACCAAGATTGTGATACCCAGACATCTGAGAAGGAAGATGCTAGAACTAGCGCATGAGGGACACATGGGCACCGTATCCACAAAGCAGCTCCTGCACCAGAATATCTGGTTTCCCCACCTCTATAGCTAAGTTGAAGCCTTGCTCAAATACAGCCTTACGTGTACCATCCTAATTCCACACACTGGACCTGAACCGTTGCAAATGACTGAGCGCCGCGAGAGTGCATGGGAATAGTGGCCATTAACTTCTTTGGACTCATTGCTGGGGGTGACCAAATACTAACGGCCAAGGACGAGTACTTCAGATATCCAGACATACAAATGATGTCCTCCACTGCAGCATATCACACCATCCCAGACCTGGGGTCGATGTTCACGCCTATGGGGTTACAATGGTCCCCCTTTCACAGGACAGGATTTTAGGACATTTGCCAAAGATATGTGCTTAAAACATAGAAGGATTACCCCGCTATGGCCCCAAGCCAATGGAACAATAGAAGGTTTTATGAATAACGTTAAATTAAACAAACTGTCCAAATTGTTCATCTTACTGGGGAACCTGTGGAAAATGTACTCTATCAGTGTTTGAGAAATTACAGAAATACACCACACAGCCCAACAGGGAAGCCTCCATCAGAAATCATGTTTGGCCACAATGTCAGAACATGACTAGCACACATCACTCTGCCGGAGGAAAGATATTCAGAAGACCAGGATCTGAAAGACTGAGATGCCTGTGCCAAGGTGGGGATGAAGCGATGCACCAATACCAAATGACAAGTTATAGAAGCAGGCCTCCAGGAAGGAGACACTGTAAGTCAGTAAGTCAGACAGTCTCGCACCCACAAGCACACAGCAGTGCCCCGATGACTATCACCAGAGTCAAAGGACCCTTGGTAATGGCTGGGGATGTGCAGTGGCAAGTAACCAGGAATTCATCACACTTCAGGAGGTCACTGAGAGACATTGGAGGTGAGAGCAGGACGAGATGACGCAGATGTCATGGATTCGGAAGAGCCATATGAAGGTGATGGAGAAGAGTCTGGCAGTGACATTTGGAACCTCCCAATTAGTTCCAGCCTGGAGAGCGTCCAGGTGAGTCACACAGGTCGTCGCCAGAGAGCCAGAAAAAAACCTCAGAGACGGATCGAGGTTGTCAGGTTCTGAAGATCACGAGTGCATGATCACCTGATGCGGGAGGACGCTGGAAAGCACAGGGAGCAGCGTGGGCAGTAGGGCAGGGGAGTTCAGTTCGGAGTTGGAGAGTATTAAGTAAAGAGGTGTTTAAAAACTTCATAGTGTCCTTGCCTCTTTGTACGCATGGCACTGTGCAGACTTTTATTTAAAAAATCCACGCCATGGTGATAGGCAGCCTTTCCCCGACACAATGAAGCTGCTATAATGAGCGTGCTTACCCACGTCAATTATCTTGCCACCCACTGTGTTACTCTCTGGAGAATGCACGCACTTAACTGGCTTGATCAGTGGCGTTTAATCTTTACAATTGCGTAGCTAGCTCCTACCCAACTCACCAGCAATTGGATACAGATGTGGCTGGGTACTTGGTTCCATCTCCTCTGATCCCCCGTAGCTGAACACAATTCCTCATGGGGATCTGCCTTTAAGCTGCTATCTTAGTAGCTTGTTGCCCATATTGTAACATAGAGAACGTGGTCTTTATTGGTAGATGTACAGGCAGCAGCTACCTTCCTGTCCTCCACTCTTCTGCTGCAACTGTCACTCATTCCAGGACCTCAGACACTCCACACTCTGTTTGGCAGCATGATGTAATCTAGAGGTGGGACGCAGCAGAAGTACCCTGATGACAGGAAACACGCAGCCCAGATGGTTGCCATCATCACACCACCCCCCTACTCTGAAGTCTATGGCATGTTTTGTCATTACCTTTGGCTGTTTTGAATGTTCTTTTAACTACTATGACTAATTGATCATTACTAAATTGACGACTCCTTTTGCACATATGTAGACACTTGCAGAAAATGCAGCCTTTGTATAATATAAACTCCAAGGACTCATAGCATCTACATGTCTGCTTGGTACAGGTCTGTAGTTATTCTCGAGCTACAGCATTTCAAGTTTCTGTCACAAAAATTCAAAAAACACCATCAATGTTTTGTTGTGTTTAAACAATTATTGGAATCACTCATTTTAGTTTAAAAGTCTCACATGCCACAGCACAACCTAGCAGCTCATCTTCAGTTCAGAGTCACAAACAATGTATTGTGGGTATGCAAAGTAGCAGAGAAGCTTGCGTCCCTTCCTCACTTTCCTTTTCCACTGTCATCTTCTTAACAAATCTTGAATATTGCAGATACTGAGTGCCTTTCTATGTCCTAAATCCCTGGACTATAGAGCCCTGAAATAAAACTCAGGCCAGTGGTCAAAGTGAGTGGGAACGATCGGAAGATGAGTTCCACTACTTTTATGTTTCACTGTTAACAGTGCCACTAGTATTTGCTACCATTTTCACCATTCCAGACCTGTTCCTTGTGCAGTTAAAGCAGACTTCTCCCCTTTACCAGCTATTAGCAGTTACAGCTACACTGAAATGTGTTTCAACTCAATTGGCTGTCAACCAGCATGGGTGCAACCCTTGCAAAACGTGTTTCAGGTTGCTGCCCTCCTGCCTATCCCGGCCCCCACCCGGGTCACAGTTCAACTACGTACGACTTTTGGAACACTTCTACCACTGAGTCAGGCCTTTAATACTCGGGGCCTCATCATGAGATGGGCTGTATTCCTTAAATGTGACGGTAACGGTATTACCACCGCATTTAAGTGCTGGCCCTATCACGAGTTGGGCGCTAAATTGGCTGTTTACCTCCTGCTTTTTTCTGGAGGTGAAAATCCAATTTGGCGCTCTGTTTTCGGGATTCCATGACTTAAAATAGCAGCAAAAATGCGTGTGAATACAAACTTTTGCTGCAAAAATGCTGTGGTTTTCCTGCCACAATCATGTTAAGGATGCAGGGGACACCCCCGCAACCCTCGGACCCATTATACCATCTAAGGGGAGCGGGGGACACCCCCGCAACGTCCGCTCCCTTTAAATGGTATAATGGGGTACACCTTTACTGGGTCAATCCACAGCATTTTTGCAGTGATTTTTTTTTTACCGGTGGCATTTTTGAGGCAATATTTTTACCTGATACCCTTTTTGGTGATATTACTGCCAGCTGTATTAGCCCACAGTATTAATGCCGACAAAGCCCCATTGGATCCAATGGACCCAATGGGGAATGGGGATTTGCCGTTAACACCCAACCCCTGATCCGACGGTAATACCGCCGGACTGGTGGGTGCTAAGGCTATTACAGTCGGGCGGTATTACAGCCAGGACACAGCCCAACTCGTGATCAGGCCCTTTTACCTAGGTCTTCAGGTCCCATCATATCCATAAGGCATTCAGTGCAGATGTATAAAGCCATATTAAAGATGGAACCATCAATTAGCCTGAAAAAAGAATGTGTTTGCCTGCACATTTTACCATCTTGCAATCAACACTCAAAATTACATATTTGAAGCTTCTGCTTTTGAAAACCTTGAATTTCCAAAGCCACAATACGTGGAAAAGTGTTATCCTAATTTCCATTTGCATTTTTCTTTCCCCCACTCTCCCGCAGAACAGCTTTTGATTTCCCACCGGAGTCGGTGTAATTGCACTGTTCATTAATGTAAAATAATAATAATGGGACGTAGCAGGCAAATGGCATGTGATGCTCCCATTTCGAAAGAGATCTATTTGCTCTGACAGTTTGCGTGGGGTGGGACATTAATGAGTGCATTAGTCACAGGGGACGGCTATCAATGGCTAATCGCGCCCATTTATTGCCGTGAAATCTCCATCTCAGGCGTGACACGAACCACTGCGACCGGCGAGTCATCTCTCCGCGACAATAAGCGTCACGACATGAGACAAGGAGCAGAGAGCAAAGAGTGCAAAGAATGCAACCTTGCATTGCAGACAGTCGCTTTCCACCGCCAAAAGAATAATGGCCAAACCTCTCCTTATCAACCCATCTCTTGTAACTCCTCTGGGACTGGATATAAAGGTTCTTTAAGAAGACATTACTGCTACTGAAGAGGCATACTATCGGCTTTGCTTTTCTATTCTGGCTAAGAAGTTATCCTGGGAATAGTCCTTCTCCAAGACGAAATCCGTGCACTGCAACTCCTGGCTTTGTAGCCAGGGAAACAATAGTTTGTGAACTTCCCATGCTCCCCTACATGCGTGCGGTGAAAGCAAGATCCGGCAGTGTTTCTATATGACAGTGAAACCAGGGCGAACACATCGGTTATCAAAACAGAAATGATAAATGGATTGAATACATCCACCCACCGAAGAACAGAACTCCAAAAATGTTTGATATGAGATAATAACCATTCTAATTATATTAATCAGTAGCTTAGAGATGCCACGTTCACTGTCTTATGTATTATTGTTTCCTGAAAATATGGCTCACTCTGAAGGAATGATAACTTAGAATAGCCCAAACTGATTACAATATATGGCATAAAGTACCCCATACCATAAATCATGCAGGACTCTTAACCAGCTGGTCTGGAAAGAACGGTGGTGGCGGATTTACCACCACCGTTCTTTACATACCCGCTGACTCGTAATGAGGCCCATCGTCTCCTGCATAATATAATATAAGAGATCTTCCATTTGCTGATTCATATAAGTAATATAGAATCTGTTTGGAAAAATTAACATTGTAATAGCTACAGAAAAATAATTCAAGCAGTTTAACACAATGCAGTCATTGTGATGTCACAACTGAAACATAATATTTGGTTACAGAGCAGTTGTGATGTGATTTTCTTATTACAGGTCAGTTGTGATATCTCAACTAGCCTGAATAACAGGGGTTCAAAGTGGGGTTATCACTTACCAAAGCATTAGTTCACATCGCGCAGGCTCTCATCACTCACTGGCAGCATCTCTGCTCCTCACCATCAACGACTCATCTCATGGGTCTCTCACTGGCAGCCTCTCTGATCTTTACCCTCAAAGACTCATCTCACAGGACTCACAATGGCATCCTCTCTGCTCCTCACCCTCAAAAACTGGGGGTCATTTTCGACTCCACTCTCTCCTTCTCTTCTCACATCTCGGACATCTCTAAAAAGTCCCATTTCCAACTTGCCCTTTTCAGAGGCGTTCTACCCTATCTCACTTTCCCCTGGAGGCTCACCGTCTCCAGAGGACTGGTCCTCTCTAGGCTGGACTACTGCAACAGCCTCTTTCTCAACGTCCCTGCGTCTACTCTTCGTCCTCTTCAACTCAAACAGAACAGGACCGCAAGACTTATCCTTGGCCTCAAGCCCAGGAACCATATCTCTCCGGTCCTGAAATCACTCCACTTGCTCCCTGTGGCTGCAAGAATCAAGTTCTTGGGCCTGGATCCACTCTATCTGCAACGTTCTCTTCCTAAATGCTTCCCGAGCCCTCCGCTCATCTAACTCCAATGTTCTGTGTGTGAGCTGCTTCTCCAAGCAGATATATGGGGAGGAGGGGTCCTTATCCTCAGCAGGTGCCTCTCTCTGGAACAGCCTCCCTACCTCTCTCCATCTTGAAACAGAGCACCCAAAGTTCCAGAAACTCCTCAAGAACTTCCTCTCCACCCACTCCTTCTCTCTCACCCTCCCCTGCAAACCACCTCCTTTCCGCCTTCTTGCTCTCTCTACACTCCCTGCTTGGTATTGCAAGTGGCTGCTTGGTGCACCTTTAGAGTCTCACAAATCCCTAGCTTTCTTCCCAGTCTTCCTGCAGTTGCCTTCGGGACCTTCTGCGCTCCCGCACTTTTGGTTACGGCCCACTGTGGGTCTACTGTGCAGCACTTAACCCATGTTCTGGTGGACTGTGAGCACTTGTTCACATTACCCTCCCCACACACTTCCTTTTGGACTACACAACCTGAATGTGACACACCTAGTAAGCTTGTTGTCCTGTTCCCCCTTGCCTTCCCCTCCTTTGCATGGTTGAGCTTTGAAACACTTACTCTACAAGCACATAAAAAATAAAATATCAATCAATCAATCTCATGTTCTCACTGGCAGCTTCTCTGCTCCTCACTCTCAAAGAATCCGACTATGGTTCTCTTACTGACAGCCTCCTGGCCTTCAAAGACTCATCTCACGGTGCTCTCACTGGCAGTCTCGCTGTTCCTCACACCCAAATACTCATCCTATGATGCCCTCACTGCCAGCCTCTCTGCTCCTCATCCTTAAAGACTCCTCTCATGTGCTGTCATTACCAGCCTCTCTGCTCCTCACCCTCAAAGACTCACCTCACTTACTGTCACTGAGAGCCTCTCTGTTTCTCACCCTCAAAGTACTCTGAAGTGATGGAAATGTGTCATGCAGGTGGAAGAACTTTTCATTTTTTGGAAAGGAAATTAACCTATCCGACCCCATGGGGGCTTTAGGGTGATGTGCGTCCCATGAGGAGACCTGGGATGTGCCAGGGGAGAGAGGGACATACTAAGAGACCCCACATGGCCATCATATTTTACGAATTTCAGATGTTTTGACTTAGTGAGTGCATATAAACAGACACCATTGTGTAGCTATGGCAGAAATATAGGGAATGCATGACAGTGAGTTAGACAGAGGCTACAAACCTGATGAAGAAATCCGAATTGGCCCAAGCGCCGATGAGACAGAGAGAGAGACCTAAGCTGCTAATTTCCACAAAACCCTCCTTTGTTCTAAAACTGTTGCCAAAGAATGTATCCTGTAAGGCCATGAGACAGTGCTAGACGCCTCACTTTGTGTGTTATCACAAACAGGCCAGAGCAAGCTTCTGACCCTTACCCAGCTAACTACGAGTTATAGCTTCTACAACTGTCCGAATCCCAAGACCCCAGAATTCCAATATACCAGCTGACCCGAGGCCACTAACTGTAAACCAGTCAACCATAAAAGATCTAAGAGAATGGTCACCCTATCTTTACTTAATAAATTACATGATTTGTAATGCTAGATACAGAAGGGATAAATTATAGTTCAAAAGCGAAGGTGGAAGCTTTGGAAGCCGAACAACACAACTGGGATGAGTGAAATGTGTGCAGGTCACAGTAACCTAGAGCTTCCCCCGGTACCAGTACATGATCATGCCAGGTTGCCTGTATAATGATATAGTAGCACTGTTAGTATAATGTAGTTAATTGTATTTTTAACCTTGGTTGCCTTGCGACGATGAGTCCAGCCGACCCCACGTGATGGAATGCAGATGACGGGACTGAGGCCAATGGCCTGGAATCTCCTATGGAGTAGGCCGAAATGTATAGGGTTGCACCAACCAGCTGCGTGAGCTTTTACTGTCTATGAATGATTCTGTGTCCCCTTGTAAGCTTTTGCTTGCACCCTTTTTGCTTGCATGCATTGATTGTTGCTAGTCTTCCTCAATTGCCCTTCCCCCTCCTTGATTGTTTTTCTCCATCCCCCCCCTCCCTTTTGTCTCCCCACAGGAGACACCAGCAATTCTCTACTTGTTCAGCATCTCTCCGAACCTCGGCAACCCAGCTTGCATTTCTAATCACGGTCCTGAAGAAGATGGCTTGAATTTCCTACGCCATTGAAACCGGTCGACCCCTTTTGGTCATGAGGGCTCTCATGACCCACCTTTGATCTCTTCTACACCAAAAAAGAGACTCTATAAAATCATTCGCTGTAGCACACTCATTACCACCGAGTGAGCTAAATATTTTTATAAGAGCCATTTTTTAGCCCTCCAGCCCTCTGGCTGTGTTTTACTGCTTCACCCACCAGTGGTCTCTCCAGCTGTACTGTTACACACCCCAACCACAGTGACCTACGGGCACTATTAAAGTTGTACACTTTGGATGGAACATAAACAGTTGACCTGTTTCGCAGGTTGTACCCACGCTTAAGATCGAGCAGCCTCAAGATCTAATCCACAGCTTTGTTGAACACTGCTCAACCTTCTGGAGAACACAATTTTTTAGACCTTTTCACTTTTTGACGACCTTTGTCTGCCTACAGACACTGCCACTAGTATAGAAGGTTGAGGGACAGCACTCTCCTCTATATCAGTTAGATAGGCGATACACCACGCGCTACCCAGGGATAGGCACCCCCGCCAGGGTTAGGGTGTTCTTCCTTAGGGTAAGGTACGCCGAGCCAGGTGGCCCTCTCTCTTTCTGTGTTTGAGTGTGAGCACTCTAATTGATCCATTTGTTTGCATACTTAAGATGCACCTTGAATACCTGCCTTCCTAAAAAAACGTTGTTGTTGTGCTACCATACGTTTCCTTGTTAACGGTTAAAAGGATGATCACGGTTATACCGTGTCCTTTAGCTTTTTAAGCTTTCCCTGTTGTTTTCAAGGCCCTTTTTTTCTCAAAACATTTCTGGGCATCAGAGTTCTTTGCTGGCACACCTATTTTTTGTAAAATTAAAACTTGTTATCCTTGCAAGAATCTCTTGGCCTTTTTTCCCTAGCAGGTTGTATTATTTTCTGGTGTGAGCGTTTAGGGAGCGTGCCTTCATATTCAAATAGAACCAAACCCTGCACTGTTGGTGTTGCACTGCAGGTGTTGGAGGCAGAGGTGAGACTGATGGTGTGTTATGTGGCTGTGGGGGACATAAGGCTAAACGGATGATTAAAGGATGTGTGGGAAGATGATGCGTGTCCGAGGTTGAATGTCAAACTGAAGTATTCTGTGCTGGTGTGGTGTATAGCTAAGAGTGTAGGGTGATGTGCAGATGCGCACAGTGATGTGGTTGTTCAAAATAATGCAGAGGGTGAAGTACGTGTGGAGAATGATGTGAAAGTGTTGATTGAATATAGACTCTGAGCTGATCTTTTATTGGAAAAGACGTGCTGCAGATACAGCTTTACTTCCATAGCATAAGGCATGTCAGAAGGAGGCAGGCAATGGATAGACTACATGTGGAGCTTGTATAGAAAGAGAGAGTAGTCCACAAATAAATTATCAATTTGTATTCCTAAATACATCATAACTTGTCACTGCCATGCAATGAAAAAAGCCTTTTGAAAATTATGTTTGCAGTCCTTGGTCTACAAATTTGACCGTCAATCAAAAACAAATGGTGCCGGTTAGAAATACTTCTGTGATTGCTTAGCGTTTTTGTTCCTCATAGCCTGTAAGTAGCTGCTTGTATGTGCATGTCATTTGTGATGAAATGTGTCACACCTCGAACAGCACATGGTGGTGGCCATGTTATGGTTGCTTGAGAAATGTTACTGACCACTATTTTGTGTTTTGATGTGTAGGCCTTTAAACATAACTTTCGTTCAATTGAAGCTTTTCAGAGACTTTATACGTGCTTTATTATAACATGGTAACCAAAACTGCACACATTCCATTGTATTAAAGAGTTATGGTTCTCCAACAGTTGGTTCAATATGTTCTCTAATACAATTGTTCCTGTTTTTTGCCTCATTCATTCTAACACTAACAATTCTTCAAAGTCCTCTCCTTATCTTCAATAGTGTTCTGGGCTTTTGCTCCCCGCTAACCTCTCAAAATGACCTAAGTGACAGGGTTTGACTTCAGGGGGCATCGCTTTGTCACTTTCCTTAGATATTGTTGACAGGTGTGCATGAATGTCCCTCACATGCCTCTAAATCTGGCAACTGTTCCTGTCTGAATACTTGCTCTCAGCAACTAACATTGCATGTACAATAGTACACTTTCTCACGAAGAACTGACAGTGGACATACCTACTACGGATGTCCATTTCACAAATGTCTGCCATCACATACGCCCAGCATCGTCATAAGGCTGCACGATTCTCCTCATCGGAACACCCACTCCCTGCTTTCCTGTCACTCTCTGGCCGGCCTCTCTTGACCCTCTTCCTGCTCCCACCTGTGAGGCTAAAAACCTCACAGTCATCTTTGACTCCACACTCTCCTTCTCTCCTCACATCTTTGATGTCTCTAAGAAGTCACACTGCCAGCTGAGGAGGTATTCTTCTTTCCACTCCTTCCCCCAAAAGCTCACGATCTCCAGAGCTGAGGTTCTCTCTAGGCTGGATTACTGCAACAGCCTCTTTCTAAATCTGCATGCCTCTACTCTCTGCCCATCCAGAACAGGACTGCGAGACTTTTCCTTGGCCACAAGCCTAGGGATTGTATCTCTCCAGGATTGAAATCTCTGCACTGGCTCCCAGTGGCTGAAAAGATTAAGTTCAAAACTCTCTGCATTGTCCACAAGGACTTCTGGGGCCTCAATACCTTTAACTCTCTCTTCCTAAATATCTTCCTTCTCGAGCTCTTCGCTCATCCGCCTCCATCTCTCTCAGGGTCAGTCGCTTCTCCAAGCAACGAGTTGGTGATAGATCTCTTTCTTCAGCTGGTGTCTCCCTCTGGAACAGCCTACCTGCTTCTCTGAAATTGAGGAGAACCATCTCCGGTTCGGAAGCACCTCAAGACTTTCCTCTTTGCTTCTGCTTTCTCTCCCCCTCTCCCCTGCTGAACTCATGACTGAAACTGCACTGGTCAACTGGCTACCCTCTGTTCTTGGGCCCAGGTCTCTCCCAGCCAGTTGCACACCTGCACGTCCCCCCTGGCAACCCTTGAACTCAGGGGCTGTTTCTGTATCCGCACAGCCCCCTACCAGCATTTGATACCTAATGTCTGCACCTACCCTTGCACCTGCCACCAGCTGGCCACACTTCTTATTTGTTGTTCTTATTCATTGTTTTTATTTATTAACTGTTTATCCTATGTACTGGACTTCCCCTTTCCCTTTGCCCTCACACTTTTCCCCTCCCCCCCTGCCCTGCACTTGCACAATCTAAATTTGACCTGGCCTAGTATGATTGTTCTCTCTGTTTTCCCTCTCTACCCCTCCCTTGCTTTGTTGCGCTTGAAACACTTGTGTATAGGCATGTTATGAATGCCATTTCATATCATGCTAGTTAAGATTTGTGTGACACACATGCTGAGTACAGAAGCGATTACCTCAAATCATGCATACCCAAGCAGAAGTATGGACAGCTGGGTTGACCCTTTCCAGGACCCAGAGGTGAATAAGTGACACAAGATGGCGGGCTGCCAGGCGCACCTCCACGGTGGCACGGTGGCACCTTCACCTGGCTCCAGAGCCTGATCTCGTCTCAGAGCTTCTTGGTGTGGTCCATGTTATGGACTGCCACTCTCTCCAAGTTGATGGCAACCATGATGTCCTCCCAGATCCTCTGATGTCCATACCTTCCAAGCTGCTTCTGTAGGTTCAAGAGGTTCATAATGGGCCAGGATCTGATCAGCCAGCATGCCAACTTTGGTGGCAGTGAAGTTGACAGCACTCAGTCTTGCCTTGAGGGTGCTAGTTGATGCAGTGGACATGGCTCCTCCTGTGGCTGGTGGGGTGCATCTGGATCCTGACTGGAGCTGTGGTGGTGGTAAAAAGGGTTGGAAGTTACAAGATGGCAGATGAGTTGGTAAAACGGCCTGCTAGGTGACCAACAGGAGAACAGGCAATGGGGGAATAACAGGCACTCCAAGACAGTGTTGATGGTCAGCAGGCACTCACAGACTACCAGACAGCAGGAGATGGTGAGGTTTGGAGGCAATCTAGGGCAGGAGGAGGCAAGAAATGGCACGAGGTGGGAGGAACAGGTGTCTCTCATGGATTCACCAGGCAGAATTGTGAAGATAAGAGGAAGGAGCCTACGCATGTCATTTACTCACCACACACAGTGCACCTACACTCCTAATGCCATGTGCTCTCTTGCATGTGCGGTGCCAGAGACATTTAGGGGCTGCAACAAGCATTTCTGATTGTGCACAGAAATGGAGACACTTGGGGGGCTGAACACTTATCGTGTTAAGGGTGTTGAACATGTAGTGCATTTCCTGTCATGTGCAGGGGCGGAGACAGTTAGGGGGTGGAAGGCATATTGCATTTCCTGTCATGTGTGGGGACAGAGATGGTTAGGGGTTGCAGCATGCTCCTATCATGTACAGAGATTGAAAATGCTAGGGGTGCAATGCACATTTTGCAGAGCTGTGTAATTTTTGAGGGGGGCCACATGGATTTTGTTGGCCGGATATAAGGCTGCCATGTCTTAACCGCAGCATTAGTGGGAGGGCTCCATGGAGAGGGCAAGGATATGAACGGAGAAGAGGGCAGAAGAAGGGTCCACATGATACATGTGGTTGTACTGGGGAGACCCCCGGCTGGCCCATAGAGCCGAGTTTGCTCTGGAGTACTTTAAGACGAGCTGCACCTTTGAGATGGGGGGGCAGATGTATTACTCGAACACCAATCAAGAAGGACAACTCAATGGTTTGGCAAAGGGAGTCTGTTTAATGACAAGTACAAAAAACATGGAGTCATAGAAATCAACAGTGGAGTCATAGAAATCAACAGTGATGCCATAGTCTGTCTCGCTTCAACTCCAACGAACTTCACATAAACAGTGACATTTATACTTAAAACTCATCATAATTTCTGTGTAACACTCAAAAGTTAACATGCAATTCTATTGGCTAGGAAAAGGTAACTTTAATATAGGTACTATATTTGTATATAGTAATGGAGTGAGGGGATTGGGTAAACACTGTCAGGTGGGCGTCTAAGCCCTCCCTTCAAACATCTCTACTGTAGAGGTCACTAAGGGTATGACATCCCATTGGTTCTACTAACTATAGGACCCTAGATTATTTGGTCCATTGTGATTGGGTTGGCATCAACCCCATGCATACATTTCCACTTTGCTTAGCAGCACGCAGAGCGGTCAGCCAGGTGCAAGGTGCCCCTCAGCTACCCGGCCTCCCTCCAATTAAGGTTACAATCAATTATCGCTTCAGCAACTATGTGTCAATTATTTTACTTTGGTTGGCCTCGAAACTGCGTCTTCTGTCTGGAATAGTTCTGATATCTCTGTCTGGGCAGATGCCAAGCATAGGTGTGAACCCGTGCTTCTTCTCGCTCGATTGGTCACGTGATTCCCACACCGTGAATTTGCCGAGTTTCTCTCTATTTGTGCACTTAATTCTTATTCGGCTTGCCACCTGCCTACGCCTCCTTATCTTGACCTTCCAAAAACAGGATATTCTGTTCTTAAGTTTCAATTATGTGTAGCTACTGTTCGCGCCTTCTATTGGTATGACCTTGGCGCTCCTGGCACGAGTTGCATCTGCTGAGTTTCGATTCAGCCGTCCCTTCTCGTTTAGCTAAAATATTAATCTTGTCTGGTTTGGCCTCTAGTAACCTGAGTTGATTCGGCTATTAGTGCAAAGTGGAATCACTCTTATAATACTGTGCTGCGTTTTGAGGTAGATTTTGTATAATGGCGCTTGCCGCTCTATTCTTCTGCTTAGCATATCAAGCCGCACTGTTTTCTAAGCTTTCTTGCGGTTTCAAGCATATGAACAGGCGTTAGCTGGTTGAGTATCTTCATCCTGCTTACTGGTTAAGCTTCTTTGTGTTTCAACATCGTTCTCATCTTCTAGGCTCATGATATCTTTATTCATGGCATTTTGCCTCTGTGTGTCATTTTTTGGTTGTCATTTCTTCCATCTGTGAGTCTGTCCAGACCCTTGTGACGTCACCATTCGTCTTCCATTAAGGTCTTTTTGGTTTCTTCTCGGACGGTACTTAGGCAATCTTCATGTCGTCTCATTTGCTGATAGGGTTTTCTGAATGGATACCTTACTGTCCATGGTTTTCTGGCTATGGTACTTCGACAGGTGTTGTTCTTCTGATAAGCACTGGGCAGAGCTGTACTGCGGCTCTCTGCTGGTTTATTTGATCATGAGACGTCATATATTTTGGTGTGAACGTTCCTGGTACTTCAAAATGGGGCGATGGGAGTGCAGGCTTTATTTGGGACCTCCTTTACACTCCCCCCTCTGGCGATTCATCGACCACTTACACTTCCTCCTTTGGATTCATTTTACTTGGTTCCTCTGTATTCATCTACACTTCATCGTCTGGGTTAATTCCTTCTTCATCTTCTGGGTCTGTACATGATGGTTTGAAGACGTGTCTCTATGGAGTCCATATTTGTATTACTCCTTTCAGGCTTCCTGCTGTCCTTACATGTCCTTACATCTTTATTCCATGTCATTAGTTGACATTGTCCATTTGGGCTACAATAAATCCATCTTCCCACATAATTTCTGCATTAACTGGGATAAAGAAACTTTGTACCTTCTGGCGCGTGCCTGCTGGCCTTGACAAAGTCGCTTATTTCTTCATCAGACAGATCTTTGGGCTTCCATCCTGGCTTGACATCAATCATGATTTTCATCCCTATTGCTTTCTTCACAGTTTTCTGGCATTGCGAGATTATTATCTTGATAACACAAAATCCTAGTAATATCATCACTAGCAGGGCTCCTAGGAACTTGAATATGTTTGCCATCCATTGTGTAACCCATGAAAGCAGTGATCCAAACCAGCTGTCATCATAAACTTCGTCAGTTTCGTCGATCATCTGGTTCTCTAGCTTCGTCAGCATACCTATGGCTTCTATTAAAGTTCCATTTTCCTTGTCGTGAGATGGTATAAATGTGCAACAGGATTCTCCAATTTTTGCACAAACTCCTCCATCCATGGCTGTGATCATGTCAAGCACATGTCTGTTCTGGAGAGTCATCAGTGGGATGGCTCTTAACTCTTCCTTAATCACATTGAATCCTTGTGTGGTCGTGTTGATCGTCTGCAGTAACTCCCATCTGGTTATCTGCAACCATTTAGTATTTATTCCAACTTGGATTCTTGGCATGAAGAGCGTCGTAAACATTGATGAGGTGAGGCTGAACAGCCTGTGTTCATATGGGATCACATGAAATGCTTCTTCTGATTTAGCAGAGAAGTAATTTTCTCTCTTCATTCGAGTTATCAGTTCCACAGATCTCTTCTTTCTCAGGTGAGCATCTGCTTTCGGGAAACTGTCAATATTCAGGTCACTTTTCGGGATCACCAATGCTGAAATGTGGACATTCACTATTGTGCATATGCCTCCCCATTTTTTCGGTGGTCTGATGTATGCTTTGGTTCCGCTTGCCCAATAATGATCCATAATTACTGCTGTTCCATGTACCATTCCTGGAGCGTCAAAGACTCGTCCACAGTTCTGATTCTCTCCCATCTTCCTTGTGCCCCAGCAGAACTTTGGGCTTTCTAGGGACACTATCTGCAAGGGTCCTCCTCTGTCTACGACCCATGAGAGTAGTTTTGCAGGTTTTGGCCATAATGGCTTTCTTCCTTTTCGCACTATGTTGATGGTTGGCTCATAGTGACCGAAGACCATCCATGCTCGGCATATCACTACTCCTTTCTCCCAATCGTCTGGTGAAAGCACTGTTCCCCAAATCTGCATTTGTTCTCTGTTTTTCCAAATGTGAGCCTCTTCTGGGGTTTTTCCTTGAACGTTTAGTCTCGAGTTTACTTCCCATTTTATTCCTGTTCCTTTAACTCCAGGCTTCTCGTGCCTGATTTCATGATTCCTAGTATGGGATCTGTTTCTTGTCTTAATGTCTTAGACATAATCATCTTCATCGGGATAAGCTGTTTCAGTTGCCCATATCAATGAGGCATCAATTCCCATGAACTGGCCTCTGGTCTTACACATTGCTACGTGTGAGAGACAGTGTGCTGTCAGAACATCAATTTCTACAGCTACAAAGATCTTGGACTTCCCCATGCTGTATGGTAGGGGTGCACAAACAAAGCATTCCCCTTCAGAATTTCATCTTCCAACCTCCTTCATGTGCTGGTACCAAATGTTGTTTCCCAGATGTGCTGTGCTGTCCAGGTAGTCGTTTAGCTCATTGTCATTTCCATGCATACTTCTTTTGATTCCTAATGTTTTCCTGTAGTTGGCTATGACGACATCCCTGAATGCATCTGTATGGCTCTTTCTTGCTGGAGGATTTTCAGATATCCTGGTCCATGGTGCAGGCCTACTCATCTGCACCATTTGAGTGGACAACAGTCTGGTACATCTTTCTCTCTCCTCATACATATTTCCTGCTGGTTACAAATGCCCATGCCAACCAGCCTGGTGCTGGTCCAGTATATGGCTGCATTGTGGAACTGGTACTTGTCCCTTGTGTGGGAACATATGTGCTTGACAATACAGTCTCTGTGATTTTGTTCTTCAGTTCCTCTTACAGTTATCTTGCTCTGGCTATGTGCGGAACTAATGAGTCCACTATAAGTTGTGTCTGTGCAGATAGTTTCTCAGTGTTGGCTCTTGTTTTCTTAAGAGTTTCTGATATAACTGCTTCTGTTGGTTTTTGCATGAACTCTTGTTTTCTCACAACATCTGCTGTGGAGTATTATGTGGCAGGCAGCCTCTTCTCTGCTGCTTTGGGTTGTGGTTCTGCATCATTGACACTAGGCCTGTTTCAATGACTGTTTCTCCTCAGATAGCTCCTCTGATGGTTAGAAAGTCCCACTTGAAGCAAGATTCCATGCAGGAGCATTCCCATCTGTGCAGCATTAGTTTGGTCTCTTATGAAAGTGAGGACGTCAACATTGATTGGTCTCTCCACTAGCTCTGGAAAGTCAGTGAAAAAGTATGTTGTGTGCCAACCTGCTGTTTTCTGGTGACAGGGACATCTGTCCTGTCTTTGCTGAGGTTCAGGATTATATGTTTTCTCCTAAATGTGAACAATGTCTGCACTGTCCGGTCGCATGGAGTGCGACTAGACTTATGATCTTATTCAAAAGATGCCTTAAATGTTCTGTATTTCCTAGGTCTCGAAGAAACGTGAGTGTATGTTAGGCAGAGTCCTGTGCAGTTCCCTTGGGGAACACTGCAAAAGATTAAGACTTCAGGAGTAAGCAGTAAACCCAATTAGTAGCAGTGTGCACCACCCAGATTTACCTGGTAGCTGTGGCTGAGCAGTCAGACTTCTCTCAAGAAGAATAGGGCAGTATGTAGAGTATACACAATAGGGCCAAAACACAGTAGAGCAATCAACCACTGACCAGAGCTTTGTATAAAAAGTATATAGTTATTTATTTAAAGCACACTTTATGGCATATACTAGCACTCTCAATCAAAAGCAAGTTAAAACACAGTCAGGTCAAGTATACACACCTCCCTTAATAGTTATCAGACAAGCCAGGGATAAAACACTACTATTTGTTAGAACAGAGGTGAGCGCTTAACCAAGATGGCACTCTGATAATGTAGTTAAAGGGAGAGAAAAAGGCAGAGCATAAGCATAAAACAGTTCCAAACACTTTTAAGAGTTCAGAGCAAGGGGAGAAAGGCAGGTTATACTGTAGAGCCAAAGTTCATAAGCCAGGCCCACTTTAAATGGAGCAAAGCGAAATGTGCCCAGGATCACACGGTTTAAAGTGCACTGAAAGTCTTTGCAGAGTGTTCAAAAGAGGTTGGGGTTATTCAAAAGATATAGTTAGAAGGCCTGAAATCAACCCAGTTTAGAAGCCAAGGATTTAAGGGTCACCTTTAGCAATCTGTGGAAAGGGAGGCCAGGTAGGACACAGTACCTTAAAGAGAAAGGAAGCTCCAGCGGGAGCAGTTGTTCCTGGCAGTGCTTGAAGTTCGTGGTTCCAACCAGCGGTTGAGAAGATCTCGTCGAGGAGGGAATGTGGAGTCGTTGCACTGCACAGGGATGAAACCAGCCACGGAGTTCCCGATTAAAAGGTGCATTCCTTTTATTCGTGGTCAAAAGTGGTGTGCTTGGCTATCCGGCCGCCGGGGTGCTTGGCACAGGCGATTCGACCAAGAGACGTCTTTGGAAGGTGAAAAGGGTGAACTAGTTGATCCCACCAGCTCAGGGGAAGAAGACTCGTCCAGCAGAAGATCTTCTCTTGTCGTCTGGAAAGTGGTGAAGTAATTGCAGCAGGGCTTCACCGGTGGTGTCATCGTTGCAGATGGCTCAGCTTCTTCCCTCTTCAGATTCTTAGGTCCTGTGGTGACTTCTGAAGTTCCAGTCCCAAAGGCCCTGCTTTTATGCAGAAAAACCCCCATTTATCAGCCTAGCTGTCAATCACACATGCTAAGTGAGCCGGGCGGCTCACCACTGGGCCAATCAGAGTAGAGTGCGACTTGGGTTGCTAAGGCAATGCAGTCCAGGGTGCCAATTCCCCCCTCCACCCTTCCTGTGGAACCCAGACAGAGTGGCACCATTTGGAGGGCTTCTGTGAAGAAGCCCGCCAAAATAGTGGAACAAAGGGCTCGACCTTGGTCAGAGTTACAGAGACGGACACAAACACCATTTTTTAATTGGGTTCTGGCAAAAAGACCCAACTGGTGATTTAATATTAAATAAATAAACCGCCGGTATCTTTAACATTGCACCAAAAAGTGGTGCGTTTAAAATCAATGGGAAAATCCCATAGAGAATATTCCTGTGGAATATTTCGTGTGGTAACCACTGCCACCAGCCCAAAACTCTACGAGGGGGGGCGGGACAGTGCCCCCTTGAAAACAGACCCAGGGGCAATCAAATTACCCCTTACCAGTACTTCCACAATATGATGGTATGTACTGGTTCTGTTCACAATTTTGGACTAGTAAAGCCAATGGTGACTTTACATGCCGTGGGAGACAGTAGTCAGTCCCAGGGTATGGAGTCTATGTTTGGGGGTCACTGTGACACCCCTGTGGTACTGCACTCAGGGTGCTGTGTACCACACATACAGAAAATCAGGTGATACCCTATGGAGTAAAAAGAAACCCCATAGCCCATAAGCACAGAACAAGTCAAAGACATACCTCAAATCATGTCTAAGGGCCTCATTACGACCCTGGCGGTAATCCGCCGTCATTACCGCCATGGCGTAATGAACGTTAACGCCGTGGGACGATGGCGTAAAGTGCGCCACATTACGACCCATCGCGCACGAGCATTACGCCATGGCGGTAATGTAAACAGCGCCATGGCGGTAATGCCCCCAAAACGGCACCTACCGGCATCGTATGCGGCGCAAGGTGCACCACCGCCACCGCCGTACATAGCGGTGACCGTAGTTAGCGGTCACCGCAATTAGCGTTGACCGTAGATAAGCGGAACCGGAAGTAGCGTCACCGCGGCGGAACGGGAAAGAGCACGGCGGCCATCTTTAAAAACACAATCCATTGCCATCCTCCGAAACCACTGGACATCCGAGCCTGAGACCCCGCCAATACCGGCTTCAACCTTCTACCTGCAGGAAGATGCCTAAAGTTTTGAAAAAAGCCTGTGACCGCCAGCGGCAAGACCGCTTCTCCAGAGAGGAGCTCACCATTCTAGCGGAGACCCTACAGGAGAACGCTGCAGTGGTATTCTCCAACCAACTGACAAGACCGGCCATAACCAAGAAGAAGGCCATATGGGCACTGGTAGCTCAGCGGGTCAGTGCCGTGGGAACGACACCCCGCAATGTCAAACAGTGCCGCAAGCGGTGGGACGATCTCCGGCTCAGAGTCAGGAGCATACTATCAGCCAACATGAACCTGGCAATGGCAACTGGGGGAGGATCGGAGTCCCCTATAAAATTGCAGCCATGGGAGGAAATCTGTGCCTCCACAATCGGAATGCAGAGCATTGAAGGAGTAGGAGGAATGGAGAGAGGAGCCCCGACATCGGGCGATGCAGGTAGGTGGCTCAAATCAAGGCATGCAAATCTCACCTAAGTCCATTCATGTGAAGTACAATGTTGGCCCATAGTGTGAATGCAACACATCAGCAGGAGACTGCCCACAGATACATCCGATCTGCACCCTGTACACATGCAGCATGCACACCCTAACTGCAGGCACCCACATACCTCCATGCTACTTCCACACAAAAGGGAGTCAACTTTTTTCCCCTGCATGAAATGTGCCACATGTACTAACTGATGAGATGCCAGTCGCCACAATGCCCGGCCAATGTCCGCAGACCCATCAATAACACTCTCCCTCCTCTGTCCCACCACAGGCTCAAATTCCGACCTTGAGGAAGAGGACACCACAGCCTCCACACCCACCAAGAGGGCCAGGCCAACTGTGCCAACGCCACAACCCTCCACCTCTGTCGTCCCGATGAAAACACCACAGCAGGCAAAATCCATGCAAGGGAAACAGGACAGGGCACAGACAGCCACCCCAGCAGGCAGTACAGCAGCAGCAGCAGCAGCAGCAGACATCACACCAATCATGCCCACAGAAGCCACAGCCTCTGCTGCAAGCAGCACACTTGGGGAGACTGCTGCCATTGCTGCCTCCTCCGATAGTGAAGCAGGGACCTTTGAGGAGAGTGATGTCAGGAGCCCCACAGGCCACCCTCATTCCCCCTACCTGTCCCTAAGCAGCCCGCATGTGGATGCCACACAGGGTCAGCCAGAGGATGACGATTGGCCAGCCACTCCATCCCCGCTGCAGGGGCAGATCAGCCCAATGGGAATGCCACTGCCATTAGCCATGGCCCAGAATCCCAACCATTCTCTGGAGGCGATTGCCACCCGGCAGCAGCAACTTTCCTCGCTGCTCGAAGAACATGTTGCTGAATGTGGGGGGTCAAGTGCAGCAATGGATAAATGTGCTGAGACTGTGAAGGCAGCTATAGAGTCGTCCACGAAGGACATCTGCGCGGAACTAGCTGCTGTGCGGCACGCCATCACTGACCTTGTGCAGACAATACGGGCCATGCGTCCAAATGAGCAGGCAGGATCCTCCTCGGTTGCCAGCTCGACACCGAGCAGCCCCATCCGCCGATCGGGGAGGAACCTCCGCAGCACAGGCAGGGGTGCCCCGGGGGCCAGTGGAGGGGGCTGCCAATAGTGGCCGGACAGTGTAGGAATCCTACTACTGACACTGCTGCACAGACCAACTCACACCTTTGTTGGGATTCCAGGGGGGGGGGAGGGTGGAGGGGGGAGTGGGTGTGTTGGGGTGTGCAGGGGGGTGGCGGGGTGGTGTGTTGGGGAGTTAAGGGGGGAGTTTGGGGGGGGTGTGTGCAGGGGGGAGGTGGGAGGTGGGAGGGGGTGTGTTGGGGTGTGCAGGGGGGTGGCGGGGTGGTGTGTTGGGGAGTTAAGGGGGGAGTTTGGGGGGGGTGTGTGCAGGGGGGAGGTGGGAGGTGGGAGGGGGTGTGACACGACAGTACATAGTTCAAATACAATTTATTCGTCTTACAAAAGGAAACGTGTGGACATTTTCATTGCGTATGTGTGCTTTATTGGTGTCCAGTCCTCAGTGTGCATGCCCCAGAGTCACACAGTGCCCCAAGTGCTGTCTCCATGCGATGAACACCAGCCGTGTGTGCTAGAAGCAGTGGTTGATGATACTTTGGCGCATGGCACGCCCCTCCTGTGCATCGCCTCCTCCATGTGGTGGCGCCCCTTCTGCACCCTCCTCATCCTCATCCTCATCGTCAGGTGGTTGCAGTTCTGCGTCAGGGGGCAGGGGCACATTCCGTCTGACGCACATATTGTGCAGCATGACACATGCCATGACGATCTTTGCCACCTTCTCATGGCCATACAGGAGTGCCCCACCAGACCTGCTGAGGCTTCGGAACCGTGCCTTCAGGAGGCCGAATGTCTGCTCTATGACCACACGAGTACGTGTATGTGCACGGTTGTAGTCCTCCTCGTGCTGGTTCTGCGGGTTCCGGACTGGCGTGAGGAGCCACCTCTTCAGGGGGTAGGCTGCATCACCTGTATGTAGGCGAGAATGTATGTGTCAGTCATGTTGTCTGTCCAGGAACATGATGTCCCACCATGGCTGGCATGGAACTGTTACCTTGGCTCACTTCTACATGCACTAATTGATTCACACTATGCAACCAGTATATGCCCATTGCTGCCATGGCCTGTTTAGCATGCCATCACCCTATGTATGCAGAGGGGTTTAGTGCATTGTGAGTGGCCTTCCTCTGTATCCGTTCTCTGTGTTACTCACAGCCAGGTGGAGTATGCATCATCCCCCCCCCCCTTTCAGCCAGGTGGAGTATGCATCATCCCCCCCCCCCTTTCAGCCAGGTGGAGTATGCATCATCCCCCCCCCCTTTCTGCCAGGTGGAGTATGCACTGGTACGTCATTCCCATGCCCACTTCCATGACATAGCACTCACCGAGTAGCCAGGATCTTGGGCCTGCATGTCGCTCCATGTAGCGTGGTATTGTGGAGTTCCTCAGGATCATGGAATCATGGGTTGATCCGGGGAATCGGGCACAACAATGTGTGATGATCTTGTTGGAGTCACAGACCATTTGCACGTTGATAGAGTGGAACTGTTTCCGGTTGCGGTACGGTACCTCCATGGCACGTGGAACCACCAATTCCACATGGGTGCAGTCGATGGCACCAATGCAACCGGGTATGCTGGCTAGTGCATGGAAACCCACTTTGGTGTTTGCAATCTCCTGGGCAGTCCGTGGTAATGAGATGTGGTCGTCTGTGTGCTTGAGGAGGGCATCGAGCACTTGGATGAGTGTTCGTGAGAATAATGGTTGTGAAATGCCATGCAGGTGCCCCACTGTGTGCTGGTAGGTGCCTGTGGCCAGGAAGTGGAGTACAGCCACTACCTTCAGTAGGGGGGGGATGGCGGTTGGACTTTCTATCATGCTGACGATGTCGTTGTGTGTCATGTCTACGATGGCGGTGATGGTGTCCCTGTCCAAACGGTACAGGGTGTGGATCTGCTCAGCAGTGAGGTTGTTTGGATTGGCTCTGATGCGTGGGATTGGGGGCTGCCTGCGTGGTGGCACTGGCTGTGCTGGTGGGGCTTGCTGGGCCTGCCTTGCCCTCCTTCTCCTCCTGCGTCTCCTCTGTGCTGCCTGTTGTTGTTGTTGTTGCTGTTGCTGTTGTAGTAGCACATGCATTGCTATCAGGTCCTCCAGCCCCAACATTGCTAGTCGTATTGGCATCATTGTGGAGTGTGACTGGGTGTGGGTAGGGGTGGGGTGTGCTCTTTTTATACTCCCCTGAGTCTGTATTGCCTTCACCTGTGCTGTTTCTGTGCACCTGTGGCAGCTGCATTCACTTGAATTGGCCCTTTACGGTTGGTTCGCGATGGCGTTATTTGCACCATGGCGGTAAGGTACTTAGCGGCCTCAATGATGGCGTTAGGTGCATGTCCGCTTGGGTCGGCATTTGCGTGCCTTTCCGCCATGGCGCTAAGTACGGTGTGGGCGGTCGCGTGCGCGCACCCTTAGCGCAGTTTGCGGCAGCGTTAACTACGATGCCGCTATTGGCATCGTAGTTAACGGTCACGGGTCATGATCGGACCTGGCGGAAAACGATGGCGGTAAGCATTTACCGCCATCGTTTTTCGCTTAGCGCCAGGGTCGTAATGAGGCCCTAAGAGTGGGAGTAAAAAAGTCTCACTCTTAGCAGGAGAAAAAAAAAATCCAGCAAAGCTGCTGGGGGACTCACTAGGTTTGGGAAATTAGACTTACAAGAGAATTCTCCCTAACAGTGTATCTGTTTTCTCCCAATAAGAGTTGGACAGTCAGTCTTCGAATATGTGAAAGAACAATGTGTTTATAAGCTCATCTATTTCCGCCTGTGTTGGGAACATTTGATTCCTTCTCACTGTACTCAGGGTGTAGGATAAGTTGTTCGGCAATGACAGTGAGGAGTTATCTTATTGTCTTTTTCTTTTCAGGATCTTGTAAAAAGTCTGTGACACTGGTGAGCCTCCCTACCAATGACGGGTATGATCTTAGCACTAGATCAAAATAGGTGACTAGGTCATTTGTGATGTCTCTACTGTGGGACACCATAAGTGATTCCAAATATGGTCTCAGTGTGGAACGAGTCTGAGATATTGTATTTGCTTCTGATGTTAATGTTCTTGATCAAAATTTGGCATATTCTTTTCTCGTCAAGGCTTAAGTATGCCTCAGTCCAAAGTTCAGCAGTCAATAGACTGTGTTGTGACTTGTATGTGCAATTTTATTCCTCACCCTGCAACTAGGATGCACAGAGTGTCCTTTTTTATGTCCTTATCCTCTTTTTTGCTTAGAGAAAGTGCCCAATTTAAGCCACAACTTGCAAAAGGTTATTTGTTCTTGTTTTGCTGGTCATGTGTCCTTCTTCCTCTTCATGGATCTCGTCTGCGCCTGTAGTGGTTCTTCCCTGTCACTCGTCGATTCCTCTCATTGGGGTGCAGGCAGGGGGCCTTCTCCGATGTAGGGTAAATATCACAGAGGAAAAATCCACGCTCTCCTGCCTTGTAGTTTCACTGCGGATGAAGTGCAGTCCTCCACTATAAAAGGACCGTTGAATCTTGGCTCGTCCAACTTTTTCCTTGTATGATTCTTCACAAGGACGACATCTCCAGGGAAGATGGGTGAAACACATAGACCTTGAACTTGGTCTGTTGTAGTGTCTCCTTCTGTGTTGTGCGCTGCGCTGCACCCTTTTCGTCATCGCTGCAGCTGGTCTGAAATTACAGTAACGAAAGTTGTCATGCAGTTCAGATAATTCTGCATTTCAGACCCTAAAACCTCTCCTGTTGACTGGGCATCACATCTAGCTCTATCTCGGGGTGTCAAGGGAGTTCTCACTCTTCTTCCTGTGGCTATCTGGTGTGGCGTAAGATGATGGTCGGAACCTGGTTGGTTCCGAAGTGCATACAGTGACAGTGGAAGGCAGTGCAAACATCCCTTCTTTAGAGCAAGCTTCAACTTGGCTATCCTTTCCTTTAACAAGCCGTGATCTTCTCACAGACCCAATACCTTGCAGATGATAAGCCGTCGAGAACTTGCGCTTTATAACAAGCAGCAAGCTAATCTGCTCAAATATTGAATTAACAAAGTGAGTGCCATTATCTGATCTCATGACTTCGCATACCCCCCACCTTGGGAACACTTCCCTCACAAAAAATGTGGCCGCACAGGTAGAGTCTGGGTGTGCACATGGACCTGCCTCTATCCATCTAGAGAATGGACACACCACAACAATTAAGTATCTGTACCCGTTACATACTTGAATCATGTCAACGTAGTCGACATGCAAGTGCTGAGAAGGCCCATTTGGCCTTGGGATGACTCCTCTCACTACTTTTAATGTGTGCCTAGCTGTGAATTGCTGGCAGATTACACAGTTTACCATAAAGAATGCAACATGCTCTGCTAAATTCGGTATGAACCAGTCTTCCGCGAGCGTTGCTGCTAGGTTCTCTTTTGTCATGTGGGATGGGTAATGTAGTTGCTCCAGAGCTATTTTTAATAGGGCTACAGGAATTACTGGTTTACCAGTGCTGTCTTGTCACCACAAGCTGTCAGAAGGGTCTAAAGAACACCCTTGACGTTTACACAGGTTCTTCTCTTCCTGTGGTGCCTCCCTTTGGAGTTCCATTAGCTGTGTTTGCCCCAAATTGCTATAACTCTCAGGTACGGTTTGTGTAACCATCATTCGCTCATTGGCATGGAAAACTTCCACTGCCATGATCGTTTCACCTTTGGATGCCATACACTTGGCTTCCGTGTCTGCTGCTTCATTTCCGTGTGAGATAAAAATCTGTCCCTTTCGTGTGGGAGGTGCATTTCTCGCTATGCCCACTGGGAGCTGTAGTGCCTTGATCAGCCTGTCCAATAAGGCTACGTGCTGCACTTGTGTGCGATCTGCTCAGAGGTAGCCCCTCCTTTTCCAGCACGCTAGGCCTGCGTACACTGTCCACGTCACATAGACGGAGTCACTGAACACTGTTACGTCCTGGTCTGCGTGATTCTCAATGGCGAGTATCAACGCCAATAATTCTGCAGCCTGTGCTGATAATGAGATGGTATTCATGCACTAAGAAGCACTTGAAATTCTCCATTTGCTGTGTGCTTCATTACAGCAATGCCTGTGTATCTTTGTCTGTCACCTTGTTCGATCCTTGAAGAACCATCAATAAAGATGATCTCTCCTTCTGCCAAGGCACTTTCTTTCACCCTGGGGATTTCATCATAGAATTCTTCATAAATTGCACAGTCATCTATCGGCTCTCCTTCAGTGACTGGCTCTGCTATAAATGTAGCTGGGTTTACTATTTTACATGGGATTATTTTAATCGATGGGTTTGATATGATCACTTCATAAGCAGAAGCTCTTTGAGATGTCAGTGTTCCCTTTGGTTTCTCTAGAATGGCAAATAGTGAGTGCACGACGTACAATGTCATTGAGCATCCCATTACAATAAGTGTAGCCTTCTCTATGGCGACCACTGCAGCAGCTAAACTTTGTTCGCACAGGAAATTACCTCCCATTACTGGATACAAATTCCCACTGTAGTATGCCATGGGCTTGTACCCCAATGTGGTTCTCTGTGTGAGTACTGCTGCCATAAGGCTGCCATTTGTGTGTGAAAACAGGTACAATTCCTCTCCATAATTGGGGATCCCTAAAACTGGTGCTGTGCAAATGGCTCTTTTGAGTTCATCAAACCCTTTCTCCATGGTTTCAGACCATTCAATCTTTTCTTTCGTCACTTGGGCCTTCTTTAGGGCCTGAAGTAAAGGCTTAGTGTAAGAGCTGTAGTCGAAAGCCCATGCCCTGACATAGTTGAATAGACCTAAAAAGCTTGGCATCTGCTTTATCGTGTGTGGCTTAGCCGTGTTCAATATGGCTTCAGCCCTTTCTGGGGTCACCTTCTTTCCCGCATGTGAGATCAGCTGGCCTATGTACAGCACTTCTTGTTGACAATATTTTAAGTTTTCCTTGTCAACTTTATATTCTTTCTCAGCCAGTATAGTCAATAGCTAAATAGAATTGTTCCGGCTTGCTCTTCTGTGTGCTGCAAATTAAGATGTTATCCACGTACTTCAGGACAACACTTTTTAATGCAATATTGCTCAAGTCCATCTGAAGGACTCTGTTGAAAATAGAAGGAGACTCACAGTACCCCCGTGGCAGCCTCGTGATTTTCAGATGCATTTGTCTGAACGTGAATGACGTCAGATCTTGTGATTCACGGTGCAACGGGATTGAGAAAAATGCATTTTTCAAGTCAATCACTGTGAAATATTTTGCCTCAATGGGTATATTACATAGGATTGTAGACGGGTTAGGGACTAGAGGGAACTCAGCCTCAATAATATTGTTTATTGGCCTCAGGTCTTGCACTAGCCTCCAAGACCCCCCCCCCCTTTACTTTTTTTCACAGGGTACACTGACGTATTACATGGTAACTCTGACATTACTAAGATGCCCTGGTCCATCATGGCAGAAATTGTCTTAAAAATCCCCTCAACTGCCTCTCTGGACATGGGATATTGGTGGGCTCTTGGTAGAATTGCTCCTGGTTGTTAGGCAGAAGCCTGTGCAGTTCCCTTGGGGACCACTGCAAAAGATTTAGGACTATAGGTGTTGGCAGTAAACCCACTTGATAGCAGTCTGTACCACCCAGATTTACCTGGTAGCTGTGGCTGAGCAGTCAGACTTCCCTCAAGAAGAGTTAGACAGTATGTTAAGTATATACAATAGGCACTCAGATACAATAGCACAAGCAAACACTGACCAGAGCTTTGGTATCAAGGTATATAATTATTTATTTAAAAACACACTTATTGAAACACTCCAGCACTAATATTGTAAATCACTCTAAACACAGTTACTATTATTATGTATACATCCCTTATTCGTTATCAGACAAGTCTTAGGTAACACCACTTATTTCCAGACAGAGGTGAGCGCTTAACTGTAGATGGCACTCCAATAAGTTAACGAACAAGGGAGGGAAAAAGGCAGCATGTAGGAAAATACACCACACTAATACTTAGGAACTCTTAAGCAAGGCAGGAAAGTCAAAAGTTACTTGTGAGCCAAAGTCCATAGGCCGGGCCCACTCTTGGAGAGAGCAGGGAACAAATGTACCCAAGATCACACAATGACAACAGGCTTAAAAAGTCTTGCAGGGAGTTCAGAGAGATTTTAGTTAGGCTCAGAAAAGTTTAGCCAGGGTGTCCCAGGCTAACCCAGGTTCGAAAGCCGGGGGCTAAATCTACCCCGTACAGTCGATTGCAAGGGAAGCCAGGTGGAACACGGTACCTTAGGTGGAAAGGATCCTCCAGCGGGGGCAGTTGTTCCTGGCAGCGGGTGCAAGTTGCGGGGTTGTCCAGAGGAAGAGAAGATCTCGATGTGGAGGAAAGATGACGGTCGTTGCACTGCCAGGGAAGAAACCAGCCGCAGAGTATTCCGGTTAAACGTACTACCCTTTGATTCGCAGTAGTGGTAAAACATGGTATCCCATTTGCCGGGGTGCTTGGCACAGGCAAGGCGGCCACGAGTTGTTCCAGGAAGCGAAAAAGGAAGCAGACTGGTTATCCCCACCAGTCGAAGGAAGAAGACTCTCCGGGCTGGAGATCTCCTCTGTCGTTGGGAAAAGTGGTGAGGCGGTTCAGCAGGGCTCCACCGGTGGTGTCGTCATAGGGGTTCAGCTCAGATTCTCCCTCGTCGGATTCTTAGGTCCTGTGGCGACTTCCGAAGTTCCAGTCCCCAAAGCCCTGCTTTCATGCAGAAAACCCCCATTCACTCAGCCTAGCTGTCACACAAACATGCTAAGTGGTGAGCCGGCCGGCTCACCACTTGGGCCAATCAGGATGGAGTGCGACTTGAGTTGCCTATGCAACTCAGTCCAGGGTGCCTAAATCCCCCTCCACCCCGCCTAAGTACCCCAGACAGAGTGGCACCACTTTGGCGGGCTTCTGTGGAGAAGCCCGCCAAAAAGTGGAACAAAGGGCTCAACTTGGGTTGGAGTCACAGAAGCGAACACAAACGCCATCTTAGAACCGAGTTCTGGCAAAAAATACTAACCGGAGAATTAATATGAAATAAATAAACCGGCGGTATGTTCAAGGCTATAGAAATTAAATCATTAAAGTTGGTAGCCTCGAACAATGGGAAATCCCATAGGGATATATTTGCGGTCGAATATAAAAAGTAGTATCCACTGCCACCAGCCAAAACTCGATCAGGGGGATGGAGACGTTCCCCCTCGACTAACAGACCCCTGGGCAATCGAATTGCCCCGGCCAGCACGTCCACAATATGATGGTTTGTACTGGTTCTGTTCAGAATTTGAGAGTAGTAAAGTCAATGGTGACTTTACATGCCCTGGGAGACAGAAGTCAGTCCCAGGGTATGGAGTCTTTACTGGGGGGTCACTATTACACCCCTGTGTTACGGCACTGAGGGTGCTGTGTAACACACATCACAAAAACACATGAAGCCCTATGGAGTAAAAGACCCCATAGCCCATTAAACACATATAGAATCAAAGAGATACACTCAAATCATGTCCAAGAGTGAGGGTAAAAGAGTCTCACTCTTGGCAGGAGAAAAAAAATAAACCCCAAAAATCCAGCAAAGCTGCTGGGGGACTCACTAGGTTAGGAAATTCATCCTAAACAGAGAATTCTCCCTAACACTGGTTTCAGTTTAATCTTCACTTCTCCAACCCCCTTCAAGAGGCCTACATCATAGGGGCCAGTAGTCCATATTTAGACAGGCAACTTGGCTATGTCGTCATCAAAATATTCAGAACGATTTAGTGCCAACATCATTCTCTGAGGTACTTTTCTATTAATCATCTTTAGCCAAAAGGTGAGACTCACTCCCACCATTGTCTCTTGCATCTCTGCTTGTTCTTCAAACAGATTGCCATCGGTGACGCCAATCACTCGATATCCCTCTTCAATGGCAATTATTGCCCACTATTGTCTGCCCTCATCATTGTAACTGTCAACCAAGGCCACTTTCCCTCTTATTGCAGCTGTGTGTATCACGTGAAATACTTGTCCCTTCTCCTTGTGCGGTATTCTGGGTCTGAAAAAGAACTCATCAGGTGTTCTCATGATTTTGTCTGCAAGGCCTGGCAATCCAGCCATAAGCACACGCATACCATATGCAAACATTTCTGGCTCTAATGGTATGGCCCTCATGACTATGAGTATGCTCTAATCATTTCGCTTACATTTGAGTAGTGTATTCCTGGAGTGGAACATACTATGCCCTCCTCCGTGAACGAGATTGTCATGTTCAACTTTGTCATTAAATCTCAACCCGATATATTTACTGGGGCCTGCCGAGAATATAATAAAGGTACATTAATTTTGCATTCTCCTATGGAGACTGGTGGTGCATTTGTGAAGGGAACACGACTGGTAGCTCCTGTAAAATTCTGAGTATCTATGGCCTCGCCGGACAAGGAAAACTTGCCTTCACGTATGCTTGAGCGTGTTGCACCCGTGTTAACTAAGAAGAAATATTCTTTATCCCTTATAAAGACATCCATCCCTGTGAGGGTCTGGTGTCACTGATAGGATAGAACACATCAGGGTTCCCAGTGAGCTTTCCCAGTTTATATACACATTTCGCCCACTGTGTGCTGGTGAATTTCCCCCATTCCCATTGTTACTTCCCATTCCAGGGTTCGTGGTCTGCCCCGTGCCCATCGTCTGTGACAGTTGCTTTGTTGCCTGTGGGGATTGTCCTTGTGGCGGGCGAACGTGCCGAAGTATGTGGCATGGCTGGTGCTGCCCCTTAGTGGGGGTTGCCCAGCCAACCTCCTCCCCCCTCCCCTGTGATGTGGGGGGGGGGGCGGGTACTCCAACGGCCGGATGCCCCACCCCCGGAAGACGAGGTGGAGTCATCGTGATATGAGAGCCGGGGCAGGAAACCGAGGGGGGAAGAAGCCCCATAAAGGGGCGAGATTGCTTCTGAGGCGGTCACTTCCCTATGGTTCCTGCCCTCACCCGAGAGCGCTGTGGTGTTGATTTTCTTTCCAGAGGAACCGCCATCGGAGATCGAGCAGCTGTCAGTGTTTACAAACCGGTCGCGGTTGGGTTCCAGGCACACGGGGCGCGAGTTGCACGAAGGAGCTCGATCAGTCGCGGAATTCGGACGTTAGTGTGAAGCAGAATCTGGTTCCAGACGCGGAAAGGTAAGCAACGGCCGCTATCGGTGGTGTGTGAATGTGGCTGGGGCGTCTGGTGGTAGGGTGGCGAGGGTACGGCGGGACGTGTTCGGAGGGGACAGGTTTGCACATGGCTCAGGGGCGCAGGGTCGGATCAGAGGGAGAGAGATTGCAGGGCGGTGGATGTGCGGTCTCCATTTCACCATGTGCATATTCTAATGTGCCGAACGCTAGGGGGTGTTAATATGGGGTGGTTATGTCTTGCGCTTGCAGTGGTTGAGGTGGACAGGAGCGAGGGTCGCGTCGCTGTCTTGATGACTTGGGGGCAGGTTGGGGCACACGGGCATGCGTTTCCTTTGGGCCTGGGGAAGGATCATGCATGGTGCATGGGGAACGGCACGGCTGCGGGGTCATTAGGCGCTGGTCGGGCGCAGATTGCCATGGTGCTGGGTGGCGGTTTGACCTGATGGTCATGGGGGCACGGCGTGGCGAGCAGGGGCGGGTTGGGGGGTGGGCAGGGCAGGGACTCCAGGATGGGGAGGCTGTGTGGGACAGGCAGGGTAGGACCGTTTGTTGAATTAAACTACATTTGGCCAGGCAAAAAGGAGCAGGGGAGTGCGCAAAGGGAGCGGGGTAACGTGACGGAGGGGCCATTGATAAGGGGGCCCTTGGGGCTCGCATACACAAAGACAATAGTGCCCCGGGGCTAGGAAAAGCGAGGGATGCCGAAATCCGATCGATTGGGGGGAAGCCAAGAAAGCAAGGGGAAAACGTTAGAGTACGGGAGCGTTGGCGCACTGATAATGAGCATCATGTTGACACCCGGAGGGCAGGGGAACAGGTCCAACAACTCACTGCATTTGGGGCTGGATCCTCGTATCTGGTAATGCGCACGTGGCCCATGGCGGCAGCACTTCGCAGGCACGGTTACAATGCGGTCAAGCACGGGAAACCGCGTGTCGGACACGGCGGCATAAGCATGTGTTCAACAGGTCCAGTGGGGCTAATCATTGTTATTGCAATGTTAGGGGGTCATTACGGGTGGCCACGGCAAGTCGCGCAAGGTGCACGCTAGGGAGCATTAAAGCATATGCCCAAGGTCACAAGGTTGATGGAACAAGGTTCAGACGGGGGTGAGGGTATGCGGTCAGGGGTGGGGTGGGGAAAAGGGGGGCTTGGGATAGGTCAGTGCAACTAGGGCTAGGAGACATGTAGAGGGAGGTGCCGCAGTGGGCACACGCGAAGAACATAGGGCAGTAGGGGGCTTGTGGGCACACATGCTCCAATGGCCCTGTGGTGTGTCGGCGGGATGAGCGGAGCGTTTGTTTATTTCGGGGGGTTAAACGAGTACATTCTCAATTTTTTCGTGGTGCTAAACAGACCACTGGTCTTCTGGGATGTGGGAGACAGATGCACGGGGCAATGAGCAGTACCCATGCTGAAACGTGGCCAAGGTATTTTGCTGTTAGCAAATTGAATAACACGGAAAGGGGCTGAGGTGGATGGTTAGTTTTGTGAGGCAAAAATGCATAATTCGTTTATCTAGACTGCACGTGGAATCAGGGGCGCATGGTATGGTCCAGTACTTGCTCAGCATAAGGGGTGTGTGGAGAAGGGGGGCTCCGGGGGGAACGCGAAGCGTTTCCCCCTGGGGAGTTTTTGGCGCTGCACACGGCCAGCGAGTGGCCGTGGGAGGCAAAGCGCCTCCCAGGGTATTTAAGGGGCTCAGGGAAGGTTCGGGAGCCAAGCGACGGTTAGGACTTGAAGATTGTCCCGCCCTCCCACCCCTTCATTTTGGGTTTAGGCCATAGGCCTGTTTGAAGCCGGGAGAGGGTCCAGGGTACATTTTGTGGGGGTTTTTTGCTAGAGGTAGGGGTGGTAGTTTTTTGTGACAGGTCGGGGCATTGTGAAGATGTGATGTAATTTTCAGTTGCTGTGTGGCAGGTCAGGCTGGCTGCAGGTCAAAGGAAAGGGGGAGATTGGTGTAGAGGGGAGTATAATGGGGTTGAAGTGTTTTGGGCGACGGGGGCATGGCCCCTTTTGATGTGAGGGGAGGGAAGCACAATGGGGAATGACACGGGAAAGGATGGGGTGGCGCTGTTTGCACAAGCAGGTCACCCCGGGGGAACAGGTATTGAGCCTGGAGGGGCATGGCCCCTGGGAGAAAGCGGGACGCCTGGGAAAAGGGCAAAGAGACGGTAGGCTCCAAGGGGTAAGTAGGGAGGAGATAGATGAGTTATTTATTTAATTGTTGGGAAGATGAAAATGAAAACGAGAATGTTTAATTATTTAATTGTTTGTTGTAATATTTATTTAGTTTGTTAGGCCATGGAGCCAGTTAAGCATTTTGAATTGTAAGCTTTGGCCTGTCACATTAAAGCGACCTTTTCCACTTTTAAATGAGTCTGGGTTTTTGTGCAGTAAGCCAAAAACGTTAATGGGGGAACATGATGTAATATTTCGCTATTTGATGGCCACGGCGCCGTAGCGACACTAGCACCAAAGTTCCATCAAGCAGGGCCACGGTGCCGGATGCCACGGGTGTCAGAACAGTAGCATGAGGTGTGTGTCTCGCGCTTCTAAGCTCTTGGCGGGGGGAGGGGGTTTTTGAGATGCAGTGGTCGAAGTGGGCAGGAGCGGCGCTCCTCCACTTCTTTTAATTAGAAGGAAGTGAAAGTGGCACTTTCAATGCACGGCACTGGTTGCTCCCTTAAACATCAGACGCATGTATTTTGGTCCTTGTAGTGTGCATGGGAGGGGGTGCGTCAAGGGGTTGGTGGGAAGCAGGGGAGGCAAATAGGGAACATTGTTCCACTATTTCTTTCGTGCACTTTAACCAACAGACATGGGATATAAAGGTAGCATCTGTTTGCGTTTAATGGCGTCGAACATGGCAGGGCATTTATTGGCTGATTTAAATTCACAAGCCATTTCCCCAAATATTTCAGAGATCAAATATGTTTTCACATTGAGAAACATGTGAAACTAACATTGAGGCAGGGTGCCCAGAGTTGGGTGGGTTGTTAGGGGAAGGGGAGGTGGGTGGAGTGGGGTGGCAAGGGATTATAGCGTTGCAGAGGCATGACATGGATACAATACCCCTTGATCACTCTAAAGGTACCCGGTTATTTCGAGTCAGACAGAACACACCTCTCGGAGGTGGGTACCGCGCTCATGTGCCTAGAATGGAGGGAGGCTTTAAGGAAAGTGGGTTGCACATAGTAGCCCAGTGGAGGTCACTGGCCAACGGGGTCAGGAGGGGGAGGTGGCTCACACCGAGGGCGAAGACTGGGGGGGTGAACAGGAAAGAAGCTCGGGAGAGCAGAGCATCCTGCGCTGACTGGGGGGAGCTCTCTGCCGCCGGCAGCCAGCAGAGAGTCTTGGAGGAGTTACAGGGCGATCCCTTTAGCAAAGCACTGGCAGGCCCATAGGGGAATGCACAGCCAACAGATTAGATCTTACGGCGCCCCAAGAGTCCTAGACTCAGGGGAGGCCCTGGGAAAAAGGGGAGGGAGTTAGGGGACTTGGAAACCATTTCTGAACCCAAAGGTGCGGGGCGGGGGGGGGGTAAAAGGAATGAAACACAAACCTACAAACAAAGGTCTTCAAGGGAAGTCAGTCGGAGGGGGGAGCAAGAAGAGACTACGGGGGCTCAGGTAACGTTAATAGACAAAACTGTAGGGGGGAGTAAGTCTTTACGGAAGGAGGGAGACACGAGGACGAGGGGGGGCTAAAACAGGGCAGGAAGGTGACCCTAGGGAGCCAAAGGGGGGGACTCAAGGTTTAGGAGGGAATGGGGGGGGCAGGCAATGATCAAGGCTGGGGGGGTAAGGGACAGGGGGACGGCAGACCGGGGCAGGGGAATCCAGCCTTTAGGGGGATGAGAGGACCTAGGCTGTGCTGGGGGGGCACGAGGCATAGAATACTGGGGACAGGAGAGGGGACGAGCAAGCCAGAGATAGGAATGGTCTGGGTTAGGGACAGGTCTCTGCTAGATCCGGTACGGAGGCTTGGGGAGAGAGGGTGCAGGGGGTGCAGGGGGCCCGGCGAAGCTCTAGCTGGGGGACGGTAGGCCAAAGGTGGACATCTGGGACTGGGCCAGTTGGGGCGAGAGGCTTGCAGCAGAAGCGGCACGGTAGGGGATGGGGGGGCAGGCTAGTGTAGAATGGTGCCCTAGGATAGCTGGACATCGCAAAGCGATGACTGTATAGGCAGGGAGAAAGGTGTGAGTTGGCACCGGAGGGCGGTGTCGGCCCGTGTGTAATGTATGTGGGGTATGAGTTGCATTGGGACACTGAAGGTGGTGTCTGTATAGGAACCTGCTATTAGCGAGGCACCCAGTGACTGCCTGTTTTAGATAGAAGCGGACATTGGACACATTGGGGGGTGTCGGGCGGGGCTACCCACCAGCCCTTAGAGCAATTGGGGGGATAAAGCACGAAGTATGAACGAGGAAACTAAACATTGGATGGCCAAGGGGTAGAGAGAAGTTGATAGCAAGGGCCGGGCTGCACCGGAGGCATCCACCGGACGCCGACGGGAGGGGGAGGGGGGGCATACCTAGGTAACTTCACACGGAGTAGGAGAACCTGTGGTGTGGTGAATTACAGATCGCCTGTAAGATAACTCCAAGACTTTATGCAAATAAAGCTGCTGAGGCATTAACTCTTCCAAATGTAAAAATTTGTCTGCCTCGTTATTTCGGGACACAGATCACTGCCACAGTGGGCCGGCACGGGAACAGGGGGGGAGAAGGTGGAATGACACAGCGGGTGGGACAGAAGTGCTGGCCTGTGCGGCTGGGTTGGATGAAGCAAGGGAGGAGGGGGGGGACATGGCGATGGGATGCCCCCGCTCTGGAATATTCCCCATGCTCTGAGGCTGCACACCTTGTTGCACTCCTGGCGCTTGTTGTTGGACTGTGTGATTCTGTGCAAAACCCTCTTGAAAGACTGCAGGTGTGTTTGTCATGCCTGCTCCTGTCCCTTGGCCGTTCTGCATCATGCCTTGATTTCTGCATGTGCACGCCAAATGCCCTGTCATTCCATACAGCCAACAAACTGGCAGTGGTCGGATCATTTGCCCATTTGACATATCTTGGTTACCATTTTGCATATTTTGAAAACTTCCTTGATTATTTTGAAAAACTACCTGATTGCTCTGCCATCCTCTTCCCCTAAATCCTCTCCCCCCTGGGGTAAAACCTAATATTGCCCTGATTATTCTGCTGTGGATTAGTCACCTGCTGCATGCTCAAATTCAGCTGTGCTAGTTATCATGGCTCCCTCTAGAGCATATTTTGATCATTTCTTTTGCACCAATTTTGCTTCCTCACCCTTACGAGTTGCTTCCTTTTTGAGATTCTTTTCCTGCAGCAGTCTACAATAATGTGCAATGGTCAACTGTATTTCAGCCCAAGGCTTGGCTACAATTCCCACCAACTTCTTGAGTTGTTTCTGCACCGACACTGGCAGTCCTTGGCACAATATGTGGTAAAACACAGGTATAGATTTTGTTTAAGATTCATGAGTCTCGAGCACCCATGCATCTTGTAAATTCTGTATATAAATTAACGGATCCTCAGAATCCTTCATATTTTGAGTCATTATAGCTCCCATATTGGAAGTATCTGGGTATAGCACTCATAGCGCTTTCCATACTGTGGTTCTACAATTATTAAATGGAATGCCGTCATGCAAGGTATTATTTGTGGTTACACCAGGGTAGCCTGCTCGTGCCCAGACATTGGCCCTCATTAGGACCCTGGCGGATTTTATCCGCCATCGACGGACTTTTCCGCCATGGCGTAAAGTCCGTTTACGCCATGGCGGATGGTGGACTTACCGCCCCATTCCGAGGTCGGCGGGGCGGTAAGTCCCCATTGACCCATTTACCCTTCCCCATTCCCATTTCGGCCCCATAGGGTATAATGGGAGTGGGGAAGGAGTTAATTACGCCACCGTAAATTACGGTGGCGTAATTAACACCAAGGTCCCATAGCGCCATGGATTTTTACGCCCGCAAAAAGCGGGCGGAAAAATGACCATGGCGCTCTGGGAACTCGGAATTGGCGGTAAGGGGTCGGCGCAGCTAACGCTAGCATAAACCCCTTACCGCCAGGGTCCTAATGAGGCCCATTGTCTGCTCTCTCACCAAGTATGGCGAACAGGAGACCTTTGATGTCCCCTATAGCTAGCATGTTTCCTCCTGTCATTTTTTCTAACTCATGTATCCACTTTCCGGCTCCCTACGTCAGCATTGGAAGTTTGTTTTTCAGATTTTCTCCATCCATGTGTGGCCATGGAATATATTGCGGTCTTACTCCCCCCTTCTTGAGCAACGGAAATTGGAATGTGTAGCCCTCTCTCTCTTCTTCCATTTTTCTTCTGTCTATCGCAGGTGTAATATTCCCGCATCGCCGTCTACCTGGCAAGGCCCTTAGTCTGTCGACATAGGGCGGTGAAGACACCCCCCTCTGACCGTGAGATACTTCTTCATATCGGTCAGGCTGCATGGCGGACTCTGATGCTCTCGGTGCAGATTCGCTATTGTCTGACCACCTTATTCCTTTTTCCCTTGGGAGTCGTCTTTCACTTTGTCCCTCTTCCTCATTTTCCTTGCGCTCTTCCCTTTCTTAGTCGGACATTGTCCGTCCCCAACTAGTGCAACTTCTCGTGTCCTCTTTGTTCCTACTTATTTCTAATCTATCCAGGGATACCTCTCTATTCCCACTACTTCGGGTGACATCCTCAGTGTCATACAGCTGAGTGCTCTCCAGGCGCTCGTCTTCCCCCTCCCCTTGGGATATTTGTTCTAGCCCCATCTTATAATATATTCTATCGATCGTTTCTCATATGCTTCTGGTGTCGAAGTTATCATCTATATTTGCCCTAGATGTGCCTGGTACTGAATCATATGCATGAAAGAATTCTTCGGTGTCTTCCCAGTCTACAACTGGAGTGGGTTTTTTAACCTCTCTCCCCAGATATTCAAGTTTGCATGCTCTCAGTCTTTGCTTACTTTCTACATTGTCATCAAATTCTTTGCGTTTCTTCACCTCTTCTCTGACCCTATCTTCTTCCTTTCTCTTTTCATTTCTACGTTCATCTGCCCTTCGAATTTCCTCATCTCTTTGTCTTCTTATTCTTTTCTCACATATCCTTTGCAATTCCTATAGCCTTTGCTGTTTCTGTCTGTCTTGATCGTTGGCTACTCTTGGGTTGCGATCGAGTTGTCTTTCTTGCTCTTTGCGATATAGCTGTTCTCGCCTTTGTCTGTCTTTCTTCCTTATCTTTTTGTCTCTTAACTCCTTCTCTCTCTCCTTTCTTTGTGTCTCATCTCACCTCTCCTTTTGTTTCACGTCATCAATGCCTTTACCATCAAGTTTCTATAAAATGTGTCCTCCCATCCATTTGTCTTTTGAGAATGCTATCTCATCAGTTCTATCTTCGCTTCCTTTCCATCTCTTCCCTTCTATCTCTTTGTGTCGAGAGATGTACTTGTCTGTGCCTGATCTCTTCTTTCATCATCACGTCTCCCCTTGTCCCTCGGGACTGCGGAGGTAGTATTCTTGTCCTTATCTTTCCCTTGATTTTCGTCACTACTATGTGTAGATGACTTACATGCGGGCTTGCTATACCCCTTGGCTGCTTTGAGTTCTCTCAGTGGGTATAACCCCTCGTTCTTACTTTCTTCAATTTTCGTTTCGGGTGGGGCAGGTGGCACGTTAGGGCTCTCACCCCCCTCTGTTCATATATTAAGTATCCAAACTGTCGGCGGCTCCTCCTCCTTTCCCTGTTCATACATTTTCCACAAATCGAGAACAGCAAGGCGTTTTTCTAACTTCTTGCCTATATATGTGGTATGCAAATATGTCATCATATGTTGTAAGACGGCTTTAGATAAAGACCCATTTTGTTGCTAAGGCATAAGCATCTTGTGGGCGGTACCTTTAACCCAGTCGGTAATATATTTGTTTAGCTTGTGTGCGTGTTTTGGCAACTGCTTGCATAAGTGTGCCAATGGAGTCATGTCTTCCATGCTTAAATCTTTTCTGTTTCCTCTCATATGACACTTGTCAACGCTTTTGTGTGGCTTAAACACTTCTAACAATATGGGGGAGCACCAAATAGCGCAAGCGCCAATCCAAATTTCCACAGAGTTTTATACCTTCTGATTTACTCAAAAACATCAAGTTATATGCAATTTTATCTAAACTATTAAATCGCATAAAATGTAAATCAGTTTTCTGTAAGATTTTTTTTTTTACATATGACGTCATAACAAACTTGTAAGACAGACGCTTGACAGACGGACACCAGCTGGACACAGATATTTCTGCCTCTATCATTACCCCTTCATGGAGTGTAAACGTACCCCTTTCACGACGTCTTTAAACATTGTGGTGGTCTATTTGTTCCCCATTATGTGGCACTCTGGGCACACGTTTCTTCTAGCTGCTATATTAAAGTGCAGGAATAAGGCGAATCCTCTCACTTCTCGGGTGTCTGCCCCGGTAACCTTTTATTCACTTGTATTACTCTCGAGTCATTTTCCATATATATATATATCAAGTCAAGTCAAACAAGTTTATTCGGATTATAAAAATCCATTAAACAACAAAAAAGACACGATTAATCACAGATAAAGTTACATACCATAAAACACTTCCTAATAATAAAATCATAAACATTCATGACCTAAATAACCTGGCATAAAAACATTGATCAGATAATTACATGAATAATTAAAATCCATAAAACACTGGCAGTGTCAATTAAAAATGAACGGTAAAGTTTAAATTTAAATACCTATTAAAGTCTTTCCAAAGTACTAACTAGCATTTCCCTGCATTAATAATAAACCCTTTCTGAAGAACATCGCTCTCTTTAAAAACATAAGCAGTGCCCACGCTGTGTAGGGCGTGTCGGCACTCAATAAAAACACAAGAGCTGCCCTGTGCGAACGTATCGCTGTCTTCTTAAGGGGAGGGATCAAGGTCGCTCTACGAATGCCGGCATATCCAATACAGAAAAACAACAAATGGGCTAAATCCTCGAGATGATAACCACAAATCGGGCAACCTGCAGAGTCAGGGAAGCCTTTCCATTTATAGGTGTTTCCTTGTAGCCTTAGGGAATCAAACCGTGCCCTTGTGATCAACCACCTATCCTTTATGTGAGGGCTCCATATCAGATAGGGTTGTATTCCCGTGAGCCTACTAATACTGGTATGAAATTGACCAGAACTGTGGCCATACTCCTCCAGAATTCTTTTCCTCACAGTTATCTCTCCCAATGCTATTTTATGCTGCGCCCCCTCACTCTTTGTAATTAATATAGCGGGTGGGAAGAGGCATCTTAGATTAGCAGCCCCCAGAGTTTCCAGACATATACAAGCCATGGGATTTTTTTCCATCCCTCTCTGCCCAGCACAGCATGAATAATGGAATGACAGAGAGAAGCGTGTTCATTGGCCCATAACCGGACCCAAAAAAGAAGTGGAGCCATTGCCCACTGATCCTCCCAAAACTCCACGCCTAGTTCTCTGTGTACAGCTATTCCAGAGACACTGGGCGGGAGTCTCAGCAGGTTTTTGAAAAATTTTGTCTCCTTCCTTTGTATCTCGGCTGCATTCTGGAAACCCCAAATGGCCGCACCATACATAGTGGTGGCTACAGTTTGTGCTCCGTAGATCTTCATAATCACATCCAGTGGTTGTCCCCTACACTTGGTCATAAATCTAAAGATGCCCCCTAGTTGTTGACTCATCTTGACTGATTGTTTAGCCACATGGGTGACACCGGTTAGTGCTTCTGAGAAACTAATTCCCAGATAATCAAAAGCCTTAACTCTAGGTATAATTTCCCCAGCACGAAGCATTGGCTTCATGGGGGCAGAACGTTTTCTGCCCACACAGGCCATAACTGCTGATTTCTTTGTGTTTATTTTTAAACCCAGGTTATTCATAAATGTTGCATAAGCGTTAATCAGGGCCTGTAAAGCCCTAGGTGTTCTTGCTAAGAGAACTGTATCGTCAGCATAGGCCAATACCGGGTAGCCCCTACCCCCCAGAACCAGAAAGTCTGCCAAAATATCAATAAGGTCCTGGGAGAGGCCATTAATATAAAGACAAAAACAAATTGGGGCCAACACACAGCCTTGTCTTACTCCACACCCCACCTGAAAGCAGGCTGTGCAATGTCCCCCTGGACCACTACGAACACATGCCTGGTTGTCTGTGTGCAGGTCGACCAGCGCCTTCAAGATATCCCCAGGGCAACCCAAGGACCCAAGCACAGCCCAGAGTTTAGCTCTATCCACTTTATCAAAGGCTGTGCTCAGGTCCATAAAGGCCAGGTAAACTACCTCACCACGGCCAAATACTGAATTGGCCACTAAGAGGTATAGGTTGAGACTTTGTTCCATTGTGCCCACACCAGGGCGAAACCCAAATTGGATGTCAGAAAGGATAGACTGTTCACATATCCAGGTTTCAATTCGGGCCAACAAAATTCTTCCAAAGATTTTAAAGGAGGAATCCAACAATGATATTGGCCTATACGCACCTGGGCTTGACATATCCCCCTTCTTGAAAATTGGGAAAATTATCGCCTTTTTCCAGGAGGGGGGATACCTCCCCGATCGAAGGCACGCATTAAACACCACCGTGAGAAGTGGGGCCCATAAATCAACAGGATCTTGAAATAGATCAGAGGGGATCATATCAGGGGCTCTATTATGCGCTTGAAGCCTGATAGCCTTTCCAGTCTCCTCCACCTCAAATTTCAGGCATGGCCCAACATAGTCATGGTACACCTGTATACTTGTTGACCCAAACAAGCTCCCAAAATGGGTTAACCAGGCTTCTTCTTCCACATAAGTACCACTGGCCACGTCGGACCAACAGCTCTCCGGCCCATTTTTTACATAGGCCCAAAAGGCCTTCTGATCACCCCTCAAAGCAGCACTCAGAAAACCTTCCCACGCTAACCCTTCCAACTCCAATTTCCTCCTCTTTAGCTCAAGGCTGTACGCCTTCCTGGCTATGGCAATCACAGATCTGCTGCTCAAAACATCCTTAAGTGTCCGCAGCAGGGATTTCTTCGCCCTTTTACATGCCTCATCAAACCACCCTCTCTTCCGTGTCTTCCCCGTGGCCCTTGCAACTATGGTAAATTTGGTAGTAAAAGCGTCTGACAGTTCCACAAATTTCTCAACTACATTCTCTGCATTTAAGTGGTCACCCAAAATGTCCATCACAAGGGACTCATTCTCACCAATTGTTTTATAATGCAGCTCCTCCTTTTGGATTTTTCCCCATTTTATTCTTCTTGAGCCCAAAGGCACTCCCAACAATGGGCTGGGGGCTATATCCTTTGAGACTCCTTCCCCCAGCAAACCCTTAAGTAACAGGCAAATAGGATAATGATCGCTATTGAAGTCTGCTAATACCTCAAAGCTTACAGCATGTTCCCAAAGGTTCATCGAAATACAGAAATAATCTATGGTAGAACTGCCTTGATGGTTATTGAAAGTCACTTCCCCAGGAATATCTGGGGCTAAACGACCATTTACTATACGAAAGCCCCATTCCAACAGCCAAAGGCCGAACTGTAGGCCTTTTTGACAAGTTCTCTCATCCCTCATACGCCTTGGTGGGATATTCTCCACCATATCTTCATGAGGGTCCAAAATGTCCCTTACTGCCCCCCCCCCATTTTGAGGTTAAAGTCCCCCCCCCCACACATAGGAGATGACTCTGTTTCTGCCCTTATGCAGTAGGTCCTCTATAAAGCTCTTGGCCTTAGTTAGTCGATCAAGATCAGATATATGGGGGCTGTTATAAAAGTTGATAATACATATTTCTTTTCCTTTATCCGCTATTAATAGCACCACCTGCATAAAATCCAGCCCTGTCGGAATCACCTCAAACCTACATTCTATGGATGCCTTGATCAGAATACACAAGCCACCATAATGTCTACCTCTCGGTTTTTTCTTTGCAGGGACACCAAAGGAGACAAAACCATCAAGATGTGGGGGTTCAATAGCCCAAGTTTCTTGGAGTAGGATCACTGCATTTAATTGCAAAAGCTCAATAACTGACCTCAGGTTCATCTTCCTAGTTGACCCCGCAATGTTCCACGAGAGTAGACGTAGCTCCGAGCTCTTGTTTAGAGCACCACCCTCAGGTACAGATGACATTTGTGGGGCTACACTGACCTCAGACACAGCCTCCTGTCAATCTACATCCTCACAGGATGTTAAAATCTCATAGGGATTGTCTATTGGCAAGGGGGCCATATCATTCCTCTCCAGAGCATTACGTTGTCTCTTATTCGTGGGGATGGTGCTCCAGCCGACCAACAGTGGGTTAATTTGGCCCGGCCGAACTGGGGCAGTATTCCTCTCAACAAAACCCCTACCAGTCCTATTATCCATAGACTGGTTATGCACCACCTGCCCCACACTCTGAATATAGAAGTAATCCAGGGGAAAAAGTTTACTCACCAATTTATTACCATTGGGCTTAAGACCCCGGGCCAAATTTGTGTTCAGAAGGTAGTCAGTTAATTGTGGGTCAGAGAAAGTTACCGCCACACAATCCCCAATCAGGCACTTAGGCCTATTCCCCACCCAACCCACTCGCCTTGCCATACGGATAATTTTAGGGTCAATCTTGGGCCCCATCAAATTCGAATTTATCCAGTGGGATACCTTGTTAATCAGAGAAAGCGTTGATTCAAAACTCCCCGAAGGAAGCCCAGGTAATCCGGTAATGACCCCCACAAAAGGGACTGCTTCTGGTGGCAAATTTAGGGTTGTAGCGTTCCCCTGTCCACTCCCTAGCCCCAGTGCAGATACGCTTTCAATCTGATTACTACCCGATGTACCCCTTCCAGATCCCCTCATACCCTCTTGTTCGATGGGAACCACCTCTGTTTCCCCTATGGCAACAGCAGCAGCTTGTCTATCTGGCATATCAGGGGCCCTACCACCAGAGAAAACACCACCAGTTAAGGGTATAGTTGTGGGGCACTGACATCGCCTATCACCTACTCCCCTTTCCTCAACAATGCTAACCAAATCACACAGTTTGAGGGAGACTGCCCTGATTGAGTCATCCATAATTGCAAGAGTATTTAAAACACCCTCTTTTAACCCTCTCAAGGATGTTAGCAACTGTTGCAGAGGTCTCAGTTTTTTATCTAATAGTGCCTCAAGCCATTCTTTATCCCCCTCACAGTCTGCGGAACTATCCAAACTTGCGGCTTCCCTAACCTCGTACGCTGGGGTATTAGTTCCAGGCACCCCCTCCCTGGGATGCTGGATAGGCAGTAGCGCCTGATCCAGCCCCCCTCCATTAATGACCCCGAATACCACCCCCCATCCAACATATATATATATACATAGTCTTTTCCACTTCTAACTATATTTTGTTTTCCCTCCTTCCTCTGTTACCTTTTCCCTTTACTTGTTCTAAGTCATGCACTATTTGCCAAAACATTCAATTTTATGTTTCACTCACTGTTCGCATGGTTCCTCTCTGGACCCTTTGTTGCCGCCTTCTTCAGCTTTTCATCCGCTCAGCTGCCCATAGGAATGGGAAGGGAAGTGTGGAGAACACGGGTCCCTTCAGGCCCTTTCTGCAGGTTTTTTCTAAACTACCACTGTCTACGGGGAGCTTCACGGTCTACTCAGCCGAATGGGAAAGGACTTGTGATATTGCCGAAGACCTAGAGTTACTTTATGTCGATGGTCAATAGGTGTCTTACTTTAGTCAAAAATCGATAGTCGGTAACCATCAAATCTCTGCTACCAAGTGTACTGGGGAGACCCCCGGCCGGCCCATAGAGCCGAGGTTTGCTCCACAGTACTTTAAGATGAGATAGCTGCACCCTTGAGATGGATGGGGGTGCATATTTATTACCCCGACACCAATCAATAAGGACAATTCAATGGTTTGCCAAAGGGAGTCCGTTTAATGACAACTACACAAAACGGGGAATCATAGAAATGAGCAGTGATGCGATAGTCCATCTCATTTGAACTCCAATGAACTTCCCAATAAACAGTGACATTTATACTCAAAACACGTCATAATTGACGTGTAACACTCAAAAGTTAACATGCAATTCTATTGGCTAGGAAAAGGTAACTTTAATAGAGCTACTATATCTGTATATGGTAACAGAGTGAGGGCATTGGGTAAACACTGTCAGGTGGGCGCCTAATCCCTCCCTTCAAACATGACTACTGTAGACATCACTAAGAGTACGATGTCCCATTGGTTCTACTAACTATAGGACCCTACATTATTTGGTCCATTGTGATTGGGTTGGCATCAACCCCATGCATACATTTCCCCTTTGCTTAGCAGCACGCACAACGATCAGCCAGGTTCAGGGTGCCCCTCAGCTACCCGGCCTCCCTCCGATTAAGGTTACAATCAATCATCGCTTCAGCAACTATGTGTCAATTATTTTACTTTGGTTAGCCTCGAAACTGCATCTTGTCTGGAAAAGTTCTGATATCTCTGTCTGGGCAGATGCCAAGCATAGGTGTGAACCCGTGCTTCTTCTCGCTCGGTTGGTCACGTGATTCCCACACTGTGAATTTGCCAAGTTTCTCTCTATTGGTGCATTTCATTCTTATTCGGCTTGCCACCTGCCTACGCCTCCTTATCTCGACCTTCCAAAGACAGGATATTCTGTTCTTAAGTTTCAATTATATGTAGCTACTGTTCACTCCTTCTATTGGTATGACCTTGGCTCTCCTGGCACGAGTTGCATCTGCTGAGTTTCGATTCAGCTGTCTCTTCTCGTTTAGCTAGAATATGAATCTTGTCTGGTTTGGCCTCTAGTAACCTGAGTTGATTCTGATTTTAGTGCAAAGTGGAATCACACTTATAATACTGTGCTTCATTTTAAGGTAGATTATGTATAATGGTGCTTGCTGCTCTATTCTTCTACTTAGCATAGCAAGCCGCACTGTTTTCTTAGCTTTCTTGCGTTTTCAGCTATATGTACAGGTGTTAGATGGTTGAGTATCTTCATCCTGCTTACAGCTTAAGCTTCTTAGTGTTTCAACATCGTTCTCTTCTTCTAGGCTCATGATATCTTTATCCTTGGCATTTCGTTCTGTGAGTCATTTCTTCCATCTGTGAGTCTCTCCGTGCCCTCGTGACGACACCATTCATCTTCCATTATGGTCTTTTTGGTTTCTTCCGGGACGGTACTTAGGCAATCTTCATTTCGTCTCATTTGCTGGTAGGGTTTTCTCAATGGAGACTTTACTGTCCATGGTTTTCTGGGTATCGGTACTTCAACAGGTTTTGTTATTCTGATAATCACTGGGGAGAGCCCTACTGCGGCTCTCTGCTGCTTTATTTGCTCATCATACGTCACATGTTTTGGTGGGAACGTTCCTGGTACTTCAAAATGGGCGATGGGAGGGTAGGCTTTATTTTGGACCTCCTCTACATGGTGGTGAGCCTACAAGTGCCCCATCACCACTATTGTTCATTAGGTGCAAGAGGGGCCAGCCTGCAGAGCTGCAAGAGGTAGCAGCCCACGAAGAGGCACAGGCGAAGGAGAAGGGGTCACCAAGGAAGAAGCTCTTCTGAAATGAGGAGCTGACAAACCCCACTTATTACATTGCTGAACACCAGGTCAGCCTGTACCCTTGGGCTTGCTGTATCATTCCTATGATGCAGCGGTTTAGAATGTGGCAGGAGGTCACAGACCACATTGATGCCAATTGGCATGGATAAGCACACTGATGCAGAGGTTCACAAGAGACAGATTTAGGAATGATGGCTGATTCTAAGTTTCCCATGGCAGCCTGTTCTCTAGATTTCACATGTAAAGGGTGTTTCTCATTATTATGCATTAATGTATTTATGTCACCCCTGTAGTCTGGATCTATTACCTCAGCCATTACGTCCAAATCGTATTTCCAGGCTAACCCGGGTATGGACACTAGGCGGATGCAGGTACCCCTAGGAGGTGAGCAAATTAATCCTGAGGGGATCAACTGGCATTCTCCTACCTCTATAGAGATATCCCAACTACTTTGTATGTCACAACTTATAGACTCGCTATTAGCTAGAGTGGGACCAGTGGCCTGACTGCTCAGTTTGGAGTATTTTAGAGTTACCCAATTTGCATCAGTTCAGTCATATCACACTCTGAGACCATATGTAAGGGTATCGAAGAAGGAAGCTGACAAAAAGGTGGCATGGTTTTGGTTATAGACTTTTATTTTTAAGTGAAAAAAGGTCCTTACTATCCCTAATTTCTAAGAGTGGCTTCCCTCGCACAAGACTAATTCTGTCAGAATCGCTGTCAATGTAAATTCGAACATCCTGTGTCAAAACCTACTTCAATCCCTCAAACTATATAACTAGAAGTTAACTAACACAAAGGTCCTTCTTTAAGGAGAATGGCTCCCTTGTCCTTCTTTGTGGGTAATGTTGAAAAGAGTGTTCTCTCAAGCCAGAATTACAAGGTGGAAGGACTCCCTTCCCCTGGCTTGTGGGTCTCACCCAATCCGGGCATAACATTACAACCAGGAGAATGGCTCCCTTCTCCTGGTGTTGCTCCTTATTCTCGTCAATAGGACTAGAGGAATGACTCCCTTCCCCTTTTATTATTTGGTACACTTCACAACAATGCCAGGGGGAATGACTCCCTTCCCTTGGCTTCTTTATCTTTACTCTCAGTTCAGGACAAAGACAATGCCTCCCTTCTCTTGGTATGCTGAACAAGGCCAGGGGGAATGATTCCCTTACCTTGGTGTCTTCTGCTCAAGTCTCAGTTGAGGACCAGGTGAATGCCTCCTTTCTCTTGGTATTCCTAAGCACAGCTCAACACAAGACTAGGGTGAATGACTCCCTTCCCCTCGTGTCATTATCAGCACTTCAAATGTTCTACCAGGAGAATTACTCCCTTCTCCTGGAATGGCTTGATATATTTATTTCTCAATGTTTTCAACTTCATACACACTTTGCCACTTTTACTTGTTCTCAACAAATTCCCAAATCTTGTCTGAGTCCCAGAACTTCTCTGATGGTCACTGGCTCTCTTTTTTCCACTTTGATGAGGAAGATTTCCTCCAATGTTTTCCGTCTCTAGTTTTGGGTTCCAGACCCTTCTCTGATGGTCAGTGGTTTTCCCTTTTCTCTGTAATGAGGAAGATTTCCTTTGATACTTTCTTTTTCTAGGTTTGGGTCCCAGACTCTCCTCTGTGGTCAGCGGTTTTCCTTTTCACATTGTAACGAGAAAGAATTCCTCTGATGCTTTCAGTCTCTTAGTTTGAGTCCCAGACCCTTCTCTGGTGTCCAATGGTTTTATGCATGCTACTGGGACGAGGAAGAATTCCCTGGATACTTCCTGCATCAATAGTTCCCTCCACGCCCCCAGCCGGCCTACCATGCCCCCTCTTTACCACCATGCAAGGTCAGCCACTGCTCTGGTTCTTCCAAGGGATGGGTTTTCTGCTCTGCTACGACAAGGCACCTTCTCCTTAGGCCGGCGGGCTCCTGGGCCTTCTCGGGGATCTCCCACCCTTGCAGTCTCAGCTTCTCCCTTGGACCCGCTGGTCCACCTGGCCAATGTTATGCCACAGTTCTTCTTTCCAGCTGAGGCAGAGGGACTGGCTCCTGCAGGGTCCTTAATTGACTCTTGCAGTGTCTCACCAGCATCTGCTGCTCCTCCTCCATCTGTCTGGATTAAAATCTCCCAGGTTCCTCGCTCCTTGAAGACAACCTCAAGTCTGTCTTCAGTTTCCTTTATGTAAAGCTGGTCCCCCTACCACCTATCATCAACACCTGCAGAGTATGATCTCGGGGCACTCTTCATGATGCTGGTGAGCCAACTCGTGGCAGTACTTGAAGGTGTAATTGTCATACCTCTGAAGTTCTTCCTCATCCTTGTCTTCCTACTTGGCTGGTTTAATCACTTTGACAAGAGATCATATGTTTGCTCTCTGAGGAAGGATTAGATGTGGAGTGTAGGACTAGGAAATGTGTGTGGGTGATGGGATTGCCAGCGTTGCACCCCAGGCGGTTGTTGTTAGGAAAGATGTCTCTTTACTGCACCTATCCTTCCATCTTTATGGAACCCCCAAATGTTTTTCTTTTATTTTTTATTCTGTCCTGCTCTTTTTGTAGTACAGTGAAGCCAATAGTACAGTGAATCCTGTGAAGTTCACTGAACTGGCATTTGCTCATATGTCATGGAGAAACTGACATGTCCTTCAGGCTATCGGCACTGGGATGCATTGTTTCCCTTAGTCGTGTTCCTGTGTTACTACTTTTGGTTACTTTTGTATCACTTGTGGTAACTTTTTATCATTGTCCAATGCAGCTTACACTTCAGTACAAGGGGGTACATTTTTGTTTTGCCATAGACTAACACTCAGAGTATTGTTGGTTACTCTAGGTGTGCTAAAAGGATAAGCAGGTGGCAGCAGTGACTTTTTCCCACTTTTTGGGACGTTTTGTTTTAGCCTTACTGCGTTTACCACGTTTGGCTACTAAATGTGGTTAGTGTCCAAACATGGCCGTGCCACATGGTTTTTTGCCTGTCCTTTTGCCATCCTTTTCTCTAGCCTTCTTCTTGGCCTCTGAGGCCATGAAAATCCTGATAAACCCTTCCATTGCCTTGGAAAGCAGAACATTTTGGCAGGCTGATAGTTGTGTGTTGTTCTGGCAGGACGTGGGCTGGGACTTTCTGGTCCCAATCAACAAACTGGTTTCAGTGTGTCTGAGTGGTATGTGTGAATGTTCCCACCAGTGGTCCTGATTGGCCCACTGCTGGGGTGTGTGTGTGCACTAGTGCTGTCATTGGCTAATGAGGGCAGCATCTCTTACCTGGTTTTTAGGATATGACGAGAACCCCTGCACCCATTCCTCAGAGGTCCTAGATAAACCTGAAAGAACCAAGTACCCTATCCAGCTGTGGGACCTGCGAAGAAACCGGACACCCGTCGGAAGAAGGCTTGGCTACCAACTTCTGCTGCTGTCCTCGAGGAGCCCTGTCTTGTTTGTGATCTTTAGCAGTCCTGCAAGGAACCCTTGGAAGGAGGAACCACCCATTCCTGGTGTCTGCTTGTTGCACTGCAACTAAGAGCCTCTGGAAGTGTCCCTGGATCATCCTATGGAGGACCAGCTCTGAATTTGGGCTACCATACAGCTGGCATCTCCATTCTGAGTTTGGACCTGGAACTTGGGGGATCCTCAGCTGGCCCTATGAGACTAATCTCTGCGTAATATCAGCATCCTAGCACCAATGGCACACGAGATAGGATGGAATGTCCAAGCATGGCTGTTAAGTCCCTTTGTGTTGCTGTGCTGCGGTGACCACAATCAGAAATTGCTTACCTGACCCGAGTCCATTTACTGAGAGGGGTCCTGCATCGAGTTTTGCTGCATTCTTCCATTGAGTGTCCTTTCAACAGTAAAAGACACCAACCAGAGATCAGCTAGAAACTGCATACCCTGCAAATCAAGGACTGCAACTTTTGGCATGGAAAACAACCTCGGACCCTCTTCCTCTGTCCTGCCAAGTCTGAGAAAGAATCAGAGTACATGGGGTAAGTTACAGAGCTTCTTATCTTCCCATATATTCCCATTATAAGTCAATGGGTGTATAATAAACCTTAATTCTAACAATATTGGCTTTGCCACTGCTTGCATGCATAAGATTTTTGAAAGATGGAGCTACTTCAGTTAGCTAGTTTAACTTGTTCTCTAACAATTAGAACCCTTCACTTACCAAAGTTTAAAGTATACTTGTATCCAAATGCACCCTGATACTTTCGAGGTTTGGTGCGCAATACAAATAAACAAACAAAAAAAACAAACAAACAAACAAACTAGACCCCAGAGACCCTAACTGCATTTTTTCCTGCTTCAAAGATACTGTGGAACTTGTATTTATGTATTTTATTTATGTATTTATTGTTTGCTTGTTAGGCACTTATGCAATAAGAACATACTGTTACAAAGCGCCCACAGGGCAGGGAGGGAAGGAGAGAGGGAAATACATTAAATATTACAATTTAATATTTAAGAGCAGAGAAGGGAGACGGAGGGGGACAAACCTACTATGCCTTGTGAGTAATTCAGAATGCGCAGTGCAGAAAGGAAGTGGGAATAGGGGGTAAGTGCTGGGGAGTCCGAACCCACGGTTGGACCATGGACCAAGTGGTAGAATGTTGAGTGCTTAAAGGCCTGGGACAAAGGAGGTGTAAGTGCGAGTCTTCAGAGTGGAGGATAAGCAGATGCAAAGTGCTATGGAAAGACAGGAGCTGGGAGGAATTGGTGTGGGAGGTCAAGGCCTCGACGATGCATAAGGGTCAAGTACACCAATTAAACAACTGTGAGATTAGCAGAGGAAAGAAGGAGGGAAGGAGGAGGAAAAGAGGAAAGTCTTGAGCTTCCAGAAATGGAGAAGTTCCTGCTCAAGGAACAGTGGTATGGGGAGCTATTTCTGAGGAGGAACCCCACAGAGGAAAGTGAATGACCCCCTGCCCTCTTCTTATCAAAATGCTTTACACACAAAGAGCTGGTGCTAGAGGAGTCAAGTGGTCTAGGGGGAGAGTATTTAGAGAGATAAAGTTGAAGATAGTGTGGTTCCGGGTCCAGACAGCCATGTGGATGATGCAGAGGGATTTGAATTTAATCTGTGCAGCAACCGGGAGCCAGTGAAGACTTTTTAGTGCAGGAGAGATGGTGTCCCTGGCATTGAGGCCAAGGATAAGTCTTGCGGCCCCATTCTGGATAAGCTTCAGGGGTCACAGAGCAGAAGAAGGCAGGTTCAGGAGTAGGCTGTTACAGTAGCCAAGTCTAGATAGAACAAGGGCTTGCGTAACAATATTCCTCTAAGGGAAAGTGACAAAAGGTAGCATTCCTTTGAGAAGGAAGAGCTGATGGTTGGACTTCTTGGCAATGTCCTGAGTGTGAGGGAGGAAGGAAAGTGAGGAGTCGAAGATGACTCCAAGGTTTCTGGCTTCAGTTCAAGGTGCAGGGTGAGAGCCAAAGAGGAAGAACAGCGTGAAAGGAAGAAGGAGGGAGAAGGGGTCCCAATTGGAAGGATCTCAGTTTTACATTTGTGGAGGCAAAGATCGTTGGAGGCGCACCAGGACTGGATGGCAGATAGGCAGTCAAAGGTCATGGAGGGTGCAAGATGGTCAGCAGGGATTCTGAAGAAGAGCTGTGTGTCATTGCGTAACACTGGAAGTTGGGGGACAATGAGGAGATGAGGCGTGCAAGTAGAGCAAGGTAGATGTTAAAGCCAGGGGAGAGTATGAAGCCCTGAGGGATACCACTGGTGGAGATGGAGGTAGGAGTGGAGAAGGGGCCCAGGATGACTTGGGAGGAGCAGTTAGTGAGGAAAGAGGAAAGCCAATCCAGTTTTCCGTTCTGAGATACCAAGACTATCATGGAGCCTTCTTATGAGGATGGAGTGGTTAATTGTGTCAAATGCGGAGGAAAGCTTGAGAAGCATAAGGACAGCTGGGGAGTTGCAGTCAAGTGATACGAGCAGTTCTTCACGGGTGTTCAGAAGAACAGTTTTTGCACCTCTGGATGCTCAGAATACAGATTGATGTTTGTGGAGGCTGCCAACAAGTTCAGTGTGAGAGATAAGTTGGGCCAAAGCCAGCTTTTCAAGTAGCTTCCTCAAGAACGGGATGATGGAGATAGGGTGATAGTTGGTAGTGCAGATAGGGTCAGAGGATATTTTTTTCAGATCTAGTGATAAAAGAATGATTGCAGAAATCAGCAAGAGCAGGGGCAGGTGGAGATCTGTTTAGAAGAGACCTTCATGGAACGGACCACTCTGGTGACTTCTTCAGGTGTGACAGGAGAGAAGGAGGTAAAGGAGGAAGGAAGAGGGAATGGGGCTAGAATGTTCTGAGTTTTTGTGGCAAAGTGTGAGGTCAGTGCATTGCAGAGGGCCTGGGAAGGTGAACAGGAGGAGGAGACTGTGGAGGGGTTGGCTAGTTCCCTGCAGATTTTGAAAAGTTCAGCCGTGTTATTGGATGAGCCAGAGGCTCATGCCTGAATGTGAGCTCTTTTCTTTCATTGGATGGCAAGTCTGTATTGCCTTTGAAGCAGGTGGCAGGCCAGTTTGTCAGAGGATGAGCCTGAGATTTGCCACTTACGTTCTGCTGACCTGCACTTTCATTTCAGGGCTGCAAGTTTGGTGTCATACCAAGTGTTCCGTTTTGTGGCAGGTTTCAAATGGATCCTCATGACTGGGGCAAGAACGTCAAGAGTGTTGGTGATGGAAAGATGGAGGTTGCTGATGGCAGAGTCAGAGGTAGAGTTAGCATTGGGGGGGTTGAGGGACGGTGAAGGTGGTGTTACACTCACCTGGTCTCTGCCGGGACGTTGGGGCACAGTTGCAGCCCTTCTTGGAAGTGGATCACCCCTTTCAGGCTTCTTCCTCTGCAGATTTGCTGTGGGCTGCGACAATTGGTGACACTGCTCCTGCGTGGATATGAGAGAACATGAGAATGCTGCTATGTGACTGTTGTCTCTCTTGCACACTTCTTCCCAAAGTGTGGTGAGCATGCACCAACCCATATAGGCTCACCTGTCAATTAATGATAATGAGCTCTCCGTCCTTTGAGGGGAGCTTCTTGATGGGACCGAGTTCCTTCACTGGCCCATTGTACGTGGTCGCCCAGACCAGCTGTGACTAAGCCACTCATTATGGCAAGTGTCTTTCAGTTCTATTGTCTCTTCTTGTGGTTGAAAGGTTTGTATTGTTAGTGTCTCCCTTCTGATTTCTCCCTTAGGTGGAATTGCGGCCTAGCTGCGGCCTTGGAGCACGAGGCCAAGCCAGATGGAGGAGGAGAGGTTGTTACACTCACCTGTTATCCACAGGGGGGCCACACGATACTGAATAGACGTCTAAGCACTAACCCAAACCCCTCTCTGCTTGGTTACATGCCAGACTTTGGGTAGCACCTATAACAGGAGAATGCAGGGTTAGGATACTGGTTCTGTGATGGGTGGACTCCCACCTCCCTCTGGTCCAAATCCCCTCCCTTGGGGTTATTGCTGACCTTAGGTCTTTTTGCGTTGAACTCTCTGTCCTGTGTATCTGTGCAGGAGCATGTGGTCGATGTGGGCGTTCTGTGGACCTAGTTGCTTCACTGGTCCGTATGCCCTTATGTCGCGTCCAGACCAGCAGTGACTCCGACTCTGCTTGCTGTGTTCCAGGTGAGTTATAATGTCTTTTCAGTCTTTATTCTGTCTCTTCCTTTCCCTTTGTTTTCTCTGTCTTCTTAGCGTCTTTGCTCCACTACGCTGTTCCTTAACAATGTCTCTTTTTGTTTTCACAGGGATGATTGTGATTTTCGGAGTTGCCGCACCAGATGGCGAAAACCACGGTGAGTTATTGATGCGCGGAGTGCTGTGCTGTTTGTTAGTGTTAAATGCTAACCTGTGTTCTCTTCCCTTCTTTGTACAGGTTGAGGCGATGTTTCAGAGTGATGAGTGATCAAAGCGCTGCTTGCCCTGGTAAGAATTGTTGTTAATGCTGTCCTTGTTGCTTTACCTTTGCAGGCTGCGGTGAAATCCGGAGATGGGTGAGCTAAGCGAAGCACAGGATGGTTTCAGGACTGGTTACTCACAGGTAAGGTTCATGCTCACTAATGCTGTTCTTGTTCTTCTAGGTTAGAAATGGAATCCGGATCGAGGACTCAAGATCGGGCCGCCGGAGAAGCAGATGAGCAGGAGCTGAACACGGTGACCGTTACGCTGTAGGAGTGCAGAATAATGCAAAGCGTGTTCTGCTGTTTGGGTGTGGTTTAAATAGGCCAGGTAAAGTAGTTCCAGGCCAAGTAGTTCCAGGCCCAGCCACACCCAAAACACTAGACCGCATGGCTTGGTTCTAAAGAACTGAGCTGTGTAATAGGCTTCCATGTTGGATTAAGGTCCAAAACTAGTGTTGCTTTATTCCTGATAATGAGCTTGGTGCCAAAGGCACCAGGACTGACTCCATATATGTTTCTGATGGAGTTTTAAGGACCTTGAGACCAGTGTGAAGGGCCTTAGTCACACTGCTGACAGGGGGCTGTTATACCTGAGGGGGTCAGGGGCATGGATCATGACAATGATCCGCGATGGTCCGACAACAGGTAAGTGGTGGTGTAAGGTGAAGCGCGAGGTTAGATGGCAGCGCAACCTTAAACGGAATGTCTTTAATGTCTAACCTTGTCTTTCATATCTCTTGCAGGTGCTGTCTTCATGAATGAGGAGCGTGTTGTGCTGCGGTGTCAAGGTCAAGAGTTCGGCTTTTCCGGGAGGATGAAGCTGGAATGCTGTATGCCAGGTTCGACGAAAGGTGCAAGCAGGTGAGAACAGTCAGGTAAGTATGAAGCTGGAGCCAACAGGTAGGTAAGTATGAAGCTGGAGTCCAAGAGGTGAGTCTGCAGTCAGGCGACGATGAGCATTACACTGCATATAAGTGCAGAATGATGTGAAGCATTCGCACGAAGGCTGGGTGCCCTTATATAGTCGAGTTCCCAGCCACACCCACTAGCTATGGTTTACCGGCCATGCCCTGACACTCCTAGATGATGTCCATGAATAAAGCACTCCTGGGCAAAATAAACATTTCTGTTTATATTTGTTCATGAGCCTGGCACAAAAGGTGCAAGGACTGAGTCCAGCTGGGCCCACTGTGCTTGATTGTCCCAAAGGGATGAACAAGAGCTGTGTTACACCTTGTGCCCATCCCCTGATGGTGCGAGGTCTGTGTTCTTGTACCAGTGACCATGACAGCACTCCCCTTCAAGGCCCCTCTCATGGGTGGTTTTCCTCCAGGTCCTGGCTTGGTGGGATTATTGCGATATAATTGTTTGATCAAGCATGGTGCGACCTTGAGGCCCATAACCTTTCCAGTCTATGAGGCAATACAATTTGGACCATACTATTTTGGAGTCTAGAATAGTTTTGACTTTGTATTCTGGTTCTTTTTCCAAATTTCTGGCTCGGGTGGAGTTTCGATTTGTGTACCTGGTTTCACTGGTTTCAGGAGTGAAACATGGAATACAGTGTGGATCCGCATATGAGATGGTAGTTCCAATTTAATGGCAGCAGGGTTGATCACGGCTTTGAGGAGACAGGGTCCCAGGTACTTGGGACAGAAGGCTCGTGGTCCTTTCAGAGAAATATTTTTTGATGCCAACCAAACCTTGTCCCCGACCAGGTAATGTTGAGCTTCCTTCCGGTGTCGATCTGCAAACTGTTTCTGCTTTTTTTGGCTTTGGTCAAATGTTCTGCTGCATCTCTAAGAACTTGAGTGATGGTTTTATGTAAGTTTGTTACTGCTGGCATTTCCAATGCATAAAGTGAATCAAAAACAGTTATCCGTGGATGTCGACCGTACATCGTATAGAGTGGAGTTTGCCCAGTACTAGTGTGGATGAAATTGTTGTAGGCATATTCAGTCAGCCAAAGTATGTCCTTCCAGGTATCTTCGGTTTGTTGCAACATACACCTTAAGTACTGTTCCAAAGTTTGGTTGGTCTGTTCGGTCTGGCCATCAGTTTGGGTATGATGACTCGTGGACAACCAAAGGTCGATCTTGGTGATTTTGCAACACCTTCTCCAGAGTGCTGAGACAAACTGCGTTCCACAGTCTGATATTAATACTGATGGGAATCCGTGTAGTCAGATAATCTGTTCCAAAAATACAGTTGAAAGAGCAGAAGTAGTTGGGAGTCCCTTGAAAGGGATGACATGGGCCATTTTGGAGAATAAATCTACAACAACCAAGATGGTGTTATATGCATTGCAGGGAGGACGGTCGGTGATAAAATCCATTGACAACTTATGCCATGGTGCTGGCGGTACCACAAAGGATGCAGTAAATCGGCAGGGTTTTGCTTCTGAGACTTGTGTTGTGATAAACTGAGCTATGTCTTTTCTCCAAGTTGGCCACCAGTAGGTTTTCCTTACTTTAGCCTGAGTCTTGGCGATTCCTGGATGACTTTCCACTAATGAGTCAAGATAGTTAGCTATAATTTGATTTTGAAGTTTTTTATCCGAGATGTACATTCGCCCTTGAAAGTACAGCAGATTGTTTTCAATGGTGTATTGGTCTCCCTTTGATAGCCATTCCTGTTGCATTGCTTGATTCATCTGAGATTGCAGATCGGATTTCAAGTTGTCCAGGCAGGTGGTTGTGATGACTAGATTTTGGATTTGTTCTTCAGGAATGATGGCCAGGGGGTCAGATGTGGCAAAAGCTTATTTTCCTTCACTCATGCGTGATAGGGCATCTGCCTTTCCATTGCAAACTCCGGGTCTATAGGTGATGATAAAATCATATTCAACAAAGAAGAGAGCCCAACGAAGTTGGCAAGAGGATTGGGCTTTAGCCGTCTTTAAGTATTATAAATTGCGGTGATCCGTGATGACAGTGACTGTATGTCCAGCCCCGAGAAGATAATGCCTCCATGCCTTGAATGCAGCTTTAATCGCTAGCAACTCTTTATCCGTGATTGCGTAGTTTAACTCAGGAGCTGAAAATTTGTGGGAACAGAATGCCACGGGATGCAATTGTCCTGTTGCGGGATCCTGTTGCGATAATACCGCTCCCATGGCTACGTTGGAGGCGTCTGTTTCGACTAGGTATGGTAGGTCTAGTCGAGGGTGTCGAAGAACTGGTGCTGAGGTGAATGCTAGTTTCAGTTTCTGGAAGGCCTCCTCTGCTTCTGCTGATCAATGGAAATTCTTGCTCTTTCTCAGCAGAGAGGTAACTGGGTGTACGGTCTGAGAGAACCAGGAAATAAATCTATGATAGAAGTTGGAAAATCCTAGCACTTTGTACCCCTTTTGTGGATGTTGGAGAGGACCATTGGATTATAGCGTCTACTTTGTGCGTGTTCATATCAACGCCTTCTGGTGTGAGCATAAAGCTGAGAAACTCTACCTCTGTCACAGGGAACAAACATTTCTCCAATTTAGCATACAGCTGATATTGTCGAAGCTTCTCTAAAACAACCCAGACCTGACCGTCATGATGCTCTTTGGAAGTTGTGTAAATGAGAATGTCATCAATGTAGACAAGAGCGCAAACATCCAAGAATTCACAGAGTACGTCATTCATAAAAAATTGGAACGCTGCAGGGGCATTGCATAGCCCAAGGGGCATAACTTGGTATTCAAACAGGCCATATTTTGTGCGGAAGGCCATCTTCCACTCATCCCCTTTTTTGACTCTTACAAGATGATAAGCCCCTCGTAGATCCAGTTTTGTGTACATCTGAGCATTTTTTACCTGATCCAGGAGTTCCCGGAATAAGCGAATATCTGTTCTTTATCGTGATCTGATTAAGTGCTCTATAGTCAATACAGGTTCTAAAGTCGCCCTCCTTTTATGGGCACAAAAAAGAGGGTTGAGGAGGCAGGAGACTTGGACAGACAAATTAAGCCATTAGGTAGATATTGATCCAGGTAAGTTTTTAGATGTTCATTTTCTAGCTCAGTTAGGGCATAAATCCGACCGTCCATAGGGAATTTGGGCTCCGGGCACGAGATCAATTTCACAGTCATAAGGCCTGTGCAGCGGCAGGGCATTCGTTTGATCTATTGAAAAACATCCTGGTAATCCAGATAGTCAGGTAGTAGAGAACCAGTGAGACCCAAAATGATGTTTCGGATTTGGGACGTCTCTATTGTAACATTTATCAGCGCAGTCTTGAGGAAAGGTCAGAACTTGTTTTCGCCAATCGATCCTAGAGTTGTGAGTCTCCAGCCAAGGCATTCCTAGTATCATCTGGAACTGAGGAGCACCGATGAGATTGAAGGTAATGCCTTCTTGATGACAGCCCTGACACAGAAGCATGACTTTTTCGGTATACTGCATCACTGGGCAGGATGATAACTGCGATCCATCCACTGCTGTGACGTCTTCTGATTTCAACTTCTGACGGAGAGGAAGGCCCATTTGGATAGCCAGATTCTGGTCAATGTTATTTCCCACGGCTCCGCTGTCAATGTATGCCTCCAAGGCATGTATTTTTGATGGTTGTTTGGGGTTTACCAAAAGTACTGGGATGACTAGATGTTAGGTCTGCACAGATTCCTTCTTTTCGCTCGACAAGTGGACCCCTACACTTGCCTGTCGTTGGAGTTTCCCAAGTCTTGTTCCTTTTCTTCTTTGTTCATTGCTCTGACTAATCCCCTGGGTGGTTTCACTGGACATTCTCGGAGGAAGTGGCCTGCTTTACCACAATATAAGCAGAGTTGTTGCTGTCTCCTATTTTCCCTTTAATCTTGTTGAGGGGACTTCGTAATTCCCCGATTTCCATTGGTTCTGACTGTTCGTTTGATTTGGCTTGATTTTCATGGGGTCGCACAAAGACCGACCGCCCTTTAGCCTGTGTTCGGTACATCTTTCAATCCTGCAACCTGTGTTCGAGCTGCACTGTCAAGTTGATGTATTTCGCACATCCTTCAGGGGGTTCAATACTTGAGTTAAAACGTCCTTAAGTTCTCCATGCAACCCTCAATAGAAGAGCATAGTCCTCTTTTCTTCTGGCCAGTTTGTTTGGGCTATGAGATGATTGGAAGTTGTAATGTAGGTTAACAGATCCTGATTTCCCTGTCTGAGTGACAATAGTTTGTTGTCCAAAGCTTGTCCTTGAGTATGCCGGGCACATTTTTTTTCTATTTCAAGCTGAAAACCCCCAAAGTCTCGAAGTAAAGGATCATCTTGGTTTATCAATGGTATTGACCAGTCCGCTGCACTACCTCCTAAGTATGAAAGTACAAATCCGACCCTGGCTTGATCATTAGGAAAAGCCCCAGAACTACAAAAAAATGAAGACAGCATTGGTTCATGAGTGCAGCTTACTTTTTAGGGTCGCCGGTAAATCGTTTGTGCCGGGCCAGTGGTACTGCCCCTGGAAGAACCACCTGAAGGGGTGTTGATTGCTGCAGTGTAGGAGGATAGGCAAACCCAGGCAATGGAACCTAGCCAGCTTGTGCCTGAAGCATCTGTTTTGCCAAGTCATCAGTTCACTCTCGAGTCACAATGAGGTCCCTCCTCGAGACACTGATTTCCTGTCTTGAGACATGAACTTCAGCCCAAAGTTCTCCCAGTAATTCGGTCAACAGGTCTGTCTCTAAAGTTTCCATAACGCCCAGACAGAGATTTGTGGAGGCTTTGTGTTCTGTTACGCTCACCTCGTCTCTGCAGGGATGTTGGGTCATGGTTGCAGCCCTCCGTGGAAGTGGAGCACCCCTTTCAGGCTTCTTCCTCTGCAAATTTGCTGTGGACTGTGACAATTGGTTGCACTGCTCCTGCGTGGATATGAGAGAACGTGAGAATGCTGCTATGTGACTGTTGTCTCTCTCAAACCCTTCTTGGTGTGGTGAGCATGCGCCGACACATATATGCTCACCTGTTGATTAAGGATAATGAGCTCTCTGTCCTGCTTCTCTCTACAGGGGCGCTTCTTGATGGGACCGAGTTCCTTAACTGGCCCATTGTACATGGTAGCCAGCTTTGACTAAGACACTCCTTATGGTAAGTGTCTTTCAGTTCTATTGTCTCTTCTCGCGGTTGAAAGGTTTGTATTGTTAATGTCTCTCTTCTGATTTCTCCCTATAGGTTTAATTGCTGCCTAGCTGCGGCCTTGAAACATGAGGCAAAACTGGATGGAAGAGGAGAGGTTACATGATGGTCCGACAACAGGTAAGTGGTGGTTTAAGGTTTAGTGTGGGGTTAGATGGCAGCGCGACCTTAAACTGAATGTCTTTAATGTCTAACCTTGTCTTTCGTATCTCTTACAGGTGCTGTGTTCGTGAATGAGGAGCGCGTCGTGCTGCGGTGTCAAGGTCAAGAGTTCAGCTTTTCCATGAGGATGAAGCTGGAATGCTGGATGCCAGGTTCGACGAAAGGTGCAAGCAGGCGAGAACAGACAGGTAAGTATGAAGCTGGATCCAAAAGGTAGGTAAGTATGAAACTGGAGTCCAAGAGGTGAGTCTGGAGTCAGGTGACGATGAACGTTACGCTGCATGCAAGTGCAGAATAATGTGAAGCGTTCACACGAAGGCTGGGTGGCCTTATATAGTCGAGTTCCCAGCCACGCCCACTAGCTCTGGCTTACCGGCCATGCCCTGCCACTCCTAGATGATGCTGGACGTGCAACCCAGCTCCCCAGCAGCCACGCCCAAACCGAATGCATGTGAAAGTTCCTGTGTCCATGAATAAAGCATTTCTGCCCAAAATAAATGTTTCTGTTTATATTTGTTCATGAGCCTGGCACCACAGGTGCCAGGACTGAGTCCAGCTGGGCCCCCTGTGCTTGATTTTCCCAAAGGGATGAACAAGAGCTGTGTTACACCTTGTGCCCATCCCCTGATGGTGCGAGGTTTGTGTTCTTGGACCAGTAGCCATGACGGGTGGAGGCGAAGGCAGCCGCAGTCCCTCATTTCGTCGGACGGGTGAAAATGAACGAGGTTGTTGCGACTTTTGGGGGGGTGGTCAGGGGCCAATGGGACCCAGATGGGAGGAGAGGAGAGAGTGGTCAGAGTGGTTTTACCTGAACTATTGGGTGAAAGGCCCCAGACGACTTAGTGCAGGACAATTTTTGTTAGGAATCATTCTCTGAGGACCTTGAGTGCATAATACTAATCTTAACTTTTCTTTGCAGGAGTTTGTGATATGTATTATGCCCTATAAGAAGTGAATTTATATATATCTCTATTTTTATAAGTGTTGTGTGATAACTCTACTTGCTAGTAATACTTTTTCTATAGTGCATTTTATCCAATAAATAATAACTGTATTTTTATACATCCTGTCTAAGTGTTATTTGTGATACCCATTGTGTGAACTCACTCATTGTGGACCCTTTGTAAGCTCACAACCTCTGAAGAACTTTGCCTAGACCGCTTTTCACTGCTAATTGAACTGGTTAGGCTATAGATGCAACATAGGTAGGCCTTCTATGCATCTATCCACCAGGCCAAAGTATAGAAAATCAGTCCTAACAGTTGTACTTGTCCCAAGAGGGGGAGTGCCTCCCCATGAGATCCTCCCGCATTAAACCACCCCTAGGGGCACTATTGGGCAGCAGCCTCACCTCTCTACCCTCATGAGAATGGGCTCCTGCTTGGGGAGAAGTGACAATACCTTGTGAATCGCCACAACATTAGAACACTATTTCAATCATTTTCTTTACCATTGAGACTGATAGAAATAATTTACTTTACCGGATTAGTTTCCATCTGTAACACTTACCTTATCACTGCAGGAGCGTAGATGGCCCAGGTTCTATGGGTACTGGTGCTACTGTGCTGGAAAGGTATACCCCCCTGCAGTCACAAGGGAAATGGAACAAGTGATGATTCTACTGTAGGTCAACTATGCTTCGTAACTGTGGTCAGATTAACCCTTTCCTTTCTCACCTGTGGGTTTTAGGTAGGAAGCTCTCCATCCTGCTGTCATGCAGGGGTGCGTTGGTTGGTGAGGTGGTTTTGCAAGCCACATGGACTTCCTTGTTGAAGAATTTGGAGAAGCCTCAATTTGGTAAGTATCTTTTATTGTAGTGCCTTGTAGTGGTCTATATTGTAGTCTCTGGTCTTGAGTTTTCTCTTTAGTGGTTAACTCTCTGTACTTCACGCTCCCTCTCACAGGATGCAGGAAGGCCTCATGTAGTTAATACAGGCATTTCGGAACACTTGCGACATCTGTGTCATCGAGGTAAGTCTGAGCACGTAATGAAGGAAGGGCGCAGTGTTGCAAGAAAACTATGTTGCCTTTGAGGCTTGCTTTTACTATGGCGGTTGAGCGTCTGTACAACTCTTAAAGGTTACTGATAGGCTCTGGTAAGTATGAGCGGGTAGCCTTGTATTTATGCACGGTCTTTGGTTCAGTATGTCTTAAAACTCAGTACCTTGTCTTTCAGGTTGTCAGAGTAGCAGCGTTCAGAAGCACTGCGGATGAATGCCGCGGCCGCCGAGGAAATGATGCAGGTCTGAGGTGCGGAACCCAAAACAGTGCTCCGTTGCTGAAGGATCGGCTGTGGAAATCGGGTCAAGTACGTTGAATTTGTTGTCTGTATAATTTCTGGTAACTTGGTAAGTCTGTTAACTTTAACTTTCTCTTACTTTCAATATATGATGAGACTCTCCTTACTCCTCCTCTGTACTCTTCTGTGACCTCTGCGACTCCCTCTCCCTGTCCATCCTCCCCTCTGGCTTTAATCACTCTGCAGGGCACACACTCGATGTCTTGATCTCCTCTGACCTCCCCCTCTCCATCCCTCTGACCACTCCTCTCTCCTGGAGCGATCACTCCCTTCTCTCCTCTCATCTCTCCCTCTCTTCCCCCCAAGCCAAGCCTACCCCAACACTGCCACCTACCTTCTCGGACATCCAGCCCATGAAGCGTGTGTCAGTTGCTGCCACTTTCTCTCCCTCCTCCTCCTTTGGCTGTCTCACATCCTGACACACCCCTGTCTCTGCTCTACTCTTCAATTTCTGATATGCTTGATGCTCATGCCCCTGTCATGAGGATCCATTTGAAGTCCAAAGCCAACTGCAATTCCTGGTATGACTCTGACCTAGCTACACTTAAACGTAAGTGTAGGGTGGCTGAGAGGAAATGGAGGACTTCCTGTTCATCCTCTGACAAACGGGCCTGTCGCCTGCTACAAAGGCAATACCGACTCTCTGTCCTCACCAAGAAGAGAGTCTACATTCAAGCTCGTGTCTCTGCGGCATCTAACAACTCGGCCAAACTCTTTAAAATCTGCAAGGAGCTGGCCAACCCTGCTGCAGTCTCTACCTCTCCTGTTGTCTCCCAGGCTCTTTGCAATGCCCTGGCCTCTCACTTCATTTAAAGAACCCAGCACATCCTGTCCACCCTCTCCACTCACACCCCTCCTCTCCCCTCTCCATCTGTGCATGCTGACCCTCCTTTAGCCACCCCCGTCATACCCCCCATCATCCTTCTCATCCTTTCCTCTTTTCACCCCTGACGAGGTTGCTAGACAAGTCCGATCTATGAAAGCCTCGTCAAAACAGGTTCATCCCCGTTCCTCTAAAACCATCAAGGACCACATTGACACCCTCGCTCTGGCCCTTGCTGGTTTTTTCAACCACTCCTTTGCCTTGGGATCCTTCCCCTCCCCTCTGAAGCACTCCTTTGTGCATCCTCTTCTCAGGAAACCCACAGCTGATCCTTCTTGTCCAGCTAACTATCGTCCAATTCCCGTTACTCCCTTTCTGTGCAAACTCCTGGAAAAGTTGCCCATCTCTCAGTTTAACCTTCATTCCAATTCTGTTGGCTGTCTCCAGGACCACCAGTCTGGCTTCAGAGCTGCCAGAAGCACGGAAACTGCTCTCCTGAACATCTGTGAAGATCGGCTCTCCAACCTTGACTATATATTCCCTCTGTCCTCATCCTCCTCGATCTCTCTTCTGCCTTTGACATGGTCAACCATGCCATTCTGCTCAACCGTCTCCGTGAAAACCTGGGTATCACTGATCAGGCTCTGGCCTGGCTGACCTCTTTCCTCTCAGATCGACCCTCCCAGGTCCAACTTGGGTCCTTGCTTTCATCTATCTTCCTCTCTACCTGTGGGGTTCCCCAGGGGTCTAACCTCTCCCCCTCTCTTTTCAATCAAATACCTGGCAACTCTCGCCCACTGCATTGCCACTTTCTGCTCAAATTTCCAGTGCTATGATGACAACACTCAACTGATTTTCAGGCTGCCCTCTGCCACCTCCTCTCCCTCTCTCATCTCTGATTGCCTAACTGCCATTCAAGATCGGTGTGCCGCCAATGATATTTGGTTGAATGCCAGCAAGACAGAGATCCTCCTCATCGGCACACCTTCACCATCCTTTCCCCTCACTCTCTGGCCAGCCTCCCTTGGCCCTCCTCCTACCCCCAACTGCGAGGCTAAGAACCTTGGGGTCATCTTTGACTACACCTTTTCCTTCTCTGCCCACATCTCTGAGGTCTCTAAAAAGTCAAATGTCCTACTGCACCTCCTCAGAGGTACTCTGCCTTTCCTCTCCTTCCCCCAGAAGCTCGTGGTATCCCAAGCTCTGGTTCTCTCTAGCCTGGACTATTGTAACTGTCTCTTTCTAAATCTTCCTGCCTCTACTCTCCACCCTCTGCAACTAATCCAGAACAGGACTGCAAGACTTGTCCTTGGCTTCAAGCTCTGGGATTGTATCTCTCCAGCTCTGAAATCTCTCCATTGGCTCCCAGTGGATGCAAGGATTACATTCAAAACCTTCTGTATTGTCCACAAGACTTTCTGGGGCCTGGGTCCAAAATTCCTCCAGAAACCAGCTGGGGGTAGATCTATGTCTTCGGCTGGGGCCTCCCTCTGGAGCAGCCTCCCTGCCACTCTAAAACTTGAGGAGAACCATCTCTGGTTCCGGAAGCACGTCAAGGCCTTCCTCTTTTCTTCTGTCTTCACTCCCCTGATGATCTGTTCTCTCTTGGCACTGTGCACCTGGCCACCCTCTGTCCTCCAGGCCCAGGTACCTGCTCAACATGCCACCCTCCTGCACTGCCTCCGGGCCACCCCTTGCACTGGGGTCTGTATCTGTACCCATACAGCCCCCCCTTTTTCTTCCTGCACTTATCAGAACCACCCTGTCTCCTGCCTTAAACCTAGCACTTGCATATTGCTGGCTGCACTACCACTGTTTGTTGCCTTTATTATTTATCTATTGTTATTTATCTGTTTCTCCTCTGCTTCGCACTTTCCACTTCTCACCCTTCCATGCGCTTTTTCCCACCTCCTCTCCCATGCACTTGCACATTCTCAGTGTCGCTGGGCCTAGTAAGATCGTTGTTGTGTTCTCACCTGTTCCCCTCCCTTGCCTTGTCGCGCTCTGAAACACTTGTGTACAACCGCGATAGAAATAAAATATCAATATCAATACTTTGCAGGTTTGTGGAACGAACCACTGGTAAGCATTGCACCGCTGTCAGCGGAACCAATGCGAAGCACGTGCGAAGGTGAGGGCAGGGCTTAAATAGTCCTCCACGCCCAACTACTGGTTCTCATATGTAATTCAGCCTGCGGTTCACCAGGCCGCCATCTTAGGGGGCACCCAAACCCCTTGAGTCTCTATGGGTTCCACTATTGTTCACGTGCTAAGGAATGCCTGCACGCCAAGCCAATACCCATCTAGCCCCACATGTCTTCCTAAAGTGAACTTGATACCCTGTAATAATGGTCCCAACCCATGGGCTTTCGAGATGATCATGACAGTTCCCCCCTCAAGGCCCTTCTAAGGATGGACCATCTAGGCCCTGGTTTAGTTGGATGATTCTGGTGAAACTTCTTAATTAACCAGGGTGCATAGATGTTATTACTGAGTTCCCAAGTTTTGTCCTGTGGGCCATAACCTTTCCAATCCACCAGGTAAAACAATCTAGAATCTAGAATGTCCTTTACTTCAAACTCAGGATCACCCAAGCACGGGACCTGAAGATTCATGCACTCTTGTAACTGGACTGAGAGGCTTCAATAAGGAGACATGAAACACTGGCTGTATCCGCATATGGGGTGGAAAGGTCAACTTCACAGCTATAGGGTTGATGACTGCTTCAACAGGGAATGGGCCCAAAAATCAAGGTTGGCATTTTCTCGTCCCCTAGAGAGCGATGTGTCTGGAAGCTTACCACACCTTGTCCCCCACTTGATATTTTTGAGTGTCTCTTCAGTGTTTGTCAGCACATCCTTTCTGACTCTCTTTTGCCACTGCCACATGTGCCAAAGCTTCTTCTTTAGCTCAAGCAATGATTTCTTGTAGATTCTGTACCGCAGGCATCTCTAAAGACTCTGGTGGATCGAAAGCTGAGGTTCATGGGTGGCAACCATTCAAGGTGTAAAACATAGTAAATCCTGTAGATACATGCACTGAATTGTTATAAGCAAACTCCGCTACTCAAAGCAGATCCACCCAAGTGTGATCCGTTTGATGGGGGAGACATCTGAGATATTGTTCTAGGGTTTGGTTTGGTTTGCCCTCTCAGTCTGTCCGTCTGTCAGGCGGGTGATGACTGGTCGATAAACACACCTCGATCTTGCCCATTTCACAACATCTTTTCCAAAACTGGGATACAAATTGGCTGCCTCTGTCAGACACCACAAATGATGGGAACCCATGAAGTCAGACAATGTGCCCCAAAAAGGCCTTAGCCAAGACTCACGCCGACGGAATTCCCTTTAGAGCTACAAAATGGGCCATTTTGGGAAACAAGTCCACGACCACTAGGATTGTGTTGTAACCTGAACAAGGTGGTAATTATGTGATAAAATCCATTGAGATCGTGTGCCAAGGGATCGGTGGAACAGCTAAAGGTTGAAGGAAACCTGCAGGTTTTTGCTTAGAAGACTTATTCTGAGTACATATTCCACAAGTCTGAACAAAAGCGATGATATCCTTATGCCACGTAGGCCACCAGAGCAACTGTTTGGATTTAACTAGATTCTTAGTGATGCCTGGACGACCCTCCAACAGAGCACCATGATAGTCTGCTAAAATCTGCTCTTGCAGGGCCCCTGTGGGCAGGTAAAATCATCCCTGGAAATACAGTAAATTATCCTGGATTGAACACCGAGGCCCTTTAGATCACCAGACATCCAATTCTGGGGCTGTCATACTGCGGCAAACATTTGCCTTCAAATCCTCTAAGGAGCAGTCTGTAACACCCACAACTCCCACCAGTTTTTCTTCAGGAATGATGTTCACTGGATTTGGGGAAACATAGTCATCTCCTTCTTCCCCTATGCGTGATAAGACATCTGTCTTGCCGTTGCGCACTCCAATGTGGTAGGTGATGACAAAGTCATATTCCGCAAAGAACAGAGCCCAACGAAGCTGCCCGGATGACTGAGTCGTCGCTGAGGGTAGATATTGCAGATTCTGATGGTCCGTAATGACATTGATAGTGTGTTCGAGCTCCTAACAAGTGATGTCTCCACTCCTCGTGAGCATTCTTGATTGCCAGTAACTCCTTATCGGTCATAGCATAATTTAATTCAGCTGCAGAAAACGTCTTAGACAAAAAGGCCACCGGATGAAACTGTCCGGTGTCTGGATTCTTTTGGGACAGTACTGCTCCCATAGCAACACTAGAAGCATCAGCCTCCACTGCAAATGACAGATGTGGTTGTGGATGTTGTAATACTGGGACCATAGTGAACTTACTCTTCAAAGCCTAGAATGCCTCTTCAGCCTCAACTGTCCAGTTGAATTTTCTGTGCTTCCGAAGTAACAATGTGATAGGATGTACAAGTTGAGAAAAACCGGGTACAAAACGCAGATAACAATTGGCGAATCTCAGGAAACTTTCGACTTCCTTTACTGACGTGGGAGATGGCCAGGTAAGAACAGCTCCCACTTTATCCATCTGAATGCCCTGTGGTGACAGAACAAATTCCAGGAACTCCACCTCCGTCACATGGAAAGAGCACTTCTCAAGCTTGACGTACAGTTGGTGTTGCTGTAATTTGGTAAATACCTCTCGAACATGAGAAATGTGCTCCTGGACTGTGGCCTAGTAGATCAAAATATCATCGTTTTTCTTGCCAGGAAGCCCGCCAGCAGGCGGAAGCCGGCCCAACCGAGGAAGGCCCAGAGAGCAAGGCCCTTCCTGTTTTCCCCTGTTCGCCTTTGTAGTTACAGAGCCAACACTTCTTCACTGAGGCTCTCCCTGGACTCAAAGGCTATGTGAGTAGATCACTTCAAACCAAGACTCCTCTGCATTGCCGCCAGAAATTGAATTTCGTAAAACACAACACAATCCTATCTTATTAAGCTACTCTATGTACCATTACCTTATGCCTATGACGTATGCACATGTCGCAATGTAATTCTCAAGTCTCATGCTTAATATTTAAAATGCTTCAGTACTTAATTGAGACATTGAATGTTTCAAGCATATTTCTGCCTTCTGAGATCCCTTAGGCAGTTAGCGCCTCACCCTATCAGAACCACCGCTGCTCCAACCCGCCTCTCTGTGTGTTCACAACCATGTACTCCAGCATGTTATTAGAGCTCCACCACCAGATGAATACACTACTCTTCATAGGCACACTCCTCGCCACAGAAATATATGGAAGACAGTATCTACCCTCTTGCCTACTTAGCTCCAGCATCATGATGCCGTCGAACACGCACTCTACCCAGGACCCTCTCCTCTAACCACATTCCAACACCTCACAGAAAACTCAGATTAGGTTCCCGCACAGCCGTTTCTCAAAACTCTACATACAGCAATCCTCACGTCTTCATCCCGTGTACCAGTATTACGCCCACTCCTAAATCATCCATCCCTTCCAACTCCAAGCCTAAAAAGCAAACAAAACAGCAGCCGCCTAACAGAATCCAGGTAGCACTGCTCCTCAAATGCGCACTACTTAACACTCGCTCGCTCACTGCCCATGCCCTAGAAATAAATGAGCTTATCTCCAGTCTCGACTTAGATCTGCTAACCATCACGGAGACCTGGCTTCATGAAGCATCAGTCCCTTCCATAACCTTAGTTGTGCCAGAAGGCTACTCCATCCTTAGGCAAGACAGACCAAACAAAAAAAATCAGGAGGGGGGTTGCCTTAATCTACAAAGAAATCCATCATATCAGACCCATGCCCCACACATGGGAAGGTAATGCAGACATACTATCGGCTAAACTACCCCTCTCTCACAACAACACCATTAACATCCACGTCATCTACAGGCCCCCAGGACTCTCAGCTGATTTTCAAGGGCAAATCACTCACATTCTCAATGAAAACTTAAAAAAATCCACCAAAACCGTACTCCTAGGTGATCTTAATCTAGGCTATAACGACCCCAAGGACAAAACAGCAATCTCTTTCCTTAAGGACCTCTCCAACATAGACTTCACACAAGAAATGGTGTCGCCCACCCATACCAAAGGCAGAACTCTAGACTGGCTGGCCGACCATAATGGCAACTCCTCTATCACCTCCAACACTTTCCTCCCGTGGACAGATCACAGCTGCATACAATTCACTATCCCCACGACACCTACCAAAAAAACGACAGTACATGAATCTGCAACTTCAACTAGAAGCTCCAAAAAATGTACTGCAGACAACCTACGCCCAGTTCTCAACACTCCATACCTCGTCCCACCTTTCTCACAAGATCCAAATATCCTAGTAGACATTCTTAAGGTTACGCTCACTAATGCAATAAATTCCATTGCTCCTCTTGAAGAAAAAAAAGAAAAAAAGTCCTTCCAATCCAACTCATGGTTCACAGAGGACCTCCAAGCTCTGCGTAACAACAAGCACCAAGCGCTTAGAATTGGCAGGCCAACCCGTGCGGCATCACTAAAGACTTTTATTCAAATACAAAGTTGCCATCTTCAATGCCAAATCTGAGTCATACAACCGTCGAATATCAGACTCTAAGTCCCACTTAAGAGAACTCATCACCATCTTTAAAGAGCTAACAGTGCCTCCCACCTCTACTGACAAGATAACCAAGGATGAAGCTTGGTGCAACAGTATCCAAGCTGCCATGCTCAACAAAATAGACCTCTTACAAAACAAAATCCTTGACCACTACCATACCCTACCGAACAGAGTCAGCACACACATTCTCAATCCTCTAGCTAAACCATTAACATCCCTAAATGTGCCTTCAATGAGGTCTCAGAACTAGAAGTCCTGGACATCCTGAAACATCTGAACCCATCGACCTGTAAAGGCGATACATGCCCTCCAAAGTTAATCACAGAATGTGCTGAACCAGTTGCTCCACTCATTACTGCATTCATTAATGCTTCATTCAAGACCTGCTCCGTCCCAGACAGTCTCAAAGCAGCTTGGGTACGCCCACTTCTAAAAAAGCCCACTCTCGACCCCACGCTGCCTAACAACTACAGACACATAACGACAGTCCCTTTCCTTCTCAAAATTCTAGACAAAGTGGCACACAGCCAAATCCAACTATACCTTGAAACAAACCCCATCCTAGGTACCAGACAGTCAGGATTCCGCAAAGGCCACAGAACAGAGACTGCTCTGCTGGACCTTAAAAACCAAATAACTAAGATACTGGACACAGGTAAACTGCCCTCCTCCTCCTCCTTGACCTCTCAGCCGCGTTCAACCTAGTGGACCACAAGACCCTCACTTCACACCTCTCCCACTCAGCACATTTCTCAGACCAAGCCACCTCATGGATAACATCCTTTCTAGAAGGCAGGGCCATGAAAGTTTTTTCAAACACGTCCTTCGCAATACCATCCATAATAAACTGCAGTGTCCCACAAGGCTCTTGTACAGCACCTACGCTCTATAACCTCTTTACAAAGCCTCTTTTCGATAAACTGAATGCACTTGGGATCGCCCACACTAACTACGCAGACAACACCCAAGTGCTCCTCCCCCTAACTGGCTCATACCACACAGATGCCCTGGCTCTAAAACATATATATGCCACTATTCAAGTGTGGATGGCCATCCAGGCAAAGGCAAAGCAAAATCCATTCCTCTGTGCATTGTGTCACTGGCCCCGATACTAGCTGAGTACCGTCTACAGCAGTTACGTTCTCTGCCACTGGCTTAGGGCACACATAAATCCCAATTCTGCTTGCAAGTTTGTTATCTTTGTAACTGACTATCACACCGCTGTCCACGTATGTTTCTAGAGCATGCATTTTGGAGACTTAATGTTGACTAATAAGGATGACGGGTACAACAAAATGAAATATCTGAGATTCCTTCTTCTGGCTCGACAAGCTGACCTCTACGCTTGCCGGGAGTTGGAGTTTTCCACCAGATCTTCTTTCACTCCCTTATCCACAGCCCCCACTGACTTTCTAGGTGGCTTTACTGGACAATCACGAAGGAAATGTCCCGTTGTGCCACAATAATGCTGCTGTCTTCTTTTCTCTCTTTCCTCTTTCAAGATGGGACCCCGAATTCTACCCAATTGCATAGGCTCAGGAATGACCTCAGATGCATGATAGGCCAAATTTGCTATCAGACGGACATAATACGACCTGCTAGCCAAGCGGGAGCGATCCACCCAACGTTCTTGCAATCTGTGGTCCAATTGGATGGTTAAGTCAATATATTCTGCACATCCCATGGGAGGATTCACAACCTGGGCCAGACTATCCTTCAGTTCCCCCCCGGAGGCCTCGATAAAATAATGTTGTTCTCTTTTCTTCTGGCCAGTTAATTCCTGCAACTAACCGGTTAAAGGTGGCCACAAAGGCCAACAAATCTCGACTGCCTTGTCGCAAGGGCAATAACTCATTGTCCAAGGCTAGTCCCTGAGTGTGATGTGCGAAGAGTTTCTCCAGTTCTCACTGGAACCCTGGAAAATTGCATAACAGAGGGTCATTCCTGTTGACAAGGGGAATGGACCAGTCTGCCGCATATCTTCCCAAATAGGACAGTACAAATGCCACTTTAGACTGGTCTGATGGGAAAACCCCTGGTCTACACAGGAAATGTAAATAGCACTTGTTGTTAGGGAGAATTCTCCAGAATGGCTAATTTCCCTTACCCACTGAATCCCTCAGCAGCTTTGCTGGATTTCTAGGATTTCTTTCTTTCACCTGGTAGGAGTGTGAGCCTTTTTTCCTGACTCTTACATGTGTTTTGCTGTGTGATTAACATTTTTGTGTTCATAGACAGTGGAACTTCACCTACTCCATAGGCATCATATTTTTACTGTGTGTTACACAGCACCTTTACTGCAGTGACACAGAGTTGTCTTTTTCAGACTTCCCACTTTAAACTCAATTTTCTGGGACTGAATACTGTCTCCCAGAACATGTAAAGTTGCCATTGACTATATTAGTCTTTTTAAATCCACAGACCCAGTATAAACTATCTTATATTGAGTACTGGAAAGGGTTAATAGTTATCCCTTCTTGTCTGTTTCTTAAGGAAAGAAGAGGACCACTACCACGACTGAACCTCCTGGTGAAGCCCTGCAGTGGGTCCAAATCTCCAAACTTCGACGACAGAGAAGATGTGCAAGGAATCTTCTTCCCTTGAGCTGGTGGGACCAACCAGTTTGCCAAACACCAAGCAAGGCTTCCCTCCCCTGGTCGAATTTACTGTGCACAGCTGCAGTGAAAGGGATAGCCAGGAGGACCGGACCCTGTTTGGGTTTTAAGGAGTGCACCTTTTATTTGTTGCTTTGCTCTGCTGCTGGTTTCTTCCCTGGGCAGTGCAGGACCCTCCAGTTTTCCTCCTTTGTGTCAGTCCAACAGTTGCTTCAGGAACCGTGAGCCTGCAGGATCTGCCAGGAACCTCTGCCTCAGCTACAGCCTTCTTCTTCATTTAGGTACTGTTTTAACCCGGTTGTTCATTCCGTCCGACCGCGGTGGAAGTGTTTGAAATCTTTTGCCAAACCGAGGGCTTGTCCTTCTCTACTCTTCTTTTCTTCCGACCAACTTCGTTTTGAACTCTTGGCAAAGACTTAATCACAAACTACTCTAAACTGTGTGATCCTCTGCAAAGACTCTGTACTATTAACATTGGCCCAGGCCTATTGATTTGAATCATCATGGTAGCAAGCCTTTTCTAGATTGCCCTGCCTACTTACTTGTTGGTGCTGCTTAATTTTGTATCACCTTGTCTTTCCCTCCCTTTCTAATTGCTGAAGTGCCATTTTGGTCACACTTCATTTTGAGCTTAACTTGTCCATAATTCATCAGGTGTTGTGTAGTATATTAAGAGTGTGATTTTTATGCTGCTTTACTTAGTGAATTATTTTATAACTGGTGTGTAAATAAATGCATATTCTTTTACTCAGAAACCTTGAGTCAGTGTTTTTTTGAACCATAGTAATTTGTTGTCCTTTGTGTAACTATTGATACTGCTCACTTTACTCTTGAGATAAGTCTGGCTCCTCAGCCGTTGCTACCACTTTACTGTATAGTACAGGCTTGTACCAAAGGTGAATTTGTAAGTGCACATGTAGTCTTACTTGTGTGTGGTGTTCCCAAAGGGTACCACATGTGATTATGCCTAACACTGGTGTACAGTGGTGAGGATCAAGTGTAGTAATTACACTTAGAGTGCTACTATTACCTTGGATCAACTAACCAGAAGGTTAAACATCACTAAAAAGCACATTTTAATCATGTCTGATATAGTAAGCTACAGTCAGGAGACCCTCCTTAGTTACACTGTGGATTACCTGAAACATCTGTGGAGAGAAAGGAATCTCTCTGTGACAAACAGTCAGAATTAATCAAATTAATTGAAAGGTTGTTAGAGAAACAGGGTCTGAAATACCTACCCCTCCAGCAAATGTGGAAAATGATGAGGATGATAATGTCTATGTTATTATGGATGAGTTAGATGAACCAGATGTGTCCCACAACGTAGGCCTTACTGCTGCTCTACCTGCTCAGCAACCTCAACCTTTGTCCACTGGGACCCCATCAGCTCCTACACTCAGTCCTGAATTCATTGCTCTAGAAAAGATGAGGCTTGAATTGGAATTTAAACGGATTAATGCTCAAACTGAACAAAAGCATCACGAACTGAAACTCAGAGAAATGGAGATGAACCATGCCCTAGAAATGAAAAAGTTGTCCATTGAAAATGCTTCTCTGTTATGCGCACCTGATATCCACAGGGATGCCACTCAGCCCGAGGTTGGTTGCAGTTATCTTCTCCCCAGTTTCTCAGATGCTGTTTTATGGAGGATGTTCAGCCTTGTTGTGGAATTAGGCGTGCTCTCCGTCCTGCCTTCTTGGCAGGGGCACGTTGTCTTCTGTGGGCGAGTGCGGTCAAGTTACTTCACTGGTGCGTGCCTGTTTCAATTTCTCTCAGGTAGGTCTTATTGCAGCAGTTCCATATAGCGTTGTTATTCGTGCATGCCTTTCTTGTTTAATAATGTCTTTTTCTCCCCTAGGTGTGCAGAGCTTCAGCGTGGCGAACTGGTTGAGTTGGACCTCGCCGGTAAATGATGGTACGTGATGTGCGCTACAATGCGGTAAGTAAACGCTAAGCGCAGCGCTGCCTTGTCGTGCCTTTGCTAACCTCTTTTCTCCCTTCCTTACAGGTCACGGTGCTTCTCCAGCGTGTGCAGAACTCCGGAGCGGTGCCAGCCGGGAGGTGACCAGCCAGGTAATCTGCTTGTGCTGTTTGTGGTTTAGCACTGTCAGAATATGCCTTCTCTAATATTGTCCTCTCCTTCCCTCTTTCAGGTCTTTCGGTCCGGAAGGTATGCGGAGTCCAGAAAAAGCTGTTCACTGGAGCTGAGAGTGGATAACAGGGTGGAGATTGCAGGTAAGATGCTGCTAACGATGTCCCTTTTGTCTCTCTGCAGGTTCTTCTTCTCTGAGGCTCGTGGGTATCACAGGATACAGTGAGCGTCACGTTGCAGCCTTCAAAGAAACGCGAAGCGTGCTTTCTTGTTCAGGTGTGGTTTGAATAGCCTCAACAAATTAGTCCAGGTAAAGTAGTCCCTAGGCTGCCACACCCAAAACACTATACTGCATAGCTTAGTTCCTAGGAACCAAGCTATGTGGGTGCCTCCATGTTGGCTGCAGGCCCAAATGAAAAAAGCAGTCCCCCTTTACACATGTTCTTCAAAGTGCATGAGCCTGTCGCCAAGAGAGTCTTGGGAGTGGATGCCATTCCTTCAAGGCCTTGATGGAGGCCCGAGCCGTGATCCTACCTGACAAGTGGACTTGCCAGTGGGGGCCTGGGGTAAGGGTCATGACATTCTCTCCCAGAGTCTTCTAGGTCTTCCAGTCCTAAGAGACCCCATATGCCTAAAGAAATTGTTGGTATGTATGAGGCTAAGCTTGATATTTTGGATTGGTTGGCAATGTTGGAATATAACCATTGGATTCAAGACATTACAGGGAATCAGTTGCTTCCTGGGCTCTTCTCTAGGCTACCCACTTTTGCATCTGATGTGTTGATGGAGTTGGGGGAGGTGGATAGGATTAATTATGAGTGTGTGAAGCTAGCTTTAATTGGTAGATTTGGGAAGACCCCTTCCCTGTACCTTAAAAGGTTTAGCACCCTCAAAAAGCATGATAGTACCCCTTGGGCTACCTGGGTATGTGAATGTTTGAAAAACTTAGATGGTTGGGTTAAGGGTTACAGAGTTAACACTTATGAAGGTATGAGAAATCTTGTTATGTTGGAGTCAATTTATGATGCCTGCTCTCCTGAGCTCACACAGCACTTGGCTGATTCTAAGGAGATAGATCCAAAGAAGTTAGCTAAGACTGCTGACTTGTGGGTTGCCAACAGGGCTACTCACAAGGATTCTGGGGCAACTCAGAAGAAGGATGAAGGAATGCAGCCAAAGAAAGATAACGAGGAGAATTCTAACCCCTCCAATCCAGAAGAGGCCCCCAAACATAACCAGGGTAAGCCACATGGGAAACCAAATAGGGCTAGTGAATCATCTGGTGCTCAACCAGAGGGAGGTCAGCAGAAAACCCCATTGCCCAGAGCATTTGGTAAATGCTATGTTTGCGGGTCAACTGACCATGTGAAAGGAGATCCTGGGTGCAAGGGTAAACCTGCAGGTATCAGTACTGCCTCCTTAGCCTTCTCCCCAGAGGAAAAGTACAAATGGCTAGTGCCCACTTTGAACCATTTGCTGAAGCACCCTTGGGTCTTTAGGCATCTGTATCCTTAGAGTCCATGGGTCTGGGTAAGAAAGAGAATATGGATGTGTATACCTCCATTCCAGAAAAATCTAGAGGGTAGTATATGGACAGTGTTCTTGTCAATGGCCAGGATACTCCTGTCAGGAGAGACAATGAGGCCAGCAGAACATTAGTGGATGAAAGCTTTTTAAAGCCTCAGGATGTTGCTAAGGCACCCAAATGTCCCACTAAATGTTCTTGAGGCTCTGTCCAGTTGGCTCCAATTCTACCAGTTCTCATTCAGTGTAATATTATGACAGTGAGGATCCCTGTCAGTGTCTAGAATGAGGTGCCTGGGAAAGTCCCATTGGGGAATGATCTAAAAGCCAAGGAGTAGTATCCAGTACCCCCAGGTCTCCCTGTGAGAGAAAACAGAATCAAACCAAATTGGCTAGAGAGGCAACCTCAAAAGACCACTCTAAGCCTGTGGGAACCTCTACAGAGAACCCCACTGCAAGCCCTGGTGTTAGTAAATTGACCTCTAACCCAGGCCAATCTGTAGTAGGGAAATGGGAGCCCCGACTAAGCTCCATCATTGCCCATACAATTTTAAAATCTTTGACCCCCCCCTGCTTTGAGGAAGTAGTGGATAGACAAATTGAACCCCTCCCTAGGCCTGTGAGAATTGGTAATTCTCAAAGCTGGTGGAAAACCAGGAACAATAGGTCTAAAGGCTAAACACCTTAAGACTATTGGAGCTTCTACAGGAGACTCCAATGTAAATCCTAATATTAGGAGGGAAGCCTCTAAAATAGGTACGGTCAGATCTCAGAGGAAGTGGCAGCATGTAGCTTGTTTGACCACAACCCCTCCAACTAAGATACCTGAGACCCAACCTGCTCCTGTGAGAGAGGTGATGAGGAACCCTGAGGCTCCTCTAGATCTAAGGGATTCCTTTCTAAGGACCCCTTGGAAAAGCCAATTGTAGGTTCAGAGGTTGTTACAACGTATGAGGGACTGTTAGAACATATCCCCTATACACTAAAAAAGAGATATGTACCACAACAGGTTTGTAGGTCATATAGTCTACAAATGAAAACCATTGGTAAAAAAAATGTCCTAGCAAGGGTTACAAAAGGTTGTTAGTGTACTCAGCAGGCCATTTAACTGACTTGCAACAGGAGAGCCATCCTGGTGGGGATTAGATCCTCCAGAATGCTAATTTCCCTTACAGACTGAGTCTCTCAGCAGCTTTGCTGGATTTCTAGGATTTACTTTTTTCACCTGGTAAGCCTTTTTTCCCACCCTTACATGTGTTTTGCTGTGTGTTTTACATGTTTGTGTTCATAGACTGTGGAGTCTCACCTACTCCATAGGCATCATCTTTTTACTGTGTGTCACACAGCACTTTTAGTGCATTGACACAGGGTTGTCTTTTTCAGGCTTCCCACTTTAAACTCCATTTTCTGGGACTGACTACTGTCTCCCAGAACAGGTAAAATTGCCATTGACTTTATTAGTCTTTTAAAATTCACAGACCCAGTCCAAACTATCTTCCATAAAAAGGGTTAATAGTTATCCCTTTTTGTCTGTCTCGCATGGAACATTATTTTGTTCCCCTTTCTTTAAGATTTGGCTGGTCGCAGTGGTATCTACCATTTATTTCCTACCGCAGACTATGAAAATAGCCTTGGTACTGTTTTAGGCTATGTTAGTTGCCTCAAACTTTAATCCGCTGGACCCCTTTTACTTTTATTTGGTTCCAACTGGGTTTATTCGCCATTTCTTTTTGTAAAGGTCTTTCTCGTGTTTTACTCTCTGCGGCAAACCAGCCTTTGTTTGCTGTCCTTTGTCACCTGAATGTCTGAGGGAGGGGTTTGAGGCTCACTATACAGGGTCTCCTTGGAGACCAATGTCACACTCTGTATTATTGGCTGTGGTGACTGTCCCGCCAGGGCAGCCACCCTGCTGTGTGATTGACAGCCAGGCTGTGTGAATGGGGGAAAACTGCATAAAAAACAGGTCTCTGGGACTGGGAAGGCAGAGTCGCCACTGGATTGAGAGAACCGAAGAGAAGCTGAAGGCCTACTACCACGACTGAACCTCCCGGTGAAGCCCTGTTGCGGGTCCGAATCTCCAAAACCTCGACGATAGAGAAGATCTGCAAGGAATCTCATTCCCTTGAGCTGGTGGGACCAACCAGTTCGCCAAACACCAAACAAGGCCGCCCTCCCCTGGTCGAATTTGCTGTGCACAGCTGCAGTGAACCGGATAGCCAGGGGGAGCGGACCCTGTTTGGGTTTTCAGGAGGGCACCTTTTATTTGTTGCTTTGCTCTGCTGCTGGTTTCTTCCCTGGGCAGTGCAGGACCCTCGAGTCTTCCTACTTCGTGTCAGTCCGGCAATTGCTTCAGGAACCATGAGCCTGCAGGACCTGCCAGGAACTTCTGCCTCAGCTACAGCCTTCTTCTTCAGTTAAGGTACTGTTCAAACACGGTTGTTTGTTCTGTCCGACTGCGGTGAAAGTGTTTGAAATCTTTCACCAATACTTGTCCTTCTCTACTCTTTTAAGTAACTTTTCTTCCAACCAACTTCATTTCGAACTCTTTTCAAAAACACTTAACCGCAAACTACTCTGAACTGTGTGATCCTCTGCAAAGAATCTGTACCATTAACATTGGGCTAGGCCTATTGATTTGAATCCTCATGGTAGCAAGCCTTTTCTAGATTGCCCTGCCTACTTACTTGTTGGTGCTCCTTAATTTCGTATAACCTTGTCTTGCCCTCCCTTTTAAATTGCTGGAGTGCCATTTTGTTCACACTTCATGTTGAACTTAGCTTGTCCAAAATTCATCAGGTGTTGTGTAGTATATTAAGAGTGAGATTTTTCTGCTGCTTTACCTAGTGAATTGTTTTACAACTGATGTGTAAATAAATGTATATTCTTTTACTCAGAAACCTTGAGTCAGTGTTTGTTTGAACAATAGTAATTTGTTGTCCTTTGTGTAACTATATATCCTGCTCACTTCACTCTTGAGATATGACTGGCTGCTCAGCCATCGCTATTCCTTTACTGTGTAGTACAGGCGTGTACTTGCACTTATAGTCTTAATTGTGTGTGGTGTTCCTAAATGTACCACATATGATTCTGCCTAAACATATGCCCAGGAACTCCACCTCAACAATGTTTTTCAGAGTGCACAAATCCTGGACCATCATCCAACTGGACCACCTTTGATTTCTTTACAGGGCAGATGGCCATATTGCATGGGGACACAGAAGGTTGTATTATTACGGTCTCATAATCCCTTTGTCGGCCTCTCTAGACATGGGCTACTGCTTGCTACGTGGTAGCATCACACCAGGTTTCAATTTCATCTGTATTGCTCCAACAGTCTTTAAGAGCCCCACATCATGAGTATTGCTGGTCCATTTATGGTGCTGCACCTTCTCCAAATCCTCCTTCCAAAAGAGCGATATATTTTTAACGATGTGTGTGGTCTCTGGTAATTCCCTATGCACTATTGCTATCTAGCAATGCACCCCAATCTCAAAAACCATCTCTCCTTTGTCTTCTGCATTCTTGAACAATTGATCATCGGACACATCCCTTAGCGATAAGGTCAGATCGATGCTCAAGACTGTGCCCCACTTTCCGTCTTCCTCATCAGTACCTGAAAGAGCTACCCTGTCCTCCTTAATAACCACTGTTTCTAATAGAATTGTGACAATGGTCGCTGGTGTTACCTCTTGCGACTCAGGCTGAAAAAAAATTAAATCAGTACCGGCCATGTCAGATCACTGATTCCTGGGACCCAACTCAACACAACCATAACTTCATAAGGGAACAAAACTGAATGTACAGGCATACCCCTGGTCATGCTGTCATTATAGCGTGCATGCAAAAGCCCTACTCTCTTAACAAATATAAACCTGGAGTCGAACATACTATACCTTCCTCCATGAAAATGATCGACATATGGACTATTCTAAGGATATCTCTGCCCAACAGATTCTCCAGGGTATCTGTACAATACAACACGGGAGCAGATACATGTTGTGATCCTACCTTAATACATACATACTCTGTGATAGTAACTGACAGGATAGGCCCAGAGAATCCCTGTGTCCATTGTTTTGCCTTCGCATAGGAACAAGCCTTCCTTTATGCAAGATTGTGTAGCCCTTGTATCGACCATAAATGAAAACGCTTGGGCACTTACCAGTATCCCTATCTGGAGTTACTCTTCCAGATCAGTGGTAACAGATAGGACTGGACACATCCGAGATGCTTTCTGGGCTGTCATAATCTGGATACATATTGGCACCGGGGAGCGTGAAAGGATTCCCTCCAAAAGCTCTTACTCCAGTGTAGTGAGTGACCATTCCCTGGGGTAAAAGATGTTTCTCCCATGCCTGTACCTGTGTCTGTGCTGACACGGTCAGCTGTAATTAACAGGTCTGTGCATCCCCAGATGTCAGTTTCTGTTCCTGCTGCGATTGCATAGAATCTGGGTTATATGGTATGATCAGTGGCTGCATTTTCTGGGCACCTGGGTTGAAATACTGTGGCCTGCTCCGACAATCTTGTGACATGTATCCCATCCTTCCACATGACCAACACTGGATCCCATACAACCCTCCGTAATTACCTCACATCGACCTATTAAAAAGGAACCCCCTTCCTCCGAACCCTGCTAAATGTGCCACTTCCTTCTGAAAATCCTCCCCTACCAGTCGGAAACCCCTCTCATTTGCCTTTGACTGGGAGCATACTCACCCATCCAATCTTGTGCCATACCTAATTCAATATGTCACTCCATCGAGCTGGTAATCACTGCTCCTTCTAAACAGGTTTTTGCAAACCTTTTCTAAACAATCTTGGCCTCTGCCTTTTGTGCCTGCTCCATGCTCTCTTTTTTCATTTTCTTGCCTCCTCTTACAAAAATGCACAATATGTGCCTGAATCACCGGCCAACCCTTGGTCTCCATTCCTACTACTTTATATAGGTCATGCTGGGCTTCTTTAGGAAGTCCCTTTTATAACATATGATACAAAATTATCCTATGCTTCTCCTGTTTATGCCCTCCACATCTCCTGAATTAACTGGATATGTGCTGCAGGATCATCATCTAACTTCATTGTCTTGGCCAAAACTGAATTTATGTCTGGCGCATCGTGATACATGACCGACAGGGCCCCCAGAACTGTGCCGTGTAATTATTAAAGGTTGATCCATCATGGGTGTTTGTATTCAGCTGAACTCCCGGATACCCTGAACACCTCCAAAGCTCATCTGACCGTTCCCCCATTAGATCCGTGAATACGCTTTTCTTGTTCATATGGCCAACATGACACCGGAAGTGTGCTTTTCTAATTCATAAATCTACTTCCCTGTCCCTTGCAGTGAACAAAGGGAGTGTCTTCATCAAGTTATTCCATTCCATGTTTGACCATGGGACATAATACGCCTTTCCCTGACCCTTCTGGGGTAATGGAAATTGAGTCACACCCGCCTTTACTGGGGCTTTCCCTGTCTTCCCCCTGCTTCTTGGTACCGCCTTATGAGTACCACTGCTCATCCTCCAACCGCATGGTCTGATCTCTGTCTCTGCTGCTACAGTGGGAGGTGGGGTTGTAACCCTCTGTTCTGCTGGCTCATCATCCGCTTCCCACTCATCCTCATTTCCTGCCCCTGTTACTACATCCCCTGGTGTTTCTATTGGCACTGAAAAATACTAATGTAGGGTCCTGTTTCCCGGTCTCCTTGCTCAAATCCTGTACCAATAACAATGCATTTGTAACTCCATGATAACTGACCTATCCAATCTAACAAGAATGTATCCGTGCCTCAAACCTTCCTTGTTGTACCTCCCTTGTCTGTCTATTCACTTCTTCCTGCTCCTGACTACTCTGCTCTCGTAACAGCACTATCTCCTCTTGCGCTGAGTGCAGAGCATATGCTGAGGGAAGCAAATGTACGGGATGCTGGAGGCTGGTGTTAAATGGAAAAGCAGTCAGGGCGGATGTTCCAGTTGTGTGACCTGTAATGGGTGGACCATGTGGTCCAACAACTGTGCCTAGCCCGGGTGCTTTGAATCGAAAGCTACTGAAAATGCCTATAAATAATCATGTGTTGTAAAGAGAAATTTTGTGACTTTGAGGTGAGCTCTTGGTAAGGGTACCCCTGTGTTTGATAAACTACTTTGAACTTGCATAAGAGGAGCTGATTACAAGACAAAGAGCGAGAAGAAGCTCTGAACTTTACTTTGAACACTGTTCATTTTTTGATGCTGACATCCCTACAAATTGTATGCAGTTCATTGTGAGGGCAAGTATAGGTTTTTGGACACAGACTGATGTTTTTACTTTGGACTTCCTGATGCAGACTATTTCTTTAGGTAGGAAAATCACATTTTAGCATAGGGAAAATTAGGCATTAATGCACCCTGCTTTCTGAGTTAATACAACATTGTTAAAGAACTTGAACCTGTTGTCTGTGTCTGACTCTTGATGCCAACACATGTGCCAGTGGTTGCATGTGCAGAAACACCTCAGACTTTAATTTGTGCCTGGGTCCAACCACTCCCCTTTTATTCTCACTGACCAGGCTGGGCCACCGGTGCACATATTGTTTACCTGTCTGCCAACCCTGTGTTGGTGGGGGTACACTCTGATGCTTGGGTCATGCAAACAGCCATGTGGTCAAGAAGGTCAGCCTGATATGTGCGCAAGGCTCCACCCATTGCCACCCTCCAGCAGTTGCAGCAACTGGGTTGGTACTGCCAGTCGCATATGCTTGTCTCAAAGACTGAGAAATACATGTGTATGTACAGACTGCAGGTACAGTGACACTGAGAATGGCTCATTGAATTAGTGATGGTTTCTTTTATGACTCCATATGTTACTTGGATAACTGTGGAAAATCTACAGCAAATAGATGCTGACAAATGCTGACCTCCTGGTATGTGTGCATTCATCAGACCAAGACCAAATTTTACTCGCACAGCTGCTTTGGTGACTCTAGCTAAGCTTGGCCAGATTGCTTGCCCCCATGACAGCAATGATATATTCTGATATCTGCCCTATAAGCTTCCAATGGTAGTTCCTGTGCATACCATGGTGATCAGAGGTAAGGGGGAATCAGCATTCAATTTCAGAGATGGATCCTGAGAAACAGCTATCACATCAAAGGAAGGTAGCAGGCGAGCAAATTACCCACTCCTGTGGAGGAAGTGACAGAAATTATGTTGGGTGCTTGGGAATTCAGGTGAAAGTCCAGCTCCAACAGCATTTGTTGAAGATGCTGCACTTAAAAAGCTCATAGTTGGATCTTGTGATCAAGCTGGCAGTCCGGTGCAAGGTGCGCTATTTCAACCCCTGCCTCTCAGTGCCCCCTTGCTGCTCTTGGCTTACTGGTCTTGGGATATGAAGCATTTACTTTGACAATATCAGAGTGTTAAAAGTAGGACTGTACCGAATCGCATATTTAGTATTCGGACGAATACTGAATAGTTTGTCAACTATTCATCCGAAGCCTAATATAATGCCGAATAATTGATTTTATTTAATAAATCATGTTCCAAACTTCAAAAACACACTTATTAAAAAAACAAATAAAGCCCCATTTTAAATGCATTCTATACTTTTATTTATCTTCATTGTAATGTAGCATCTTTATTCAAAGTATAAAAGCCAGAAATAAAACAGATTTAACTAAAATGAAGGGGCCAAATGTACAGAAGATTGTTGCGTATTCAGTGCCAGTTAAAGTAGGAGGCTTCACAAATGCAAAAGGACTGCCTTTGTGCATCAGATGCATTACATTCTCTTTCCAGTTGCAAAGTTGATGTGGTCGAGATTTGAAACTTCTTTGCAGCTCGCATAGAAATGTATAAAATGGTTCATGTTGGCTCATGCAGGACACATGTCAAGAGGAAATCTGAAATGTGTGAACTCCAACTCAAAACGATTCACCCCACCCAAACAAATTCTGCTCACTTTTCACTTATCCTAGCCACTCTTTTTCACCAATACACAAACATATGCAACTTATAAGTCCTGATAAAATATCAGATAATGTTAAACTCGGGACTCAAGTCCTTAAAAGAAGAAAATGGGGGACTATGACGTACGCAATGGGAAGTGACATGACAGGAACTGAAAGTGTCTATGTACATTTCTTTCAGTTTGTTTTTTCCATCTGAAAAAAAGTGCTCATTGCATATAAACATTCACCAAAAGAAAAGATGTTCCTGTATTGTTGCAGGCTAAGTATAAAAGATGAGCACCTTTTTTGCCTAAGAATCTGTAACAAAACATGCCCTAAAGAGCACATTACAAAATAAGATATTTTTCAGCTGTGTGATAGCAATTTATCTGCAAACTGAATTTGATATTTGCCTTTCAGAATTCATGTTGCATTATATTCAAATGAGAATGTCAAAGTATTCGGGCAGAGCTGAATAGAAAGAAACTATTCGGCCAGACCCGAATAGCTTTTTTTCAGCTGGAATTTGGCCAAATACTTACTCGAAGCCGAAGTACGGTACACCCGTAGTTAAAAGCAGGCCGTTCCCCAGAAAACTTCGGCCAGGAATTATGGAATTGGACTCCAGTTCCATTGTGTCTGTTTTTGGAACTGGGGCAATGATTAAGAGGGACAGCAGGGAGAATTGGAATTGTGCCACAAGAGATGATATTCTTGGACCATCGTACTTCTGACCATAAACAATGCCAACGAGCAATCCAGCAGCGTTATTCCAATGACCTGCCAAGCAGATTCTGGGAAACAAAAGTCCTTGGGTTCCAGGGAGTGCGGTTGCAAGGCTGCAACATCAATTAATTGATCGAAGGGCACCACCAGGAGTGGAGCCTGTAGATTAATTTGACTCAACACAAGAAAACTCACCAGACCCGGAAATGGAAAGGATTGACAGAATGATAGCGAGTGGTGTTGCAAAGCTGTTCTTAGTTGGTGGATAGCTGACCAGATGTCCCTGTTTTTCCAGGACAGACCTGGAATTGGGTCCTCCAACCCCACAGTTTTTTTTATTTAAAAACCCTGTCCCAATATGCTGAAAAAAGGGGGGGTGCCAGTCCTGCTTTTTGTGGAAAGGGAGGGTCAGCAACAATGTTTCCATAAGTATATATTAAAATACATACAGAATTTTGCCATGGCAGGTTTACCTTGAACACCCAACTTTATAGGTAACAGGCACACGCATTAACTGACTGTGCCACAGAGACCAGTTAGTAAATGAGTGAACAGAAAGGCTTGTAACATATATCAAAGCAAAGGCTATTTTTATTATTAATAAGCTTATATCCAGAGTCAAATGCACAGAGTTTATAGGAGCAGTAGCAGTGCTGGAAATACTTTGGGATGGAGGGGGGACAAGGTGGAGGGGGTGGATCAGTTTGGGGGGGAATGCAAGGTTGGGGGATGGGTTGTGTGGGGCTAGTCCTTCTTTTATGGTGTTGGTAATCCCAGTTTTTCATTTTGAAAGTCTGGCAACCCTATTGGTGGAGTGACTTGTCTGGTTAACTCTGATAATGACCGAGACTCTTCTATGGTAACTAATTACTCGAACGCCAGCAGTCAGCGTTCAACTTCTTATACGGACAAGTGGTGTTCAGCCACACGAGATCGGGCTTTGACAGGTCTGTGAGGCCCTTAGATGTCCAGGGCTGCACATGCACTATACTTATCAGATCAAAATGTGTCTGCCCTACGCCGACAGGTACGGGAGACAGGCGGAAACCAGTTCATGATAGGGATCACACTTATTTCTCATTAACAAGGAATTCCCAGTAAGTGAAGTGCATTGGCTCACATTGATTAAGTCCCCAGACTTTGTACACAATGCACATCTCTACTATCGATTGAATGTTTAAGTGAGGTCCTCGGTTGGCCCAGCCGGGGTCAACAACAGCCCTGGCAAAGCACCGAGCACCGAAAAGCCAATCAAACTTGCTATCTAGATGAAATAAGAGTCGTAGCAAGGTCTCCGTAGGTGAACGTGCAAAATGATCATTAATAGCAGATCAGCCATAGGGAGTGTGTTAGGGAGAATTCTCAGAAATGTGCTAATTCCCTCTACCTTGGAGAACCCCAGCAATTTTGCTGGATTTTGAGGGCTTGATTTCTTTTTTTTTTACCTGGAGAGAGTGATTGTAACGCTCACCTGATTCCCGCAGAGGCGCCGGTCTTGACTGGGTGAATGCCGTATCTTCAAAGGTGATGTGTAACACACGGTTGGCTCTTTGGCCTGGACCTCTGTGCGCTGTATGTCTGACTCGAAGAGTAAGATGTCTGCAGATAGAAAATATGGGATTAATGAACTGGGGTTATTGGGTGTCTCTCTCCTCTTCCCTTTCTCTTCTCCTGTAGAACCCCAAAGGTTAACACCCTCACTTTAGGTAAGTGAACGCCGAACTCTCCATCTGCCTCGGGGCAGGGTGCCGTAACCAGTTACTTCACTGGATAAGGGTGCAGGCCTCTTGACCTCAGAGGACTGCTGTCCGTCGTTAACTGCACGAACGGTAAGTTCTGGGCACTTCAAATGGCTTAAAAGTCTTTTGTAATGCTATCCCTTGTTTTGCAGGGTTCCGGCGATGGCGGATGGCTGGCTGATGAGAGTTGAGGATCGAACCCGCGTGAGGAATAGAAGCGCCTGGAAGCACGTAAGTAAGCGCTTGTAGCCTGCTTCACGATGCGCACTAACTGTCCCTTTTATCTTGCAGGTACAAGTTCGGAGCTTTAGAGAAGCTGAAGGGTGCTGGAATACCCACTGGATTCGGCGTGGGAAGGAGTAATGGCACGTGAGTAATAAAGTTGCCCAATGTCTTTAAACGCACCTTCGTTTGTTTTTCAGATGCGGGATGCAGCGCCGAAGGCCTCCGGAGCGTGCGAAGAGCTGGTAAGCTTTTGTCTTTCAGATGCCGGAATGCAGTGCGAAGACCTCCGGAGCTTGCGAAGAGCAGGTAAGCCTTTGTCTTTCAGATGCCGGAATGCAGCGCGAGGCGTTGGTGACAGCCGATGGACCAGGTAAGAGATGCGCTGCCACTGAAGACCGTAGTGCTAACCTGTTCTTTCTTTGTCTTTACAGGTGCTGCTGAAGACTGGATTCCAGGATGGTAAGCCTTTGTTCCCTTAGGCCCAGGATCAGAAGCAGAAGACACAATGAGCGTTCTGCTGCAGAGAATGCAGAATAACGCAAAGCAAGATTCATCCATCGGGTGTGGTTTAAATAGCCTCCTGTAGTGCTTAGGTGTCTCCTTCCACAGCCACGCCTAGGTAAGAAAAGAGTTCCTTCTTTCCAGAAGAGTTCCAGTGTTCTGAACCTAGGGAGTGGCTCCTGCCCCACCCAACAGGAAAAGTAGTCCCAAACAGAAGAGGATCAGGGGTTCAACTGGCAGGTAAGTAAGCAGCATGGTCTGCTGCAGGTAAATCCACCCAAGCATTATGAGCCCGGCGCTTCCAGCGCTGGGACTGGGCATCTTTATGAGCCTGGTGCCACTGGCGCCAGGACAGGGTCCAAAAGGTCCCAATTGGGACTGGCTGGCACTCGGAACCGGGGTTATGGGTCTGCTTCCAAGGGAGTCGGGCAAGTCCTGATCTTTTGGAAGCAGAGATCATGACAGCACCCCCTCTCAAGGCCCCTCCCAAACCGGGCTTCTCCGGGGGTTTGGGCTTGTTAGGAAATGTTCGATGAAATCTTTTGATTAGACGAGGTGCGTGGACATATTCTGCAGGTTCCCAGGATCTTTCTTGGGGACTGTAGCCTTTCCAGTCAATCAGGTAAAATAGTTTAGATTTGGAGATCTTGGAATCCAGGATGCTTTTGACTTCAAACTCGAGTTCTCCATCAACTAGAATAGGTTTTGGAGATGTAGTTAGTCGGGTTTGAGGTTGCACGGGTTTTAATAGAGAGACGTGGAAGACCGGATGTATCTTCATGTGAGGGGGCAAGTCCAACTTGACCGCTACTGGATTTACTATGGTAGTGATGGAATAGGGACCAAGGTATCTTGGGTTGAATGTGCGTGGTCCTTTTAGAGGTAGATATTTGGTGGATAACCAGACTTGATCTCCTACTTGATATTGGGGGGTTTCCTTCCGATGTTGGTCTGCACCTTTCTTGTATTGTTCTTTAGCCCTTTGAAGGTGAGAAACGGCTTCCTTAAAGGCTTGGGTGATTGTAGAATGCAGGTGGTCTACTGCTGGTGTTCCAAGATCTTGGAGTGGATCTAACTCCGAGGTTCGAGGGTGACTACCGTATAAAAGAAAAAACGGGGTCTTCCCAGTTCCCGAGTGGACAGAGTTATTGTAGGCATATTCGGCTATCCAAAGGATATCTTTCCAAGTGTTTTCAGTTTGTTGTAGCATGCAGCGCAAATACTGTTCCAGAGTTTGATTGGTCCTCTCGGTTTGTCCGTCGGTTTGAGGGTGGTGGCTGGTCGAAAGTCTCACATCAATTTGATCCGACCGACAGCAACTTTGCCAAAAATGAGAAATAAATTGACTACCTCGATCCGAAATTAGAACTGAAGGAAAACCGTGCAGTCGGACGATGTTTTCGAGAAATTCTCGGGCCAGAGTTGCTGCTGTTGGTAAGCCTTTGAGTGGAATGAAATGCGCCATCTTGGAGAATAGGTCCACGATTACTAGGATCGTATTGTATCCGGAGCATGGAGGTAGATCGGTGATGAAGTCCATAGAAAGCGTATGCCAAGGGCGAGGCGGGATGTCAATAGGGCGTAAGAGGCCGGCTGGTTTTTCCTTTTGACTCTTGTTTTGGGCGCATACTCCACAGGACATTATAAAGTCTCTGATATCTTTTTTCCAAGACTGCCACCAGAAGTAGCGCTTGTCTTTTCTGAGGTCTTGGTCATACCGGGATGTCCTTCCATTAAAGAATCGTGATAACAAAAGATTACCTTTTTCTGTAAATCTGTGCTGGGCAGGTATAAACGTTCTTGGAAATATAATAGGTTGTCCTTCACCGTAAAGTCCTTTCCCTGCAGATGCCAATTCTGTATGTCTGCTGGAGTTACCAGTAGCCTGGCTTTATCCTTAACTTCCTCTATGGATTGTGTGGCGATTACACCTAGAATTCTTTGTTCGGGAATGATAGGTACAGGTTTAGGATTGATCAAATGTTCTTCCACTCCCATCCGAGAAAGGGCATCAGCTTTACCGTTTTTTGTACCAGGTCGATAGGTAATTATGAAGTCAAACTCGGCAAAGAATAGTGCCCAACGGAGTTTCCTAGAGGATTGAACTTTTGCGGTTTTCAAATATTGCAGGTTTCGGTGATCTGTAATCACAGTAACGGTGTGTCGGGCCCCCAGAAGATAATGCCGCCAAGCCTTAAAGGCGGACTTGATAGCTAGAAGTTCCTTATCAGTAATAGTGTAATTGATTTCAGGAGGCGAGAATTTGCGGGACCAAAATGCCACGGGATGCAACTGATTGGTTACTGGGTCCTTTTGTGATAGAACTGCCCCCATGGCAAGGCTCGAAGCATCAGTTTCAACGATGTAGGGGAGTTCTGGGCGAGGATGTATTAAGATCGGTGCAGAGATAAATCTAGTCTTCAAATTCTGGAAAGCTTGTTCCGCCTCGGTAGACCATTCAAAACGTTTGTTTTTCTTTAACAAGGCGGTGATGGGCTGGACTATTCGAGAGAATTCGGGGATAAACCTGCGGTAAAAGTTAGCGAAGCCTAACATGCTTTGAACACCTTTTACGGAGGATGGTGATGGCCATTTGAGAATTGCATCGACCTTCTTTGAATCCATAAGCACTCCGCTAGGTGATAATATGAATCCCAAGAATTCAACTTCAGTTACGTTGAAAACACATTTTTCCAATTTAGCGAAAAGTTTGTGTTGACGCAATCTCTCGAGGACCATTTTCACGTGTTTCCGATGTTCAGTTTCCGATGAAGAATAAACGAGGATGTCGTCAATGTAAACAACAACACACACATCTATGAGCTCTCTGAGGACATCGTTCATAAAATATTGAAAGGCGGCCGGGGCATTGCAAAGTCCGAAGGGCATGACCTGATATTCAAATAGCCCATACTTGGTGCGGAAGGCCGTCTTCCATTCATCGCCCTCTTTTACTCGTACCAAGTGGTAGGCTCCTCTAAGATCCAACTTTGTATATATGCATGCTTTTCTGACTTGGTCCAGGAGTTCAGGGATCAAAGGTAACGGATATCTATTCTTAACGGTGATCTGGTTCAGGGCGCGATAATCTATACTAGTTCTAAGGTCCCCTTCTTTTTTTGGAACGAAGAACAAAGCTGAGGAAGCAGGGGACTTGGAAGGACGAATAAACCCATTTGCTAGGTATTGATCCAGGTATTGTCGGAGTTGAAGATTCTCAGGCTCAGTGAGGGCATAAATTCTACTACAAGGAGGAGTAGATCCAGGTATCAGGTCTATCTGGCAGTCATAAGACCTATGAGGAGGTAGAGAGTTAGCCTGATCCTTCCGGAAAACATCTTGGAATTCTAGGTATTCAGGAGGTAACTGGCGAGCCTCCGAAGAAATTGCTGCCAGTGCAACACCAGGTCGAGGGTGACAAGTAGAGACACATTCTGGAAACTGAACCGTTCTTGCTCGCCAATCGATCTGAGGATTGTGCTTCTCTAACCAAGGAATTCCTAGAATAATCTGGAACTGAGGGGCCTTGATCACATCGAACACGATCTTCTCATGGTGTCCATCTTGACTTACTAGCGTCACTTCTTGGGTGGTATGCGTTACTGGTCCGGAGGCTATCTCCGTACCATCCACTGTAGTAATGACGTCCTTTACAGCGTTTGGACAAAGAGTCAGATTCATCCTCAAAACCATTTCATGATCCACATAATTGCCGATGGCACCGCTGTCGACGTAAGCTTCAATCGCATGTAATCGATCCGGATGGTCAGGGCTAATGAGGACCATAGGTATCACGAAATGCGAGGTCACGGAACTGGTTTTAACGCTCGGCAAGAGGACCTCTATTCTTGTCGGGCGAGGTCGTTTCCCTGCTCAGAGTTTGTGACCCTGGTAACTGGAGCTCCTACTGCCTTCTTGGCTGGTTTCACCGGACAGTCTCGAAGAAAGTGCCCCGAGTTTCCGCAATAGAGGCATAATTGCAGCTGTTTTCTCCTTTCCCGCTCCTTTTGTGTTAGTGGTCCTTTCAGGCCCCCTATTTGCATGGGTTCCCCGGAGTCTACTCCTTTGGTAGGAGTTGGTGGTTTGGAAAATACTCGAGCATCAAACTTGGAACGATCGGCCTTCCTGTTCTGCAGTCTGTGGTCAATTTGAACGACTAAGTCAATATAGTCCGAACAGTCTTGCGGGGGATTCACTACTTGGGCTAACACATCTTTGAGCTCTCCACGTAGACCTCTATAAAACAGCGTAATCCTTTTGTTCTCAGGCCATCGAGTTTCCACTATCAGTCTGTTGAAAGACGCAATATAAGCCAAAAGGTCTTGATTACCATGTCGCAATGAAAGGAGCTCATTGTCCAAGGCCTGGCCCTGTGAATGTCTTGCAAACAGTTTTTCCATACTGAGCTGAAAAGCTTGAAAATCATGGAGAACCGGATCATCTTGATTAACTAGAGGGATCGATCAGTCTGCCGCATTGCCACTAAGGTACGAAAGCACGAAAGCTACCTTAGCTTGATCAGTTGGAAAGGCTGCTGGCCGGCATACGAAGTGCAACCGGCACTGATTAATAAATACTGCAAACCTCTTTGGGTCACCAGAAAATCGTTCGGGCGGAGCCAGAGGTCCATTCCCAGGTAGGTTGATCTGCACTGGGTTTGTGAAGGATGTTGAAGGAAGATTTGCCCCTGATGCGGGTAACGGAGTTTGTCCGGCTTGTGACTGTAGCAATTGTCTAGCGAGATCGTCTGTTCGATCCTTGGAAATAATCAGTTCCCTTCCCTTCTTAGAGCATTCGTTTCATGCATGCACTTCTGCTCTTAGTTCCCCAAGTAACTGGGCTAGCTGGCCGGTATCCGAGGTTTCCATAGCGCCTGGGTGGGAGTTTTGCGGTAGGCTTTGCGTTCTGTAACGCTCACCTGATTCCCACAGAGGCGCCGGTCTTGACTGGGTGAATGCCGTATCTTCAAAGGTGATGTGTAACACACGGTTGGCTCTTTGGCCTGGACCTCTGTGCGCTGTATGTCTGACTCGAAGAGTAAGATGTCTGCAGATAGAAAATATGGGATTAATGAACTGGGGTTATTGGGTGCCTCTCTCCTCTTCCCTTTCTCTTCTCCTGTAGAACCCCAAAGGTTAACGCCTCACCTTAGGTAAGTGAACGCCGAACTCTCCATCTGCCTCGGGGCAGGGTGCCGTAACCAGTTTCTTCACTGGATAAGGGTGTAGGCCTCTTGACCTCAGAGGACTGCTGTCCGTCGTTAACTGCACGAACGGTAAGTTCTGGGCACTTCAAATGTCTTAAAAGTCTTTTGTAATGCTATCCCTTGTTTTGCAGGGTTCTGGCGATGGCGGATGGCTGGCTGATGAGAGTTGAGGATCGAACCCGCATGAGGAATAGAAGCGCCTGGAAGCACGTAAGTAAGCGCTTGTAGCCTGCTTCACAATGCGCACTAACTGTCCCTTTTATCTTGCAGGTGCAAGTTCGGAGCTTTAGAGAAGCTGAAGGGTGCTGGAATACCCACTGGATTCGGCGTGGGAAGGAGTAATGGCACGTGAGTAATAAAGTTGCCCAATGTCTTTAAACGCACCTTCTTTTGTCTTTCAGATGCGGGATGCAGCGCCGAAGGCCTCCGGAGCGTGCGAAGAGCTGGTAAGCTTTTGTCTTTCAGATGCCGGAATGCAGTGCGAAGACCTCCGGAGCTTGCGAAGAGTAGGTAAGCCTTTGTCTTTCAGATGCCGGAATGCAGCGCGAGGCGTTGGTGACAGCCGATGGACCAGGTAAGAGATGCGCTGCCACTGAAGACCGTAGTGCTAACCTGTTCTTTCTTTGTCTTTACAGGTGCTGCTGAAGACTGGATTCCAGGATGGTAAGCCTTTGTTCCCTTAGTCCCAGGATCAGAAGCAAAAGACACGATGAGCGTTCTGCTGCAGAGAATGCAGAATAACGCAAAGCAAGATTCATCCATCGGGTGTGGTTTAAATAGCCTCCTGTAGTGCTTAGTTGTCTCCTTCCACAGCCACGCCTAGGTAAGAAAAGAGTTCCTTCTTTCCAGAAGAGTTCCAGTGTTCTGAACCTTGGGAGTGGCTCCTGCCCCACCCAACAGGAAAAGTAGTTCCAAACAGAAGAGGATCAGGGGTTCAACTGGCAGGTAAGTAAGCAGCATGGTCTGCTGCAGGCAAGTCCACCCAAGCATTATGAGCCCGGCGCTTCCAGCGCTGGGACTGGGCATCTTTATGAGCCTGGTGCCACTGGCGCCAGGACAGGGTCCAAAAGGTCCCAATTGGGACTGGCTGGCACTCGGAACCGGGGTTATGGGTCTGCTTCCAAGGGAGTCGGGCAAGTCCTGATCTTTTGGAAGCAGAGATCATGACAGTGATACCCTTTTTTCCCCACTCTCTCATGTATTTTAATGTGATTTTGTACACTGTGTTTCTTTTTGGTTTTGGAGTCTGATGAACTCCATAGACATCATCTTTTACATTGTATCACACAGCACCTTCAGTGTAGTGACAAAGGTAAGTCTTTCAGATTTCCCAAAGGGATGCACTACTTTTTCCCAGAGCAGTAAAGTGAAATTGACTTTACTTACATTTGTAAACTTTCTAGAACCAGCACATACTATCTTACCATAGGGTGCTGGAGGGGTTACTTAGTATCCCCTTTGTCTAGCTTCTCATGTAACATTTTTATGTTCCCCTTTCCTCACTGAATGGCTGGTGGAAGTTGTTTACTACCATTATGGGATTTTACCACGGGCTGTGTTGTCAAAATGGCCCCGGTCTTCTTTTTTCATAATTTCTTTGTGGAAAGGTCCTTCTTGAGATTTACTCTGCACGCCAAACCGGGGCTTGGGCCCTTTGTTCATTTTGCCTTTGGCGGGGCAGGAAGCAAGGGAGGTGCCCAAAACTCCCCCTGCTTGGTCTACTAGGAGACATGAATGCACTCTTAGGTGATTGGCCGGCTGGCTGTCCGGCAAAGACAGCCACCCTACTGGGAGACTGACAGCTAGGCTGGAATGAATGGGAGCAAGCTACATAAAAGATGAGGCTTTTTGGCTTGGAAGGCAGAGTCGACCACTTGATGAAGGAATCCAAAGAAGAACTTGAAGAGGATGCCTGCTACAACTCCTGGAATGTTGGTTTGCCCGGTGAAGCACTGCTACTGTGCTGAAACTCCAAATTTGTGTTGACAGAGAATCCCCTGAAAGGACGACTTCTCCCTTGAGTTGGTGAGACCAATCAATTAGAAAGTGAGCCACGTGGACATCCTCTCAAAGCTGGATGAGTTTCCACTGCAGTCTGGAACCGGATAGTCAGGGAGAGGAACACCAGTTTTAGGGCATAGCTTTTAAGCTGGCCAAGAGCTCTAGGAAGATCCTCTGTACTCTGTACTCCCAGGAAGTAGGACTGACCGAGCCTGAGTCCCCTCAACAGAATGCGGGACCCCATATGCAAGAAAAGCCCATCTCGGCAGCCAGGAACCGAGGTGTTGCTATTTGCAGTAGACGCAAGGAGCTGAAACACTGAAGTGCCACTTGTTTGAAGTAAGCCGGTTGTGAGAGGTGACCTTCCCATTTCAGTGCAGGAGTCCCCAGAAGTCCTCCCTCTTGTCCCCACGAGTGAGGCCCAGGAACAGCAAGATCTGCAGAGCTGCACAGGTACAGAAGACATCTGCTGCAATTATTCTTCAACCTAAAGGTACTATAAAGTAAGTCTAAGAGAACTTACCTCTTATTGTGTTGCCACTTGTGCTCATTGGAGACTTGCTTGGTTACCTGCAAGAAGTGCTTCAGTTCACCTTGACCTTTGCTAACTTAAACATTGGCTGGCCTGGCTCCCTGAATGACTCTTCTCCCGTCTGTTTAAGTTGTGTTGTCTTCCTTGAAGGAAAGGGTTACATGACTTTGCATTGGGAGGTTATTGTTAGTACTTACCTGCTTAAGAACCATTATATGAATACTTGTTTTATTCTGATCCCTCTTTTCTTTATACATTCTCCTAAGAATGTCTAAATGCAAACAGTGATATATTAATGTCCACAGCACCCTAGCAATTGATGTCACCTGAGGGGGCAGGTAGCATCTGCTGATTTAGAAAACTAAGAGTGTGTATTTTGAAGTATATTTGTGTGTTGCTTAACCTTGCTCCCTTCTAAGGAAGGCTTATGATAACTGACTGATAAATACATTAATAATTGTTTAATCAAGAAACCTTGTGTTTAAGAGTTTATTTGAATAATTGTCACTGTGAATCTCTGTGTAACTCCCCTACAGCTCACAGTGACCCCTCTTGAGATAAGCCTGGCTACTCAACCACACTTCCAAAGGGTACTGCATACAATCTTGCCTAACCGAGAGCCACAGGAACAATCTCAGTTGGTCCCAGATGTGCACACACAAAGAATCGTGTTCCCTTCGAGCTATGTCCAGCCAGTGGAGCAGTTCACAGCTGTGGTGCGTGGGGAAACAGGCACTGGATAGCAGACTCCCTTCCACCAGAGGGCTCCATGACCCAGTAGATGGATGATGTAGGAACATCCTCAACCACGCATTGGAGAGTGAGCCCTGAGCAGCCCCCCTCCTCTCGAGCTAGCCCCATCACTCTCCAAATCACCAGCAGGATGGTGTTGGTGGGGCCCCCCCTGGTCAGGAGGGACTTTTTCGAGTAGGGGAAGTCTGGAACCGAGGGAAACCAGGCTCTTCTCGAAGGACGCCTCCACAGGCAGACTAGAGCCTGGCACATGAGGCATGCTCTGAAAAAAGGCGCATTATGGCACACTTGACTGTGTGAATGATGGCCACACTCGCTGTCTGTGCTGGCGGATTTCTCTCATGCCCAGGTACCTGGAACATGGCCCTGTGCAACCAGGCTGGCGATTGTAGACTCCAGCTGTCCATCCCAACGCTACTACAGCCCTCCTCTCTATCTCCCCAGGACTAGGTGGCCACGGACAGGGGATGAGCAAATTGTCCAGATGGGCCCTGCTGCAGAGTGGCCTGCCACTGTCATGTGCAAATCCTTGTCACACAGCCACAGAGGACAGCAGGCAGGCTTAACTGGCTGAACTCCTAGAACCCATTTGTTGTCAACCACAATGGTCTTGGCTGACTTCCAAGTGGGAAAGCTAGGCAGGGCATGGGTCCATCTTTCCATGAGGGCAGGACAAGCAGAACTGCTTCCCCCCATCCTCTCCTTCACCAGCAGGTTCAGGCCAATGTCTGGATAAATTAAAGTCGTCTGTGACACTTTTTGGTGGATCACTAGTCTAGCATGTCTATGAATAATGGAACTAGCTGCAAAAATGTGTAGGATTTTGTAGGACACATTGATCACCAACACTTCAAACTCAGCTTCCAAACCCAGGTTCCTCCTGGTGCTACACCTTTCTGAGGGTTGCTTGAATGCCAATCACCCTGGGGTCCTTCCTGGGGTGCAACTGGAGCTGTTGCAGGGGCCCCTTTCCATTTGTCCCCCTAAGGTCAGACCTCAATCAGCACCATGGCTGGATCCATGGACCTGTCATGGAGGCTTGTTGCTGAAACATCCTGGACTCCCCATTTCCCCTTGTGGTTTTCCCCAGCATTCACCTGTTGGGGAATGTGTTGGCCTAAACACCCCAAATGCACATTCCCCTACCATGGGGCAGCTGGCTGCGCTGCATGTGGCTGTCCCTGGTTTCCCACGGCTGCCTGCATGGGGCGGACCTGGGAGGCAGGCCCCACAACCGCATCCATCATGCAACCTCTCCCCAGGCAGGCTTTGGCATAGATCAGGATAGTGAACACTCAACCGTGCTGGAGTTGCCATGCTGAGGCAAACCCCAACAGCCCTGGGACATAGACCAGCTGTCCAAGGATTAGCTCCCCAACTACTGCCTCAGATCACAAGTGGTGATCAGCTGAATATAAGCATCTCACTAAGCAAAGGTGAAGAAACTAACCAGGATTCTTTCAATAACGGAGAGTGAAAAGGGAAGAGCCCAGTGTTGAATCCACATACAATGGCAGGGGCAGGAATTGTGGCATACAGAAGACTGACTCCCCAGCATCACTCAGGGGGCACAAGTCCTTCTGTCCAGGGCCCACCATGCATATGGGTGCATGAAAATCCAGGACAAAGCAGGTGGGAGACTCCATCTAAGGCTAATAGAAGCGTGAGACTGATAGCCAACAAGCACTATTAGGGAAAGTTGAAAAGTATTTTGAAGAGAGTGTTCAAGAGAACATGAAACCATTGAGAGGTAAAAGGGTAGTGTCCATGCAGTCACACTGCTGGTGGGTGTGAGAAACCAGAAGGTGTCTCACCCAAAAGTCACAGGGTATCTGTCATCCAGGTGGCCAGGACATGGCCATTGTATTTGGATCCAGTTTCTGGGGGTGGACCAGTGAGGGTGGAAGACCTGGGTGAGTGGTCTCCGGGGAGTGGGATACCGGATGGTGAGATGCAGTATTCCCTTCCTTGTAACACCTTTACTCCATTCTACCAAGTAGGATAACTAAGAATTATACCCTAAACCCCTTTTACAACACAAACACTTTCTCACAGACAGCCTGATATGAGGGAAAACAGACTAACAACCGAGCACTATACCTAACGTGTCCCAATACAATGGTCAGGTGAGGTCAGACAATTACTCACTATCACAAGCACCTGACTTCCATTACACGTTCCCACACAGATAAAAGGCGTAGCACGAGAGCACACTCTGAGTGAGGCAAGGCACACAAGGAAACAGCAGTTCCAAGATGTTATTTTAACGAGAGAGGAAATATGGCAAAGCAGAAGGGGATAGCAAGGAGGGAAATTCCCTTGACCTTTTCGACAAGGAACCATTACTTTACAGAGACCTCGAGAATCAAAAGCGTGAGACCAGGAAACCTGCTGAAGAATCCTGCATTGTGTGTCAGAGATACCCGGGCTCTACTGCATCAGTAATCAAGGCAGGGAGAATCACCAGCCGCCGTGGTACCATCCTTGGCTTCAAGAACAAAGCCGCTTCAGCCACTACAGAGGGCAGGTAATCATTTGCTTTCCTCAGCTGTCTACCTCCTATGGAACAACCCCCCTACCTCTGCGCCTTGAGCAGGATCTTATTACATTCTGGAAGCTCCTTAAGACTCTCATCTTTACCTCCTCCTGTTTTCTCTTCCTTGCTAATCCCACAGTTGCTGCAATTGGTGTGCTGCACCCTTATGCATCCTCGGGCCCTTATGCATCCTCGGCCCCTGACCTCCTGCAATCAATCAGCCAAGCTACTGTCTATCTGCACTTGCACTTACACCCTCTGCCCTGGTAGCTCGCACTTACACCCCTCACAGCTCCAGGCCGTGTATCACTCAACATTCCATGCACTTTATCTTTGGCTCGCCCGTGAGCTCAGACTCCACAGCAATGACCTCTTGCCTTCTTCCTTGCTGAACTTGCATGTTCTGAATACTCACAAGGCATAGTAGGTTTGTCCTGTTTTACACTTCCCCCCGCTGATCTTATATGTTGTGTTTTTAATGTATTTTAACGCATTTCCCACTCCTACTCCCTACCTTGCCCTGTGGGCACTTTGAAAATGTATTTTCCTATTGTATAGGTGCCTAACAAGCATAAAATAAATAAAATAAATCAACACAACCGGTGAGTTGGGGAGACCGATCCAAGAACAGTCTGGGTTGAAGCCAAAGTTGCAAGCATCAACATGGTATGGCGGGCACTGAAAGGATAATTTTTAAAACGTGTTTGATAAGAGAATGAAGTGAAGTTGTACTGCTGATGAGTGATTTAACTTTAAAGCAAGCTACAATACATTTGACAGAGTGGTCTGGCACCGCATGGGTGCTCAACCGAAGGTCTCTGTAAAGATATCCATCTGAGAAGTGTCAAAAATAGATACATTTGGTCTGAGTCAGGCAGAGGGAGACCGATTGATATATAACAAATAAAAGTGAATTGAACTGGTCCTGTGACGGGTCAAGCAAACTCCTGCGCACTATAAAATGTCTTTGATTATGATGAAATTGATAATTTTGCAAAATTACATGAATTTGGTCAGAGCCTGGCAGAGGCAGTCCAATTGAAGGTTTTGTGTAAACGTGGTTCTGAGCCCGGAGTGAACAGTAAGTCACTCGAGAAGCTGTTAAAGTGAAAATCCTGAGAAGAAAGGAACTTTAATGTTTTGTCGTGTTGCATCAGGCCCTCTGGAATAAGAGACTTTGAATGGAAAAGAGGCTTTGGCACAGAAGGCCCTGATGTTGAAGTACTGAACTGCATCCTCGTACTAGAGAAGCCAGAGAGTGTGCTAAGCTCAAGTGTGCCGCCTTGACGAGTGCTGAAAATGTGTGGGGAAGGGAGGCCAACGGATTCAACATCCTGACATCATTTCTTGTACACTTTTCTTTTGCATAACATTTTTTCCCACACTATTTGTATTTAGAAGTAAGGATTGGCAATAGGTTTATTAGTAAAAACCCTTTTTATTTGGACAGACTCGATAGTACTGTGTTATTATTATTTGATGGTCTTAGTTTGTTCCCATCGTTAGATTTAAGATTAAATACGCATTTTAAAAACCCAATTAAAGTTCAATAAAAACCCTTGAACTGTGATCACTTGTGTCTGTGTTCCTGTTTTATATCATGCCTTCCTTACAGCGGGCAGGCCCACAAAGGGCTACAGCGGTCTGCGGTGATGTCATTTACCCACCCAACCCTTCTTGAAACACAAACCAAGTAGTCTATCACGTGCACAAGCCAGAGGCAAACAAAATCCTGTAGCACAATGAAGGTGAGGCAGGCGTACACCGGGTGATGTGGGATCCCGTTGTGCCGTGCACACCACCGGCAGCTCTCACCCACTCTGTCAGGGAGGTGGATCATGAGTGTGTGTGTGATAGGACCCGAAAGATGGTGAACTATGTCTGGGCAGGACAGAGCCAGCGGGTACTCTGGTGGAGTTCCGTAGCAGTCCTGACATGCAAATCAGTCATCCAACCTGGGCATAAGGGTGGAAGACTAATAGAACCATCTAGTAGCTGGCACCCCCCAAAATCCCACTCAGGATAGCTGGCGTTGGGATGCCACAATATTATGGCATCCCAACGCCAGCTATTATGATAGGACCCGAAAGATGGTGAACTATGTCTGGGCAGGACAGAGCCAGCGGGTACTCTGGTGGAGTTCCGTAGCAGTCCTGACATGCAAATCAGTCATCCAACCTGGGCATAAGGGTGGAAGACTAATAGAACCATCTAGTAGCTGGCACCCCCCAAAATCCCACTCAGGATAGCTGGCGTTGGGATGCCACAATATTATCTGGTGAAGTAAATGATTAAAGTCTTGGGGCCAAAACATTCTCAACCTATTCTCAAACTGTATATGGGTGAGGTGAAGCTGAGCATCGAATGCCAGTGCCCAGTGTGCCACTTTTGGTATGCAGAGCTAGTTCTGCATGATGAACTGAATTTCCGGTTAAGGCGCACAATGCACATGCTCATCAGGCCTCAAATAATTGTTTGTTTATATAGACAGCACAATGGTAGCCATGGAAGTCAAATTCTGCTAAGGACTGCGTAACACCTCACCTGCTGAATCAACTAGCCCTTGCAATGGATGGTACTGGAGTCGCAGGCCCAAATCCAGTCGCTGCTGCACTAAGAGCCAGTGGGGCTATGTAGCGGCGAGTAGGATGACTGCTGTGTTGAGCACGGTAGCCTGGGGTGAGTGCCCAGCTGGAGCCACTGCAGGTGCAGATCTTGGTGGTAGTAGAACATTTTCAAGTGAGTACTTTGAAGGCCATAGTGGAGGAGGGTACCATGTGAACAGCTGTTGAACATGGGTCAGTTGTTCCTAAGAGATGGGTGAGTGCCATTTGGAAAAGACAGGCAATGACCTCAGTTGCCCACAACCATATCAAACGGGATTTGGGTTCAGATACTCGAACCCAGTAGATGGGCATCCTTGTGGCATCCATTGTGGTAATGCAAAGGTTCTCAGAGGATATGGTGGGTGTCCTGGCGAGAGTTCTATTTCCTTTCTGAAGAGCAAGGCACCCTGGAATGGGTTTGACCCGAGAGAGGCTCCCAAGCCTTGGAAAGCATTGTAGTTCTGTTGGCATATGTTGAGCTCTTGCTGGTACTTGTTAATCTAGGGGAGATGATATAAATGTTGCACCGGCCCGTATTCATAGCCGCAGCATGGCTCCAAGGTGAACCTCCTCTGGCATGTTGGAACAATGTACGTAGGGGAAGTTGGCATGTTATATCTGCAACTTCTGGATGAGATTTGACTCTGAGGGCTGGGTGGGTTAGGCTGGTGTACGTAGCAGGGCTGGCCACACACCACGACTGGATGAGACATCTTAACCCCCGGGTGCCATGCCAACTCTGGGCGCGAGACAATCCTTTCCACTGGATCTCCCCAGCTGGGTTGGAGACCTCGCTTTGTTCCCCTTCCAGGGTTCAGGCCGGCATTCATCCTCAGCCGACGCCTAGCAGATGACTTAGAACTGGTATGGACTGGGGCAATATGATGGTTTAATGGAAACAAAGCATCACAAATGCCTACAGCGTGTGTTTAGACAATGTGATTTCTGCCCAGTGCTCTGAATGTCAAAGTGAAGAAATTCAATGAAACACGGGTAAACAGTGGCAGTAACTATGACTCTCCTACCTTTCTCAGTCATAGTGATACCTCTGTGTGGTCCCGCTGGTAACTTTCCCCGTTGGACGAGTCCTGTATAGGAGGAGTCTGTTTGGGGATAGGCAAAAAAGGGTTTAACATCTTCACCTATGCTGACCATGGTCTGGTAGCTAGGTGTGCCAAGAGAAATGGTGAATCAAAACCAATCAATTCCAGATTAGTTATTTCCTGGTTCAACAACACCTTGTTAGTAACTTGGGGTTGGTTCCTTTCACAGAACCAAACCCTGCACCTGTTTTGATTGACTAAGAAAGGGTCATCTGCAAGGAAGCAGAGTTGAACTGTATCAGTTTTCAAAAAGTAGAGTTTTCAAATCTGTAGATACAAATCGTGGAGATAATGCAACAATTTCTAGTGTTGAGGATAGTTTTAAAAATGTTAAACTTGAAATGAGAGATATGCCAACACAAAGTTTTTCTCAAACTGATAATGTTTTTATTGAAAGTAAAAAAAGAAAATATGTTTCAAATGTGTTACCAGCTAATAAAAAAAGAAAGATTTTAAGAAGAACACGTTGCAAATGTGCTGTCAAGTTGAAACAGAGGAATAAGGATATATATAGGGAAATGTATCACTGCAAAGTTTTTACCAATCTTTGGAGAAGCATGAAACCAAAATCTATATATGTGGTAAAGTGTTTTTTGAAAAAGAAAAAAGTAGATGTAATCATTAAGAAAGCTTTTGATATGAAAAGAAAACTGTTCATGTATTAAATAAACAAGAAATTGCTTAAGGTGACTATAAAAATACAAATATACAAACAGTTCATGTGCTTACACATGACAACTTTTGTGACATCTTTGGTGGATAGTGAAAACACACTTCTGATATTAAAAGATTTTTTAATGAGGAGAGTTACATTCAAGGAAAGAATGTTCCACTAGCCATTGATGAGAATGGACATAGCTATGAAGCGGAAATGGTGTTATTTCTAAAAAAGAAGAAATCATACAGTGTAATAATACGGAAATGGAAACTGTAGGTCAGTCAAAAATGAAACAAAAGAAGGATTGTGAGGTATGGACTTGCAATTTTGTGTGAAATATTGATAAGGTTTCTTGTAAAGTTTCAAAGAGATGTTTGTAAGTATTGGACAAAAATGATAATGTTCAAAGACAAATCAAGAAGCTACAAAGAATAGATGACTGTCAAGTTCGTTAAAAAAAACAGGACTTTTGGGTCACTCTCTAGCTTGTCTTGATAAAAGTAGATGTAAGAGTCTGTTTCATCATATATGGATGCTGGCTGCACATCATAATAAAATGAGATACCTTCTAGTTAAACTGTATGAGTGCAAAACACCAAGTATGTCTCTTCCAGTTTTAAATCAAATACTTTCGACTGGAACTGTAAAAGTTGTCTTCTACTGAAAGTCGTGACAATGTTTGTGTATCTTGTTGACACACTTTTTATAAGTCTCACGTGCAACTAGTGTATGTTGAGAACACAATTAAATACTCTGTAGAAGATGTTTGGAAATAACTTTATCTGTATTTGTTTGTAGAAGAACGATTTGACATAAGTTAGGCACTTTATGTTTGTAGACACAGGGCCTCATTGCAACTATTGCTGAATGGGTTAACGGGCGACGCTAATGGTGGCGGGGTTGTTAAACCCATTCCGCAATATTATGAGGTCCCCTCGCGGGACCCGCTCTGGACGTCTGGTTTTACCACAAGGGGACCAGGGAGCTAACAATGGGCCGGCCATTGTTAGCTCCCGCACCCATTCCCATTGAGCCCTATGGGGGCTCAAATGGGAATGGGGAAGGTTGGAGGCAACCATGGCGCCAATAGCGCCATAGCTACCTCCAAAGTCGTAATGAGGCCCACAGTGTTGGATTTTATAATCAAACCCATATTTAAAGAAGACATGTTTTAAACGATGGTAGTGCATGATGTCCCTCTTGTGCTCCAAAAATTGACATGTTTTAAGTTATTGCATTAGTGCAAGGTGTGAGAGGCAAAGTTGTGTATGTTCCCCTGAATGTGGAAGAAAATGTTACTACTTTAGGAGTGAAGTTTGACAATGAAGATTCTTTGTTTGTTTTAGTAAATGGTGTTGCCACTAAAGATAAGAGGATTTGGCATCAGTTTATCGATATTGGAAACGGGAAAAACACATTGTTTTTTCTATTGGAGCACAATGATTTATAAAAAGGCATTCTGACTGTCCCAGACTTGTCTATGCTTGATGTTGAGTCAGCAAACAAGAGCAGAGAAGGTCAGCGTCCATCTGTTGCAGAAGGGAATAATTTGTGGGAACATTTACACTATTCATCCTCTACACTCACGTGAAGTCATGGGTGACAGAATTGTATGAAATGAAAGCAATGGAAGGTGCACCAATTAGTATCTGGGAAAAAATATTAGAAGCCTGTTGTTTCCCTATGCTTTTTCCAACTGCTACTGGAGGGAGATTGAATGATCAGAAGGTGTGAATCTCTGCTTCAGAATATCGTTGTACAAGAATGTATTCAGAATATTCAAGATTCTGCAACATTGTGTTATGAAGTTGCTCATACACTTCAGATCAAAACTAGATTTAAACATTTTTCTGCATGTGAGATGCTGCAAAAGGTGGAAGAAAAAAAAATAAGTTTCAGAGGGCAAACCTACAAATATTTTTGCTACAACGAGAGGAACTAAAGAATATTGTTATAGGAGACACTCCGAAGTTAGATGCATGATCAGAAACCTGGATCTCCAACCTGGTCTGTGACTTTAAGTTGCGCTGAGTATTGTTTGTCTTACATAGTGGATTTGTGAAAGTAATACAGAGAAAGACAACATAGAACAGGTCACTCCAGGAGAATTGTGTTCTATGGACGCTGCAAGTGTATCACTGTTTTTTCATCCCAGATTTTTAGCCATGTTACACTTTATACGTAATATAGAAAATGGTCCACTAGGCCCTGTAGAACATTTCTTTTGGAGGAAATAGTACCACGTACGTGGGACTACACATATACATATGCTGTTGTGGATTAAAAATGCTCCTCAGTTTGTTAAGGAAACTGATGGAGGTCATTGAAAAATATGTTACTTGTTCTATTCCAGCTCAGCTCGTGAATGCTGATCTATGGAACAAGGTGGACAGGTTTTAAAAGCATTAATGTGGAAAGTACTGTCAAATAAACACAAACGTAATGACAAGTACTACACTCACTGTAGATTTGGCTTTCCAAGGCTTGTGACACCAGCTGTTCGAGTGAATAGTTTAATGTCATCTGTTCAACACCATGTTACTGGTAAGTCTCAGAGAAATACCAATAATTTAAAAGGAAATAAGAAATGCCAATTTATTAATGATTATAATGCTGTCATTGCTCAGCTATGCAATGCACATACTGACGTACAGTTTATTGCTGATAATTCAACAGCTGTTGCTTGTTATGTTAAGCATCCATGACAAAAGCATAAAAGAGCAATGCAGCTGAAGTATGGACCGATTTATCGTCAGATAAAAGTCTCAGTCAGAAACTTGTAAGCTTTGGTTTGGAGATGCTTTCACATGGAGAGTGTGATGGCTATGAAGCTGCAGAATGGCTAACTATTTTGCCTCTGTATGGACACTGTGTTAATGTAGTTTGGTTAAGTCTTGGACCAGCTACTACTAGAAATTGGGTATTGAAGCCTTTGATTAAAATTGAGCAGTTAGCTGAATCAGCACCTGACAGTACAGAGATTTTGAAAACCAACTTGTTTCATACATATTATCCAAATTGATCTCAATTGTTGGATGATCTTGGTTTATATGAAGTAGCGTAACACTACTCATATCGAAATATTGAAGCAAACAGTGACAGAGGACGGTTTAAAGTACATGGATCTAGTGGTTGTCTAGTGAGACATGAAAAGGCAAGTCTCATTAACCACATGAAACTTTATTGCCAATGTGCAGAGAAAAGGGAATTATTTTATCTTTGTACTTTGCAGTTGTTCTTCCCACGGCATGCAGAGAGTGATTTACTTGGAAGCTTTGAAACCTTTGCCAAAAAATTCTTAATTAAATATAGCAAATGTGAGCAGTATTTGGACTTACTGGAGAAAGAAATACGTCAATAAGAACTTTTGGCAGCTGAATTGGCAAAAGAGACTCCTGAGGGCAGTCAACAATCTGAAGCAGGAAGTCAAAATGTTCTTGGTGAGACAATTTTTCAAAATGATGTTGAGCTTGCTATGGAGGAAGTAGAAATTACAATGGAACAAAGTAAAGTTGCAGATGTGAATTGTGATGACATTATTGGTGAACTTAATATAGAGCAAAAAGAACTTTATAATAAAATAAAAGGTACATTCTTGCATGGTTTACTGCATGACAAGCGTGATTGCTCTTGTCTGCAATACAAACCTGTTTTGCTGTATGTTAGTGGACAAGCAGGAACAGGTAAATCTGTATTAATTAATGCAATAAGAGCTATGATCAAAATGTAACGATTCTTCTTTGTCATGTTTTGCAACTGCTCCAACAGGTTTAGCAGCAGTAAATGTAGGAGGTTTTACTTTACATCCCCTATTAATGTTACTAGTCGAGCATGAAAACATCAGGAAATATCGGAAACTTGTCTCAAGTGCAGCACAAAAGTAGGAAAAGTTCTTAGAAAATGTACCTTGATTGTAGGTGAAGTAAGTATGGTGTCTAACTTGATGCCAGCTTTCATTCACTTGTGAATGCAAGAGGTTTTGTAGACTGACTACAACATTTTGTTTAGAGGTAAACATGTACTTCTTTTTGGAGACTTGTGACAATTAACTAATTAACTCCTGTGAAAGGTCAACCCGTTTTTAGAATGCTGCAATCTAAGGATGCTCAAAAAACTATAGGAAGTATTGGTCATTTTAACCTTTGGAAATGTTTTGAATTCCAGCAATTTACCATTAATATGAGGCAATCTGGAGACTTTCAGACCGATTCATGGAATAATTAGCGCAGCGCAAGTGGCCAAAAACGTGCAAATCGCAGTGGAATAGCGAAAATCGCAGTGCAAGTGCGAAAATCGCACAAAAAGCAGCGCACATCGATTCATGGAAGGCCGTGCGCGAGAAAACCATCGGATGTGCGATAAAAAAGTGCGCGGCGCACGTTGGCGCACAGGCCATCTAACTGCGTGCGCCAGGTCACAGCGAAAATCGCACAGGCCACATCGAAAATTGCACATAGCGCGGCGCACGCAACAAAAGTAGGCGGAACACGGGGCGTAACACTCGGAATGGGGAACAACTTACCAAAATGTGGGCGTCACGGGGGAAGTACAGGGTACAAGTGCGCGGAATGCCCACACGCTCGCCTACAACACGTATTCATGGAATAGAATAGGGCAAAAAAGCGCACACTCAAACCAGCGCACAGGCACAAACACGACCGCCACAAGAAAGCAGGCGGTAGCGTCTCTGCGCCTGTAAGAAATGTGCGCCAAAAGGTGCGCCAACAACTAGCACCTATATACAGCCATGATGAATGTCCTATACTGTGGCCCTCCAGGACAAATGACGTGCAAAGGGCTACCCCCAAACACGGACACCCGCTGACAAAAAATACGTGTGCGTGCATACCGGGGTGCGCGGGAAGTCTCACACGCGATTTGTCAGGGTACGTGGATTGCAGGGGTGCGCGGGAAGTACCACAAGCGATTTGTCAGGGTACGTGGATTGCAGGGGTACGCGGGAAGTACCACACGCGATTTGTCAGGGTACGTGGATTGCAGGGGTGCGCGGGAAGTTTCACACGCGATTTGTCAGGGTACGTGGATTGCAGGGGTACGCGGGAAGTTCCACACGCGATTTGGCCGTGTACGTGGATTTCAGGGGTGCGCGGGAAGTTCCACACGCGATTTGGCCGGTACGTGGATTTCAGGGGTGCGCGGGAAGTTCCACACGCGATTTGGCCGGGTACGTGGATTTCAGGGGTGCGCGGGAAGTTCCACACGCGATTTGGCCGGGTATGTGGATTTCAGGGGTGCGCAGGAAGTTCCACACGCGATTTGGCCGGGTACGTGGATTTCAGGGGTGCGCGGGAAGTTCCACATGCGATTTGGCCGGGTACGTGGATTTCAGGGGTGCGCGGGAAGTTCCACACGCGATTTGGCCGTGTACGTGGATTGCAGGGGTGCGCGGGAAGTTCCACACGCGATTTGGCCGGGTACGTGTATGACAGGGGTACGGGGGAAATTCTACACGCGATTTGGCTGTGTGCTCCCAGGTATTCCCTGTACACCCTCCACGGCCCCTGCAGGCAGCACACACCACAGGGGACTACCCTGCACACCTGCTCATGTCACCCAGCATCCCCACCCCCCAGCATCCAGGGGCACCCTCCACCAGGCCCCCACTCATGTCTCCCACCACCCCCACCCCCCAGCCACCAGGGGCAGCCTCCACCAGGCCCCCACCCATGTCTCCCACCACCCCCACCCCCCAGCATCCAGGGGCACCCTCCACCAGGCCCCCACCCAAGTCTCCCACCACCCCCACCCCCCCAGCCACCAGGGGCACCCTCCACCAGGCACCCACTCATGTCCCCTATCACCCCCACCCCCCAGCAGTGCAGGGGCAGCCTCCACCAGGCCCCCACTCATGTCCCCTATCACCCCCACCCCCAGCAGTGCAGGGGCACCCTCCACCAGGCCCCCACCCATGTCTCCCACCACCCCCACCCCCCAGCCACCAGGGGCATCCTACACCAGGCCCCCACTCATGTCTCCCACCACCCTCACCCCCAGCCACCAGGGGCACCCTCCACCAGGCCCCCACCCATGTCTCCCACCACCCCCACCCCCCAGCAGTGCAGGGGCAGCCTCCACCAGGCCCCCACACATGTCCCCTATCACCCCCACCCCCCAGCAGTGCAGGGGCACCCTCCACCAGGCCCCCACTCATGTCTCCCACCACCCCCACCCCCCAGCCACCAGGGGCAGCCTCCACCAGACCCCCACCCATGTCTCCCACCAACCCACCCCCCAGCATCCAGGGGCACCCTCCACCAGGCCCCCACTCATGTCTACCACCACCCCCACCCCCCAGCAGTGCAGGGGCACCCTCCACCAGGCCCCCACCCATGTCTCCCACCACCCCCACCCCCCAGCCATCAGGGGCACCCTCCACCAGGCCCCCACTCATGTCCCCTATCACCCCCACCCCCCCAGCAGTGCAGGGGCAGCCTCCACCAGGCCCCCACTCATGTCCCCTATCACCCCCACCCCCCAGCAGTGCAGGGGCACCCTCCACCAGGCCCCCACCCATGTCTCCCACCACCCGCACCCCCCAGCCACCAGGGGCATCCTACACCAGGCCCCCACTCATGTCTCCCACCACCCTCACCCCCCAGCCACCAGGGGCACCCTCCACCAGGCCCCCACCCATGTCTCCCACCACCCCCACCCCCCAGCATCCAGGGGCACCCTCCACCAGGCCCCCACTCATGTCTACCACCACCCCCACCCCCCAGCAGTGCAGGGGCACCCTCAACCAGGCCCCCACTCATGTCTCCCACCACCCCCACCCCCCAGCCACCAGGGGCACCCTCCACCAGGCACCCACTCATGTCCCCTATAACCCCCACCCCCCAGCAGTGCAGGGGCAGCCTCCACCAGGCCCCCACTCATGTCCCCTATCACCCCCACCCCCAGCAGTGCAGGGGCACCCTCCACCAGGCCCCCACCCATGTCTCCCACCACCCCCACCCCCCAGCCACCAGGGGCATCCTACACCAGGCCCCCACTCATGTCTCCCACCACCCTCACCCCCCAGCCACCAGGGGCACCCTCCACCAGGCCCCCACCCATGTCTCCCACCACCCCCACCCCCCAGCAGTGCAGGGGCAGCCTCCACCAGGCCCCCACTCATGTCCCCTATCACCCCCACCCCCCAGCAGTGCAGGGGCACCCTCCACCAGGCCCCCACTCATGTCTCCCACCACCCCACCCCCCAGCCACCAGGGGCAGCCTCCACCAGACCCCCACCCATGTCTCCCACCAACCCACCCCCCAGCATCCAGGGGCACCCTCCACCAGGCCCCCACTCATGTCTACCACCACCCTACCCCCCAGCAGTGCAGGGGCACCCTCCACCAGGCCCCCACCCATATCTCCCACCACCCCCACCCTCCAGCCACCAGGGGCACCCTCCACCAGGCCCCCACTCATGTCCCCTATCACCCCCACCCCTCAGCAGTGCAGGGGCAGCCCCCACCAGGCCCCCACTCATGTCCCCTATCACCCCCACCCCTCAGCAGTGCAGGGGCACCCTCCACCAGGCCCCCACCCATGTCTCCCACCACCCCCACCCCCCAGCCACCAGGGGCAGCCTACACCAGGCCCCCACTCATGTCTACCACCACCCTACCCCCCAGCAGTGCAGGGGCAGCCCCCACCAGGCCCCCACTCATGTCCCCTATCACCCCAACCCCTCAGCAGTGCAGGGGCACCCTCCACCAGGCCCCCACCCATGTCTCCCACCACCCCCACCCCCCAGCCACCAGGGGCAGCCTACACCAGGCCCCCACTCATGTCTCCCACCACCCCCACCCCCCAGCCACCAGGGGCACCTTCCACCAGGCCCCCACCCATGTCTCCGACCACCCCCACCCCCCAGCAGTGCAGGGGCACCCTCCACCAGGCCCCCACTCATGTCCCCTATCACCCCCACCCCCAGCAGTGCAGGGGCACCCTCCACCAGGCCCCCACTCATGTCCCCTATCACCCCCACCCTCCAGCATTGCAGGGGCAGCCTCCACCAGGCCCCCACTCATGTCTCCCACCACCCCCACCCCCCAGCCACCTTGGGCAGCCTCCACCAGGCCCCCACCCATGTCTCCCACCACCCCCACCACCCAGCATCCAGGGGCACCCTCCACCAGGCCCCCACTCATGTCTACCACCACCCCCACCCCCCAGCAGTTCAGGGGCAGCCTCCACCAGGCCCCCACTCATGTCTCCCACCACCCCCACCCCCCAGCCACCAGGGGCAGCCTCCACCAGGCCCCCACCCATGTCTCCCACCACCCCCACCACCCAGCATCCAGGGGCACCCTCCACCAGGCCCCCACTCATGTCTACCACCACCCCCACCCCCCCAGCAGTGCAGGGGCACCCTCCACCAGGCCCCCACCCATGTCTCCCACCACCCCCACCCCCCAGGCACCAGGGGCACCCTCCACCAGGCCCCCACTCATGTTCCCTATCACCCCCACCCCTCAGCATCCAGGGGCACCCTCCACCAGGCCCCCACCCATGTCTCCCACCACCCCCACCCCCCAGCCACCAGGGGCACCCTCCACCAGGCCCCACTCATGTCCCCTATCACCCCCACCCCCCAGCATCCAGAGGCACCCTCCACCAGGGCCCCACTCATGTCTACCACCACCCCACCCCCCAGCAGTGCAGGGGCACCCTCCACCAGGCCCCCACCCATGTCTCCCACCACCCCCACCCCCAGCATCCAGGGGCACCCTCCACCAGGCCCCCACCCATGTCTCCCACCATTCCCACCCCCCAGCATCCAGGGGCTCCCTCCACCAGGCCCCCACCCATGTCTCCCACCACACCCACCCCCAAGCAGTGCAGGGGCACCCTCCACCAGGCCCCCACCCATGTCTCCCACCACCCCCACCCCCCAGCATCCAGGGGCACCCTCCACCAGGCCCCCACTCATGTCTACCACCACCCCACCCCCCAGCAGTGCAGGGGCACCCTCCACCAGGCCCCCACTCATGTCTCCCACCACCCCCACCCCCCAGCCACCAGGGGCAGCCTCCACCAGGCCCCCACTCATGTCTCCCACCACCCCCACCCCCCAGCAGTGCAGGGGCACCCTCCACCAGGCCCCCACTCATGTCTCCCACCACCCCCACCCCCCAGCAGTGCAGGGGCAGCCTCCACCAGGCCCCCACTCATGTCTCCCACCACCCCCACCCCCCAGCAGTGCAGGGGCACCCTCCACCAGGCCCCCACTCATGTCTCCCACCACCCCCACCCCCCAGCCACCAGGGGCACCCTCCACCAGGCCCCCACCCATGTCTCCCTGCACCCAGGTCCTCACAATCACCAACCATGTGCGTAATCGTCAGCCTCCACAGCCAAAAGGCCCTACCAAGTAACCGATTCACCGACATGGAAATGGAAATTACATGTTACACCCCCAACGTACATAAAGCAAATGAACCCATGTCTGTCACACACAATGGTTGCAAATGAATTTGAAAACACCCAACATGACATGCATGAAACCAATGAGATGATACCACACAGTGAAGTATGAAAACAAAATTGTATTAAAAAAATGAATGCAAATGAAATGAAACAAACTACAATGCCAATGAAAAAAAGAAAAGGTGCATGTCCGTCCAAAAAAATTAAAAACACCAAATCCAAAAAAAAGTTACTTCAAAGTCACATTAAAAATGAAATTAATCCGACAGAAAAAAATTAAATCCAAACACCATTGCTCCATGGAGAAGAAATAAAAAATTAAACAATAAAACAATCCAATGAACCCTAACAAAAATGCAACTATATACAAAAAGTGGAGCTGTGTCCATCGACTCCAAATCATAAGAATAAACAAATGAAACCTAAAACTAAAGAACTATATACAAAGGCGGTGGGCAAGTCCAGCGGCTCACTCCGTAGTGTTCCGGGCCAGGGCATCATCAAACTCCTCGTCTATGTCCCGGAGGCGGTCCTGTTCCATGGCCCGAGGGTCCGCAGGGACGTCGCCATCTGCTTCTCCAACCCCCTGCGGATTGCCTCGAGGCACTCGCCCCGCCTCAGGGCCCTCCGCATGGAGTTCTCCGCCCTGACCATCGTGAGCCGCTCCTCTTCCGCCCACCGCCGCTCCGCACCTATCTACTGGCCCAACCGCAGCCACACGGAAGACACTTCCTGTCCTGGGTCCTCCTGCCCTCCGGCCGATGCCTGCCCCTCCGATGTTGATGGCCCCGAGCCATGATGCCTCCCACGGTGACTCTGCTGCTGCCTCCGACACAACTGCCTCGGCCAGCACGACGGCATCCAGGCTGATGGAATCCACCGACGCCGTCGTGCACGTGCCCTGCCTGATGATGCCGGCACATCGTCCATCTGCTGGGGTACAGTTGCTGTGGTGTCCACCCCTGCGTGACCTCCGACTCCCGACTGTGGCAGGGATGGGATCCCCACTGAGCTGGCTGCATAGGTCAGGGCAGGTCCACAGGGGGCCCTGGTGGCATCTGGGCTGGAAGACGGCAAGGAGAACGACCGGTGTATAGCCTCCACAGAGGAGGAGAGGGCCGCCAGATTGGCCGACACATGCAGGAAACCCCCGAACATGGAAGATCCCAATTGGGCCACGTCGGCACGGTGCTCTTCGTGATGATGTGCGTGCTCCTCCCGGGAAGCACGCACGTTATCACGAATTGCACCCGCGCGCATCGCAACCCCAATCAGGACCTTCTCCATACGGACACGGGTCCCCTCGTCCGCAGGTGGAGGGGAGTCAGGTGACATGGACATCCCCTCTACCTGCGGACGGGCCTGGGACGGGGCATCCCTGCTGGTGCATGGTGGTGCACTCACAGGGTCAGGGACAGCGACATGCACAGGCCCCTCCACGGTGACCTGTGCTGCCTCCTGCCCCTGGCCCTGGACTTCACCACTTGCACCAGCAGGGATGCCCCCACCAGGCCCCATGTGTGCCCCTGTGGCGGCCTCCTCCTCCTCTGTGGAAACCACCAACCTGGATGGCTCCTCACCGTCTTCCACCGTAGCTGGCCCCTGTGGGGGCTCACCCACCCCTTCCGCTGCAGCCGTGGGGGCATGCCCGCCGCCTTGCTCCACAGCGCCGTCTCCGCCCTCTTCTTCACTAGCTGCTGCGTACAGGGAGACAAAGAACACAAGCATCAGGGTACTGTACAATGGTCCCCTAGACAGGAAGCAATAGCAGATGAGTACCACTGTCAAAGTACACTTCCATCATGTCCCTCCACAACACATGGGTCAGTCCAGGCAAAATACACACAGTAACAGGCATGGTGCATGCCATGGACATTTCCATACATATCCAATGGACTCTTGAAACATACAATGATATGGAACTCACATGCATCATGGGTCATGCCTATCACATGCACACACTTCACCTCAGTCACATCCATCTGGCCCCATACACCCCAAACACAGCGGATACAAGGGTAACTATGCTGCATCAGTGAATCTGTGCATTATCACACACATGTGTCATGCATCCATGGCATGCACAAGTCACAGACACGCAGGTCAGGCACACAGACATGGCTACCATATATGTACCTGGCATCAGCACCCATCCCTCACCCCCACCCATGTCCAGGAACAGAGACTGGCATGCTCTCATGTTTAAAATCTGCATAGGGCTCCCATGTGGCATTTAAACACATGCAACAACCATGTGGTTCACACATCACTGGTCGCACATGCATTACCATGATGTCCCTGCACACATACATGCATACATGGCCTATGTCACACATACAGGCAAGTATCAGAGAACCAGCACACCGCAACATGCCCTGTCTCACACAGCAATGCTTGGACACTTACCGCTCAACTCCAGACGGGTCTCCCTCTCAAGGATCTGGGCGTGGAGCGCTGGGCGTACGCGTTCCAGGACCCTCATCTGAATGGAACTCATGCGGCCCCGGCCCCCCTCCACGAGGCGCCGGGCCTTCACAAGGGTCCTGGACCTCAAGTCCTCCCAGCGCTTCTTGATCTTCTGGACATCGCGGGTTGCCACCCCCTCCGCGTTGATGGCAACCACACAGTCGGCTCAGATCCTCTCCCGTCCTTCCTTGCTGGCGCGGGACGATCCAAAGAGGGCATCATACTGCCCCAGGACATGCTCCACCAGGACACCAACTTCGGTGGCAGTGAAGCTGGTGCCCCTCTGCCCCTCTGGCCTGGGGTTGCCACTGGTGCCAGATGTGGAAGTGCCCGACATGGCAACCCCAGAGGCAGGTGTGGGTGGGCAACTGGGTCCTGGGGCTGGGCTGTGGAGCGATGTAATCCCAGTCGGGAGTCTTCAGTTCCAGCAGGGGTGGACACAGCAACTGGACCCCTGCAGATGGCTGATGTGCAGGCACCAAATGGCAGGGCACGGTGGCAGCAGGCAGGCAGGCAGGCAGGCAGGCAGCAGCAGATGGCACGTGGGAGGCTGCTCGGGGCACTGGTGGGCAGTAATTCGGCCTTCTGGGCAGGAGCGTGGTCTTCCGTGTGTTTTCGCGTGGCCAGCTTGATACGGAGTGATTTGGCACGTGAAAATCCTGCACGTCAGCGTGAAATTCGAGGAAAGGTCCTTAGCGCGTAAGCGCGTCAGCACGCATACGCGATTCTATTGGACCAAAGGCACTCAGCGCGTAAGCGCGTCTGTGACGTGACCCGCACGGGTGTTTCCCACACAGCACGTGATGACGAAGCACACGTGGAAAGACTGCACGTCAGAGTGTCATCGCGTGTAATTGGACAAAAGTGCGCGTACACGCGATTGGCCTATGTACGTGTATTTCAGGGGTGCGCGGGCACTTACACATGCAAGTACGTCAGCGCACCTGTATCCCGGGGTGCGCAGGAATTTTCACACGCTATTGGACTGGGTACTGGATTTCAGGGGTGCGCGGGTCACACGCTCGCCTACAACACGCGCAACGCATAAATTTGCGCGCTAACAAAATAACAAGCTCAGACCCAGGATGAACATACCGTTCCTAGCAGCAGTGGCCGTGGGCTACCAAAGGAGGAGGAGGAGGAGGATAGTCAGGGCCAGAATATTCACACCCAGAACCAGCCTTTTCGGGATGCCTGATGACCAGGTGTATGGGAGGTACAGGTTTCCACCACACATAATACTGGACCTGGTGAGTGAGTGGGAGGATGACCTCACATCACCCACCCTGTGCTCCCAAGCACTCAGCCCCCTGGAGAATGTCCTCAATGTACTGCACTTCTTAGCCACTGGATCATTTCAGCGGACAAGTGCCATAGTGGGTGGGGTATCACAGGCCACCCAGTCACGCTGCCTACACCAGGTCTTGAACATCATTACTGCACGCCCATCAGTCCGCAGGCACATATACCTGCCCAGAACACCTGCAGAAAGGCATGCTGCCGCCCTGGATTTTTACGGTGTGGCACGATTCCCCAAAGTGCTAGGTGCCATCGACTGCACCCATGTGGCTCTACGTCCCCCCAGGGCATCAGAGCACATCTATAGGAACTGCAAGCACTGGCATTCCATCAACGTGCAGGTAGTATGTAATGCCAAGGGAATCATCACCTCAGTATATGCCAACTATCCTGGGTCCACCCACGACAACTTCATTTACCGAATGTCCACCCTAAGCCGGGACCTAGAAGCTGGGCGACATGGCGATACATGGCTGCTTGGTGAGTATGAATGCCACTGCACATGCATGCATGTCAGATACTGAGCAAGGTCACAACCCCACCAATGATACCAATCACCACCTCCACAGGGGACAGTGCCTACCCTCTCAGCCCCCACATGATGACGGCCAATTCGGAACCCCACCACGCCACCCGAGGTAAGATATAACACAGCCCACATTACAACCCGGGGCATAGTGGAGCGCACATTCGGAGTGCTAAAGTCACGCTTTCGCTCCCTTGACCGTTCTGGCGGGCAGCTGTTATACGCTCCCCCAGTAGTGTGCAGGATCATAGTGGCAGCATGAGTCCTGCACAACGTTGCAACACGCCGGGGCCTGGCCGTGGACATGGTGGTGGCCCCACATCCCCAACCACATGCACAGCCGTTGCGCATTTGAGGGGAAAGGGCACAGGGGGAGGCAGCCCGTACACAGCTAGTAGCTAATTACTTCACATAGAAATCACACCCCTGTGGAGTGCACACTGCCCTGGCACATTCCATCTGACAATCAATGATGACTCAATCTGACACTGATCCTGAATGTCTGGAGAATCAACCGTGAAAACCATATCAGCCTGAGATTGTTCACCTGGAAGTGTTACAATGTGTGCATCCCTACCCAGACAGACACCACCAAGGCAGTTTCGTGAAGAAACACATTCAAGCAGCTAAAATGAATACCCACTTGCAAAATGCAACAAGAGGACAGTGCCATGTCAGCCAACCCATCCCCAGCACCGCCACACGACACACCGTGCCATGTCATGCTATTTGCAGGTAAACAAAGTAATCCCCACAACATGACACAAGTGTCACAATGTACAGTGTCCCTAATTGAAACTTGCAACACCCGAAATGTTCACAGTAATGCAGGACCAACAACAAACTTGAGCCGGTACTACCATTAACATGACATCACAAATGTAAAAAATTAGTAGTCTCACCACCTGGAAATGCCTGCACTCCCACCACTTCCAACTGTACAGTGTTGGCGCCATGTAGAGTTGTAGGTGCACTGCTGCCAACATGGACCCCATCTCCAAACTAGAGGGCCTTGTGTAGACATGAGTAAGGGACCTGCAAATTGGGAGGTAGACACAGATGATGAGTTGCACATCAATGCAACATGCAGTGTACAACACAACAGCAATATGCACTAGGAATGTATACACAGTATTGACTAGACTACCCACACATGTAGTGGGAGTCCAATGTCACCATGTACGTCAATGTCACTTGGGCACACCCTTTGCAAGCCCATGGAAACGGGAAGCAGGAGGGGTGTGTGTGACTCAAACCCAAGCATCTGAACCAAATACATGACAAGCCTGCATGTGCCCAGCCACAATGCAGCGTATGCCCACAGGAACCACGGAAGGCAACAAATTGTCCCAAAAAAATTGGGAAAAATAAAAATAAAAATAAAAATAAAAAAAATCAAAAATGGCCATTTATGGGCCCGGGGGGGTTGGGGAGGCCACCCAGGAGGTCCGAGGACAGGGTGCACACCAAAACCCACCTGTGTGGATCCTGGGAAAAAAATCACCTCCATGGGCTCATGGCCCACACGGCTACCCTATTGTGGGAGTATCACTGCTGTCGCTATTATCACCCTGTGCAGCTGCATCCGGAGGTGGTTGCACTATGGGAGGCAGCCCACGCAAGGCCCTAGTCTGCTCCTCCATGGCTGCAAGCATGCGGGTGTGGTAGGTCTCGTTCTGGAGGATGAGAGTGCGGAGGTCCCCATGCAACAACTCACGGGATGCCCGGACCTCCGCGCTCGTTGCCTGCATCTCAGCTGAGAGCGTACGGGTGAGACGCTCCAGCTGCTGTTCTGTCATTTGGGGTGTTGAAGCCTCAAGCTCAACAAGAGTCTTCCTGAGGTGAAGGAGCTCCTGCCTCAGGGCTTCCCTGTGGCCCTGGGACTCTATGGAGATGGCCTCCTGCAGAGTCGCCAGTGCCGCCCGCCTGTCCCTATTGGACGCCAACATGTCCTCTCTGTGTGACTGGCAGATGGAGTCGGTTGCCTGCTGTAGTCGCTCCATCAGCCTTTCAGGGGGGACAATGGAAGTGGCCACCCTATCCATGGCCTGAGCCATCATCTCGGATGATGCTGCCTGTTGGGTTGCCATACCGTAAATGGATTGCTCCCATGCGGTATTGCCAGGTGGCGTACGGCCACCACGTCGGCGGGCACCACACCTGTCTGGGGCAAGGCGAACTGCGCCTTGCTGTGCCGGCACTGCCTGAGGCTGCAGGACTGCATTCCCCCTCTGATCTGCTGGCCCAGGAACAGGATCAGATGTCACGGAGTGTGACCCTGCATCCGTAACCACCAAAGGCGTAGCTGCCAACACTGACATCCCCATTGAGGGTTCTGACCCTCGTGCAGGTGGGTGGGACAGAACAGAATCCCTCCCTGGAACACTCACCTGCGACGGCACGTAGGTCTCATCATCCGAATCAACACCTGAGTACAGCTCGGGGGAGGTGCAGCCAGAGACACCCCTTGAGAGCACGACCTGCAGCACTTGTGGGTTCTCACCCACCACCACACCACGTCCCTCACTGGTGGTTGGTCGGCCCTCGGACCCCTCCTGGGTCTGCACCATCTCCACAACCCCAGCAGTATCAGGTGCGTCTTCCCCTGCAAAGACATAAAAACAAAGAAATGGAAACAGGCATTAGCACCGTGGCACACAATGAGGGCTGAGAAGCAAGAGAACCAGTACTTGATTGACACATGTCCCACATGACTAAAACCCTCCCATGCATGCACCCTCACTGCATATGAAGGGCAGGCAAATGGCACACACTGATGACACCAAGATGGAAGATGAACACATTTTCTGCATGCTGCCTGGCAGTGGCATCACACATTGGCCTGTGATTGCCAGGTGAAACACACATGCCATCACACAGATGGCATGTACCATTGCTATTGAGTGAAGATGGAGAGGAGGGCAGCACCTATTCATTCAGTCCAGTTCCCGCATGTAATAGCTTTTCTAATTCAAACAGGTCAGATTTTTCACCTGGAGCTGCCAGTCCAAAATGGTCCAATTGCACAGGGACATGTGTGAACAAATGATATCCAGGTAACAAAGTCACTCCACTTTACCATAGCCATGTCAGACATGTGACTAGAGGACTGAGAAATGCCTAGTAAAAGTGGTGGAATGCAAACAATCTGCATGAATGAACAGAGAAAAATAAGCAACAATGTTGTGACAAGGTGACACTTCAAGGGCAACTGGCGTGCTGTTGGGCTAGATGTCTACTGTTGGCAGAAGGGATACTGCTATGGCCAAATGCAGCTGCGCAGGATGTATTGCATGAAGCACATGGCTGACCCATATGACTCAGGCGCACACACTCTCACCTGGCACACAAACAGAAGCCCTAACACACACACCATGCACATGGATGACACACACATGCATGTGCACTCACCGGAAAATGCCTCGTAATCAGGCAGATCTCCCACGCCTTGGATTTGTTCCTCCGTGACGTAGGTCCCAGCGACTGACTCATGTGGAGTGAGTTCCATGTCCACTACTGGAGACCCACCTCCAGTCACTAGAGTTGCGGCATGACTTGAGGCCAGCTTATTCTTTGTCCTGCGCTTTAGGTCATTCCAGCGCTTATAGCAATCATTGGCTGTGCGCCTCACGATTCCAAGGGCACTTACGATGTCCGCAACGGTCTGCCAGTGTGCCTGGCGTTGTGCAGGTGTGGTCTTGGATCCTACAACAATGACCATCTCGTTATCATGTCCGGACACATACTCGACAAGTGCATTCAGTTCGTCATCCGTGAAGCTGGGCTTCCTCGACGGGCCGGACTGTGTAGCCGTGTCTGGGGCATCAGCCTGTGCCGGACGAGCACTCTTCCTCTTCCGCTTGGAAGGTGGTGGTGATCCTGAGTGTCCTGCGCCGCTCTGGACACTAGGGGCAGGAGCCCTGGTGGACTCTGTATCAGGAGTGTGGGATTGCACACTCAGCATGGGAGTTGGTGCAGGCATTGGCTCAAGTGTAATGGTGTCAGCGGGAATTTCAGCAGTATGGACTAGGACCGACACTGTCCTGGCTGGGTGTGTGAGAGCTGGGGTGGATGGAGCCGCAGCTGCCCCTGCAGCCTCTCCGCCCTGCCTACTTGGGGCAGCAGATGACCTTGCTGCCCCAGATCCACGTGGCATGATGACATCAACGTGCACCAGCGCACGTGTCATCGGCCTGCTGACCTGGAAGTCAGCCATGGAGTCAGCCAGGTCTGGTGCCACAATGGGCTGGTCCAACAAGGGCTGAGCATGGATGGTGTCAGCCACATCAGCCTCAACGGGAGGGGGGGGATTATGGGTGCCCTTGACTGGTCCTCCACACATGGGGGGACAGGCTCACCCTGCAAGTAACGACCACGTCCCCTACTGGATCCACCACGGCCACCACTTGTGTCTCTTTCACCTTTGCCACCCTTACGGAATCCTCGCCTCCCAGCCATGGCACTGAGGTTAATGTGCGTATGGGAGTGCCTGTAAACTATTGTCCTGAACAATTGGGGGTCAAAGGGGTTGGGTACCAGATGGTAATTGTACCCTAGTGCTCTAGCAAGGCTGAATGTAACCCCTGGGGAAAGATGACGGGTCACGCTACGCACAGGAGGCCCAAAAAAGGGAGATGACGTGCACGCAACCCCTCCTAGACCACGTGTGCAGAAAGAAAAACCTGCACTACGCTGTGGCACCCAGTAACACAAGAATGAACGTATGCGTGTCACACGCAGCCTAGAATGACCTCTGAAGGGGTAGGCTACACACGGGGCAAGCACAGATGTTAGATACGTGCGTGACTCACCGTCTGCCAGGTAAAAGAGCGTGAAAAAGGAGCGCGTTTGGTTGGCAACACCCCCGCCAAAAGAAGATTTGTACGCTGTCTGAGGAGACAGGACAACAGTAGAAGCGAACACTGTTTGAGAGAACAGGCCCAGGTAAACAAGTAAAAGAGAAAAAAGAGAAAAAGCTGTCAGCGGTAACAGGGAGTACGAACTTGAAACGCCGTGAAGTAAATCACGTGTGAAACGACAAGAAGTACAGAATTCACCCACTCGCTCTCCACGACAAGCACGTACAAGGAAATGGTGTTCTACAGTACCTTTTATACAGGCCCACACGTCCAGCGTCACTTACGCGGCGTGTACGCGCTAGGGCCATTTCCACCAATTACACGCTTTGTCAGTTCTGCGTCTAGGGCCAATTCCACCAATTACACGCTTTGTCACTGCCGCGTGTACGCGCTAGACCCATTCCCACCAATTACACGCTTTGACACTCGGACGTGTATTTCATTTTTTTCACACGCAACATTTTCCAACGTGTGCCCAATTCAACGTGCACGTGACTTCATAGACGCGCATACGCTGGCGATGCGTTTACACGCTAAGGGCCTTTCCTCGAATTACACGCAGATGTGTTGGATTTTCACGTGCCAAATCACTCCGTATCAAGCTGGCCACGCGAAAACACACGGAAGACCATGCTCCTGCCCAGAAGGCCAAATTACTGCCCCCCAGAGCCCTGAGCACGCTCCCACCTGCCATCTGCTGCTGCCTGACTGCCTGCTGTCCATGTGCCCTGCCATTTGCTGCCTGCACATCAGCCAGGGGTGCTGTTGCTGTGACCACCCCTGCTGGAACCAAAGACTCCCGACTGATTTTCCATCGCCCCACAGCCCAGCCCCAGGACCCAGTTGCCCACCCACTCCTGCCTCCGGGGTTGCCATGTCGGGCACTGCAACATCTGGCACCAGTGTCAACCCCGGCCAAGGAGGCAGTGGGGCACCAGCTTCACTGCCACCGAAGTTGGTGTCCTGGTGGAGCATGTCCTGGGGCAGTATGATGCCCTCTTCGGAAGGTTGCGCGCCGACAAGGAAGGACGGACTCGGATCTGGATGGACATCGTGACTGCCATCAACGTGGAGGAGGTGGCAGTCCGCGACTACGAACGTGTCAGGAAGCGCTGGGAGGACTTCAGGTCCAGGACCCTCAACAAGGCCCGGCGCCTCCTGAAGGCAGCGGATGCTAAGGGGCACCAGGGCCACTTGTCGGAAGATCAGATGAGGGTCCTGGAACGCATATCCCCAGCGCTCCACATCCAGGTCCTTGAGAAGCAGACCTGTCTGGAGTCGAGCGGTAAGTGTACATGCATACTGATTGTAAGCTGTGCGTGTGGTGGTGTGCCAGGAGTGTGCAGGTTGAACATGTATTTTTATGTGGCCAAGTAGGGGGGGTGTACAGGGCCGTGAGGGTGACACATGCGAGGGGTCTCATGTGTGACACATGGATGGTGCTTGTGTGTGTTGGCTTGCATGGCACAGGATGTGAAGGAATGATTGTCAGGTGTGACATGGATGTCGATCATGACACTGCGACTGTTGGCGGAGGTGTACAGATGCATGCAAGTTTGGTGTTGTGTGTGCATGTGTAGTGTACTCCCTATGTTGCATGTGATGTGTGGATGACCTTTGGCTGCTCATGCTGTTGTATGTGAATGGATGGTGCTGGCTGTTGCATTATGGCTGTGGTATGGCTCATGTGTGCAAGCTGAAATGACATGTGTTGGGGATTGTGATGCCATGTCTGAGGTTTACCAATGCCACTCATGTATAACTGTCATGTGTGTATGAGTCCATTTTACAGTGCCCTGATGCCTGTGTTTTCTTTCTCCCTGTCTGCAGCGTCAACTGATGAAGAGGGCGGAGAAGGTGCTGTGGAGCACAGCGGCAGGGGTCGCACCACCAGCCGGAGACGCAAGGCCCGGATCCCCTCCCAGGTTGTGATCTGATCGGGGAGTGAGGAGTCAGGTGCCGCGTCCCAGGCCGCAGCTGCCGAGGGGAGGTCCAAGAGGCGGAGGTTGGAGTTGGACTCCTCGGCAGCAGAAGGGGCAGCTGGGACCCCACAGGGCCCAACGGGGGAAGATGGCACCGAGTCATCCAGGTTGGTGGGGGGTTTGGTGGAGGAGGAGGCCGTGCAAGCGACAGTGGCGGGGTCTGGAGGTAGGGATTCCACTGGTGCTAGTGGTGCAGTGCAGGATCAGGGACAGGAGGCAGCACAGGCCGCTGCGGAGGTGCCTGTGTGCAATCCTGTCCCTGCCACTGCATCATCTTGCACCAGCGGGGATGCCTACCTCCAGACCCGTTCTCAGGGAGAGGATTGGCTTACGACACCTGGCCTTCCACTCCCTGCGGATGTGGCTATCCTGCACCAGGTTGTGCCTGTCCAGGGCGGGGTGGCGTTGCGTCAACGGGCAATGCGAGCTGACCTGCAGTCTTTTCATGATGAGTCTGCACGTCTTCTCGCATGGCTCGTTGACCGTGTTGACCCACTGGGACAGCTCACCAGGGCTGGATTCCTCCGTTTCCTTGACCTTGTTCCGACCCCCTTCTCCACAGAACCCCCTATGCCCCAGTCGTCCTCCATGCCATCTTCCCACCCATGTGTCACCTGGGTGCCCTGTGGAGCTGCCTCCGACCGTGCGGCCAGGCTGGTGGACAACAGATCCCTGCCACAGTCGGGAGTCGGACGTCCAGCAGGGGTGGCCACGTCAACGACTGCACCCCAGCTGGAGGAGGATGTGCAGGCACCATCGGACAGGGCACATGGACAGCAGCAGCTGCAGCAGCAGGAGGCTGTAGGTGGGAGACACAATAGCTCGGGGCCTTCAACATCGGAGGGGCAGGCATCGGCCGGAGGGCAGGAGGACCCTGGACGGGAAGTGTCTTCCGTGTGGCAGCGGTTGGGCCACGCCATAGATGCGGAGCGGCGGCAGGCAGAAGAGGAGCGGCTCACGATGGTCAGGGCGGAGAACTCCATGCAGAGGGCCCTGAGGCGGGCCGAGTGCCTCGAGGCAATCCGCAGGGAGTTGGAGGTGAACATGTCGGCGTCCCTGCGGACCCTCGGGGCCATGGAACAGGACCGCCTCAGGGACATAGACGAGGAGTTCGATGATGCCCTGGCCCGGAACAAAAGAACACAAGGGGGGTTTGTCCTGGCTAAGACAGTCAAAGCTAATTGCAATTTGTTGGGATGCAAATAAAATTTGATATGTATCTGAATCCCTGTTATAGCTATTATTTATACATATCCAGGGGAAAGATGGGAAAGCATCAAGGAGAAAAAACATATCACAAGCACTTAGTTAATATAAATCTGGGAGTATTTTTTATTTACTCTCCTCAGTCAAGTGTTCACTTTTAAACAAACAGAAATTGCATAGACCCATAAGTAGTGCGTGTGACAAATTATGCTGTCAGCATATAAACAAAGCAGAAACAGATTGATGCATAAAAATACCATCAGGTGACATTCTTAGAGGAAAACCTATGTACACGCAGCTTTCTTATCATATTTAGTACATTTCATGTTCTTCTCATTGAACACCTTAAATGGCCCGGAACACCACTAAGTGAGCCGCTGGACTGGCCCGCCGCCATTGTATATAGTTATTTAGTGAGAGGTTTCCTTTGCAGTTGATTTTTCTTTGGAGTCGACGGACACTGCTCCACCTTTTGTATATAGTTCCATTTTAGATAGGTTTTTTGGTAGGTTTCATTTCTTCTCTTGGGATGATGGACCCTGAATACTTTGTACATAGTTGGACTTTGGATTTGGATATTTTTTTAACTGAATATTTTTTGCCATGGAGCAATGGTTTTCTATTTATTTTTTAACTTCATTTACTTTTCATGGACTTGAACATTGGAAGATATTTTTTCATATTGTCATTTATTGATTTCATTTTGAAAAGAGACAGCCTGCTTGATTTTTTAATTATTTTACTTGTGTATTTTGGTTGATTTTGATAGCCATTGCTGTTGTTTTTAATACATTATTTTGATTTTTTCATTCTTCATTGTGTGGTTTCATCTCATTGTTTTCATGCATGTCATGATATGGGTTTTCAGGTTCCCTTGCAACCATTGTGTGTGTGTGAGACACATGTGTTGATTTACATTGTTTACATTGGAGTAGTATCATGGGCACATGTAATACTTGGTTGTGTATTTGGGCTGTGGTGGCTGGCCATGAGGCACATGCTTGAGGATTGTCAGGGCCTGTGGGCAGGGGGACATGAGTGGGGGCCTGGTGGAGGCTGCCCATGCACTGATGGGGGGTGGGGGTGGTGGAAGGCATGGGTGGGGGCCTGGTGGAGGGTGCCCCTGGTCGCTGGGGGGTGGGGGTGGTGGGAGACATGGGTGGAGGCCTGGTGGAGGCTGCCCCTGCACTGCTGGGGGGTGGGGGTGATAGGGGACATGAGTGGGGGCCTGGTGGAGGCTGCCCCAGCACTGCTGGGGGGTGGGGGTGGTGGGAGACATGAGTGGGGGCCTGGTGGAGGCTGCCCCTGCACTGCTGGGGGGTGGGGGTGGTGGGAGACATGAGTGGGGGCCTGGTGGAGGGTGCCCCTGGTGGCTGGGGGGTGGGGGTGGTGGGAGACATGAGTGGGGGCCTGGTGGAGGGTGCCCCTGCACTGCTGGGGGGTGGGGGTGGTGGGAGACATGGGTGGGGGCCTGGTGGAGGCTGCCCCTGCACTGCTGGGGGGTGGGGTGGTGGGAGACATGAGTGGGGGCCTGGTGGAGGGTGCCCCTGGTGGCTGGGGGGTGGGGGTGGTGGGAGACATGGGTGGGGGCCTGGTGGAGGCTGCCCCTGCACTGCTGGGGGGTGGGGGTGGTGGGAGACATGAGTGGGGGCCTGGTGGAGGCTGCCCCTGGTGGCTGGGGGGTGGGGGTGGTGGGAGACATGAGTGGGGGCCTGGTGGAGGCTGCCCCTGCACTGCTGGGGGGTGGGGGTGGTGGGAGACATGAGTGGGGGCCTGGTGGAGGGTGCCCCTGGTGGCTGGGGGTGGGGGTGGTGGGAGACATGAGTGGGGGCCTGGTGGAGGGTGCCCCTGCACTGCTGGGGGGTGGGGGTGGTGGGAGACATGGGTGGGGGCCTGGTGGAGGCTGCCCCTGCACTGCTGGGGGGTGGGGGTGGTGGGAGACATGAGTGGGGGCCTGGTGGAGGGTGCCCCTGGTGGCTGGGGGGTGGGGGTGGTGGGAGACATGGGTGGGGGCCTGGTGGAGGCTGCCCCTGCACTGCTGGGGGGTGGGGGTGGTGGGAGACATGAGTGGGGGCCTGGTAGAGGCTGCCCCTGGTGGCTGGGGGGTGGGGGTGGTGTTAGACATGAGTGGGGGCCTGGTGGAGGCTGCCCCTGCACTGCTGGGGGGTGTGGGTGGTGGGAGACATGAGTGGGTGCCTGGTGGAGGGTGCCCCTGGTGGCTGGGGGGTGGGGGTGGTGGGAGACCTGAGTGGGGGCCTGGTGGAGGGTGTCCCTGCACTGCTGGGGGGTGGGGGTGGTGGGAGACATGGGTGGGGGCCTGGTGGAGGCTGTCCCTGCACTGCTGGGGGATGGGGGTGGTGGGAGACATGAGTGGGGGCCTGGTGGAGGGTGCCCCTGGTGGCTGGGGGGTGGGGGTGGTGGGAGACATGGGTGGGGGCCTGGTGGAGGCTGCCCCTGGAATGCTGGGGGGTGGGGGGGTGGGAGACATGAGTGGGGGCCTGGTGGAGGCTGCCCCCGGTGGCTGGGGGGTGGGGGTGTTGGGAGACATGAGTGGGGGCCTGGTGGAGGCTGCCCCTGGTGGCTGGGGGGTGGGGGTGGTGGGAGACATGAGTGGGGGCCTGGTGGAGGGTGCCCCTGCACTGCTGGGGGGTGGGGGTGGTGGGAGACATGAGAGGGGGCCTGGTGGAGGTTGCCCCTGCACTGCTGGTGGGTGGGAGTGGTGGGAGACATGAGTGGGGGCCTGGTGGAGGCTGCCCCTGGTGGCTGGGGGTGGGGGTGGTGGGAGACATGAGTGGGGGCCTGGTGGAGGGTGCCCCTGGTGGCTGGGGGTGGGGGTGGTGGGAGACATGAGAGGGGGCCTGGTGGAGGCTGCCCCTGGTGGCTGGGGGGTGGGGGTGGTGGGAGACATGAGTGGGGGCCTGGTGGAGGCTGCCCCTGGTGGCTGGGGGGTGGGGGTGGTGGGAGACATGAGTGGGGGCCTGGTGGAGGGTGCCCCTGCACTGCTGGGGGGTGGGGGTGGTGGAAGACATGAGTGGGGGCCTGGTGGAGGTTGCCCCTGCACTGCTGGGGGGTGGGGGTGGTGGGAGACATGAGTGGGGGCCTGGTGGAGGCTGCCCCTGGTGGCTGGGGGGTGGGGGTGGTGGGAGACATGAGTGGGGGCCTGGTGGAGGCTGCCCCTGGTGGCTGGGGGGTGGGGGTGGTGGGAGACATGGGTGGGGGCCTGGTGCAGGGTGCCCCTGCTGGCTGGGGGGTGGGGGTGGTGGTAGACATGAGTGGGGGCCTGGTGGAGGGTGCCCCTGCACTGCTGGGGGGTGGGGGTGGTGGGAGACATGAGTGGGGGCCTGGTGGAGGCTGCCCCTGCACTGCTGGGGGGTGGGGGTGGTGGGAGACATGAGTGGGGGCCTGGTGGAGGCTGCCCCTGCACTGCTGGGGTGTGGGGGTGGTGGGAGACATGAGTGGGGGCCTGGTGGAGGCTGCCGCTGGTGGCCTGGGGGTGGGGGTGGTGGGAGACATGAGTGGGGGCCTGGTGGAGGGTGCCCCTGGTGGCTGGGGGGTGGGGGTGGTGGGAGACATGAGTGGGGGCCTGGTGGAGGCTGCCCCTGCACTGTTGGGGGGTGGGGGTGATAGGGGGCATGGGTGGGGGCCTGCTGGAGGCTGCCCCTGCACTGCTGGGTGGTGGGGTGATAGGGCACATGAGTGGGGGCCTGGTGGAGGGTGCCCCTGCACTGCTGGGGGGTGGGGGTGGTGGGAGACATGAGTGGGGGCCTGGTGGAGGCTGCCCCTGCACTTCTGGGGGGTGGGGGTGGTGGGAGACATGGGTGGGGGCCTGGTGGAGGGTGCCCCTGCACTGCTGGGGGGTGGGGGTGGTGGTAGACATGAGTGGGGGCCTGGTGGAGGGTGCCCCTGGTGGCTGGGGGGTGGGGGTGGTGGGAGACATGGGTGGGGCATGGTGGAGGCTGCCCCTGCACTGCTGGGGGGAGGGGGTGGTGGGAGACATGAGTGGGGGCCTGGTGGAGGGTGCCCCTGGTGGCTGGGGGGTGGGGGTGGTGGGAGACATGAGTGGGGGCCTGGTGGAGGGTGCCCCTGCACTGCTGGGGGGTGTGGGTGGTGGGAGACATGGGTGGGGGCCTGGTGGAGGCTGCCCCTGCACTGCTGGGGGGTGGGGGTGGTGGGAGACATGAGTGGGGGCCTGGTGGAGGGTGTCCCTGGTGGCTGGGGGGTGGGGGTGGTGGGAGACATGGGTGGAGGCCTGGTGGAGGCTGCCCCTGCACTGCTGGGGGGTGGAGGTGGTGGGAGACATGAGTGGGGGCCTGGTGGAGGGTGCCCCTGGTGGCTGGGGGTGGGGGTGGTGGGAGACATGAGTGGGGGCCTGGTGGAGGGTGCCCCTGCACTGCTGGGGGGTGGGGGTTGTGGTAGACATGTGTGGGGGCCTGGTGGAGGCTGCCCCTGCAGTGCTGGGGGGTGGGGGTGGTGGGAGACATGAGTGGGGGCCTGGTGGAGGCTGCCCCTGGTGGCTGGGGGGTGGGGGTGGTGGGAGACATGAGTGGGGGCCTGGTGGAGAGTGCCCCTGGTGGCTTGGTGGTGGGGGGACGGGAGACATGAGTGGGGGCCTGGTGGAGGCTGCCCCTGCACTGCTGGGGGGTGAGGGTGATAGGAGACATGAGTGGGGGCCTGGTGGAGGGTGCCCCTGCACTGCTGGGGGGTGGGGGTGATAGGGGACATGAGTGGGGGCCTGGTGGAGGCTGCCCCGCACTGCTGGGGGGTGGGGTGGTGGGAGACACCAGTGGGGGCCTGGTGGAGGGTGCCCCTGGTGGCTGGGGGGTGGGGGTGGTGGGAGACATGAGTGGGGGCCTGGTGGAGGCTGCCCCTGCACTGCTGGGGGGTGGGGGTGGTGGTAGACATGAATGGGGGCCTGGTGGAGGCTGCCCCTGCACTGCTGGGGGGTGGGGGTGGTGGGAGACATGAGTGGGGGCCTGGTGGAGGCTGCCCCTGCACTGCTGGGTGGTGGGGGTGCAGGGGGACATGAGCAGGTGTGCAGGGTAGTCCCCTGTTTTGTGGGCTGCCTGCATGGGCCGTGGAGCTTGTACAGGGAACACCTGTGAGGACCCACCCAGCCTAATCACATGTGTAACTTCCCACGCACCCCTGTAATACACGTACCAAGCCAAATCGCGTGTGATAATTCCCGCGCACCCCTGTGATACACGTACCTGGCCAAATCGCATTTGATAATTCCCGCGCACCCCTGTAATCCACGTACCCAGCCAAATCGCGTGTGATAATTCCCGCGTACCCCTATGATACACGTGCCCTGGCTAATCGCGTGTAAAACTTCATGCGTACCCCTGTAATACACGTACCCTGGCCAATCGCGTGTTAAACTTCCCGCGTACCCCTGTAATACACGTACCCTGGCTAACCGCGTGTATTACTTCACGCGTACCCCTGATATGCACGTTACCCGCTTTGCGTTCCTTGTTTGGCAGCCCTGTAAACTGGTCCAGGGTTAGCGCAGCCCTTTGCGATGATTTTGCGATTTTGATGGCTTTTCCTTGCGCGAGGGCGTTCTTGGGGGCGTTACTGGCGCTGCTGCAGGGTCGCTGCGATACTCTGCGCCACGGCTGGTTTGGGAGCCTAAAATCCATGAATACGCTGTGCGCGGAAATTGGTTTTCGCGCACGTGCCTGGCGCAGACAATCGCACGCGGACACTCTGCGCCAGCCGCTTGCGACACTTTTCTGCGAAATTCTATGAATTACCCTGTTAGAGTATGCAGAACTGCTTAATAAGGTTTGCAGATGTGTTCTTGGGTAAAATATGAAAGCAGTTTTGAAGGCAAGACTGATTTCTAACATGTTTCATGTAGACTGCATTCCATCTAATGTTATGTTAACTCTTGGGGAAATACTTTTTTGTGTTATTTTGATGTGCACACTTGCAGAGATTAACAAGTTTAACTCTGCAATGCTACTGTCAGGGAAGCAAAATATTGTAGAGATAAAATCATTTGATGTTTTAGATGCCTTTAGAGTTGGATAAGAGAATAAAAGCGCAATTAGGTAAGCTAGAGAATTCAATTTCTATAATAGCAGGTCTGGAAGAAGTTTTAAAACAGTGCATCAATGCACGAGTAATGTTGAAGAGGAATTTGAATGTAGAAAGAGCATAGTTTCCATTGTGCCATACTTATGCATTATTCATAAATCACAAGGGTTGACTTTAGAAGCAGCACTTATTGACAATGATATCATATGAAAGGTTATTTATAAAAGGCTTGATACCCAGAGGTTTCTAAGCGCAGACACGGAGATCGAACCTGTGTTGCTCCATGTTATCTTGCTTCCAAGGCAAGCACGTTGCCCCTGAGCTATCCTCCTGAGACATTGGTCATACGGTGTTTAAAGAAGGAATGTCATATGCAGCTTTGTCACATGTGAAAAATGTAGTTTTATTTTTTTTAAACTTTGATGAAAGCAAAGTGACAGCTGACATTTCTTGCACAGAAAAATATAATAGGTTGCATGTACTGCATGTTCCTCACCTGAATCTTATACCTGTACCTGTGAAGCAGTCATCCAGGAAACGTAAGGAGTCAGTGAAAGCACATTCAAATGAAATCAGACCTTGTAAAACTAATAGACAACGGAATATAATGGAGTTGGAGAGTCGTTCAACTGTAACATACTGTCATTGCAGCTTTAGTAATGAAACAGGAGTTGATGTTATGCTCACCTGGTTCCATGGGGCGCCACCCAGCAGTTGGGGTTCAGATGTCCCTCCTTGCGATTCCCAGATGCGACCAGCGGAAGAGTTCTGCCTTGTTTTTGATGTTGGTGGGTTCTCCGTCCTGCTTTCTTGAAAGCGGTCGTTCCAGGATGATGGTCGGAAGAGCTGCGGACCGCTGGCGATGAAGTTCAGGTAAACTGCTGCCTTTTCTCACAATGTCTTCTCCTTTCCTTTGCAGATGCTGTTCTTCCGAGGTTCGTGGCTGAAGCTGAACACGGTGGGCGTTACGTTGCAGTAATGCAAACTAACGCAAAGCGTGTCAGTCTCTTCGGGTGTGGTTTAAATAGCTTCAAGAAAGAAGTCCAGGTAAAATAGTCCCCATGGTACCACACCCAAAAACACTACACTGCAAGCCTGGTTTCAAGGAGCCAGGTTATGAGGATGCCTCCACATGACTGGCATTAATGAAAAGTAGTTCCCAAGCACAAGTCCATATTCAAACATGAGCCTGGCGCCAAAGGCGCCAGGACTGGCCCCAAGAAGGCCTAGGCTGCAATTTCTTGGGTTTAGTGGGGACTGGAATCAAGGCTCTCCCTGGCCCATAGGTTGGCCAGGGGGTCTTCAGAGTGTGGGTCATGACAGCACTCCCCCCCAAGGCCCCTATCAGGGTGTTCCTTCTGTCCGGCCCAGGCTTAGTTGGGATGTTTCGATGGTAGCTTTTGACCAGACGCGGTGCGTGAACATTTTCACAGGGTTCCCAGGATCTGTCTTGCGGTCCAAAACCTTTCCAATCTATTAGATAGTATAGTCTCCCCCTTGAGTACTTAGAATCCAGTATGCCTTTAACTTCGAATTCAAGTTCTCCGTCGACAAGAATGGGTTTCGGAGCTGCTTCAATCCGTGTACCAGGTTGCATTGGTTTTAAAAGGGACACATGAAATACCGGATGGATGCGTAGATTGGATGGTAAATCTAACTTGACAGCCGCCGGACTGATAATCGTCTTGATGGTGTAGGGTCCCAAATACCTGGGTTGAAAGGTCCGGGTTCCTTTGATGGGTATAAACTTGGTGGCTAGCCAAACCTTGTCTCCTACTTGATAATCGGGGGCCTTCGTCCTGTGTTGGTCGGTGAATTGTTTTTGCTTGGCTTTGGCGTGAATCAGATTTTCTCTGGCCTTTTGAAAGCCTGAGTGATGCTGGTGTGAAGGGTTTTAACCGCAGGCATTTCCAAATTGGTTGGGAGATCCAATTCTGAGGTGCGCGCATGCCTATCATATAAGGTATAAAAAGGTATTTGCCCAGTACTGGAATGTAAGGAGTTGTTATATGCGTACTCAGCTATCCATAGTAAGTCTTTCCAGTCTCACAGCTCGTGATGCAACATACACCGTAGGTATTGCTCAAGGGTCTGGTTGGTCCTTTCGGTCTGACCATCCATTTGGGGGTGATGGCTAGTGGATAAACGGACGTCAATTTGCGCCATTGCACAACACTTTCTCCAAAAGTTGGAAATGAACTGACTACCTCAATCAGAGATCAGGACTGATGGGAATCCATGTAATTTAACAATGTTGTCCAGAAATACCTTGGCTAGAGTGGGTGCTTCTGGAAGGCCTTTGAGTGGAATAAAGTGGGCCATCTTCGAGAATAGGTCTACGACTACAAGAATGGTGTTAAACCCTTGACTGGTAGGCAGATCCATGATGAAGTCAAGGGAAAGGGTGTGCCATGGCGCTGGAGGAATGTCCAAAGGTCTCAAAAGACCAGATGGTTTATATTTTTGCGATTTGTTTGTGCGCAGACTCCACATGATTGAATGTATTGAATTATATCTCTCCGCCAGGTAGGCCACCAAAAGTTCTGTTTAACCTTGGCTAAGGTCTTGGTGATTCCAGGGTGCCCTTCGATTAGGGAATCGTGGTAACCTGAAATGACTTGCTGTTGTAGGTTCTTGGTGGGTATGCATAGGCGGCCCTTAAAAAGGGGTAAGCGGTCTTGGATGGAATATTGTTCTCCTTGCACTTTCCATGCAAGGAGGGTATCCGGATTCATGATTTGTTCAATTTCCTTTTTCAGTTCCATGTGTGTTAAGGTTGTAGTCAGGCCTAAGAGTTTTTCTTCAGGTATGATGGGGACTGGATCTGGGGCTGTAAAAACCAAGTTATCTGTTCCAGTACGAGAAAGTGCGTCAGCCTTTCCATTCTTGACGCCTGGTCGAAAAGTTATGACAAAATCATATTCAGCGAACAAGAGAGCCCATCGCAGCTGGCGTGAAGATTGGGCCTTTGCTGTTTTAAGATACTGCAGGTTTCGGTGGTCAGTAATAACTGTAATGGTGTGTCTGGCTCCCAGAAGGTAGTGTCACCAGGCTTTGATGGCAGATTTGATTGCCAATAGTTCTTTGTCGGTGATGGCGTAGTTAATTTCTGGAGGTGAAAACTTCTTTGACCAGAAGGCCACTGGAAGTAGCTGGCCAGTTTCGGGATCTCTTTATGAGAGGACAGCTCCCATTGCTATACTAGAAGCGTCCGTCTCTACGATATATGGGAGGTCTGGACGTGGATGTCGTAAGATCGGTGCTGAGGTGAATCTTTTCTTTTGTTCCTGAAGGGCTTTTTCTGCGTCTTCGGTCCAGGTGAATTTCTTGTTATTTTTTGCGCAACAACACGGTGATTAGGTGTACGATTTGGGAGAAGTCTGATATGAACCGACGATAAAAGTTTGCAAAGCCTAACATACTTTGTACTCCCTTTATTGACGTCGGTGATGGCTATTTCAGAACGGCGTTGACCTTGTGCAGGTCCATCCTGATTCCTCCGGGAGTAAGGATGAAACCTAGGAACTCCACTTCGGTTACATGAAAAAAGCACTTTTCGAGCTTGGCAAATAAACAATGTTCACGGAGCTTGGTGAGGACTGAACGGACGTGCTTGATATGATCTTGTTTAGAAGTTGAGTACACCAGGATATCATCTATGTACACTAGGGCACAGACATCAATTAACTCTCGCAGGACGTCATTCATGAAGTATTGGAATGCTGCCGGTGCGTTGCATAACCCAAAGGGCATGACTTGATATTCGAATAACCCATATTTAGTACTGAAAGCGGTTTTCCATTCATCGCCGCTTCTGACCCGAACCAGGTGATACGCTCCCCGAAGATCCAATTTGGTGTAAATTTGAGCGTCCTTGACCTGGTCCAGCATTTCCAGAATAAGTGGCTAAGGGTAACGGTTCTTCACCGTGATCTGGTTTAATGCGCGGTAATCAATACAGGTCCTTAAATCCCCTTCTTTTTTCGGCACGAAGAACAAAGAACTGGCTGCCAGGGACTTCGATGGACAGATGAATCCGTTTGCGAGGAACTGGTCTAGTTAGGACTTCAGATGAAGATTTTCAGGTTCAGTCAGAGCATAGATTCTCCCACAGGGGACTTGGGCACCAGGAACGATTGAAAGTCGTAGGGCCTGTGGGGCGGCAGGGTATTGGCTTGGTCCTTCTGGAATACATCCTGGAAATCACGGTATTCCTCAGGTAAAGTACTGGTTACACCTAAGATAGATGTCGTGGTTCCGGGAGTCGTAGAATTACTGAAAGCAGTCTTCTGTTCTTGATAGTAACAGGCTGGAGAGCAGTCACTGGGGAAGGCGAATTTCCTGGCTCGCCAGTTAATTGAAGGATTATGAGCGACTAACCATGGCATCCCTAGTATAAGCCAAAATTGAGGTGCCTTGATGAGGTCGAACTAAATGAGTTCCCTATGCCCGTCCTGGCACAGCATTGTTATCTCAGCTGTGCATTGGGTTACGGGTCTGGAAGCGATTTCAGTCCCATCCACTGTAGTCACCTTATCTGTAATCGGCTTGGAACATATGGGAAGTCCCATCTCTGCAGCCAGATCTTGATCAATATAATTCCTGACTGCCCCACTGTCGATGTAAGCTTCTATGGCATGCATTCTGGGCGACCGTTGGTTATTGATCAAGTTCAGTGGTATTGCAAAGTGTGAGGTTGGTGGCTCCTTTCCCTCACTCGACAAACTGACCTCTATGTTTGCCGAGCTGGGTAGTTTTCTGATTGATATTCTTTCTCTTGGTCTTTTTCTGTGGCCCCAACGACCTTCCTAGGGGTTTCACAGGGCAGAGCTTCAGGAAGTGCCCAGATTTTCCACAATACAGATACAGTTGTTGTTGCCTTCTTTTATCTCACTCTTGTTTTGTCAATGGGGGGTTACATTTCTTGTGCATGAGTTACATTGTCTCTAGACCGAACATACACCGCCCGTGGATCCATTTTGGAGCGATCTGCTTTTCGGTCTTGCAGCCGTTGGTCTAATTGTACAACCAAATTTATGAACTCCGAACAGTCTCGAGGAGGGTCCACTACTTGAGCTAGAACATCTTTTAATTCACCTCGTAAACCCCATTGAAACAACGTGGTTCTTTTGTTTTCAGGCCACCAAGCTTCAGCGACCAATCTGTTGAAAGTAGCAATGTACGTCAACAGGTCCTGATTTCCCTGTTGGAGGGAAAGGAGTTCATTGTCCACTGCTTGTTCTCGGGTATGATGAGCAAAAAGTCATGTAACAGAGGATCATCATGTGTCACCAATAGAACTGACCAGTCTGCTGCGCTACCGCTCAGGTATGACAAGACAAAGGCCACCCAAGCCTGGTCGTTTGGAAATGCTCCAGGCCTGCAAAGAAAGTGAAGGCGGCATTGATTCATGAATGTGGCGTATTTCCGTGGATCACCTGTAAATCGCTCCGGTGGGGCCAAAGGAACTGTTCCTGGTAGCATGACTTGCACTGGAGTAGAAGAGGTGGATGGCAGGGTAGGATTCTGCATTGTTGGGTTGCTTCCCAGTAGGGGGGTCTGGCCCCCTTGTGATTGCAAGTATTGTCTGCTAATGTCTTCAGTGCACTCCTTAGTCACTATTAAATCTCTTCGGAGAGCATTAGTCTCCTGACGGGCAGAATGAACCTCGGCGCGCAGTTCTCCTATTAGTTAGAAATTGGTCTAATTCTGAGGTTTCCATGGTGCCCAGGTGGATTTAGTTTTGGAGGCTTTGTGTTCTGTTACGCTCACCTGGTTCCACAGGAGCGCCACCAAGCAGTTGGGGTTCAGATGTCCCTCCTTGCGATGCCCAGATGCGACCAGTAGAAGAGTTCTGCCTTGTTTTAGATGTTGGCGGGTTCTCCATCCTGCTGTCTTGGCAGGGGCGCGTTGTGCTTGATGGGCAATGGTGATCGAGTTGCTTCACTGATGCCGGCCCGTCTTGAGTCTTTCAGGTAGGTCTTATTGCTGTGAATATTGCTGTTCTTGCATGCCTTTTAAACAATGTATTTTTCTTCCTGGGTACGCGAAAGTCCAATATGTGGCAAGGCGGAATCTGTGTTTCGCCGGTAAGTATGGGCGTTTTTTTTGGAGCGTCTTGATGCGTTGAGTAGGCGCTATGCGCTGCGCTTAAGATGCCTTTCCTTTGCTAACCTGTTACCTTTTCCTCTCCGCAGGTCGCGGTACTCGGCCGGAGTATGGAATTTCCGTAGTGATGCTGATTGAGGAGCGGCTGGCGAGGTAAGACTTTCGGCACAGTTCATTAATTGTACAATGTCTAATGCCTTGTTTCTTCTCTTTTACAGGTCCGTTGATAGGAAGCAGCGCTGGTTCCAGGATGATGGTTGGAAGAGCTGTGGACCGCTGGCATTGAAGTTCAGGTAAGCTGCTGCCTTTTCTCACGATGTCTTCTCCTTTCCTTTGCAGGTGCTGTTCTTCCGAGGTTCTTGGCTGAAGTTGAACACGGTGAGTGTTAAGTTGCAGTAATGCAAACTAACGTGAAGTGTGTCGTCTATTTGGGTGTGGTTTAAATAGCTTCAAGAAAGAAGTCCAGGTAAAATAGTCCCCATGGTACCACACCCAAAAACACTATACTGCAAGCCTGGTTTCAAGGAGACAGGTTATGAGGATGCCTCCACATGACTGGCATTAATGAAAAGTAGTTCCCAAGCACAAGTCCATATTCAAACATGAGCCTGGTGCAAAGCACCAGGACTGGCCCCAAGAAGGCCTAGGCTGCAATTTCTTGGGTATAGTGGGGACTGGAATCAAGCCTCTCCCTGGCCCATAGGTTGGCCAGGGGGTCTTCAGAGTGTGGGTTGTGACAGTTGCATGATATTATAATGCAGCTTTGTGTATGTTTTGTCAAATGACTCCATTGATGCAAGAAATTACTTCAACAGCAGAGAAGCAGATATGTGTTGCACTTTCATTTCTTAAAATGTCTGTAGATGCAAATCCACACAGTTTACATTTGGCAATGTCAATCCAAAATGTAGTAGCTGTTGCAAGTGGAAATGAACAATTTTCTCAAAATACACATGATCGTCAATAATTTTTAATGAATGTCTTTGAGATATTATTAAAAACAACTCTTAATGTAGATAATTATGTTGGTATTAGTTACAGGTGGAAGCATATGTGTCCAAAATGTAAGAAAGGGTATTCTACTCAAGATCTTCGCGAAATATTTGTGTATCTGCACGTGCCTGATTAGCAAAGTGTAACATTTTCTGATCTTGTAACTAAAGCATTCCATGACATGGAGTGCAGTGACTGTGGTTGTAATTTAAAATCAACGCTGCAAAATCTAGTTTTTGATAAGTATGTATTGATTATGTTTCAAAGATAAAATGAAGATGGTAGGGAAATAAACATGTCAATAATTAATTTTGTAAATAGTGACGTTTCTGTTAGTAAGAAAACTTTTAAAATATGTGCAATTATTTTGCATGAGGGGGCATCCATTGAATCTGGACTTTTCACGAAATGAGTGCGTACAGAAATAGATTGGCTTATATGTAATGACTCTATAGTCACACACCAAGCTAGATTGCCAAAGGGGTTAAAGAATGATTACTTAATGTTGGTAGAAGCACAGTTTTAAAATACATATGTAATATTCTTATTGAATATAAACATGCAAAATAAAAATTTGAAATAGAAAAGTATGCTAATAATTCTTTAAAGTAAGACATGGTTTGCTACTCTATTCAGTCATTAAACTGTGCATGGTAGGTTTAAGATAATTATTAGCTTCTCAAGATGTGCAGGTGGCGCGAAAAAGGACACACACCAAATTATGAAAGAAATTATGAAATTGTAATGTAGATATAATTTTTATAATTTAGAATACATTTGATGTAGAAATAAATAGGGATTCCACACTATGTAGCAGTATCAGTGGTAACAGAAATGTAGGTAATAATATGTAGTTTTATGTTTTTTTAAAAAATATGATGTGTATGATATGAAATGTCATTATGTTTTTCTCATGTGTGTAGATGACCAAACACAGGACGTAAACAGATTTTATAAGAAGTATGGAAATGCGATTTGTTATGTTATTAGTGTAGTGTTTTTTATAAGTGTTAATATGTTTATTCACAACATTGTTTTGTATACATATTGTTATAATTTAGGTATGACTAAAGTCTAAAAAGATGAATACTCAAAATAATGTTACAGTGTTGGCATGTCTGCATTTATTTCTTTGTAAAACTGAAGACATAGTTATGTAATATATCTGGGTTTTCTGGTTGCATAAAGTAATCTGTAAATTAGTCATCATGTAGCATAAAGTAATCTTTGTATAGTATTGCGAAATCCGAGCATTGTAGTGAATGCATTTATTGGTGTACAAACTATGGATGTTGTAGGTAATTCTTTTTTGAATTTGCTGATGCAAAAAGTAGTTCATAATAGTTCATAATAACTTACATGCTTATTTTAAATAACAGAACAGAGTTTTTATTTTCTCCATTGAGAAGTTTGTTTTTCCTCTGTAGCATGAATAATGAACATAACTTGTTAATGGTTGTTCCTTGGAATACAATCAGTATTTTTTTAGTATCATTATGAGAAGAAAAAAAAACAATGTATTTATTTTGTTATGATGAACACCATAGTAGCAATGAAGTGGTGATAGTGCATTGTATAAATGGCCTTTACCATTAATATTAAGTACATTTATACTTTCTTTCAGAGATCATATATGGAAGAAAGAGGCAAGGACATAGATAGTTGGCAAGACTTTGGATAAATATATATGTGTAATGTATTCATGCATATACAATAATTGTTTATTTGTTATAATTATATAATTTCTAGCCACGGTTACGGTACCAGCCAATGAATAGCAGGAGTGTTTTCACCCCGGCTAAGGTGAGCAAAGACTGGAGAGCTTTTACTCTCAGGTCTGATAGTCATGGCTAAAGGCACCAATTGACAATTTTGAGTACTCAAACTGTACACAATAAATGACAATAGATATTGTAATATATTTTAGCAGTCTGTGTTTAATTTGATCTATTTTTTAACATAAAAGGTGTCCTTTAAAAGGGCCATTTTGGGGGATGGAATGAGGTGGGTGGAATAGGGGAGGAAAATATATAAGGATGAAACATTTAACAAAGGGAATAATAATAAAAAGGCAACATATATTGTTTTCATTCAAACATGACTGGTAATCTGATGTTCAGAGATTAACTTTAGCCATTGCTCAGTTGTGGCATCTCCCTTGACTACCCATTCACAGCATCCTTTACACATGACTTGCATCCTCGAAAGGTTGGGTGTCGGCAACAGAGGAGTCCGTGTAGTGGATACCATTGCTGATCTAGATGCTTCATTTCCACTTGGCGTTGTTGCTCTACTGGGGGATGGAGGTTCTGCAGGTGGTGCTAATCTTCGTCTATACAAATAATGGGTCACATACATTGTTCTGTTGCGATGTTCATGGGCTTTATGATATTCATCAACAACACTGTCCCAGTGGACTCTCATCAATCATTATCAATTTTCCCAGAATTTGAGAAGGAACATTGGAAGGCCCACGTAGGAGAGACTTGTTGCGGAGGGTGCACAGTACCTCTTTCACCTGTATGCTGGAGTAGTGTTCCTTCACTTTAAAGAAGTGCCAGCTAATTGCAGTTGTTTTCATGCCTGTGTGTGATTGTTCACCCAAATGATAACGTCATCCTCACTGCTCCCACTGTCATGGTGAGACATGTTGCAATGTCCAATCGGGGAGGAAAATATAAAAGAATACAAATGAGAACACAAAAAGGACAATGCTCAAAAAAAAGAAAAAGTAAAAAAAAATGAAAACAAAAAAGTTAAACAAAAATAGACAAACTAAACAAATCACAAGACAAAGAAAATTGGATTTTGGGAAACTGGGTAAAAAGAATGAGGAGATTAAGGGGTAAAGTGCCAAAAGTGCTTGCAGTTACTCGGAACAACTTTCACTAACTTGTGCAAGAAGCAATGATGAATGTCATCGAATAGCGTAGACATAACCATGTCGATGCAGCACAACATTTGACCGGATGGTTCATTGACGCGCATAAAAGTCACGCATTAGGCACGGAGGTGCAGAGTATGTTTTGATTGGCTGATGAATTTTGCGAGAAGAGGAGTTCTACATTCCATTGACTTATTTGTACGCACAGGTTACATTAAATGGCATGGCTGTACTCACGTCCATACTTCGCAAAGTGTGATTGGTTAGTTCTTTGGTGGGCATAACATGTATGTGTGGAACTGCAGCTGCGGCTATATTAGAGCAAGTGACATGTTGTGTGTTTGTGGACGTGTGGTAGTCGCGGCTATCTGAAATGTTTGGTGGAGAGGCATGTTATAATCATTGAGTGTTTTGGGGGATTATAATAGACCAGGGGACTGGAGGAGGATTATGAGGAGTGGAGGGGGGCTGCTAGGCATGTTGGGCACAGTTTTGGGAGTTTGGTGTAGTGGAAATGCAATTTTGAATTTTGAGTTTTTGCGGATAGCCGCGGCTATCAACAAACATCTAAGAGGGGCTCTTGTATAGCTGCGTCTGTAAAAAAGCACGGGTGTATGCACATCGATACTACTCTGCATTTCATTTGTTGTGGCTGGAGCCGCAGGTATATTTAAAGCTGCGTCTATAAATATACATTTTCTGCGCAATAATCATACTTTTATGTGGATAATACAATGCAGATTTTTATTTGTGTATGGTTTTCATGTACTTGGTTGTTCTCCTATGTGATTTGAAGGTTTCAAGGCACATTTAGTTTGATTTTCTTCCTGCAGAAAAATGTACGTGTACCCGCGGCTACAAGTGTGCTTTGCAGCCACATTCAATATCGCTGGCTAGGTTTGATGGTGAGCAAGGTTTGTATGTGTATTGGTGTTTCTAATTGGGTATTGTTAAATATGTTAATGTGTACTTCATTGTGATAGGTTGCAGTGAACATGTCAGACATTGTATTAGTTTTCTAGTTTACTCGTTTTGATTTTTGTCTACTTTTCTCATTTTCACTGCAGAGCGTACACTGTGCAGTTCATGTTAGCTGTGATAAAATATGATTGGCATTATTCAGTTGTTGGTGATTGCTGTGTTGAAAGTTTGATTAGATCATATATTCATAATGGGGCTCTGTAGCTTTCTTTTTTTTACTGTATCTGTTAACAACAAAGTCTTTCTTCTGTGTATGTAGAAAATGGGTGGGGATAATTATTGAAATGTGTTTATTAGGAAAGAAATTGAATTTTATTGAGATGCATGATATAAAATCATGAAGTGTGCTTATTGTTTTCAAAATAAAAGATTTATCACAGAGCAGTAGACATGTGATTTTATCTACAATGTTTTTTTAATCACTTATGGTGTGTGTTAAAGTGATTTTTGGGGTGATGTACAATGTGTTAGACCCAACATTGAATGTTTGTGCAAAATCTGAATGGATTTTGTGAAGTGTGGGCTAAGTCACATGACTATCGTATGGACATACATTTTGACAGTTTTTAACAAATAAACATGGGCGGATTTCCAGGAAGGTTGTGTAAGGAGCATTGGCAAGGACCTGAAAGCATGATTATTTGTTGACAAGTGGCATAATGTAAGTACAACAAATAGTTGATATATCTGTCATGATTGAAGTATAGCCTGTGGCCATGGGCAGTGGCCAGATTGTCTGGGTCATGGCATAAGGTCATGACCCAGCTAATCTGGATAATGGCCATGACAACAAGGGACCACCAATGGGTTTAAGGTGTCCATGTGCACAAGGGACAAGCTATGTGGCAAGGTTTTTTGAAATTGGAATAGGTTTGAAAGGGAAAAACAAATGGTTCGTGGGAACAGGTTGAAGTGCTGGATGGGATTGCAGCAAAAATGTACGAGGGGGGTCAGCAAGAACTGGAAAGCATGGTTTTTCAAATATGTCCTGTGGTTTTCTTTAAAAGTATAAATAGTAAGTATACACCACAGTGATATAACTCCGGCGACTGGATAATGGGTGTGGGTGTTAGCAAGGAGAAATGTGTACTGTAATCTGCTTATTGTGGCATGCAGTGTGAACAAAGCGGTAGGTTTGAATGGGGAAACATATTTAGCGTGTGGTTAAAGCCTGAATTGGTGAATTAGATTACAAAAAACTTGTGTGACGAGCATTAGCAAGCATATGCGGGCATGCTTTTGGAAAAATGTGTTGTGTTTTATTTTTCCAAAGTGTAAGAATGTAAATAGAAATACTAGTGGCCATTGGTTTCATTATTATGGTATTGTGGACACTGAACTAGAATGCAGGGTAGATGCAGTGAATAATAGGGGTTATTTGGTTCGGCTGGGGTCATGGTGGAGCCTTATGGCATAGGCAATTGAATGATGATTTCCATCCCTGGCATGCACTGCTGATAACAACAGACAAGTATGTGTTGCTCTTAGAGGAGCTTTATAATTATTTTAAGTATGTGAAGTGTGGCCCATCTAATGTTCTGTTTTAAAGCGTGGGAATATTATTTATGATCAATTATGTGGTGCAAGTTTCCTGAAATGAGGTGCATGATGCATATTGGAAATTGCATGAGCCCTACAAAAAATAAAATGCTTGGGACTCAATGGGATTTTGTGAAGAGCGGGCAAAATTAGAGGGGGGTCACAACATGGTTTATAAATGTTTTGCCATTTGACGAACGTGGAGAAATGATTTCAGAAAGATTATAGACCCACCATTGAATGTTTGTGCAATGTCTGAATGTATTTTGTGAAGTGGGGACTAAGTCATATGACCATTTTAGCTACGCACAGTTTGGCAGTTTTGAACAAATAAAACATGGGCGGTTTTCCAGCTAAGACATGTAAGGAGCATTGGCAAGGACCTGAAATGATGTGGATGATGCGTATTGGAAATTGCATGAGGAAATTTTTGCATACGAAAAATAAAATGCTTGGGGCTCATGGGTTATGTGTATGTAAATTTGCTGCATGTGGAGTAGGTGATTCCCCCAGTGCGATGCCACCAATACTTAATGAATCATTGATTTTGACAATAGTGTCAACTTTAACTGTTCCAGTTTTAACATCTGTTAATGTCTAAGTATTCTGGACAATACACATCATCTCTTTTAAAAATGGGCTGCATGTTTGAAATATCTAATCCAAGAATAAATGTATCCTAAAAATAGCACAATCTCCTAAAACGACACGTCACTCTTATGTATATGTAAAATTAGACTAACAATAATATTTGAAGAAAGAAATATTAGTCCCCAAACACATATAGATTGTCTATCTACTGTAAATTGTTCATACAACCAACACAATTATTTCTAAAGTGTATTATATCTTCAATTGTTTCCAAATATTTGAAATATTTTCAAACAGGTGAAGTAGTTACTGTAGTAAGACAAAGAATGAAAGAAGAATCACTAACACAAGTACTCACAGAACTAATCCTGGATTAATTAAAACAATTGACTATTAATTAATGTTGGAAAAGAAGTACAATCAATTAAAAAGGAAACTGAACATGTAAGAGAAATTATGGACAGTAAATACCAAATTGAGTTAGAAAACATGAAGATGTGGCTTTTCAATGTTCCGTCACAAAAATTGCACACATGAATTATGATGAATTATCTGGTGCAAGTGTCCTGGGAGCATGTGGATGATGTGTATTGGAAATTGGTCGAGATGGTCTGGCCCATACTGGGCTGCAGTCTTTTTTTACTTATATGTGGTCTTATATTTTTACCGTAGCTCTGAGCTGTGGTTGTACTTAACCTCCACCGATTAAAAGTGGTGGTAGCAACAGCTAGAGTTTTCAAACATCTGCAGCATTGGCAGACTCTATTTGAAGAGTTGTTTGACATTCTAGAGAGGTGGATTCATTTTTTGTGGCATTGTCTTTTTAGAGTTGTTATTCATGTTATTTTATATTTTCGTCACCAGTTGGACATTTGAATATGTGCAACATTGATCATGAAAACACTAAGACTTGGCCCATCTAAAGTTTTGTCAGAAAGCTTGTGAAAATCAATCATAATATATCATGTGGGGGTAGTGTCCAGGGATGATGTGGTTGATGTGGTTTGGAAATTTGCACGGGATGGTTTGGCCCGTATTGGAGGGCAGCCTTTTTTGGCTTATATGGCTACTATCTATCGGCCACCTGGTCAAATCTCCTCCTTCCTCTCTGAGTGGGCTGACCTCTCCTCCTCACTCCTGTCCTCAACCACTCAACTCCTCTTTCTTGGTGACTTCAATATCCACTTGGATGCCTCCTGTCCCCCCACGGGACTCTTTCGTGACCTCTGCGACTCTCTCGCACTCTCTATTCTCCCATCTGGACCTACTCATTCTGCAGGGCACACCCTTGATGCTCTGATCTCTTCCAACCTTCCTCTCTCCATCCCTCTCTCCACTCCTCTTTCCTGGAGTGATCACTTTCTCCTATCCTCCCACCTCACCCTCCCTACCCCACAGGCAAAGCCACCCTCATCACAGCCACCCACCTTCTCGGACATCCGTCCTATGAAGCGCGTGTCAGTTGAGGCCTTCGCTGCCACCTTCTCGCCCCCTCCTCCCTCTTCGGCTGACTCCCACCCTGACACAGCCCTCTCCACTCTTCACTCTGCTATATCTGATACTCTTGATATCCTTGCCCCTGTCATGAGAATCCGCCTGAAGCCCAAAGCCAAATGTAACTCCTGGTATGACTCGGATCTTGTCACCCTTAAACGCAAGTGCAGGGTGGCAGAGAGGAAATGGCGTGCCTCATGTATATCCTCTGACAAACTGGCCTGCCGCCTGCTCCAAAGGCAATACTGTCTTTCCGTTCTCACTAAGAAGAGATCCCTTATCCAAGACCGCATCTCTGCGGCATCTAACAACTCGGCCGAACTCTTTAAAATCTGCAAGGAGCTTGCCAACCCAGCTGCTGTCTCTACCTCTCCTATCCCCTCCCAGGCCCACTGCACTGCACTGGCCTCTCACTTCATCTCTAAAACTCAGGACATCCTGTCCTCACTCTCCTCCTTTCACCTCCCTCCTTCTCTTCCCATCTCTTCCTCTGGCCCTTCTGCAGCCACCTCTCCTCCTTCCTTCTCTGCCTTTTCCCTTTTTTCTGCAGACGAGGTTGCCAGACAAGTCCGATCTATGAAAGTCTCGTCAAAACAGGTCCACCCCTGTTCCTCCAAAACTATCAAGGACCACATCGATGCCCTGGCTCCGGCCCTGGCTGACTTTTGCAACCACTCCTTCGCCTCTGGAGTCTTCCCATCCCCCCTTAAGCACTCCCTTGTGCACCCTCTTCTTAAGAGACCCTCTTCTGACCCCTCCTGCCCGGCTAACTATCGCCCAATCTCCATCACCCCCTTCCTTGGCAAGCTCCTGGAGAAACTGGCCATCTCCCCGCTTAACCTCCATGCTGAATCTGTTAGAAGTCTCCATGACCATCAATCTGGCTTCAGAGCTGCCAGGAGCACGGAAACTGCTCTCCTGAACATCAGTGAGGACCTGCTCTTGAATCTCGACTCCAACACTCCTTGTTTTCTCATCCTGCTTGATCTCTCCTCTGCCTTTGACACTGTCAACCATGCCATCCTGCTCAACCGTCTTCGTGATAACCTGGGTATCACTGGTCAGGCTCTGGTGTGGCTGACCTCTTTCCTTTCCAATCGACCCTGCCAGGTCCAACTGGGGTTCTTCCTCTCTGACATCTTTTTCTCCACCTGTGGTGTCCCCCAGGGATCTAATCTTTCCCCCTGGCTGTTCAACCAGTATCTGGCACTCCTTGCCCACCGCATCGCTGCTCTCTGCCCCAACTTTCAATGTTATGCGGATGATACCCAGCTCATTTTCAGGCTACCCTCGGCCTCCTCCTCCTCTCCTTCCCTCATCTCTGACTGTCTATCTGCTATCCAGGAATGGTGCGCCGCTAATGACCTCTGCTTTAATGCCAGTAAGACTGAGATTCTCCTCATTGGCACACCCACTCCCTCCTTCCCTGCAGCTCTCTGGCAGGCCTCTCTTGGCCCCCTTCCTGCTCCTACCTGCAATGCAAAAAACCTCAGGGTTATCTTCGACTCCACACTCTCCTTCTCTCCTCATATATCTGACGTCTCAAAGAAGTCACACTACCAGCTGCATCTCCTCAGAGGTATTCTTCCCTTCCTCTCCTTCCCCCAGAAGCTCACTGTCTCCCGAGCCCTGGTTCTCTCAAAGCTGGACTACTGTAACAGCCTCTATCTTAATCTGCCTGCCTCCACTCTCCGCCCTCTGCAACTTATCCAGAACAGAACTGCGAGACTTGTCCTTGGCCTCAAGCCCAGGGACCGAATCTCTCCAGGACTGAAATCTCTACATTGGCTCCCAGTGGCTGCAAGGATAAAGTTCAAAACCCTCTGCATTGTCCACAAGGCCTTCTGGGGCCTGGGGCCTAAATACCTTCAACTCTCTCTTCCTAAATATCTTCCTTCCCGAGCCCTTCGCTCATCCGTCTCCAACTCCTTCAGGGTCAGCCGCTTCTCGAAGCAACGAGCTGGGGGTAGCTCTCTCTCTGCGGCTGGGGCCTCCATCTGGAACAGCCCACCTGTCTCCCTGAAACTTGAGGAGGACCATCTCCGGTTCCGGAAGCACCTCAAAACCTTCCTCTTTGCCTCTGCTTTCTCTCTCCCTCTCCCCTGCTAATTCCTGCTGAAACTGCACTGTATCTGCAACTGGGCCACTCTTACCGACCCCGATCCTGGGCCCTGCCACTCTCGACTTGCACTGCCTACCTGGCAACCCCTCCCTTGCAATCCCTGCACTGTGGGACTGTCTCTGTATCCCGACAGCCCCCACTTCCCAGCACTTGTCTGCACTTACCTTGCACTTGCCACCAGCTGGCCCTCTTTATTTATTATTTATTTATTTTTTATTCTACTTACCTCTTATTTATTTATTTTTATTCTACTTACCTTGTACTGCACTTCCCCCTTCCCCTTGCACCTTCTCCCTTCCTCCTACCCCTGCACTTGCGCAATCTGAATGACACCTGGCCTAGTAGGATCGTTGTCTGTCTTCCCTTTGTTCCCCCCTCCCTGCCTCGTCGTGCCTTGAAACACTTGTGTATAGGCGCGCTACAAATGCCATATCATATCATATCATATCATATCATGTTGGTGTCTCCAACTCCATCAGTATGGTATGATTTGGCGTTGTCAATTTGCTCATTGTATGTGATACTCTTCCCTTGCAGTATGGCATCTTTGTATTTTTTAGCAGAGATAAGGAAGAGTTCTCTATTGGAGTTGGTAGTTGCATTTTTCCTGTGGGATTCTGAAAAGCATTTGTTTGTTCTTAAATTTGTGAGATTAGGTGTGAACCATGAATTGAGGTGAGCTTTGAGTTTATGTTTGCAGAGTTTGAGTGGGGCAATGTTGTCCAAGGCTTGAAAGATGGTTCTATTATACAGATCTACTAGAGCGGCTGGATTATCTCAGGGCAGTGGTTGTACTCCTTGATGGGGCCTAGAAGCGGGAGCATATTAGTGCTATTGATATTACGCGTATTTCTGGTGCGGGAGGCTGGAGCGAGGTGAAGTGCTGCTTTAGGCATAGCTTGTCGGGTAGGGTGTAAGTGATGCCATTGTGGTCTGACCAAGGGCAGGGGGAGTTGTTCATTATATTAGCTAGCCCATTTAGGTCGGCAAGCCAGTCCAAAAATCGGCCTTTGTCATGTGTGGCCTAGTTTATGCGCTGGGTTAAGCCTTGGGCGGCAATGGTGTTTTGTATGATAGTTGCATTAGGGTCCAATCTGTCATGCAGGCCTAAGGTAAAATCACTAAGATGATGATTCTAGATGACGGTTCGTTTTCTCTGGAGCAGGGGAGCGCTATGTCCTCATTGAAGGAGAGGAGGGGGCCTGGAGATCTGAAGAATATATGGAAGGTGATAGTAGCAGTGTTCGGAAGGAACAGTTTCAATCAAGGGACGTCATTTCACCAAAATGCCAGGGGTAGCAGAAGTGACATCACACGACGCTAGACCCCCTGATGACATCACAGGAAGGGATGTCATTTGACCCCACCCTGAAGTTATATCGCGTGAAGTGATGGAACACAACCTTTCACCCGTTGACAAAACAGGAAGTGGCATCATACAGCATTTTACACTACGAAAAATATGGTTACAAGAATGGATCGCCATATGTATCGTTAAGATCAGTGTGTATAGGCCCATATTACCAAATTACTGTGAATGCAAGCAGAGGTCCATGACCAAATGATAATGATATGATATTATATAGCACTTACACTTAAGCGATTTATATAGAAAAAATATACACCCAATATCACCCAACCTGTGTTGGTACTCATTTATCGACCCCAGAAGGATGAAAAGCTGAGTTGAGGCATTTAAGAACAGAGTAAATCAGTGACTCACCCCCTGACGTGTGCCTGAAATAAACCTTTAATGAGTCTAGCAATTATTGTATAGAATTCCAGAAAGACACATTATTTGGTATTCCTATTCTTTCTTATTTAGGGTCAGTGCTGAAAGTGTTAGACTTGTGGCACTCCTGTTCTTATTTTTCTTCTTTTTTTAAGGGGCCTGAACAAGAGTGCCAGCCACTCCAGAAGTAAAGAGCCACATGGTGCTGGCCACAGTACAGGAGCTTGCATTACCAAAACAAAAACAAAAAACTATTTTCTTTTTTGTTTTTTTAGAGGTTGCAAGGGAGACCTCAGAGGTCGTAGTTGCGACCTCTGATGACCCCTAAATGATGTCCCTGGTTTGAATGAGAGTAGTTCCTCTGAGGAAAAGGGGAGGTTGGTGAAGGACAAGGAAGATTTGGCAATCAGGGCGACTCCGCCTCATTTGGCAGAAGTTCTATCTTTCCTATAGATTATAAATCCCTCTGGGATGGCCAGCAAGAGTTCTGGACCAGTTAGCCATGTTTCTGTTACTACTAGTAGGTCAAGTTGGTTGGTGGTAATGAGGTCAATGATGTTGAGGGCATGGCCAAGTAAGGATCTGGCATTGAGAATTCCACCTTTGATGCTGGTTTACTCGGAAGGATTTGAGGGCATAAGCGGTGACTCAGTTGGGTAGTTTTTGTAGATCTGGGGAATTTTGAACTACGATTGTAGTCTGTATCAGTTAGAGGTGCATAGAAAGTTTGCAGTTACCGCCGTTGTGAGTCTTGTTTCTAGTAGTGTCTAGTGAGGTGGAAGCCTTTTTATGGCGCTGATTGTGGTAAGCAGGGACCAAGGAGGTGTGTTCATTTGAGATGGTATGCAGGATCACTCTAAAGCCTTGGGTACTGCTAGTGTTCTTGATGTTTAGGTACAAGGCGTCAGGGCGGGGTACAGTGTTGATGGTCCACGGCACATTAGAGTCAGAAGGCTCTTCTGGGTCTATAGGCTGTGCTGGCGTGCACTGGGCGTTTGGAGCATGAGGCAGGTTTAGAGAGGTAAATTGAGCATTTGGAGGATGGGAAGGCAATGATAGGGCAGTACACTCTATATTTTGTTCATATGGCACAATTGGGGCACTGCAATAAACATCTGGAGCATGGGGCACAATTGGGGCACTGATAAGAACATGTGGAACATGCGGCACAATTGGGGCACTGCAATGAACATTTGGAATATGCGGCACAATTGGGGCATTGCTATGAACCTTTGGAATATGCGGCACAATTGGGGCACTAAATGGCGCAATCAGATCATTCAGAGCATGTGGCACATTAGGAGTGGTGTACAGTGCAGTCGGTTCATATGGCTCTTCAAATAAGCCACACTCGCAAGATTCCAGACCTTGAAAATGTCCTACTAACTCTATCTGCACTTGATCTGTCCTGTCTCACATACTGTTGCTTTCCGTTTGTCCATGTCTCCATGTATGCCTGCGGGCAGTCGGCGCAATACAAACAAATAAATAAATAAATAAATAAATAAATAAATGGCCCAATTAAGCCATTACATTGAGGTTCTGAGGCACCCATGAGGCAGTAAATTGAGCATTCAGACAGTGGGGCACAACTGAGCCGGTACGCTGTGTGTTCGGAGTATGAAGCACATGTTGTCATTTCATAGTCGGTGTTAGCTCGGAAGATGGATGTTGCAGGATGTGGGTAGCTAGGTACAGTGGAGGTCACAGTAGTTGCAGCTCTGTTATTTCTTGCTGCATTCTCATCAGGAGGACTTGCTCCAAACACGTCCACCAATACTGCTGTTGTCATTTTTATTGTTTTACATATTTCTTCCCGGTTGGACATTTCCAACATGTCGGATCACGAGAGTACCAGCAGTGATAAAGTTATAATTTGGTTTCTGAATTCATTGCTGCTGAGGAAGAAGCCAACTCACTTAAATATCACTGCTGAGAGTTGGCGCTTCTTTAAAGTTAAAAAACACTGTTCCATGAAAGAGGCAGAGGAGGAACTTGCACATTCAGCAACAAAACTCTACGCCGTGGGACTTCAAATGTTCTGTCTCAACGCTTGGGGACACTAATCATGATAAGTAATTTGGTGCAAGTCTTCTTGAATGATATGGATAATGCGTATTGGAAAATGGAAAAGATGGTCTGCCCGATACTGGGCTGCAATCTTTTTTGATTTATATGTGGTCTTATATCATTACTGTAGTTGTGAGCTGTGGTTGTGTATAATCAACAAGCACCTATTAAAGGTCCTGTTAGCAACAGCTAGTGTTTTCAAATGTTTGCAGCATTGACACACTCTATTTGAAGAGTTATTACAAATTCTAGAGAGGTGTCTTAATTGTTTGTGGCATTGTCTTTTTAGAGTTGTCATTTTTGTTATTTTACATTTTCATCACCAGTTGGACATTTGAATATGTGTAACATTGATCATGAAAACACTAAGACCTGGACCTTCTAATGTTTTGTCAGAAAGTTTGGGAACATCATTCATAATAAATCATGTGGGGCTAGTGTCCTGGGATGATGTGTATTGGAAATGGTACAAGATGGTCTGGCCCATCATGAGGGCAAACTTTTTTTGGCTTATATGTGGTGTTATATCTTTACTGTAGCGGTGACCAGTTGTTGTGCAGAATCAACCTCCCACCATTAAAGGTGCTGCCAGCAATAGGCAGGGTCTTCAAACACTGGCAGCACTGGACCACTCTAGAGTTATTAGAAATGCTGGAGAGGTTCAGATAGGAGGTTTATCATGAGGTATTTACAGATGAGGTGCTCCTGTCTGCAGTAGTAGGAATTGGATAAGCGAGAGGTCTTCCTAGGATAATTTCTTTCTGATGCTATGCATCTGTCGAACATTTTCCTCCATTACATTCCGCAGTACTAATAGTCTATTTATTTGGTTGAAGACACACCAGCAATTCAGAACTGAGAAAAGAAATAAAAAAGATGTGGGAAGATGTTTGGGAACATCAATTATGATAAAGCATTTGGTGCGAGTTTCTTGGGATGATGTGTATTGGAAATTGCATGAGATGGTCTGGACCATACTGGGCTGCAGTCCTCTTTGGCTTATATGTGGTCTGATAGGTTTGATGTAGCTGTGAGCGGTGGTTGTGCATAATCAACCTCCACCCATTAAAGGTGCTGCTAGAAACAGTCAGAGTGTTCAAACACTGGTAGCACTGGCACACTCTATTTGAAGAGTCATCCTCATTACAGGTCAGGCGTTAACCCTGCCAGTGTTACCAGTGAGTTGCTGCTGGACCCGTAAATAATTACCTGCACCTGACTTCCCAGTCCCACCGGGCTATTCTGAGTCCAGTGGCCGGGAAGTCAAACGCTGGTAATTATGTTAGTCCCCATTCCCATGGAGTCCGATAGGGAATGAGTACCCAGGAGAACCGGCACCATTAACAACGGTGCCGGTGCTCCTGTGAGAACTCTGCGAGCGGGTGCCATTATACCCAGCAGGTCTGACCCTGGAAGGCAGGACGGCACCCGCCCGCAGAGTTCTAGTGTGCCGGTCTGGAAACAACGGTGCCAGTAAGCTTACCGGCACCGTTGGTTCCAGACCAGCACAATTGTGATGAGGCCCATTGTCTTTTTAGAGTTGGAATTTTTGTTATTTTATATTTTTGTCACCAGCTGGACATTTGAATATGTCTAAAATTGCGCAATAAAACACTAAGACATGGCTCTTGTAATGTTCTGTCAGAAACATGGGGAACATTAATTATGATAAATGATTTATTTTGCAAGTCTCTTGGAATAATCTGGATGATGTGTATTGGAAATTGCATGAGATGGTCTGGACCATACTGGGCTGCTGTGTTTTGTGCTCATTTGTGATCTTATATCTTTACTGAAGCTGTGAGTGGTGGTTGTGCATAATCAACCTCAACCTATTACAAGTGCTGCTAGCAACAACCAGAGTGTTTAAACACTGGTAGCACTGGAGCACTCTATTTGAAGAGTTATTAGAAATGGTAGAGAGGTTCGTAGAGGTGGCTTTATTTTTTGTGGCATTGTCCAGCTGTGTGTATGGACAATGCAATCACGCGTTCGGATCTACTGACGCGGCCAAAAACCGTCCAATATGCGGGTGCTGGTGTCTTTAGGTGCACATAATCACCACAACCACAAATCATTTCTGCACTTGGTAATGTAAGGTTTTTTAGTAACTGAAAGCACTTTTGGCCCCATACCACTAGAATTATGTATTGTTCTTACTCACTTTTCCCCATATACTATTTGTCTTTGTTTTACCAACTGAGGAACCCTATTTGAAGAGTTAGTAGAAATGGTAGAGAGGTTTAGAGAGGCGGCTTCTTTTTTTGTGACATTGCGCCTCATTAAAAGTATGCCGGAAAAATAGCGGCATGCCAGTGCTACTGTGTCCGTTGTGGTCTGCCGGAATCTACGGTTGATTCTGTGTCAGCGTGCAAGTGCATTTTGGCATGCTGGAAACAGTTGAACCAGCATGCAGATAATACCACCAAACTCTCCCAAAAACCCTCACACCAGCACCCTCGGTGACGTTGACTCTGGATCCGACTCCACACTCCCGTACTTACTGCCACTGCTGTTACCGGTGCCGTTATTACCATGACTGGAAATAACGTGATCGCCAGAACAGGAATTGGACCAGCAGCCATTAACAAAACACAATCAATTGCAATCCTATGTTCACAGGAGTGACAGCCACATCCCAAGCACTGATAACCATCCAGAGACATGTCTTCCAGGCTACCAGCAGCACAGAGGTGCAAGCCACGGTTCAGCGAGGCTTAACTAAACATGCTGGCCGATGCGCTAGTGGAAAATGCTGATGAAGTGTTCAGCAGCAACCTACAGCGCCAGCCACAAATGTGCAAAAAGGCCATCTGGGAGGAGGTGGCCCTGAACGTCACAGCTGTCGGGTCAACACCCAGAACAGCCCGGGACTGCCACAAAAGGGTGTCTCAGGGTGAATAACCTCTTGTCAGCACAGAGCACACAGGGCATGGGCAGCCATGGGAGGAAACATGCAGCAGTGTACTGCACTTCAAGGCCATAAAGGGAGTAGGTGCAGCAAAGGCCGGAGGTGTGACTTCAGATGAGTACCAGTAGGCCCAATGTAAGATCCTACACCTTGTACCCTGTATACAATTGAGTAGGCAAACATGTCAAGTATGTAGTGCCCAAAGCCAGTACAGCCCCACTGGCAGCCCCCCCTTCAACCTGGATGCACACATCCACATAGACCTTGCACCCAATCCACATTCATACACCACTGACACATCACACAGGCCCCATGTATTGCCCTCACAAGATGCACCTGCTGGCACTCAGGCACACATCCCCCTGACACAGCCCAACTCCTGTTGTCAACGCTGTGCTAGCACATGGCCAAAGTTATGTCAGTGTCAAGCATGTCCACCACCAGCAAATGACCAGGCACGCACATCAATGATACATGTGGGCCACATATGCCATCCACCACTGCCAATCCCGCAAATCCATCAACAACTCAGTAAGTGCCATAGTCAGCAGTCCATGTCACAACCAGCCACAACACCATATCATACAGTTTGTCTGGCACACCTATACCACCCAAACCAGGAAACACCAGTACAAAACACAACAGCCAAAGCACACACCATGTTCCCACCCTTCTCCTCAAGTGCCTCCGCTACATTCTCTGCCTCACTGACTCTTCAATTAATAGCTCTGCAGGCATTGCTTCCAGCTCCAGTACTGCTACAGCTACTGCTAGCATTGTGGTGTTGGAAGGGGTGTGGGGTGTGGGAGTGGTCCTTTTCTGCTGTGCCATAGCTCATTGGGTCCACCTTTGCTGATCTTGAGCACCTGTGGCATGTTTCGACACACCATAATCCACTTAATGACTTGTCTGCGATGCTGGTGTTTCCAGCATAATTTTCATGGTGTTAGCTGTATGTACATGCCAGTGATTAGGTGTCCATGCACCTTGGTGGGGACAGTTGGGGAGGGGGTGTGCAGATAGTTGTGGAGGGGATGTGGGGTTAGATGGGGAGGGGGTGTGGAGAGGACTAGTTGGGTGGGATTGTAGAGGAGGTTAAGGCCTATCACTATTGTAAATAATTGTTTTTGTCACAATATATTTACTGTTGAAAAAGAAATCATGACTGGACATTGATCTTTCAGTGTGAGTGCATTTATTCATGTAAAGTGCCCAGTGTGCTGAATGTCCTGCATCGTGTGTGTAACAGGTGCTCAAAAGTAGTGGTGTATAAGTCTCCACCTGTGGCAAGTCCATCCCTGCCATCACAGCACTGTGCAATAGCCTCCTCATCATCAATGTCGTCCTCAGTCTCTGGTGGCAGCATGTCCATGTCAGTGGGCAGGGGAACATTGTGCCTGATGCACATGTTGTGCAGCATGGCACATTCAAACACAATTTTCCCAACCTTTTCAGGGCTGTACATCAGTGCTCCCCATAATTTGCTGAAGCAGCAGAACCTGGCCTTCAACAGGCCAAAAGTCTGCTCAGTGGTGCAGGGAGTATGTACATGGCCACGATTGTATGCCTGCTCATGGATGTTATGGGGTTGCCTGACGGGGGTCATTAACATGGCATCAGGGGATACCCAGCATCACCTGCACGGGAGCAACAGAAAGTATACATGTACATTTCCTGGTCATATCATGTTGGCATAGGATTTATAGTGTTCATAGTGTTATAGTGTTCATTTGAGAAGAATACCATACACAATCAGTATTGAGTTTAGCTAGCATATGTTCATTTTCGTGTACCAGAAGGGCACTTTGTCAGAATGCATTTGGGTGTGTGTTCTGCAGTTTCACATGAACCATTCACAGACAACATGACCTCTAACAGTTTTCGAACAACTGACACACATGAAATGGATGTAAATGTCAGTAATGTGTTACAATCGAAATTCAACTATATGTCCATGAACCATGGTACTCTTAGCATTAAATGATATGCAAGTGTGATTTTGTGGTACTAACGGTATGTAGTCTTTATTGCAAGTTCTTTATATAGACGTGCTTTTATATTGTAAATCATATGACAAAAACACATATTGATAATATATGTGTGTGCGTGTGGTAAAGGGTTAGATTTTTTCACAAACGGTGAGGGAGGGTATTTAGGGTTGGGAAACAGTGGTTCGGGGTGGGCACCCCCCTAAAAATCATGTGCTGACCCAGGAACTTCTGAACAGCAATGGGTGATGTGGTGGCAGACATCACACACCATCTTTAAATTCAATGAATGGAACAGCTTCCTGTTCCGGTACACTACTTCCACAGCATTCCTGGGCAGCAGCTCCACATGTCTGCAGTCCACAGCACCAATGATATTGGGCATGCCTGCAAGGACATGGAAGGCTACTGTTGTGCCATTCAACTGGTCAGCAGTCAGGGGTAAGCTGATGTGGTTTCATACATGGGAAAGGAGTGCATCAAGCACCTGGAAAAGCACACAGGAGAAAAAGGGTTGGGAGATCCTTTGCAGTTACCCAACTGTGTGCTGCTATTTGCTTGTGGCAAGAACGTGTAGCACATACAATACATTAAGAAAGGGGGTGGGGTTGCTGTGTGGGTATTAATGTGGCTCACCAGGTCATCATGTATCAGGTCCACTATTGTGGTGATGGTGGTGTCCCTGTCTAGCCAGTACAGGGTGTTGATCTAAGCAGGGGTGAGGTTGAATGGTGTGGCCCTTAAGCGAGGAATGGGTGACTGCCTGCAGGCTGCAACCTGCTGCACATTGGGGAATTGCTGGGCCAAGATAGCCCTCCTCAAGTTCCTCTGCTACATCCTCTGCCCCACTGCCTCTTCAATTAACAGCTATGCAGGCATAGCCTCCAGCTCCAGTACTACTACAGCTACTGCTAGCATTGTGGTGTTAGAAGGGGTGTGGGAGTGGTCCTTTTCTGCTGTGTCATAGCTCATTGGGTCCACCTGTGCTGATCTTGAGCACCTGGGGCATGTTTCTACACGCCAGAATCCACTTAATGACTTGTCTGCGATGCTGGTGTTGCCAGCATAGGTTTCATGTTGTTATCGTATGTACATGCCAGTCAATGCGTTTCCGTGCACCTCGGTGGGGACAGTTGGGGAGGGGGTGTGGGGATATATGTGGAAGGGATGCGGGGTTAGATGGGAGGGGGTGTGGAGAGGAATAGTTGGGTGGGATTGTAGAGGAAGTTAAGGCCTATCACTATTGTAAATAATTGTTTTTGTCACAATATATTTGCTGTTGAAAAAGAAATCATGACTGGACATTGATCTTACAGTGTGAGTGCATTTATTCATGTACAGTGCCCAGTGTGCTGAATGTCCTGCATCGTGTGTGTAACAGGTGCTCAAAAGTAGTGGTGTATAGGTCTCCACATGTGGCATGTCCATCCCTGCCATCACAGCACTGTGCAAAAGCCTCCTCATCATCAGTGTCGTCCTCAGTCTCTGGTGGCAGCATGTCCATGTCAGGGGGCAGAGGGACATTGCACCTGATGCACATGTTGTGCAGCATGGCACATTCAAACACAATTTTCCCAACCTTTTCAGGGCTGTACATCAGTGCTCCCCATAATTTGCTGAAGCAGCAGAACCTGGCTTTCAACAGGCCAAAAGTCTGCTCAGTGGTGCAGGGAGTATGTACATGGCCACGATTGTATGCCTGCTCATGGATGTTATGGGGTTGCCTGACGGGGCTCATTAACATGGCATCAGGGGATACCCAGCATCACCTGCACGGGAGCAACAGAAAGTATACATATACATTTCCTGGTCATATCATGTTGGCATAGGATGTATAGTGTTCATAGTGTTATAGTGTTCATTTGAGAAGAATACCATACACAATCAGTATTGAGTTTAGCTAGCATATGTTCATTTTCGTGTACCAGAAGGGCACTTTGTCAGAATGCATTTGGGTGTGTTTTCTGCAGTTTCACATGAACCATTCACAGACAACATGACCTCTAACAGTTTTTCGAACAACTGACACACATGAAATGGATGTAAATGTCAGTAATGTGTTACAATCGAAATTCAACTATATGTCCATGTACCATGGTACTCTTAGCATTAAATGATATGCAAGTGTGATTTTGTGGTACTAACAGTATGTAGTCTTTATTGCAAGTTCTTTATATAGACATGCTTTTATATTGTAAATCATATGACAAAAACACATATTGATAATATATGTGTGTGCGTGTGGTAAAGGGTTAGATTTTTTCACAAACGGTGAGGGAGGGTATTTAGGGTTGGGAAACAGTGGTTCGGGGTGGGCACCCCCCTAAAAATCATGTGCTGACCCAGGAACTTTTGAACAGCAATGGGTGATGAGGTGGCAGACATCACACACCATCTTTAAATTCAATGAATGGAACAGCTTCCTGTTCCGGTACACTACTTCCACAGCATGGCTGGGCAGCAGCTCCACATGTGTGCAGTCCACGGCACCAATGAAATTAGGCATGCCTGCAAGGACATGGAAGGCTATTGTTGTGCCATTCACCTGGTCAGCAGTCCGGGGTAAGCTGATGTGTTTTCAAACGTGGGAGAGGAGTGCATCAAGCACCTGGAAAAGCACACAGGAGAAAAAGGGTTGAGAGATCCCTTGCAGTTTCCCAACTGTGTGCTGGTATGTGCCTGTCGCAAGAAATGTAGTACAGACACTACTTTAAGCAAGGGAGGGATTACTGTGTGGGTATTAATGAGGTTCACCAGGTCATCATGCATCAGGTCCACTATTGTGGTGATGGTGTCCCTGTCTAGCCAGGACAGGGTGTGGATCTGAGCAGGGGTGAGGTTGAATGGTGTGGCCCTTAAGCGAGGGATGGGTGACTGCCTGCAGGCTGCAACCTGCTGCAAATTGGGGATTTGCTGGGCCAAGATAGCCCGCCTCCTCAAGTGCCTCTGCTACATCCTCTGCCTCACTGCCTCTTCAATTAACAGCTCTTTAGGCATAGCCTCCAGCTCCAGGACTGCTACAGCTACTGCTAGCATTGTGGTGTTGGAAGAGGTGTGGGGTGTGGGAGTGGTCCTTTTCTGCTGTGCCAAAGCTCATTGGGTCCACCTGTACTGATCTTGAGCACCTGTGGCATGTTTCTACACACCAGAATCCACTTAATGACTGGTCTGCGATGCCGGGGTTTCCGGCATCGTTTTAATGTTGTTACCGGTATGTACATGCCAGTGATTGCATGTCCGTGCACCTCGGTGGGGACAGTTGGGGAGGGGGTGTGCAGATAGTTGTGGAGGGGATGTGGGGATAGATGGGGAGGGGGTGTGGAGAGGAATAGTTGGGTGGGATTGTAGAGGAAGTTAAGGCCTATCACTATTGTAAATAATTGTTTTTGTCACAATATATTTGCTGTTGAAAAAGAAATCATGACTGGACATTGATCTTTCAGTGTGAGTGCATTCATTCATGTACAGTGCCCAGTGTGCTCAATGTCCTGCGCCGTGTGTGTAACAGGTGCTCAAAACTAGTGGTGTATAAGTCTCCACATGTGGCAAGTCCATCCCTGCCATTGCAGCACTGTGCAATAGCCTCCTTATCACCAGTGTCGTCCTCATTCTCCGGTGGCAACATGTCCATGTCAGGGGGGAGGGGGAGATTGCGCCTGATGCACATGTTGTGCAGCATGGCACATGCAAACACAATTTTCCCAAACTTTTCAGGGCTGTACATGAGTGCTCCCAATGCTCAGTGGTCCAGGGAGTATGTACATGGCCACGACTGTATGCCTGCTCATGGATGTTATGGGGTTGCCTGATGGGGGTCATTAACATGGCATCTGGGGATACCCAGTATCACCTGCACAGGAGCAACAGAAAGTGTACATGTACATTTCCTGGTGATATCATGTTGGCACAGGATGTATAGTGTTCATAGTGTTATAGTGTTCATTTGAGAAGAATAACATGCACTGAGTATAGCTAGCATATGTTCATTTTCGTGTACCAGAAGGGCACTTTGTCAGAATGCATTTGGGTGTGTGTTGTGCAGTTGCATTCACATGGACCATTCACAGACAACATGACCTCTAACAGTTTTCATACAACTGACACACATGAAATGGATGTAAATGTCAGTAATGTGTTACAATCGAAATTCAACTATATGGCCATGTACCACGGTACTCTTAGCATTTAAAAGATATGCAAGAGTGTTTTTGTGGTACTAACGGTATGTAGTCTTTATTGTGAATCCTTTATATAGACATGCTTTTATGTCGTAAATCATATGACAAAAACACATATTAATAATATATGTGTGTGTGTGTGTGGTAAAGGGTTACATTTTTTCACAAACGGCGGGGGAGGGTATTTAGGGTTGGGAAACGGTGGTTGGTGGTGGGAACCCCCCTAAAAATCATGTGCTGACCCAGGAAATGTGGAACAGCAATGGGTGATGAGGTGGCAGACATCACACACCATCGGTACATTCAGTGAATGGAATAGCTTCCTATAGCGGTACACTATTTCCACAGCATTCCTGGGCAGCAGCTCCACATGTCTGTAGTCCACGGCACCAATGATATTGGGCATGCCTGCAAGGACATGGAAGGCTATTGTTGTGCCATTCAACTGGTCAGGAGTGAGGGGTAAGCTGATGTGGTTTCATACATCGGAGAGGAGTGCATAAAGCACCTGGAAAAGCACACAGGAGAAAAAGGGTTGTGAGAGCCCTTGAAGTTGCCCAACTGTGTGCTGCTATTTGCTTGTGGCAAGAAAGTGTAGTACAGACACTACTTTAAGAAAGGGGGGGGGGGGTTGCTGTGTGGGTATTAATGAGGCTCACCAGGTCATCATGTATCAGGTCCACTGTTGTGGCGATGGTGTCCCTGTCTAGCCATTACAGGGTGCAGATGTGAGCAGGGGTGAGGTTGAATGGTGGGGCCCTTAAGCGAGGGATGGGTGACTGCCTGCAGGCTGCAACCTGCTGCACATTGGTGATTTGCTGGGCAAAGATAGCCCTTCTCCTCAAGTGCCTCTGCTACGTTCTCTGCCTCACTTACTCTTCAATTAATAGCTTGGCTGGCATAGCCTCCAGCTCCAGTACTGCTACAGCTACTGCTAGCATTGTGGTGTTGGAAGGGGTGTGGTCCTTTTCTGCTGTGCGATAGCTCATTGGGGCCACCTGTGCTGATCTTGGGCACATGTAGCATGTTTCTGCACACCAGAATCTACTGAATGACTTGTCTGCGATGCCGGTGTTTCCAGCATCGTTTTCATGTTGTTACCGGTATGTACATGCCAGTGATTGCGTGTCCGTGCACCTCGGAATGTGCACTTACTCACGCCATGCCGGTATCTCAGGTACGGCTGCCGCATGCCTCTGCAGATACCGGTAATGGTGTTGCCCGATGCAGTGGGTCACTTGCAATGCCGGTGTTACCGGCATCGCAACTCGGATTACACCGGTTCAGAAAAAGGTGACGGCATTGGACTCAACGGGAATGGGAAGGACGGATGCACAGGCACTGTGTGCAACTGTGCCGGGGCATCCGTCAAAGTCTGCGGGTGGGTGCCGTTCCATCTGCCAGGTCACACCTGGCGACCGGGAGGGCATCCTACCCGCAAACGTGTACTCTGGCGATCCGGTAGCTCACCAGCACCATTTGTACCACGATTGGCAGGGTAATAATGAGGCCTATTGTGTTTTTCATTTTGTCTATTATATTGTTTTACATATTCCTTCCCAGTTGGAAATTTCCGACATGTCTGACCACAAGAATACCAGAGGTGAGGATGTTAACATTTGGGATCCGAATCCATTGCCACCTAGAAAGAAGGCAACTGGGATGGAAATCACTGCTGACAGTTGGTTGCTTCTTTAAAGTTAAACAACACTGTTCTAGAAAAGAGCCAGAGGAAGTACTTTGCACATTCTGCAACAAAACTCTACGCTTTTGGCCTTCCAATGTTCAATCTGAAAGCCTGGGAATATCTATTATAATTAATCTCATAGTGTGAGTCCGCTGGGATAACGCTGATAATGACTATCGAAAAGAGCATAAACATTATACAAGAAAAATGCATGGGTTTCATTCTTTGCGTAGATGGACATCAGCACCACTTGCAGCACTTCAATTCACCACTGCAACAATATTCAAACTGGAAATGAAGCTTCAACTTCAGCAATGGTGTCAACTGCACAGACTCCTATTTTCCCAACTCCCTGTCTTTCCATTATGCAAGTCATGTGTAGATGATGAGCTTCATTACGAGCCTGGTGGTAACCCTGCCGGTGCCACCAGAGGGTTGTCACCAGACTCGTAATGATTTACTGCCACCTGACCGGGAAGTCGGGTGCCGAGAAAAATGTAAGTCCCCATTCCCATAGAGTCACATGGGACTCGAAAGCGCTGGCACTATTACCATCGGTGCCACAGCTTCTGTCACCAGTCTGCCATCCGTGGCCGCTGCTCCCGACTGGGGTCAGACCGGGAAGGCACAGTGGCTCCAGCAGGCAGACTCATAGTTTGCCAGTCCAGAATCAAGGGTGCCAGCAGACATGTAATGAAACCCGATGTCTTGAATGTGTAGTCAAGTGAGGTGCTATATTTATTGAATGGTAGAAGTTAATGGCTGAATATCTGATTGCCTGTAATTCTAATTTCTTGTTTTAAGTTGCAGTCCCCCCTTTTTCTAAAAATAAAACAAATGTATATATATATATATATATTTTTTTATTTAAATTCCTTTTGTTAGATGTTTCATTCTTATGTGTTGTCATCCCCTATTCCATCGCCCTCTTTCTGTCCCCTGAAGTGGCCCTTTTAAGGGTCGACTTTTAAGTTACAAAAATAGATAAAAGCGAACAAAAACTGCAAAAATATATTAGAATATCTATTGTCGTTTGTTTTATGCAGTTTCAGTAATTCAAATTTCCCAATTGTTTGTGTATTTCTGCGGTTACACTGTTAACAGGGGCGGTATTTTAGCTGTGAATAAAAGCACTCCAGTTGTTGCTCATGTTAGGTATGCACGTAAAATCCTGCAATTCATTGGTTGATGCTGTAGCTGCGGCTACAAATATTAATATAAAAAAATATGCAACTTTGTGTATAAAATAACATAACCCTTGAAATTCAAGGGAAAAACTTTAGTTTCAGGGACGTTAAGGTGAGAATGTAATGCAACAAAACCCTTGAAATTCAGCTAAAGCCACCGTAACTTCACGCGCCCTGTTGCACAGTTTATGACCACAATGATAACATCACAGATCACATCAGTGATGACATTACTAATTGCACGTTATACGACAACACTGATGACATTACACATCACACCACTGGTGACAACACTTATTATAATGCAAAAATAACTAGCCTTAAGCATGGCCTTCAGCCATGGTCAGTGTGCATGCCCAAATATATTTGAACACATACATGTGTACTAGTCATGGCCTTCAATTATGGACTGTGGTGACAACTTTCACCCATTTGCACTAAATATTTTAAAATACTAACAGTCTAACAACCATAGATTTTGGCTTTTACCAGTGCTATACCTTTCAACTGTGTCCACTGTTTATTATATACACTGGTCAGGCGCTAGCCATGGACATTAGCACAATACAGGCTAGTGGCCCCTATCTTTGGCTGAGCCAACTATATATTCTAACACATAAATGGGCCACAAGACATGGCTTTTGACCTTGAACAGTTTGTTCATCTTTTGGCTATGTCACTTTATATTTTACAATAATAAAATGCAATAAGTGATGGCCTTTGACCATGCCCACTGTGTATTATACAATAATAACCAGCCACTAGCTATGGCCTTCAGTCGTGCCCACTGTATATTATATAGACTGACCAGCCACTAGACATGGTCTTCAACACAATACTAGTCAGTGGACACAGTTTTGAGCTATGCGGACGGTATATTGTAACATATGAATTGGCACTAGCTATGGCCTTTAGTAATGGCCCCTGACTACACCTTTGAATGTTGCCCACTGTATATTTGAAAACAGTGATGGGCTACTAGGCATGGCTTTTACCAATGCACATTGGTATTTTTGAACAGTAACCCAACTCTAGCAATGGTCTTTGGTACTGGCCAGGGACGCCAGCCTTTGTTATGGCCAATTACACAGCCTACATTTTTATTAAGATAATCAAACTTGTCATGAGCTAACTTACAGATGATGTTATGTCTAATTCCATTTTTGATGTAATCAGTTATATTCTATGTAATTAGTGCTGTCACCAGTGATGGCATAAGTGATGTGATTTGTAATGTCATCAGTGTTCTCATACAACATGTAATTAGTGAATGTCATCATTGATGTGATGATGTCATCATTGCGGTCATAGACTGCGCAACATGGGTCACAAAGTTAAGGTGGCTTTAGCTGAATTTCAGGGGTTTCGTTGGATTACGTTCTCACCTTAGCTTCCCTGCAACTAAAGTTTATTTTTTCCTTGAATATGGATATGCTTATTCTAGGTTTTGATAAGGTGAATTGCTCAGTAAGACAAATGTAATATTTTTTTAGGACTACAATATTTAATGTAATTGATCATTACAAATGAGTATTGTAAAATTGCAAAATGTGCCACCTTAAAAAGATGTGTATACTAAATTCCTTTTCAGTACCTTTTAAAAACAAAACAATCCAACCCGCACTCCTTCTTTCTAGATATCTGTTTTTCACTGGTTGCTCTGCTGTCATGAACGGCTGGGATGGCTCTAGCACATGGGCATTTCACAAAGCATCCTAAGCGTGCAGAATGAGAGACACAGAGAGAGACAGGGACATAGGCTGACTGAGAGAGACAGAGAGAGACAGAGACAGAGACAGAGACAGAAAGCCGAGAGAAAAGGAGCTCATGGAAAGAGATAGTAAGAGAGAGCTGGAGAGAGCGAGAGAGAGAGCAAGAGAGAGAAAGACAGAAAGCGAGCGAAACAGAGCAAACGCACATAACATAAGTGGATGATAAGCTGGTCAGAGCTAGTATTATTTTAGCTTTCTAACTCTGAATCCAATTCCAATCCCTCACAAGCTCTAACAACCTCAGGCCTCTGCCTACATGACTGATCGGGAATTTCAAAAGTGCATGTCCTAGGTGTGCACTTCAACCCGAATTCACCCAAACCACTTTGCTTAAACCACAAAGGAATTTCTGACGAATTTCCCAAAATACAGATGATTCAGGGTTTGGTTTATTGACCAAAGCATGATTACAGTGGCCACCCACAAGCGTAAACTGGGCCTGGGAAAATCTCTCCCCATCCTGACAGCAGGGCTAGGGATTAACCTTCCCACCAACATAAGAAAGGAAGTTAATTATCTTTGTTTTGCAAATTAGTGAAGACTCATATTTTCAATGAATCTCTTCACCAGCGTTACTTCAGTAGGCCACTGCTCATGTCTTCTACTTTGTTTTTTGTTAGTCTCCATTGTCCATGTCTCCGCGCCACGAAACTCACGTGGTACCGGCGCAATAGAAATAAATAAATTAAAAAACAAAAATAAATGTGCTTCATTAATAAAATAGCATTGATCTGTTTTAAGGCTAGCAACAATTGGTATTTAGAACAACGGTATCTGCATCAGACGATTATTGTATATGTTTATTGCAATATGTAATGTGTTGCAGGTATTACACAGTATGACATAGCGTTTACAGACATTCAACATATACATACCAGAGCAATATATATGCAATGTCATAAATGTACAGCCAGAAGCATCATGAAATACACGTGTACAATGAAGAATGTCTGTGTTCATATTGTTTAGGGAAGGTCTATATACGTGGTACTACTTTCTATTGTTAGTAAATGATTGTGTCGTCAAATAATGCATAACGTAATTGATGATAATTGTAGATTTTCGAGTATGTCACTGATCTGTGCAAAGTTCACAGACTCCCACAGGATTCAGTGATCGATGCGGTGCATAAACGAGGAATGGTACATTTTGAAGAATGAATTGCACGCTGTTCTGTGTTTTTGCTGAGGAGTCATTGGGGGCGTTGTGGGACTTCTGGAAGATCAAAAACGCATATTTGATTTATGGGGCACTTATAGTTTTGCCAGGCAGGCATTTTCATTTGTTCCACCAGTACAAATGGAACGGCAACTGTTGGCTTATTTCGAGAAATAAAAAAAAACTTCTTTGGACTCGAGCTACCAGTCGAAATATTATGCCCATGTGCTCAGCCTTCGAATATCAGGGGCACGTTGTGAAATTAGGAACACTCCTCTGTGGTGCAATAGAGAAAGGAGGTTCGCAGGCATTACACATTCACCATATGCAAAGGCAGCTGTTCCAGAGCGTTCCATCACGTACATGCGCACGCCTCTATCTGTAAGCGTAATGGCCCCCTCAAGGATGCCACGGGGTCCGGAGGGATGGCAGAATGATGCCGATCCTTGGACATGGTAAATGACTTGGGCTTCTTGAGCGCGCGAACTATTTGTTAGGTTCTGAGAGCTCACCAGAAAATGAAGTATTCCACACATTGCATATCATCTCTGCTAGCACGCTGTTCATACATTAAAGAGAAAATGCAATACATGCCTGAGTAACATTCTGAGCGATTATTTTGTATAAACTCGTTCTTTGGAGCATCTGTTTAGTTTACCCTTAGTAATTTGAGGCGGATATAACACGTAGCTGGTGATATCTAGCCATCAAACAGCAGATTTGATATGGTATACGTAGGCTTATTCTGTAAATGTTATTTATAAATATAATCTAGAAGTGCCATCGTGCAACTATCCATCTCCAGCTGTTTTAGTTGTGTTATTGATGTTTGGGAGTGATTGAGTGAGTGCCTTAGTCAGTGAGTTGGTGAGTGAGTATGGACATTTGTACCACTTGCATTGTCTTTCCACTCGTCATGTTCTAAGAGGTAATCACTTTGGGAATGTCTTTGAACTTCACTTCTCTTGTACTCTCTGTTCATACAGGGATGCCGATGCAGACCTACTGTTGTTCTAAATCTCCTTTGTTGTTTTCTCTTCCACTCCCTCATTTTGGCTCCTTCTATTCCTAGTATATGCTGTTGTTCTGGTGACTTATCTCTACCACTGTGCGCCGGCCTCAAGCCTTTGCATTTATTTACCCATTACATCATTACTGGTTAATATTCCTTTCTCCTCCTTATCGTAGATGTCACTCTTCTCCAGTCCTCTTATTCTTTCACTCATCGGGACTCGCTTTAGTGTCACACATGTATGATTGCTTTTCCCGGGGTGACACTCCTGCTCCTGGTGGCTCTGCTTATCATTCCTCCATTGTTCTATTGCATTGCCCTGTTACATGGATGTACAGTCATGTTCCTGGATGTCAACCTGAAGCACCAATGGCCTCTCAAGTCTCATCCCATCCCCTAGCCTAGCATTTCTCTGATCTTATCACGCGCTACAATTCCTCTGCACTCTTTTTCCAAACTCATACCCCTACGAACAGAATGCCATGCATTGCTGATTCTCTGTCTCATCCATTCACTTCATCCCCTATGCTTCATTTTCTGTCCAATTAACTGGTACCATGTGTTTATAAAGAAAAAGAAATATCAAAACGAAAATATAACGAAAATCTAATAACGATAACACAAATAACGAAATGCCTAGGGTCCAATGCAAAGTGTCCTTGCACCTAAAAGGAAACAACGAGAGATCTATATAAGGAAACCGTAGTGTTAGCAGGCAATCACAGAAGAAACAGCCAAAACGAATAATAATTTAGAAGGATGGCATAAAGGCATAAGACACATATGCAAAACAAATAATCCAGCATTATGCAGTTTTATCAAGCATTTGAAGAAAGAACAATCATTCCAAGAGAAGCAAATAGCACAGTCAATTGCAAGCGAAAAAACAGGAGTGCAGAGGAAAGAAAGTAGAGATGCGCAAACACGTTTCAAAGAAGCTATTCAGAATTTTGGCAAAATAGATGGAACAGCATATTTACAAATAGTGGCATTTATTTTGAAACACTAAACAAAGAAAAAAACACTTACCCAGAGGTGTCCAGAAAGCAGATATATCCAAGTGCCATAGAAAAGCAAAGCCAGTTAAATCCAAAGGAGAATCTGGAACCCAGAAAAAACAACACAAATCCACATCAAGGAATGCAGACATGTAGAAAACCTATAAAAATGTGTAAAATAATCCAAGAACATTTAATAAATCCATCCAGAAAAATAAAATCCATTGAGCCAGAAGCGATCGCAGGAAATCAAAAGAACCAGTCTCAATCCAAATCCAGGGACCCGAATGTGAAGAAATCCCTCAAAATGACCAAGAAATACCACGAAGAAATAAAAAGATCCAATGAAAAAGCGAACTCCAGAGAAAGCTGACCGATAGTGTATAGAGTTGAAGCAAAAAATGGCGTCGGAGGACTTCAGTTCAAAATTCCAATGGAAAAACCCATAGAAAGATTGACACCTACTAGCAAAAAATTATATTGCAGTTGGGAAAAACTCATTAATAGAGTAATAGTTTAAAATGATATTATGAGATAAAATAAAATTCAATAATTTGTTATTTATGTTATTCAATAAAAGTTATTTTGTTATTTTGAATTCACTTTTAACATGTGTTCATTATTTCTTCTGTCGTCATTATTACTGTATACCCAATTAACTATCTTTAGCAAGAAAGCATTCTGCTTGTTTTCTCTCTCTGTGACTCTCTTTCACTTCATCAATTTGTGTCAGTCACATATGCCTCTTTTAATGTTGACTATCATATGCACACCCACTCTCTTGCTACAATTCATCTGTACTCTATATATTTACATTTGCATTGGAGTAGCCACTCCCTCTAGTTCTACACCTCTATTTCTTTCACTGACCACCATAACAACGCAGTCCTTCTCAACCCATGTCATTGTTTCGTACCCATTTACCCCTTAGTCAAACCTTTGTGCTATCTCTATTAGGCGGTCATGCCAATGCACTATCCATAATATTTGTACGGAAAGCCTATCTTTGCCATACCTCCTCTTTTCTCTTTTTTTTTTGCTGTCATGTTTCTCTTATTTCTCCATCATCTAGATTCCCCATCTCTGACTGCCAATCTTGTATGCACTGGACCAAATTTACAAACGTTTTGAGCAGCGCAAATGCACTCTGCAATGAAAAAGTGCAGGTAGCACCACACAAAACTAATTTCACTGATTCATAGATTGAACTTTGCACTGGTACTTCGAACAATGCGCAATGCTGTAGCGCTTTGCACAATGTGCGAGAGATGGGCCAGTGCAAAGAGAAAGAAGGGTGTGCAGTATGCAAATGTCCTCATTAATGTAGAAGAATTAGGAATAACATCGGCGTATGGAAGGAGGCACTGTGCACATGTACAAACAAGCCCCATCTAGTGCAAACATACCTGTAATCACAGATTTCATTGTGCTTCCAAGCGAACTGTAAAGGATCCAATGTTACTGCCACCAGTGACCAGGTGCAAAGTAGAAATGCACCTTGCAATTCTAAGTATAAACAGCACAATGCAATAGCATCAACATCTCATGATCCAAATCTCACGATCATGCCCATACTTGCATTGCTCTCACTCATACTACTACATGGAAGGAGGAGACCCAGAATCTTCTATACCCGCACAGCTATTTTTGGGATGCCAGATGAGGAAGTGTATAGCAAATACCTCTACCCCCCACATGTCATCCTTGAATTGGTCAGGGAGTGGGAGACTGACCTGGAGTAACCCACCATTTGTTCACAGCCAGTGTCACCCCTGGTGAAAGTGCTATCTGCCTTTTACTTCCTGGCCACTGGCCCATTCCAGCAGACAACAACCAATGTTGGGGATATTTCCCAGCCCACACAATCATGCTGTCTCCACCAGGTCTTGCACATTATCACAGACATGTTCTGCAGGCAAGGCAAAGAGTGGCTCAGGTATTCTATGTGGTCAACCATTTCCCACAGGTAACTGGAGACATCGACTGTCCCCACATTGCATTCAACCCCCATTAAAAAACAGAATATATAATGCGGGCTGTGTAGTTATGGTTAAGTTGCTAAACCCATAGAAAAAGCACTTTTTGGGCAGCTTATAACTTTGCTCCCCCTGGACGGATCTGGGTCTGGTCTGCAGACTCACTTCCCTGTTGCCTACATGGACAGGATTCCGATTGGCTACTAGGGTGCCATCATTTCGCGGACACATAGCATGTTCGCTGATTGGTTGGAGTGAAGCATGAGGTGCATCAAATTTTCCTGATGCGCCCGCCATTTTGGATCCACGGATATACACAGACAGCGCAGCGTGGAACAGAGCCGAAATCCTATTTTGGGGAGAGTGTTGGTGTGGAAGAGTGTCTGGAGAGGGTGGGGGAGGGAAAGATGGGTCAAATGCTGTATTTATTTAGGTGGGAGAGGGCCGTGTTTTGATTGTGGTGTCTGCTGTCACCGCCTCAATCCGCGGTCATAATAAACACTGGCCAGACTGTTGGGTATTATACTATGCAATGATGTATAGGTTTTGGGTAGTTAGTCGAGTATTGGGTGAAGAGAGCATGCATTGAAGAGTTTGTGCATTGGCTTCAATTACTGTTTTAGTATGTTAAGTGCAGTGGATAGGACTTGAAGTGGTTGAGTTATGTTTTTGGGTTGTGGTCAGTGGACAGGTGTTTGCTTGCATGGTTGTGTCCAACCACCACAGCATAACACACCCATGCAAAACATTTTGACAGTGATATGTGGGCTGCAATGGGGGTATGTTTTCAAAAGTTTGTCTGCTGGTTGCCAGTAGTGATATAGTATTTGTAGAACAGTGGACATGGTGTGTGGCAGTTGGTTTGTCGGGCTGTGTTCAGAATGTTGGTTGTATGATATTGTATGGCTGGCTACAACTACTGTAGTATAATACAGATATGCACTGAATGTTGTGACTCCAATAATTGTATACTTACTGTTTGCATTGTTGAGGCTGTATGCATAATCATTGGGTTTGTGGGGAAAAAATAAATCCATGCAGGATTTAAAAAAAAAACTTTCTACGTTATGGTACAGTCTTTTTCAGTGGTTGATTTGAACTGTTTACAGTTTTTCACTTCTGAAGGGTATGTTTTCAAGCATGTTTCCTCTTGTTGATGGATGTATACTTTCACTGTTAGATAGCTGTTGCCTTATTCTTTTAGTTTGTGGATTTAAAGGCTATTGAGGACATTTTGTAGACCCTCATACTCATATACTTTTTGGTTTTAAGAATATTAATTAAGCGCTTACAAGATTTGCTGGTAATCTCTGTTTTAGAGTAACGGAAGTATCATTACATTCGAACCATCCACATTTCTTTTTGATGTATGCAGTATAGTGACCTGCATTGGTTGTAGTTGCTCCGTGGTAGATTATGCCAACTGTTGTGAAGTTTTTCTTGACAAGTGATACTTGTCCATGTGTGAATCCAGTCAGCTTGCAGTTGTTTTTGGTACCATCTGAATTGTAACCCCAAAGCATTACTATTACGTATTTGCTATGTGACTGTATATGTAATGTGGAATGATTATTATAATTGCAAGTACTACATAATATGCCATGGTTTGCCTTTTGTACAAACTGCTGAAATTGAATGGATTCACAGTTAGGTGTAGATAAATACACAGATCGTTCATTATGGACTTGCTTCTCTGCCACATGGCTGCAGAGAGTGCATGTATGTTTTCACATGTATGAAATCTGGAAGATTTGATTTATAGGTATGCTTGTGTTTTCCAGTACTTGTAGTCAGTCCATTAGAAATTCTTGTGTATCTTCTTGTGTGTTTATAGTGAATCTGAACATTCCAGCACAGTAGTCCAATTCCTGCCTTATTCCAGAAACACTGTGGCCCTCATTACGACCCTGGCGGATTTTTTCCGCCATCGACGGACTTTCCGGCCATGGCGCAAAGTCCCTTTACGCCATGGCGGATGGCGGACTTACCGCCCCATTCCGAGGTCGGCGGGGCGGTAAGTCCCCATTGACCCATTTACCCTTCCCCATTCCCATTTCGGCCCCATAGGGCTCAATGGGAGTGGGGAAGGAGTTAATTACGCCACCGTAAAATACGGTGGCGTAATTAACACCAAGGTCCCAGAGCGCCATGGATTTTTCCGCCCGCAAAAAGCGGGCGGAAAAATGACCATGGCGCTCCAGGAACTCGTAGTTGGCGGTAAGGGGTCCGCGCAGCTAACGCTGGCGCAGACCCCTTAGCGCCAGGGTCGTAATGAGGCCCTGTAAGTGTTGTCAGGATTGTTTGTTGCATTTCTGTGAAAGACTAACATATTCAAACATAATTGGCCTGTCCCGTTTGTTTTCAAAAATTAGTGTCATTTGGCAATTGCAATAGAATATTGATTGCTACGTTTGCACAGCAATTTACATCAGTTGTATTGAAAATTTAAATGGCCCAGACAGTTCTGTGTCTGAGTCATTTGATAGAAGTTCATGTTTTGTGTTTGAAGAGGTGGTTGCATTTGTTTGTGCAGTAGATCCTTCTTTGGTTGTGGTAATTGATGAAGTACCAGCTGCTTTTAATTTCTTTGGAGGCATTGTTGTGAGTTCCTGCATATGTTGTATCTGCAATAGTTTTCTTTTACAAAGTTTTACTTTTTGAGGAACAGGGTAGGTTTTGAGATGGGGTGCGTAGAGTGCACATAGTCTATTGTACTCTACAATGCAAGGATATCAGTGTTTACTTTACTTGCATCAAGATGTACTAGAAATAGTCTTTCAAGTGTATGTAGGTGTGACAGTGCTACATAACTTATGCCTTCTTTAAAGACTGTGCTGCCAATATCAATCAATGCTTGATCTAGGGTAACACCTTGTGATTTATGAATGGTGACTATGTATGCTAGAGATAGAGAGAATTGTTCTCTGCGTACATACATGTCTTTGAAAAGAAGGAATTTGGCTGTTGAGCATCCTATCCTTTTAACTTCTGAAAGTTTGTCAAAGTAAATATTGACAAATTGAATGTTATTGTCACGTGGGAATGTTTGAAAGCCAACAACTGTACCAAGTGCACCATTAACTAGCCCTGGCTCCACATCAAGGTTACGTTTCAGCATTACTGTACAGTTCAATGACACTGTTAATATTTTCTCTAAACCAGCTGTGTTTTTGAAGGTATTTAGTTGTGCTGTGGCTTGTTCACACATGAGTAGTGTCATACTGTGCACGTCCAGTTTGTCTGTGGAGGAAATTTGAACTATTGGTTGCATTTCTTTTTTCACCATTGTTTCAATGAATTGTGCACAGCTTGCAAGAGTTGGCATCAAGGACATACAGTTTACATTTGTGTGTGCTAATTGTTCCATGACATCAGTAGCACATGAGATATGCCCGTAGAGTGCATGGATGTGTTGGGTATTCAATATAGATTGTGCTTCTTTAGATACTACACCAACTCTAATACTTTTCAAAATGTTGGTGTAGGTGAGGTCTACAGACTGACGCATGTTTTCAGTTAATTATTTGTATTGGAAATGTTGCCAAAGATTTACATTTCATATGCTGCCAAGTATTGTATGGCATAGGTTGTGCCCTAAGGTTTTAAAAATAGGTTCACCTTTCATTGGTGTTAATTGAAGAAGATCTCCAAAAACAATAATTGTTTTCCTCCAAAGCATTCTTTGTAGTCTGTTTTGAGGACCTCTTGTAATCTGAGGTGAATCAAAGCCAACATCAGGTTGGAGACCATGCTCACCTCATCTATTAGGAGAATTTGACCTATGCCAGTGACCTATGCTATTGTGCCTTGATTGCTAAATCGAATTTAGGTGACCCTATGCCTATGCGCTCTGCCAGTGACCTATGCTATTGTGCCTTGATTGCTAAATCGAATTTAGGTGACCCTATACCCATGCACTCTGCCAGTGACCTATGCTATTGTGCCTTGATTGCTAAAAGACCTATGCTTTTGTGCCCCGATTGCTAAATCGAATTTAGGTGACCCTATGCCTATGCACTCTGCCAGTGACCTATGCTATTGTGCCTTGATTGCTAAATCGAATTTAGGTGACCCTATGCCTATGCACTCTGCCAGTGACCTATGCTATTGTGCCTTGATTGCTAAAATCGTAACCCACTGCCTATGCACCCTGCTAGTGAGTACAACTTCACTGTACTAGCCCTTCTTGCCCTACATCACAATGTATCTCCATGCGCTTTATACAGTGTTACTGAGATCAATATTGTACTTTTTGAACAGCCAATGCCCAACCATGCTACCTAATCTACCAGCACTTGAGCCCGTATATAACCCATATACACTAACTGAAATGACCTCCAAACCTTGCCCTGTTCTCATGAGGAACCTTAGATTACGGGCCAGGCTCCCAAGGCTCTATGACCCTCTACCTAAACCAGCCTACAACAAGGTGACCAGGAATCCTTCCCTACACCCTCTTCAATTGAACAGTAGACTCCACCGTGAGCCCATCCGTGACCAGAAAAATACACATGAATCCGTGCCACCACCCTCAAACCTAGTAGATCTTAGGACCAAGGGTGCTCTAATAAACGCCCGCTCTATGGTAGCCCATGCATCAGACATTGCCGACCTGCTACACAATGAAGACCTGGACTTCTTAGCGGTCACCGAATCTTGGCTTCACCCCACGGCAGGCCCTGCAATTATGCTAGCGGTACCAGATGACTACACGCTATTAAGACTTGATTGTACCACCTCTAGAGGCGGAGGTCTTACCATCATAGCCAAAACCAAATTCCATATCACAATTGAATCATCCACTAATGTGAGCTCTTGTGAATCTCTAACCGCCAAGGTAACTTTATCTAATACTCAATCCATCTCCATCCACCTTATCTACCTACCACCGGGCCCTCTAGAGTCATTAGAAGAAGACCTCACAGACATCTTATCAAATAATCTTAAAAATTCCTCACAACGCCTCTTACTAGGAGACTTTAACCTCGGATTTAGCGACCCCGCAGACACAAATGCAAGTACTATTAATAACACCCTAGAGGAACTGGGCTTCACCCAGAAGATCACCGAGCCCACCCATATCAAAGGGAGAACTTTGGACTGGCTAGCGGTGCAGAACTGCCCAGTCCTAGTCTCCGCCATACTCCCACAGCCCTGGACAGATCATCACTTGATCTCGTTCACCTTAGAGGCAACCCCAGCACAAGCTAACAGCATAGCTCCAGCTGTCCAATCCCGAAATAAAAAAAACATCACCCCCGAAAACCTGATCCCGCTTATCACACCAACCTTGAATGCCATCCCGGATCGTACAGATCCATTCACAATGGTGGACATGTATAACAAAATCATGCTTTCATCCCTTGATGCCATAGCCACTGTGAAGCTAAAAAAGAGTAAGCCCCGGAAACACATCAACTCCTGGTTTTCACCTCACCTCAAAGCCCTCAGACAGGAAAAGCGACGCCATGAAAAAATCTGGCGAGCTTACACTTCAGAAAACAACAAAAAAAACTTGAGCAGTCTAGCTTCCCAATATAAGAAAGAAATTATACTGGCCAAACAAACGTCCTACAGTACACGCATCGCTCAAGCTAAATCTAGCACTGGAGAGCTTTTCACAATACTTAAAGAGGTTGAATCCCCGATTCAAGTGCCTGACTCATGTATCAAAGATAAAAACTGGTGCACGGGCATACAAAATGCCCTAGCGTACAAAATCTCTTCCCTTAAGACTAAGATAAGCATTAAAAAAGAATCTCTGCTCGCCTCTACTAAGCCGAGTACCGGCATCCACAATAAGGTTCACCTGACCCAATCAGCTCCCCCAGCGCACAACCCCCACTTTAATTTCCATAAAGTATCCACCAAAGAGGTAGAAAACACCATTCTTACCCTCAAACCTTCAAATTGCCACGGAGACCCATGCCCCGCTCAACTGATAAAGGTTGCAGCCCGTGATCTCGCACCATTTATTACCAAACTAATAAATGCGTCTTTCACATTAGGCTCCGTACCTAATAACTTAAAACAGTCCTGGGTCCTCCCTCTGCTTAAAAAAACGAATTTAGACCCATCCACTCCAACTAACTACCGCCCCATCACCACAGTACCGTTCCTTCTTAAAATCCTCGACAAAATAGCTTACCAACAGATCCAACATTACCTTGAGCACTTCCACCTCCTAGGCGCCCGACAATCTGGTTTCAGGCCAAAGCATGGAACCGAAACTGCACTTATAGATCTCAAAGCACAAATAGATGAGCTGAGAGACCAGGGTAAGACAGCACTATTGCTACTCCTTGATCTCTCTGCGGCCTTCGATCTGGTAGACCATGAGATCTTGTGCAACCACCTACAAAAAGCTGCCCACTTCTCTCAAGAAGCAACCAATTGGATCCAATCCTTCCTTAACAACCGCACGATGAGAGTCTTCTCATTGTCAGCAGCAGCCGACCCTACACCCATCACTTGCGGCGTGCCTCAAGCATCTTGCGTCTCCCCTACACTTTATAACATCTTCACGAAGCCTCTCTTTGATGATCTAGACGATCTGGGTATCACCTACACTAATTACGCCGATGATACCCAGATCCTCATCCCGTTGTCGGGGGACTATGACAAGGATTTGGCCTTCGTTAATAAAGTGTACCTCATCATCCAGGCATGGATGGCCACACACGGTCTATGCCTGAATGATGACAAGACGGAACTCCTTATTCTTGGCTCAACACACTACCTCAACAAGCTGGGCCACAAATACTCATCATTCATAATTGACGATAACAAGATCAAGGTAGCTAAGGAGGTTAAAACCCTCGGCTTCTATCTAGATTCCTCCCTCACCTTCAACAAACAAGTGAACGCTATGGCCTCCGCCACCGCATTCACTTGCAAACTCATTAGGGCAGCCAAACCCTTCCTCTCCCCCACCAACTGCACCACCTTGGCCAGGGCACTGATCCTGTCAAAGTTGGACTATTGCAACGCTCTATATGTAGGATGTAACAAATATATCTCAAACAAAATCCAAATCCTCCAAAATAATGCCCTTAGAGCGGCCCTCAGTATCCCAAAGAAAGCCCACATCTCTGACTCCAGAAGATCCGTCAACTGGCTATCCACCAAGGACAAGGTATTCCTTAAATCGGTGTCTCTGATTCATAAATGCCTCCACCAAGCAGCCCCTCAATACCTCATCTCCAGATTTACTAGACCCACCTTCTCTCGCCCCGTGAGAACGGCCAATACCAACCTTCTTCTGGTGCCCAGGTTCAAACGAACTATGTCTGGAGGCAACAGCTTTCCAGTTAAAGCAGCGCAATTTTGGAACTCCCTTCCTCCTACCTGCAGGGAGGACCTACCCTACCACCAGTTCAGAGCCAGAAATATCCACTGGCTTAAAACACTCGACTCATAACGACCTTCCGATGCCTGGATGCGCCACTATCACCCGGCTTCTTACCTCAGTGTATGTAAATATGTATATAGTATTGCTTAAAGTGTATATGTTCCTCCCCTCATATTCGGCGTGAAACGTCCTGCACTGTAACCGCAGCGGGACCTCACCCTATTGTATGTAACTAAGTTTTTGCAACCCTCTTGCTGCCTTTGCGCCTGGTTACCCCTGGGTTTGGTGCGCATTATAAATAAATAAATACAAATACAAATACAAATTTTCATTTGTTCCATTGCAGCAGTTCCATAGCAGCCTCTGGTGAAAGTTTGTATTAGTCTAATTTGTTTTGGTGTTCTACTAGAAGCAGTAGCAATCAGTGTAAAGTGACACTGACTATGTTGTAGGCAGCTAAACCTGGGGAGGCAGTTACAACAGCTGACAGTTTGTTGTTTGTCAATTGTTGGAGGAACTTGCTGATGCTTTTTATTAAGAATGTTTTCCCTGAACCAGCTTTACCACTTACATAAAGCAGTATAGGTTTGTAGTCTTGACAGGTACAAGTTTGCATTTTGTGCTGCATTCCATGTTCAATTTGTTTAATTACTTCTAGGAAAATGCTACACTGTTCATTGTTTAATTGTGATTTGAGTACAGCAAAGCCTTCTTGTTTAGACCCTTCATACTGGCACATGGTGTTTCTACTTCAGTCATGGCTAATTCTGCCTCATTTGCTATGAGTGGCTGTCCACGTGGTTCTTGGCTTTCTGTTAGAGAAGGTTGACTGCTGTCAGGAGAGTCTATATTTAGGTCGCCTGGAGCTCTTCTTCTTGTTGGTGTTCATTGTCTAACATGGTTTTGTACTGCATAAAGTTTATATCTGTTGTAGTGCCTTCATTTGCTTTGAAAGCATCTTCATAGGAGACATCGGTATCTAATAAATCTTCTTATCTCCATTGTTTAAAAAGCTGTAGTAGGGCCATGTAATACAGATCTTTATGTTGATGAGTTCTTAATGACAATTTCATATGATTAATTAGGCTGTGTTTGGTAAGTTTAACCAGGCTGCCTTCACAGCTTTAGACTCTATATCTACCTTTCTTCTCATCTGGTTTAATATTATTTTTGTATGTGAAGTTTTGGCTATTTGGTATAGACACATAGGGCCTCATTACGACCCTTGTGGTATGGGGTTAATGGCGCCGGTAGAGCTGCCGGCGCCATTAACCCCCTACCGCCTCATTACGAGGTCTGCTTGTGGGACCCGCTAAGGACGCCTGGTAAAACCAGGCGTCCTTAGCGGGTCCCGCGAGCCGACCAGCATGCTAACAATGGGCCCATCATTAACAGGCCCGTTGTTAGCATCCTCCCCATTCCCATTGAGCCCTATGGGGGCTCAAATGGGAATGGGGATGTACCGGGTTTGGGTTCCTTCAGAATGGCCCGGTATTTCCCCATTCAGGGAACCCGGAGCAGGTACCCGTTATGGGGGTAGCCATGCCGCTAAAAGTGGCATGGTTACCTCCATAATCGATTTAGGCCCATGGTTTCCAAAGCAGTACTCCAGTTTGGGTAGTATATGTCTAGTAAGTTGTTTTTCAAAATGTCTTGGCTGTTGGGATCATTTTAGGCTATTGTTTCAATGTCTTCATATGATTTGTTAACTTTTTTTCTGGATTTAGCAGGACCAAAGTTTAGCCATGCTATGTTTCTAGATTCCCCACACAAATCGGTGCCGGTTAAACGATCTGTGGCTTCGTAGCAGCCACATTTTCTGTAGGAGAGCATTTTTATGCCAAAACTGTTCAATTTCTGTGACAGTGTTTTGTCAGACGATATGTCGTCCCTGAGGTCTTTCAGCTCTGTTTTCTCTGATTTGGTTATGTAGGCTGTGACATATTGTGCAACTGCAGTGGAATTGTCTGCAATGTACTGTACATCTGTATATTTGCATTCCATAGAAGGGCAATGATTGCATTGTAATCACTGATGTACTTTGATTCTTCTGTTCTTTTTAGGCAGTATATGTTCTTAGGTGATTTGCTTTTGACACTGTCTAACTGAAGACATGAAGTTGTTCACTTGTCCTGTTGTTGAAACTGGTCTAGGGAAACCAAAGCGGCATTTGGTGTGGTATTCCTCTTTGTTTTTATATTTCCACCAAAAATACTTGCCACACTTGTGACTTAGTAATTGTATAATTTGTGCATGTAGGTTGCTATGTGTTGTTTGTGAAGGGATTTCACAAGTGACATATTTCTGAATGAACTGAAAAACAGTGGCATCACTGTCCTGACCAGATTTAGGACTATCTTTAATCCACAAAAGCATGTGGATGTGTGGTGTTCCTCTGGCTTTGTATTCTTTTCTCCAAAAGAAGTGTTGCACTTCTCCGAGGGGAGGAACTGTTTTATTACAAATGAAGTGTGGCATGGCAATAAAGCGATGATGGAAGTATCTTGATACATTTACATGATCAAGAGAGCAGAGTTCTCCTGGTGTTTTTATGTCTATATTTGTTTTGTTTTTGTTTGCTATGTGTAGGACATTGTGCAAGTCTTCCCATGCATACTCTGCACAACTTAATGACACAAACAATGTGGGTGGGCCAAGGTTTCTTATCATACAGTGTATTTCTGCATGTCGTCGGAACCAGTATTCTTTCGTAACACGCATGTTTGCTGAAAGATTTGTAATACTTGACTGTAAAACTTCATGTTTTTCTTGCACCTGTTGTAGTAATTGCATATCAGACATATTTTGAAAATTGGTACCTGTTTTCAATGTCTGTGAAACTCTGTAGCATTGAGTTGCTAGTTCACTTTCAAAGAGAAGGTGGAATATGTATTCAATGTTTTGTCTGAATCTGGGGTCTTCCGAATACATTAGTAAAGAGCGATATTCTGATACTGTTATTTGTGTGGGTCTTTCATCGTACCTTCCTCCTTTTCCAGTAGGAAAGAGTTGAGGAAAGGCTTGTGCTTCCACACTTTTTTCCCATATGCTGATTGGAGATCCTTTGGCTTACCGCATTTGGTACGTTTCCAGTGCATCATCTATGGTGAATCTGGAGTGCAGTGGTTGAATTGTATAATGGCCTAAAATGTTGGATGCTGTAGTAGGATCTAGAAGTTGAAATTGGCCAGTTCCTGACAAGTCTTGAATTATTTCGGTGGTTTCCCTTAGGTTTTTTCAATGTTTATTTCATTGTAGTATTTATTGTTGTCTTTTAGATTTTGCAGGGCTTCTCTAACTTTATGTAAGTCCACCAGTTGCTGCCACATTTCGTTATCTTTTGTAAGTACGCCATTCACTAGGATATTCAAAGATTGATCTAGTGGCTGTTGCACTCGCAGACTGTCTACATTTTCTTTGAGATCTAATGGCAAATAAACTGTGTTGCCCCGAATGCCTTTCAGTAATTCAGAGGGAAGCAGTTTTGCTGTTTTTGGTTGAAGATGTATTATTGCTTGAAATAGGTGTACTGTTTGAATTATAATGCTCTCATACATGTCAAGCTTTACAGTGCAGTATCTGCAAGGTATTGAGTGGTTAGTCATTTTGTATTTGTTTTCTGCTATAAGATAGAGAGCTAATTGGAGCCACTTGGATTCTTCATTGTCTTCTATTGTGTACCTTATGTCTACAGTTTTTGTGCTCTTTTTATAAAAAGTCCTGGGGCAACACACACATGGTGTGGTACTTCAGCAGATGTGCTTTTAAACTTAAGTATTTATTTTTTGTATATGTGTAGTAGAAGGTTGACATCTGTAAGGTTGCTGCTACTCTGTTCTAAAGAAGTGGGTTTCACTTCCAAAATATTTTCTTTGGTTGTGCTCTATTTCTTCGAGTAGTTCTTTGGCTGTACCATGCAGAAGATTTATATTTAAATTGTCCAGTGCTAAAGCAGGACTTTTTGCATAGTATACTTTATGAAAGAGATTTCCTACAGTTGAATGGTGTGTTGCTAACATTTTGATATGGTGGAAGGTGCTTTTCCATGTAGGTCCAGAAATGTGAGCTAATGAATGTCCTCATAACCCTGTGTATTTGCGCACTGGACAGGAGTCCATAATTTGTAATAATTGTATTATTAATTTGTCTTTGCCTTTCACATACTGATTGAGGAACTGGCGTAAAGATGTGAAATAATTTTGCCATTTTACACATTGATGTGCACGGCCATTTGTAGACTGGACGTATTGATTCGGTGGAATGGAGTGTTGATGCTAAGTTTGCTGGGGATATTTTTGTGAGCAGCGTTTCTTGTTCCATGATGGTATTGTGAACCTTATCATACCCTCATCCACTGCTATGTATGGCAATTGGGTTTGTTTGCTTTTGTTTGTATGCTTCTTCATTGAAATATGGTTCTGTGCTGGTGGTGTGGCTCCACTCACCTGCACAGATGTTTGCAAAGCTATCTTTGTTGATATTACATTTGTTGAAAAGTCCTTGTTGTAGTTTAGTAATTAGTTTTGTTAGTGGTTTCATTCTGTTTAGAACTAATATAAATAATTTCCTTTCGAGATGGATTGCACTGTTGATGAGAGATTCCAGGATTAGTTTTCTGCGGCAGGTTTTAAGGGTTGAGCATGATTTGTCCCCTGTTTTTATAAGGTTCTGAAGGACTCTGTGGTGGAAAATCTTTTGTAAAAAATGTTTTTGGTATGCTTACTTGTGGCTACATCAAGATTTATAGGTGCAGTGTTAGCACTAGTCGTAGCTGCAGTCTTCTTAATACATTTTTGTTTAGTTTTACATTTTGAAAGTGGAGTCAAACTGTCTTTCCTGCAAGCTGCTTTAGTTTTGCTTAGTGACTGTATTTGCTGGTTTGTTTGAACTTTTTGTATACATTCTGCTATAGGCGGATGCCTATTTTGTACACTTTTAGTTTGATTTGCTCTATTTCTGCGTTGCTTTCTACAAAGTTGCTTTTTGGTAGGAATTCTTTGGGGTCTGTCGGAGAAAAAAAGAAAGTGTGAGTTGGGAGGTTGTGCAATGTATGTGTGCAATGTGCATGAGTGTGCACCTGCTGACGTGCAATCAGTAATACTGAATCTAATGCTGTAGGGTTGATACAATTGTTTGTTCTACAATACAAGAACACCTCAATGTTTGAGTAACAGTAAGAACACTACGACAGTATAGCACTTACTTTTTTTGATGGAAAGAGTAGGTTTTTTCTGGGTTCTGTTTTGGACTTGAGACGCTACTGGCTTTCAGGAGTGTGGTCTTCACTGCTATTGCAAAAGAAGGAAGTTAGTACACATGTGTGTTAATGGCACAGTAATTTCACTTGAAGAATAAATTAGTTACATTTGCAGACAGACTTATTTCTAGGAAGAGGTACTGTATGTGTTAAAGTGCACAACTTTGTATAAGAATGGGGATTTTGGAGCATCAGCATCATTGTTATGGGAGTTAGTGGAGTATTTATAAGTGTGTCCTATGATGTCTACTTTTTAAAGTGTATGGGGGTCATTCCGAGCATGGATGTAAGCATGCCGCTATTAGTGGCATGGCTACCCCCATACTGGGTACCGGGTCTGGGTTCCTTGAATGAGGAATTACCGGCCCATTCCGACCTTGGAGGGCCCAGTAATTCCTCATTCAAGGAACCCAGACCCAGTACATCCCCATTCCCATTCGAGCCCGCATAGGGCTCAATGGGAATGGGGAGGGTGCTAACAACGGGCCTGTTAATAACGGGCCTGTTGTTAGCACCCTGGTCTGCTTGCAGGGCCCGCTAAGGACGCCTGGTTTTACCCTTACTGCCAGGGTCGGAATTACCCCCTATGTGTTATTGCAGTATTTCGTGTGGAAATGGATTAGCAGAAGTTGTAGTAGGGTGAGAAAAAAGCTTAGAGAGATGTACAGATTGAAAAGGGGAATGTTTTTGTGTGTGGAATTCCATTAATTGTTCTGAGCATTGATGTTTGCTACATGAGTGGAGGAAACCTTTCAGTTATTTAATTTATTTATCCACATTTCTAATGGCAATGTTCTGAATGTACACATGTATTGGTTTGGTTGTGCAAGAATGGCAAGTGGCAGGCACTGTTGAAATGCATGCAAGGTATGTACTTGCAATGCCTTGGTAAGATACAAGCTGGTTTCCTGTTTTGTGTGCATTCTAGGAATTTCATAATAGTGTGTTAAGGGGGAAGTGGTTGTGAAAATGATAGAAGGAAATAAGAGAATAACAGTTTTCACATTATAATGAGTGATATGGGTAAATGAAAACTTGGAAAACAGACACATTTGCAAGTAAAATTGATTATAGGAGATGGGAGAAATTACAGTATGCTTTTTTTGCAGATTATGCATGGTAAGTGGCAGGTACCCTGTTCGCAAGCATGCATAAAAGCGTTCCAAATGTACTGTACACACAATATTCATAGCTGTAGTTTGTGTTGATGTATGTAGATGTGGATGAATCTGGAAGGAACATTTTGGAGTGTTTTACAGTAGTTTTTGCTGTAGGGGCTTTGCAATCACAGAAGAGTTGTACTCAGAGTGATGAACAGTACATCTAAAGTACTGAATTGTGATGACAGAGTTAGATGTGAGTTCTTGGATGTGATAGTTGTGTGACAGCTTAACAGTACCCAATGTAGAAGTGGTGCAGAGAGTGAAGTGGAAAGGGAAGAAGGGCTGCCCCTGTTACGGGGTCCGTGGACAACGCGGTAGTCTGCAGACAGGGCATGCCACATCCGCGGCTTCTCAGCATTCTTGGCATGGAAAAGGGACTGTGGGGATGAGCCAATCAGGTGTTCAGGTTGTGGTTTGCAGGAAGAGAGGGTACTTTTTTTTCATCGACATGTGTAGTGAAGATGGCTGTGGTTGGAGAGATAGAGAGAGTGAGTGTGCTGATGGGGGGGATTGTTTTATAAGAAATCTGCAGATGTATGCAGTGATATGTGGCATTTCTGCCAATCATTTCTGATGGGATGTGCCAGGGAGAAATGTGCAAGATGTACTTACACTTTGTAAAAATATGGCTGGTTTCAACAGGAGGAATGTTTCTGGGGAATGTAAGTGTAATAACTTTGCAGGGTGATCTGAAGCAGTTCCTGAATGCATTCATGCACCTCTTTCCATGTGCAAAGATCATCTTTTCCCAAATACCACCTAGTTCTGCATGGATGTGTCATAGGCCCTCATTACGACCCTGGCGGAGTGGGTCTACGCCAGCGGTATTCGCGGCGGACCCGTCCGCCCTACTACGAGTTCCCGTAGCGCCATGGAGCGCTTTCCGCCTGGTTTTTCCGGGCGGAGAAATCCATGGCGCTACGGGACCTTGTTGTTAATTACGCCACCGTATTTTACGGTGGCCTAATTAACGCCTTCCCCACTCCCATTATACCCTATGGGGCAAAAATGGGAATGGGGAAGGGTAAAATGGGGAATGGGGATTTACCGCCCCGCCAAGGTCGGAATGGGGCGGTAAATCCGCCAACCCCCATGGCGCTATCGGCAGCTTTCCGCCGTGCTCCATGGTGCATTTTGCACCATGATTTCCGCCAGGGTTGTAATGAGGCCCATAGTATTTTCAATCCTCAACAAGTGTAACGCTCACCTGACTCCCACGGAGGCGCTGGTCTAGTCTGGGTTGCTGTGGCATCTTCGAGCGTGATGCGCAGAACTCGGAACACCAACTGAACAGGACCCTCTGATCTTGCTTGTCTGGCCCGTAGGAATATCCTTCTGCAGATGAAAAAGGGGATTAACAGTCTGCAGAATAGTGTGCTTGCTCCCCTCTTCCCCCCTTCGTTCTTCTCTAACTTCCTCCGAAATTCCCGGTTGAAGCTCACCTTATGGTTTGAAAGGATGAACTCTCCATCCTGCTTCTGGTGCAGGGGCGCGTGTTTGTCCAGTTACTTCACTGGTTTTCAGAATGGCGCTGGCAAAATCCACTTGACTTTTCCGAGCGGAACGCCGTAAGTATGAAGATTACAAAAGTTCAAGTGTAGAGCCTCCTTTTCTGTTGCCTTCCTAACCTGTGATCTGTCCTTTATTTCAGGTGCAGAATGAAGGCGGTGCTTTGAGGGATTGAATTGCCGATGGTAAACTCAGGTGAGTTAGCGATGGGGGCGATCCGTCTTAATGTCTTTATATTCCTCCAGTAATGTCTTTTGTCCTTTCCCCATAGGGGCCGGGGTGCGGTACCTGCCAACGAAGTGGCGCTGACCCAGCTGCTTAGATGCAGAACAACGCGAAGCGTGAGCTACTGTCTGGGCGTGGCTTAAATAGCCCCCAAAGTAGTTCCAGGTAAGTATCCTTCCCTGGCCACGCCCGAGTGGCAAAATAGTCCCAATGAAAAAATAGTCCCTTTCAGGTCTCAGGGAGGCCTGAATCTTGCAGCATGGTCTGTATCAGGTAAGTGCACAAAACACCTTCCTTTATGAGCCTGGCGCCTATGGCGCCAGGGCTGATGTCCAACATTAGCATGGCGCCAACGGACCCTATAAGGGGCTGCTGGGCTTTTACCTGGGGGCATGATGCCTGCTCCCGGGGGTGCTGGGCCTGGCCTGGTGCTCCGGGGGTAGGCATCATGACAACAAGAGATAGGAAGGTGTCTTGTTAACCAAGGGATATCTTCTTTTATGGGTGGTGTTGGGATGTCATCATTCCAAAATGAGAACCTTTTGGAGGATGGTGCAAGTTCTTTTTTTTGTCATAGCATTTTTTTGACGGATGAATGTGGTAATAAAATCGTTCTTAGTCATATTAAAAAATCAATCAGAAG